>NC_084488.1:29998236-30645189 GCF_030035675.1 Rhineura floridana
CATACTTGGTGCTGGAGTGAAAACCTCATTGTTTCATGGGCTAGATGTGGGTTCCTTTATGGGCCAGTAGCTGGGTCCTTTATGGGCTAGTAGCAGGGTCCTTCATGGGCCAGAAGCAGGGTCCTTCATGGGCACAGCTTACATCTTCTATTGTCAGGGTGAGGCAAAGCGGACGTTGTTGGCTAACTGCCCCAGAATGGTTTAGCTTGCATCATACTTGGTGCTGCAGTGAAAACCTTGTTCTTTCATGGCCTGGAAGTAGGGTCCTTTATGGGCCAGAAGAGGGGTCCTTTATGGGCCAGAAGCTGGGGCAAAAACCTGGTTCCTTCATAGGCCAGAAGTGGGGTCCTTAATTGGGTCAGAAGTGGGGTCCTTTATGGGACACAAGCGAGGTCCCTTATGAGCCAGTAGTGGTGTCCTTTATGGGCCAGAAGCGGGGTCCTTTATGGGCCAGAAGCGGGGTCCTTTATGGGCCAAAAGCGGGGTCCTTTATGGGCCAAAAGCGGGGTCCTTTATGGGCCAAAAGCGGGGTCCTTTATGGGCCAGAAGAGGGGTCCTTTATGGGCCAGAAGCGGGGTCCTTTATGGGCCAAAAGCGGGGTCCTTTATGGGCCAAAAGCGGGGTCCTTTATGGGCCAGTAGCCGGGTCCTTTAGGGGCCAGTAGCCGGGTCCTTTATGGGCCAGTAGCCGGGTCCTTCATGGGCCAGTAGCCGGGTCCTTCATGGGCCAGTAGCCGGGTCCTTCATGGGCCAGTAGCCGGGTCCTTTATGGGCCAGAAGTGGGATCCTTCATGGGACAGAAGTGGGGTCCTTCATGGGCCACAGCTTATATGTTTTATTGTCAGGGTGAGGCAAAGTGGACTTTTTTGGTGGCTAACTGCCCCACAGTGGGTTAGCTTGCATTATACCTTGTGCTGGAGTGAAAACCTCATTCTTTCATGGGCTAGAAATAGGGTCCTTCATGGGTCAGAAGTGGGGTCCTTCATGGGCCACAGCTTACATATTTTATTGTCAGGGTGAGGAAAAGAGAATGTTGTTGGTGGCTCACTGCCCCAGAATGGTTTAGCTTGTATCATACTTGGTTCGGGGGCGAAAACCTGGTTCTTTCATAGGCCAGAAGCGGGCCCTTCATGGACTAGAAGCGAGGTCCTTTATGGGCCAGAAGCGTGGTCCTTCATGGGCCACAGCTTACATCTTTTATTGTCAGGGTGAGGAGAATAGGACATTATGGATGGTTAACTGCCCCATAATGGCTTAGCTTGCTTCATAGTTGGTGCTGGAGGGAAAACCTGGTTCTTTCATGGGCTAGAAGTGGGGTCCTTTATGAGCCAGAAGCGGGGTCCTTTATGGACCAGAAGCGTGGTCCTTCATGGGCCACAGCTTACATCTTTTATTGTCAGGGTGAGGAGAATATGACGTTGTGGATGGTTAACTGCCCCATAATGGTTTAGCTTGCTTCATACTTGGTGCTGGAGTGAAAACCTTGTTCTTTCATGGCCTGGAAGTAGGGTCCTTTATGGGCCAGAAGAGGGGTCCTTTATGGGCCAGAAGCTGGGGCAAAAACCTGGTTCCTTCATAGGCCAGAAGTGGGGTCCTTAATTGGGTCAGAAGTGGGGTCCTTTATGGGACACAAGCGAGGTCCCTTATGAGCCAGTAGTGGTGTCCTTTATGGGCCAGAAGCGGGGTCCTTTATGGGCCAAAAGCGGGGTCCTTTATGGGCCAAAAGCGGGGTCCTTTATGGGCCAAAAGCGGGGTCCTTTATGGGCCAAAAGCGGGGTCCTTTATGGGCCAGAAGAGGGGTCCTTTATGGGCCAGAAGAGGGGTCCTTTATGGGCCAGAAGAGGGGTCCTTTATGGGCCAGAAGCGGGGTCCTTTATGGGCCAGAAGCGGGGTCCTTTATGGGCCAAAAGCGGGGTCCTTTATGGGCCAAAAGCGGGGTCCTTTAGGGGCCAGTAGCCGGGTCCTTTAGGGGCAGTAGCCGGGTCCTTTAGGGGCAGTAGCCGGGTCCTTTATGGGCCAGTAGCCGGGTCCTTTATGGGCCAGTAGCCGGGTCCTTTATGGGCCAGTAGCCGGGTCCTTTATGGGCCAGTAGCCGGGTCCTTCATGGGCCAGTAGCCGGGTCCTTCATGGGCCAGAAGTGGGATCCTTCATGGGACAGAAGTGGGGTCCTTCATGGGCCACAGCTTATATGTTTTATTGTCAGGGTGAGGCAAAGTGGACTTTTTTGGTGGCTAACTGCCCCACAGTGGGTTAGCTTGCATTATACCTTGTGCTGGAGTGAAAACCTCATTCTTTCATGGGCTAGAAATAGGGTCCTTCATGGGTCAGAAGTGGGGTCCTTCATGGGCCACAGCTTACATATTTTATTGTCAGGGTGAGGAAAAGAGAATGTTGTTGGTGGCTCACTGCCCCAGAATGGTTTAGCTTGTATCATACTTGGTTCGGGGGCGAAAACCTGGTTCTTTCATAGGCCAGAAGCGGGCCCTTCATGGACTAGAAGCGAGGTCCTTTATGGGCCAGAAGCGTGGTCCTTCATGGGCCACAGCTTACATCTTTTATTGTCAGGGTGAGGAGAATAGGACATTATGGATGGTTAACTGCCCCATAATGGCTTAGCTTGCTTCATAGTTGGTGCTGGAGGGAAAACCTGGTTCTTTCATGGGCTAGAAGTGGGGTCCTTTATGAGCCAGAAGCGGGGTCCTTTATGGACCAGAAGCGTGGTCCTTCATGGGCCACAGCTTACATCTTTTATTGTCAGGGTGAGGAGAATATGACGTTGTGGATGGTTAACTGCCCCATAATGGTTTAGCTTGCTTCATACTTGGTGCTGGAGTGAAAACCTGGTTCTTTCATGGGCCAGTAGCGGGGTCCTTTATGGGCCAGTAGCGGGGTCCTTTATGGGCCAGAAACGGAGTCCTTTATGGTCCGGAAGCGGAGTCCTTCATGGGGCACAGCCTACATCTTCTATTGTCAGGGTGAGGGAAAGAGGATGCTGTTGTTGCCTAACTGCCCCACAGTGGTTTTTCTTCCATCATACTTGGTGCTAGGGCAAAAACCTGGTTCCTTCATACGCCAGAAGCGGGGTCCGTTTTGGACCAGAAGCGGGGTCTTTTATGGGCCAGAAGCGGGCTCCCTTATGGGCCACAAGCGGGCTCCTTCATGGGGCACAGCTTACATCTTTTATTGTCCGAGTGAGGAGAACAGGACATTGTTGGTGGTTAACTGCCCCACAATGCTTTAACTTGCATTATACGTGGTGCTGGAGTGAAAACCTGTTTCTTTCATGGGCCAGAAACAGGGTCCTTTTTGGGTCAGAAGCATGGTCCTTTATGGGCCAGAAGCGGGGTCTTTCATGGAGCACAGCTTACATCTTTTATTGTGAGGATCAGGAGAAGAGGACATTGTTGTTAGTTAACTGCCCCACAATGGTTTAGCTTGCATCATACTTGGTGCTGGAGTGAAAACCTCGTTGTTTCATGGGCTAGAAGTGGGTTCCTTTATGGCCCAGGAGCAGGGTCCTCTATGGGCCAGAATGGGGTCCTTCATGGGCCATAAGCAGGGTCCTTCATAGGCCACAGCTTATATGTTTTATAGTCAGGGTGAGGCAAAGCGGACGTTGTTGGTGGCTAACTGCCCCACAGTGGTTTAGCTTGTATCATATCTGGTGCTGGGGCAAAAACCTGGTTCCTTCATAGGCCAGAAGTGGGGTCCTTAATTGGGTCAGAAGTGGGGTCCTTTATGGGACACAAGCGAGGTCCCTTATGAGCCAGTAGTGGTGTCCTTTATGGGCCAGAAGCGGGGTCCTTTATGGGCCAAAAGCGGGGTCCTTTATGGGCCAAAAGCGGGGTCCTTTATGGGCCAAAAGCGGGGTCCTTTATGGGCCAAAAGCGGGGTCCTTTATGGGCCAGAAGCGGGGTCCTTTATGGGCCAGAAGCGGGGTCCTTTATGGGCCAGAAGCGGGGTCCTTTATGGGCCAGAAGCGGGGTCCTTTATGGTCCAAAAGCAGGGTCCTTTATGGGCCAAAAGCGGGGTCCTTTATGGGCCAGTAGCAGGATCCCTTACGGGCCAGTATTGGGGTCCTTTATGGTCCAGAAGCAGGGTCCAACATGGGCTACAACTTCCATCTTTTATTGTCAGGGTGAGGCAAAGCGGACGTTGTTGGTGGCTAACTGCCCCACAGTGGTTAAGCTTGTATCATAGTTGGTGCTGCAGTGAAAACCTCGTTGTTTCATGGGCTAGAAGTGGGGTCCTTTATGGGCCAGTAGCCGGGTCCTTTATGGGCCAGTAGCCGGGTCCTTTATGGGCCAGTAGCCGGGTCCTTTATGGGCCAGTAGCCGGGTCCTTCATGGGCCAGTAGCCGGGTCCTTTATGGGCCAGAAGTGGGATCCTTCATGGGACAGAAGTGGGGTCCTTCATGGGCCACAGCTTATATGTTTTATTGTCAGGGTGAGGCAAAGTGGACTTTTTTGGTGGCTAACTGCCCCACAGTGGGTTAGCTTGCATCATACTTTGTGCTGGAGTGAAAACCTCATTCTTTCATGGGCTAGAAATAGGGTCCTTCATGGGTCAGAAGTGGGGTCCTTCATGGGCCACAGCTTACATATTTTATTGTCAGGGTGAGGAAAAGAGAATGTTGTTGGTGGCTCACTGCCCCAGAATGGTTTAGCTTGTATCATACTTGGTTCGGGGGCGAAAACCTGGTTCTTTCATAGGCCAGAAGCGGGCCCTTCATGGACTAGAAGCGAGGTCCTTTATGGGCCAGAAGCGTGGTCCTTCATGGGCCACAGCTTACATCTTTTATTGTCAGGGTGAGGAGAATAGGACATTGTGGATGGTTAACTGCCCCATAATGGCTTAGCTTGCTTCATAGTTGGTGCTGGAGGGAAAACCTGGTTCTTTCATGGGCTAGAAGTGGGGTCCTTTATGAGCCAGAAGCGGGGTCCTTTATGGACCAGAAGCGGGGTCCTTCATGGGCCACAGCTTACATCTTTTATTGTCAGGGTGAGGAGAATATGACGTTGTGGATGGTTAACTGCCCCATAATGGTTTAGCTTGCTTCATACTTGGTGCTGGAGTGAAAACCTGGTTCTTTCATGGGCCAGAAGCAGGGTCCTTCATGGGCCAGAAGCGGGGTCCTTCATGGGCCACAGCTTACATATTTTATTTTCCGATTGAGGAGAACAGGACATTGTTGGTGGTTAACTGCCCCACAATTCTTTAGGTTGCATCATAGTTGGTGCTGCAGTGAAAACCTCGTTGTTTCATGGGCTACAAGTGGGGTCCTTTATGGGCCACTAGCCAGGTCCTTTATGGGCCAGTAGCCGGGTCCTTTATGGGCCAGAAGCGGGGTCCTTCATGGGCCACAGCTTATATGTTTTATTGTCAGGGTGAGGCAAAGTGGACGTTGTTGGTGGCTAACTGCCCCACAGTGGTTTAGCTTGCATCATACTTCGTGCTGGGGTGAAAACCTGGTTCCTTCATAGGCTAGAAGTGGGGTCCTTTATGGGCGAGAAGTGAGGTCCTTTATGGGTCAGAAGCAGGGTCCTTCATGGGCCACAACTTCCATCTTTTATTGTCAGAGTGAGGCAAAGTGGACGTTGTTGGTGGCTAACTGCCCCACAGTGGTTTAGCTTGTATCATTTCTGGTGCTGGGGCAAAAATCTGGTTCCTTCATAGGCCAGAAGCGGGGTCCTTAATTGGGTCAGAAGTGGGATCCTTTATTAGCCAGTAGCCGGGTCCTTTATGAGCCAGTAGCAGGGTTTCTTATGTGCCAGTAGCGGGTTCCTTTATGGGCCAGTAGCGGGTTCCTGTATGGGCCAGAAGTAGGGTCCTTTATGGGCCAGAAGTGGGTTCCTTTAAGGGGTAGAAGCGGGGTCCTTTATGGGCCAGTGGCAGGATCCTTTATGGGCCAGTAGCGGGGTCCTTTATGGTCCAGAAGTGGGGTTCTTCATGGGCACAGCTTACATCTTCTGTTGTCAGAGTGAGGGAAAGAGGACATTGTTGTTGGCTAACTGCTCTACAATGGTTTAGCTTGCATCATACTGGGTGCTGGGGTAAAAACCTGGTTCCTTTATGGGCCAGTAGCGGGGTCCTTTATTGGCCAAAAGCAGGGTACTTTATGGGCCAAAAGCGGGGTCCTTCATGGTCCAGAAGCGGGGTCCTTAATGAGCACACCTTACATCTTCTACTGTCAGGGTGAGGGAAAGAGGACGTTATTGTTGGCTAACTGCCCCACAATGGTTTTTCTTCCATCATACTTGGTTAGGGCAAAAACCTGGTTCCTTTATAGGCCAGAAGCAGGGTCCTTTATGGGCCAGTAGCGGCGTCCCTTATGGGCCAGTAGCGGCGTCCCTTATGGGCCAGTAGCGGCGTCCCTTATGGGCCAGTAGCGGCGTCCCTTATGGGCCAGTTGCGGGGTCCTCTATGGTCCAGATGCAGGGTCCTTAATGGGCACAGCTTACATCTTCTATTGTCAGGGTGAGACAAAGAGGACGTTGTTGTTGGCTAACTTCCCCACAATGGTTTCTATTGTATCATACTTGGTGCTAGGGCGAAAACCTGGTTCCTTCATACGCCAGAAGCGGGGTCCTTTATGGGCCAGTAGCCGGGTCCTTTATGGGCCAGAAGCGGGGTCCTTCATGGGCCACAGCTTATATGTTTTATTGTCAGGGTGAGGCAAAGTGGACGTTGTTGGTGGCTAACTGCCCCACAGTGCGTTAGCTTGCATCATACTTCGTGCTGGAGTGAAAACCTCATTTTTTCATGGGCTAGAAGTAGGGTCCTTTATGGGCCAGAAGCGGGGTGCTTTATGGGCTAGAAGCCGGGTCCTTTATGGGCCAGTAGCCGGGTCCTTTATGGGCCAGAATGGGGTCCATTATGGGCCAGTAGCGGCGTCCTTTTTGGGCCAGTAGCGGCGTCCTTTCTGGGCCAGTAGCGGCGTCCTTTATCGGCCAGAAGCGGGGTTCCTTATGGGCCAGTTGTGGGGTCCCTTATGGGCCAGTACCAGTGTCCCTTATGCGCCAGTAGCGAGGTCCTTTATGGGCCAGTAGCAGGGTCCTCTATGGGCCAGATGCAGGGTCCTTAATGGGCACAGCTTACATCTTCTATTGTCAGGGTGAGGCAAAGAGGACATTGTTGGCTAACTTCCCCACAATGGTTTCTATTGTATCATACTTGGTGCTAGGGCGAAAACCTGGTTCCTTCATACGCCAGAAGTGGGGTCCTTTATGGGCCAGAAGCGGGGTCTGCTGATTTCTGTCTCTTGTACGTGGATGGTGTGCTTATGGCTACATAAACATGAACATGGGAAGATTTGAATCATTATAATAATTTACAAAATCAGTATTATCCTTTATTTAATACAAGCCAATATTTTAAAATAAAATAGTTCAATGCAAGGTAATGCTATCTTTCTGTTCTTTTATATATCTTAAGACCAGTAGTTTATCTGGTTTTGGAAATTCTAGTTTCAGTTCAGTCATCTGAAAACATAATCATACTTTTTTTTTGCATCTGATGAAACTTTGTTCATGAACTGTTTTTCCTTCTGTTTGTTTTACTGATGTTTAGGATATTGACAACACAGATCAAGACAGATGGTGCAGTTATATAATGTATCATGCAGAGCTTGGAAAAGTTACTTTTTTGAACTACAACTCCCATCAGCTCCAGCCAGCATGGCCACTGGATTGGGCTGATGGGAGTTGTAGTTCAAAAAAGTAACTTTTCCAAGCTCTGGCATGGATTAATAAGGTATGTTAAATGGATTCTTTGATTTGTCTCAAGTCCCTTTCTTTGCTCATGTCCCATACCTAGCTTCCATTTTATGACATTGTGCATGCATTTATTGACCTTAACATAGCAGGTCTGGAAGTGTGCTAGCCCCCCACCCCAATTGAACTGGGTATCACTGCTACAGCTTATTCAGTCACAGCACAGGTGGAGATTATTAATCCAATGCAGTGAAGGTGTATATAAATATTATATGCTTAATGATCTGTGCATGCTTACCAGCCCCTTGAAGAATCATGATCCTAACAAATAAGTCTGATTAATAAAGGGCTCATTTGTATCACTGGTGGTTACTTTCTCTGATAAACATCAGTGAGAGCCATTCCCTTCTTTGGAAAAAAGTAAAGCATCTATGAAAAATGGAAATGGACTGCCTTCAAGTTGATTCTGACCTATGGTGACCCTATGAATAGGGTTTTTATGGTAAGCGGTATTCAGAGGTGGTTTACCATTGCCTTTGTTTAACTGCCTCCCCTCGGCATTATTAGAGGGCCGCTTCCAAGGAATTGCATATGAAAAGCGACTTTGTATTTGCAAAAAAGGCAATTTTATCTTAGACTGACTATATTAGAACAATTAGATCCTGTACTGTCTTGTCTTATTTGTTTTAATTCCTTTTGAATAATTAATGTATATTGGGTCAATGACCGCATAATAAAATTTGATTTGATTTGAGTGCATTGCCTTTGTCTGAGGCTGAGAGGCAGTGACTGGCCCAAGGTCACCCAGTGACTACAACATGGCTGTGTGAGGATTTGAACCTTGGTCTCCCAGGTCATAGTCCAGCACTCTAGTCACAACACCACACTGGCTCTCTATACTGAAGGACAAATTCCATCTGGCCCTCACAACAGATACCAGTATTGAGGCAGATTTTGTACCTTCAAATTGTGGCACAGACTACATTACTTTAACCTTTTCCTATAGAAAGGAATTTGTATGCAAGAGTGCAGAGTGGATGCAACTTTCTTAAAAAGTGTTAAATTATATAAAGTATTGCTTAGAGACCAAGGATTTTCAAATTACTCCTTGTTGGTGCAAACTGAGTTGTGCTTTAAGTTTTGGACTATGTTGGGGAACAGTTAATTAGGTGCAGAGAGATACCAAAATGTGCCTTTTACATTTTAGGATGGCATATAATCACAAAGGCCAGAAACTATTCAGGTATCTCAAATGAGTGAAAAATTACAATGAATGAAATGATTCACTTCACTGAAAATTATTTGTATTTATGGCAGGTTGGGCTACGCTCGAATTTCACATGCTCATCTGAGTGATTCTGAATATTCTGATAATTATGCCGACAATGAAAAAATCACCACTGACCTCAGTGAAGTTTCTGAGGCAACACACTTCAGCTCAAGGTTAGTGTATTTAAAAATTAAAGTGTGCTGCTTGGGAATTGCTATCAGTTTTGTGAAAATGAAACATAAGAATCAATAGTAGCCTGTACCTATCGCTTGGAGTCAAGGGATTCCTTTTTGTCATTCTTTTTAGGGGAATTTCTCCCTCTAACAGTGAATTCAGCTGGGGAGTACTGGCAGGACTGTACCAGTATGGGGTCATTGAGAAACAAGAGTCAGCATATTTAGTTTGCAAATTACAAAAGGTACAAAAACTTTAGGGGCCAAAAGAAACCTAAGGGAGCACCCCCACCACAATGAAAACTGAGCATACTTGGAGTTTCAGTTGAGGATAAATACAGAAAAAATGCATGAGTATATGGGGAAATGAAATGGAATATCCTGGAAGAGGAAATGGCTGCCTGGCTAGTGCCCCAAACAGGAGCACTCAACACTGCAAATTTTGCTGTAGAAAAAGAAGAAATTACATTTGTTGTAGTAGTTCTGTCATTGTTATTAGTTCATTATGTGCAAGTTTCATTGAAATCATTGAGACATTTTGTACTAATGTATGCATGTTTACTCAGAAGTATGTGATACTGAATTCAATGGGGCTTAGTTCCAGGTAACTGTCCAGAGGCAGAAGGAAACCTGTATGAATTAATACTGGGCTGTGAGGGGGGGAAATTACATTAAATAATCTAACTTCAAATTCCTTCCTAACCTGATGCTACTAATGAAATATATATGTTATAAAGCTGCATGATAGGGAAGGAGTAGGGTGTTTATGTAATATACTATGAACATGTAATATGCTCTTAACATCTCACTCATTGTTTTTGAATAGGTTTGGATCCTACAAAGAAGGACACAATTATGAGTTGAATCATTTTCACATGAGCACACCAAAGTACTTTAAACAAGCTAGCTAGAAGAATGACATACCAACATGTTACCAAGAAGGGATACCGCTCCCCCACCTACTAAATCTAATGATGAATTTCCTGAGGCCCATTCATATTAACCTCTCATGGATTTCAACTGAATAGATCATATTTGCCTTGCATAACAAAAACATAGTAAATTATTTAAAATAAGCAAAATGTGCACATTTGTGTAATTAAGTTATAGCATCCAGCTTTTCCTGAATTCTGGGTTGCTTTGGCACAAAGTGTACGTGTGTTTCAGTGCCATCACTATTTGCTTCATGCATCCAGTAAAGTTGGATTTGCTTATGAAAATGGTCATTCTATCTGTAGAAGTCAGTTTCCTGTATTCAGTTTGTTGCCATGTCTGCCTTTGGTGTGATGCATCAGCTTGTCCTCTAGGGGCCAAGTATATATCAGAAGTATGGTCCTCTAATGAATAGTTGAGACAACTCATCTCCGTACTGTTTAGAAGCTTCTTGCATACTTTGGAAGCTAGATCATAATACGCCTCCATTTCCAATGAGTGGGTGCAAGTGGGGCCAGCTCTCTTCATAACGTCCTGCTGTAGGATGGACAGTATATGTGGACTGCGTCGTCTGTTTATGCTTGTTAAAGCAAGGAATTGGTGCTATGGCACGCAACTTAACCGCAAACCATCTTCTGAAGCTCTTCCAGCTGGCAATGGTAATTTGGAAATTGCTTGCCAAATGCAACTATTCAGCCACTGTTTAGTCCCTGTCCTAAAATGGCCTTTTCTGTCTTAGTACAGCCAGTGTAGCAATGGAGGTCTTCTTGTTCTAACTACATAGTAGATTCTAAACATTTCCCCTGCTCTATCCATTTGCAGCATTAATGCACACTGTATGAAAATGCCCTATATCCACAGCAATCAGTGCTTCTCATGGTAAATACTTAGTTATTGTCACTGTAAGTGTCCTACATGGGATGGGTCTCACTCTGAAAACATATTCTGAAAAGCAGAGATAGCATGTGCATATCTCTTGCAGGTATTACATTTTGCTGCCATTACTACATTAAGGAACTTGTTGAAAGCCAACTGACACAATGAAAAATCTCATTTGCTTGAATAACAGACTAAAGTTGTTATAAGAGTTCAGAGATAAATCCCTTACTTTTTAAATTGCAAGCACATTTTACCCATTTTTGTGAGAAGAGTTACAAGCAGCAGTCCATTGGTGTTCTTCAATTGGTTTTGACTCTCTCCTCTATCCCCCACCCCAAAAATAAGTGTAGGAAGGAAAGGCACCCTCTCCAGTCATTGAGTCCATGGCCCAGAATATTTGTTTCAGCTGCAATTTCTAAGGGACAGTAAGCTGCGTCAGCGTCTATTAAATTGTTTTTCAAAAATTTTAAATTGTTTTTTGTTTTCTAAAATTTGTATATTTGTTTTTAATTGCTGTAAACCGCCCAGAGAGCTTTGGCTATGGGGCGGTAAATAAATGCTAACAATACTACTACTAATATAAATAAATAAATACTAGAACTCGGGGCCATCCAATGCAACTAAGGTTAAGGACAAATAAAACTGCCAGGGTCAGAGGATATTACTTCCCACACACTGTATCCCTAATTATGTTGTACCTTTGTATGGATTTTAATTGTTAGTTACCTTGGGAGCCAATTCTGACTGAAAAGCAGTGTATAAATACATTTTTTCCATGCAATGCACAGTTAAATTACGGGACTGATTGTTATAAGAGCTAGTGATAATTTATAGTTCAAACTTATTTTAAAATAAAGGATTTGACAAACTTATGAAGGATTGGTTTATCGATGGCTATCAGCCATAAGGGCTGGAAAAAAATAACATCCACATTCAGGAATAATATACCCTTGATTTTCAGCTATCAAGGCCAAACAAGAGGAGATGGCTATGTCCATCATGCCCCAATTGTGAGCTGCTTAGAAGCAGCAGGTGCTGTTGGTGACAGAGTGAGAGACTAGATGGACCTTTGTTGTGAACCACAAAGGGGAACATAGTAATACCTCAGTTAAGGAATCCTCCAGAAAAGAAGCTCTTTTAAACAAAGGCTTTTCTTTAAGGTGAAACTGAGTAGCTTTGCTTAGCAAAACTTTCAAGCCTGTGCCTTTGCTTTGCTATGATGAAATTGACAAACCTGTGTGTTTGCTTTGCATTAAAGAGATCTCTTGCTTTCTCCCAGGGCTGGGGAGGGAAGGATCCAATACCATTCAGAGGAGGAGAAGGAGGGGAGGGGAAAGGCAGGGAGGAGGTGAGTGCTGGGTAGGCACCCTTTAAAGCTGTTGAAGCTGCCCTCACCATCTATGAGCGGGTGTAGGAACTTATCCCTATTATTTCCACTTTATTCCTACTTCTGGTACCAAAGTTTCTGTTAAAGAAGTGATGTCCAGGAACACATCTACTTTGTTAACTGAGGCATTACTGTACATAATCGGAAATGGCAATGTCAGTAAAAACAAATTCATGTAGAATTATGTTTTAAAGACATGTCTAGTTCATAGGTCAAAATCTACATTGCTTGCCCTAAAAAAGGCCACACTCATGAGTTAATGTCTTCATATGGTTTTTGCTGTGTATCAGATGCAGTATTTCCATTTCAAATATTTCCTCAAAATACGAAATGAATTTGGACTTTTTCCATTTTTTGTTGTCAATACATACATGAACTCTGCACATGTTATGTATATTCCATGAATTCTTATGTGTGTCTTTTACCTACAGACACTTTATATTGTATCAAGGTTCTCTGTACAACAGTGACTAGCCTTATGACTTTGTGTGCCTCTCATTAAGATAGGAAGACATTGTGTCAGTGGGTAGACACTCTCCTACTTCAGCAAAGGAATTCTTAGCCAGCCATATTTTCAAATTGGTGAACAGCAGAAAAGGCACTCCAGCCTGTCTACAACCATTTTTTTTAAAAAAAATGTATACAAAGTTATTTTGATGATGGTTTGCCTTATATAAAAGACCACACTAATGATCAAATATATACCTCTCTCATACAGATACACATACCGAAACAGCTTTTTTGCCTACCTAAACACTGAGGTTCACACTGGAGAATTCTCCCCACATGGTAGTGGGCATAAATGGACAATTGGAAACTTTCTATTTTCATGGACCCCTTCCAAGATGACAGGGGAACCCTTGTGCTGCCATACTCACATGAATTGAAGAAGATTACGTAGGTAGTTCTAAGTAGGGATGGATGAATCTGTCAAATTTTGATTTCTCACTTTTTTCAATCTTAAGTTCAGTTCTCCAATGTTTCCATCAGTTTGTTTTTTCTTATATAAAACAGTTGTCATGAAAATTCAAGTTTGCTTGAAAAAAAAGTTCTCATGAAAATTCATCAGCATTTTAGGGTGCATTTCTCCTTATATACATGTTTTTGCATTCAATTTTGACTAATATACACATTTTTATATGCAATTTTCTTTAGTGTAATGCATATTTGTATGATATTTTCATGTACACTTTCTCATAAGTCTTTTTGGACACATTATTTGGTTGGAGAACTGCATTGCAAAATTCGGGGAAGTGGGGATTTTGAAGGATAGCTGCATTTTAGTTTGTGTTCTGTTTCAGAAAGTGCAAATTAAGGAGGTTCTTATTAAAGTGTGAATTAAACTGAACTCCCCTCCTTAGTTCTACAATTTCATCACAGGCCAGGCCTGTTGGGAATCATCATTGCCCTATGCTAATTGAGAGTTTAACCTAGCCTCATCCAAATATACTCCTCTTGTCAGTGAAGTGGAAACTTTTCTGGAAACTTTTGAATCAGAACAATTTCCACTGCCTTAAATAGATGGAAATCTCATTGAAGCCTGCTCAACTTTATTGATATTCTCTAATTGAGCAACTCAAGCTATCTGTAAAAGAACCCCAGACCCGTGGTCTGATAACCAATTAGAGAGAGAGAATTCACCAGCATCCTTGACGCTGCTTTATTTACTTACAATATTTATATTCCGCATCAAATAGAATCCAGAAGCAGCTAGTAAATACGGAAATATAAAATCACAATATAACCATAACATCTTAAAAATCACAATTCACATTTTTGGGGCTAAATACCAGCAGAGAGATAATGGTAAATGAACAGGAGAGGGAACTTAAAAGGTAAGGTGACCAAAATGAAACAGCCCTACTCCTTTTCACTCAATGGGACTTACTTCTGAGTAGGCATAGGAAAAGCCCTGCTGGATCAGCCCAAAGGCCCATCTAGCCCAGTATCCTGTTCTCACAGTAGCCAATCAGATGCCTATTGGAAGCCTGTAAGCAGGACCGTAGCGCAAGGGCATTCTCCTCACTTGTAAAGAGAACATAGCCTTATCCTCCATGAATTTGACTAATCACGTTATAAAGCTATCCATGTTGGTGGCTATCACTACATGTATAAGACTGCATTGTTAAAGAATAGTATTGCTTGCGTGATCCCTCCACTCAACTTGTATATTTGCAAATATATTGCGATTACAAAAGCAACCATCGGTCTCCAATACTTTCTCCCTATAACTGATCTTATAAAAAGACTGTATTAGTACTTACAACCACTAAGGGATGTGGAAAGTATTTATTTTTAAAAATATTTGTATCCCATTTTTTAATCTCATCCAATATGCCAAGGGGCCAACAGTACACTAGTAGAAAGCATCAAGTAGATGTGTCCATGAAAAGTGTAGACTTTTTCTTGTTAATAGGCTTATTGCTGATGCAAAAGAATTCTGAGGGACACAAATCATAAAGAATATCTCCAAAAGCTTGCAGTATCTGTACTTAAACTTCCAGTGAGAAACAAATCCAAAACATACGTTAGTTTCTGCAGATTGCTGCTATGTTGGTATAAATGTATACGTTGGATAGGTGCCATTTAGCAACAAGGTCTTTTTTATTCAACTGGGCTCCTGTACTTGCATGATGCTCACATACAGCATAGGGGATATAACTGATTACAGATGCATCCATGGTCAGTGCCTGTATACACTGAGGGCTGCATAGTTGGCGTTGACCCATGACAGGGCCTTCTCAGTGGTAGTTTCCCATTTGTGTAATACCTTCCCTGGTGAGGTGAGTCTATTTCCCTCATTATTAACTTTCAGGAGGAACTTGAAAACATTTCTGTTCACCCAGGCGTTTGATGGCTGAAAGATACTGTACAAGTTTGATGGCATCCTTGAAATTATTAGCTGTGAGGATGTGTGACAGTTTTACATATTTTTAGAGGTTCTTGATGTTTTTAAATGTTTTCGATTACATTACATAGCATTTTGTATGGGTCAGACTAGAAAGAGCAAGTTTTCAGCTGTAACTCTAGAATGAGTCCTGGGTCACCTTAAAAACTAAAGTTATCATGCTAAATTCTCTTGTGAAGTATGCTCCATTGAATCCAGTGGTACTTATATATGAGTAAATAAGCAGAGAAGCAGGCTGTAATATATGGCGATATAAAGTTTTATGGACTAGTGGTGCCCATTTTGTCAAATGCAGTTATTTTCTAAACTGGCTCTGGCAGGTATATAAATTGAAGATAAAAAGTTTGTGGGCAGCAGGGCCTAGAAGTCATTGAATATGTGTGGTAACAAAAAGTGTATTGTGTTTGGTGTGTGTGCCACACTTTACAAAAGTTCTTCCCATTTTTTTTAACTTATGTACACTCATACATACACACACACCCCTTTTTAAAGCTTAGAATACCACTTCATGCATTTGATGAAGTGGGCACTAGCCCACAAAAAGCCTAAGTCACAACGTATGTGTAAGTCTATAAGGTACCATAGGAATTTGTTATTTTCTATGCTCCCATTCCTCCTTAGTTCTTCCTTTCTATTGTTTTTGCTAAAACAGACATGACTAATCTTTAGGATAAATCAAACATAATTATTAGTTACTGCAAATATTTTTAACTGTTTCAAACAGCTCATAGTCTGATCACATAACTTTTTAGTACTTCAAATATGCACACAATAACAGTGTTTTAAACACCAGAATGTATGCAAATAGGCCTTTCTTTACTTGAAGATACTAAAAATTGCTGGTAAATAAGTAATTTGTGTATGTCACAAATTACCTGCTTTTATCCCTGATTAAAAGATCTGTGTACTTTAAAAGCTTGTTTAACAGTACACGGAATGAAGTCGGTCTAATAAGACATATCACTTTCTTTGCCTCTTCTGTATCACAGCATTTACTGCCAATCCAGCAACAATGGTTTGTATCAGACAATGCCTCTGACGCAGTGTTCCATTTCTTTCAGCTTTATGCAAAGCAGTGTCAACTGAAAACGCTATGAGTGCCACCTACAGGTCAAGTAGTGCTAACCCTTCACATTCCCTTGATATTTGGTTTTGATAGCGTCCCATTTCCCTTCCCTTAAGAGACTCTTAGATTTTTCAAAAAGGTCATCCATGATCGAAAAGTCACACTAAGCTTTTGAAAAATGATTTCATACCTTGCTGTATTTCCGCACTGAGTTTCTACAAATGAATTTGTAAGGGTTCCTACCTTCCATACAGTACAGGATCAAATACCTTAATATTCTAATGCAGCGCTTCTTTTGAAGCGCTCACATCATTATTCACAACAATAACAGTAAGAAGTAGTTCTCTAAACTCTAAATCTAATCCCATCAATGGCTAGCGTCCCACTCCTCTTAGCCAATCAATTCACGAGATAGGCGTGGTCTCTAGCCCCATACACACCAATCAGACAGAGAGACCATACAAAGTTAGCCTTCGTCCCTTGCATGCCCAGGTGTAGTGATTGACGGTAGTAATAATCCAATGGATGTAGTAGAGCAGGCGGAATTCTTCCGATCCATTGACGAATGGAGAGGCGTGACACCCTGAGGTGGGCGAGCCAGTCGGTGTAGGCGGTGTCGACAGGAGTGGCAGCCGAAGCATCCATCGGTGTTGCGGAGAGAGGTCTGAGCTAGGCAGCGCAAACCAATGGCGGCTTTGTGTGGGCGGAGCGAAAGGGCGGGCCTCTGCGTTTGGGAGAGCGGAACGGAGTAGTGAGGGAGCCGGTCAGACCGCCCGCTCGGGGCAGTGCGTTTGCTGGTGCTGCACAAAAATGCACTCGGATGCTGCTGCTGTCAGTAAGTCTTCGGCGGCGGAGGGTCACTGGGCGACTTCTGAGCGGCAATTGGGGAGAGGGAGGAGAGGATGTTCTTCTCACAGGAAGAATGGGGGGAGGAACCGAGGAGAAGGACATGTTTGGAGGGTGAGGGGAGAGAGAAGTGAGGCAGCGAGAGCCTGGGAGAAGGAACGAAGAAGAAGGGAAGCTAACGGAGAAAGGGGGTGGCGCTCGCAGGGGATGCGGGGAGGGGGGGAAGAAATGGCTGTGACGCAGTTTGCCCAGCTTCGTTCAGTGATTCTTCCGGATAGAAATTGCTCTTGCCTGGTTGGGAAGAGGAGGGTCTCCTGTCCCCTTCCTCACCGCTATTTGGTCCCCCATCACCTCCAACTGAATTAGGGGAGAAGAGTGGAGGAGGGAAGGGACCCTTTATCTTCACGGCGCTGTGAAAGGGAGAAAAGGAACACCCCTTTCTTTCTCCCCTCTTCTCTTTCTCTAGCATTGCATTGTGGGAGTTGGAGTCCATGTCCGCTGGCTTCTGCGCGTGGCGATGTTGCTTGAGCACTACAACTCCCAGAGTGTAACGCGCTGCCAACTGTCTTTCTCACACTCCCTCCTTTCACTTCCACCGCTCAGTCCTCTTTTGGGGTCAGAGGGTTGCAGCTTGAGAGCGAACCCAGAACTCCTTGGCCTGGGGAAAAATTCAGGTAAGTGGGGGAGGAGTTCTTATAGGAGGTCATGCATGCTTAGGGAATTGGGGGCTGTTGCTTTACGGGGTGTACCTGCTAGTTTGGGGAAGAAAGAGCAGCATTGTAGGAGGGGAAAGGCCAATAACTTGTACTCATATGATCTTTTGCCCTTTAACTAAGCATCGCTATTTCTCTAGTGTTTTGCCTGTACTGGGCAGAGTTCCCTATTGAAAGATTGTCATTGTCTGCATTCTGGACAAGTCATAAGGGGTGGGGGGCGTAAAGCAGTCTTTGGCTGTCTTTCTAAATGTGTTTTCTTGGAAGGCAGTTCTGTTAAAGTCAGTAACTTACTTCCAAGTAAACTTGTCCTGGAGTTGGTCTGCACAATTTTATCTTCTTACTTGATAGTGTTGCCAGGAGACAAATAATTCATCTATTACTAACAATCTACTGCTTGTGTCGATCGTTATAAACTAGAAGTTTTTCTTGATTTCCCCCCTAATTTTTCATATTTTTTATCTTAAAAAATGTGCCATCATCCTTTCCCCTTTATGATCCAAGACAGTAATACCCCAGTCTTAAAATGTATTTACCTGGAAATATATCTCATTGCCTTCAGGGGAACTTCCAGCTAAATCTGCGTTGATGTGTAGCCTTTGTTTATCTACAGCTTAATTTTGTGTAAAGGTGAAATCCTATAAATTTCATTGAAACCTAATTCTTTATTTCTGAAGATAAGTGGAGCAGAACAGTCTTGTTGAAGATTGCCTGTTTTCCTCCTGCAGGTTGTTTTTTTTGGCCGTTTTTTAGTAGTAAAGCAGGTAATAAATACTCCAGCCCATAATGCAAGTTGATGCTTACATGAAATTTATACTAAATGTCCTTTAAAATCTGCTCTGTGGTGAAAACTTAATTTAGATTAGGGTACTTATAAGCTGAGATAAAACAAGATAGTTAAAATGCAATATAAAGCTATTAAAATTGTATGTCCTTGTAAAAAGGTTTTTGATGCCCCCATTTTTAATACATGTTTATACATTGTAAAGTTTTATATATTTTCATTATACACTCATGCTTTTCAGAACAGTGTCGCAGTTAAGCCGAAATACTCTATAAATAACGCAGAATCATAGTCAATATTCTATCCCTTGTGTCAGATGTGAAAGAAGCCACCTCAGGGTTTTTTTAAAAGCAGCAAAATATTTTTATACTGGACACCTTCCATGGGTAAAAGAACCATAATTATTGTGCTGAAGAGTGCTGTTTTTGCTAACTCAGTCATTTTAAAAGCTTAAGTCTTGCAGTGCAATCCTGTACATGTCTACTCAGAAGCAAGTCTCATTGACTTCAGTGAGGATCACCGGACATGTAGGTAGGCGCTGTAGTCCTGTGCACACTGACTTAGAAGTAAGCCTTGTTGAATTCACAGGGACTTGCTTCTGAGTAGACATATTTAAGATTAGGAAATAAAAAACCGTAATTGCTGGCCTGGCAAGAGGATCTGGTGTTGATTTCTTTTCTAAATCATCTTCCTCTTTTAGTATATTGGAGTCCATTAGCTTAGTTCTACTTGAAGGATTCAAAAACGTTGTTATAAAGTAACTATTAAGCTGTGCTTTCAGAGTTGTCACTTAGTGATACCTTCAGAGAGAGATACTGAAATTTTCTGTTCTAATCAGTCTTGTACTTGCAGCGTTTACGAAGTTCTTATTCATTCTTTTTATTTGTATTAGGTTTTTTAGCCCATTTGTATTAGGTGTTTTAGTCCATTGGTTTGCTAATAGATATTCCCTCAGAAATAAGATTCTCCTTCGCCCCCCCTCCTTTCCCCCCCAAGCTGTTGAAATCTATGACTGGTTTACCTTAAGTATTGTGTTGGAGGCAGGAGAGGTTGAAGAACTTTGAAACAGTATACCAGACAGCTCCTTCTGAAGTTCATGTGGTATAGCTTGTCGAGTGTTCCTCATTCTTTGTTTGAATATTCAGAGAAGTGTTCATATAATCCTTTCACTATTTTATATATTGGATAAACGAGATCTCTGTTCTCAAAACCCTCAACCATAAGCTAGGGGAACATTTCTGTATGTGGGAACTTTTGTGAGGAGAACCTTTGCATATGCACCATTGTGGCTTCTGAGGTCCTCTTGATTTTGCTCCTAACAAGCCACTCTTGAAACAAGTGTAATGAGATGTAGCTGGAAGAAGTGGAGCAGTGCTAATGAGTACATGGAATACTACACGGAGTTAAGGAAGTTTTAGGGTTGGTCAGCAAAACTAGGATGTAATCATGTTTAGTTGGAGCTGATCTTCTTAAATTAATGGAGTTTGCTTCTCAGAATATTCTCTTAAAGATGCTGCTGGAAGGCTTCAGTCTTAGGCTTGTAGTCCTGTCTGCACTTACTAACTAGGGAGTAAGACCTATTGAATTTATAGGCACTTCGTTTCAAGCAAACATGTATATTATGATCATGCTCTCAAGCATACAGTACATGCCAAGAAGTAAATCTCATTGCACTTTGAGGAACATGATTTTAAGTAAGCATGTTTTATATTAGGTTTTTGATCCGTTAGGTAACACTGTAACACAAATTTAGGATCTCATATATTTGGAAAGTTAGTAAACAGATGTTTTATCTTTTAAAAAAACTATTGAATCATTTTGTGTTTTATTTAAGCCAACTTTTCTTGAAAGCAGGTCTCCTAATTTATAGCTTTGTTTTCTATTGTCTTGTATTCTTTTGAATCTGAACCTTTAAATACTGCCAGCCGTGTCCAAAAAGTATGTGAGGAGGCCTCTGGTGCAGTAGTGCCCCCTTTTCTCCACTGAAGGTCCCTGCACTATAAAAAGCTTTTTGTGGGAGTCAAAGTCCTGTAGGGCAGACAGCTGATGTCATGTAGGGGGTTGTAATGGGAGGGAGGAGTTGCTGAAAATGGGCAGAGGGACTATGTAAGATTCCCCCTTTACACCATATTCCTGACCTTTCTTGAAGGTATCCTGACCCCTGAGAGACTTTAAGGGGGCCCTAGGGATCTGCAGTGGGGAGGAAAAAAACCCTGTTGTGTGCATAGTTTTCCACTTACATAACCTTTAGGTACAGCTTTATGGGTTTTAAATATATATGTATTTATTTTTAATGAAAATGCATGCTCTCTAATCTGCTTTAATTTTTTAATTAATTTAAATTAATTTAATTTTTCGATACCGTCGACCACGGTATCTTGCTGGATCGTCTGGAGGGATTAGGAATAGGAGGTACAGTATTACACTGGTTCCGTTCCTTTCTCTCCGGTAGACAACAGCAAGTAGCATTGGGAGATGAGGTTTCAGACCCTTGGCCCCTCAGTTGCGGTGTGCCACAGGGTTCTATCCTTTCTCCCATGCTATTTAACATTTATGTAAAACCGCTGGGAACCATCATCAGGAGGTTTGGGCTGCAGTGTCACCAATATGCGGATGACACTCAGCTCTACCTCTCATTTAAGTCCTCAGCAGAGTCGGCTGTGGAAACCATGTCCAAGTGCCTGGAATCTGTGAGTGGATGGATGGGAAGAAACAGGCTAAAGCTGAATCCTGATAAAACTGAAGTACTGCTCATGGGAGACAAGGGAAGATTGGGAGACATCGACCTGATATTTAATGGGGTACAATTGCCCCTGAAAAATCAGGTCCGCAGTCTTGGGGTGATTCTTGATTCTGAGCTGTCTATGGAGGCCCAAGTTTCATCGGTGTGCCGAGCAGGTTGGGGTCAACTGCGCCTCGTGCGAAGGCTGCAACCCTATCTTCCTGTTCACCAGCTCCCACTTGTAGTGCACGCTCTGGTCACCTCTCGTTTAGACTACTGCAATGCGCTCTACGTGGGGCTACCCTTGAAAACAGTCCGGAAACTACAGCTGGTACAAAATACGGCGGCTCGTTTACTCACGAATAGCCGCCGATACGATCATATTACTCCAATGCTTTACAATCTCCACTGGCTTCCAGTTATTTTCCGGGCTCAATTCAAGGTGTTGGTATTAACCTTTAAAGCCCTATACGGTTTGGGCCCAGTATATCTGACGGAGCGCCTCCACCGTCATAAATTGTGCCGCCCTACGAGATCTGCCACACAGGACCTGCTCTCAGTCCCGCCAACTAAAGTGGCTAGGTTGGTGAAGACTCGGGAGAGAGCTTTCTCTGTGGCGGCCCCCTCGATCTGGAACTCCCTCCCAATAGATCTTCGACATGCCCCTTCCCTAGAAATATTTCGCCGGGGCCTGAAGACTTGGCTGTTTAACCAGGCCTTTACAACCTCTGAGACTTCTAGGGTAAATTAGCCTTGTATTGAAATGCTGATAATTTATTATACTGAACTTGTATGTAATGTATTGACTATATCTTATTTATTGTATTTTATCATATTTTACTGTAAGCCGCCTAGAGTGGCCATTGGCCAGATAGGCGGCCTATAAATTAAAGTTTATTATTTTATTATTTATTATTATTATTTAATAATTTGATCCTGGAGGGATATGTGCACATGCTTACAGCAGGAACTGAGGCCATCATGTAGTTTTATCAATAAGAGAACAGTATTTTCCCTGAAGTGGTGTTCACTTACACAATATTTGTTGGCATTTGTTGTTATGAATACGAGGCCAAATTGGAAGATTGGAATTGTTAAGGCCAAAAGGCAGAGTCTATTAATGGGCAGCTGAGAACCAGCTAACCTGATTTAGAGGAATGACGTGACCTGGAGACTAGTGAGACTTAGCACAGGTGAGTAGTTGACTGGATGTCACTCATTAAAAATAACATAGTGGCGAAAAATATGTAATAGTGAGAAACAATGGCATTTAAACAGGACTTTGTGATAATTAACAGGTTTTACACTGAAAATGTCAGTCACTTCATATATTGAATTCCCAAACTATGGAACACTGGAGGAGCATTATGAGCACTGGGAACATAGTGAGAAATAGGTTTTCCTTCAGGAAAGCTGAGAAAGTATTTTCAGCTTGTGTTTTTTTTCTCTTCTGCATTTTTGTGTCATAAACAGTAAGCCTCACAAAGTAAACTTTGTCATGTTCTGTTATAGAAGCATTTGATGGTATGGCATTGCAATAAAATAATGAAATCATTATTTTCTAGTCACTTGTACATCTAAAAAAACTTAAATTGTCAATACAACATAGCCCATAAAAACTTGAATAAAAATGCCAAAGTTCTCCCGCCCATTCGAACACAAGCAAAGATAGAGCAAGGCAGACTTCCTTCTCATAATTTGGTGGCTATATTTTGAGCCACTTGATGTTTCTGAACAGTCTTCAAAGGCAGCCCCATATAGGGGCCTATGGAAATGCAGTGTAGATGAGACTGGGCATGATGACTGATCCTAATTTATAATCACATTCTGCAACCCCCTAGTGAAGTATTTTTAAATTCCCTGATCTACAAGATGTTCTTACAGTTCTTAAATTAGGCTGTATGCATTTTGAACTATAAAATGATTTTAAGGAAAGTATTAAGAACTAATGAGGTTGTTGTGCTCACTAGTGTTTGTATTTTCTCAAATAATCTGGTCTCTGTTCTTGGCTTATATGTCGGAGTCTGTTGTGAATCTGGGAGTCACTGAAATGGCTACTTTCCCTTTTTCTTAATCCCCTGGTGTTCCCAGCCAGAATAGGTATGGGGAACTAATAAAAATATATATAAACCAGTTGCTGCAACCGCTCAGTAGTCCCTTCCTTCCATGAGAGGAACTCTATGCAACAACTCCATCTTCTAAGAGTTAATATCCTTTTTTCTTTTTACTTGGTCTTAACTCTTGGCTTTTCAGTTCTCCAGTTTACTCTTCAAGATTACTTCAGCAGCTCTCTTTGTAGTAGTGGGGAGAGATATTTATGGTTACATGGACTCTGAAGAGATGCTAGAGCACATTGCAAAGGTGTAAGTTAAAACTGAAAAGTGTGTGTTGAATTACAGAAGAACTCTGGTGTATAGCAATGGTTCCCAATTCCCTCCCCCCACAAACCACTTGAAAATTGCTGTGTGGACCACAGTGTTTTTACTGGTTGCTGTAGTAATTGCAATGCACTGTGCTAGATGCTGTGTGATTTTTAATTGTATTGTTATTGCTTATATTTCTTATATATTGTGTTTTAATATATTCCATGGAATTCAAATTGTAATAAATAAAATACAATATATAAGAAATAAAAGAAGCAATAACAACACAGTTAAAGATCAATGTGAATATTTAATGCAATGGATGTCCCATCTCCCATCTTCAATCACAAATCCACAGACACGCCGTGAGCCACCTGAACGAGGCTTACATACTGCTGGTGGTCTGAAGTCCACATTTGGGAAGCTGTGGTCTATAGTAAAATGAAGTCATTTCCTCTATTTTGGATTCAGATTTTCATGTGTTCACACAAATCTAGGTGGTTGTGAAAAACTTATTGTTATACTGTCTTACAATGGCCGTTCCCTTTTGTAGATGTGGGGGACTCATTAGGCTGGTCTGCCCCTGAAGACTTATGGAATCCCAATGATTCCTGCATGCTGTGTGGGATTTTCCAGTAACCATTCTTTTGAGGCTCTAGGCTTGCTGTGGAACAGTGAGATGTGTCCTTTCTGTTGCTGTGGAAACTGTGTTGCTCCTTGATATTCTGGAGTGCTCCAGGCAATGAAGCAGGCCAGATGATTGAAGGGCAAATGATCTAACATTTGCTGTGAAGGGGGGCAGACATGTGCTAGGGTGCATAATCATGTCTATTGTATGAAGGCAGCAAAGAGGGCTTACTTTGCTATCTCTGTTGATTCCTGAGATAGCTATCCAGCAGAGCTTTTCCGAGTTGTGCAGGAACTGTTCCGAGTTGTGCAGGAACTGTTAACATCTGCCATGGTGAATGCTCTGAGGCCTTCTGTGAATAACTTTACTAGATACTTTGAGGGTAAAGTTGCTCACACTCTTGCGATGACTTGAATACCATTATTATAGCTGGTCCAAGTGATACATACAATGTATAATCTAATCTGGTTTTATGGGATCAGCTCCAACTTTTATGGCCTAAGGATGTGGACAAGGTGCATGTAGCTGTTTGGCAAACCATATGTTCTCTTGAGCCTTGCCCATCACGACCGATTCACTAGGTGGGTCCAGGATGTTGTGGATGCACTGTTATACAAGGGAGCAATGCCTACTGGTGGAGGTGGTTGTTCATCTGCTCCTGAAAAGGCCCACCCTGGACACAGAGCTTCTGAACAACTACCACTTGGTTACTAATGCCCCTTTTTGGGGAAGGGTGCTCAAGAGGGTGGTTGTATTTCAGCTAAAGGTGCTTTTGGAAGATATCAATTATCTAGACCCATTCCAGCCCAGGTTCAGAACTGGTTTGGGGACAGAATTGGCCTTGGTTGCTGTGATGGATAACCTTTATTGGTAGAGGGGTAGGATCTACTCTTGCTGGATCTCTGAGGGGCTTTTGATACTGTCTACCTTGGTATCTTCCTGACAGTCTCCATGGGTTGAGAGATGGAGGCACATATTACAGTGGTCCCTCTCCTACCTATAGGGACAAACTCGGAGTAAAATTGGGAAACTGTTTTCAGCCCTTTGCCAATTATGCTGTGGAATGCTGAAGGGAAGAGTCTTGTCCCTAATACCATTTAACATCCATTGGGAGTGGGCATTTGGGAAACAACATCATGTGTGTGATGCTGCTGCCCAGCTCTGTTTCTCTGTTGCATCTGAATCAGGTGTGACAATACAAGCCCTTGATGATGTGTGGACACATTGTGGGTTGGTTGAAGGCTAATATGCTGAATCTGAATCCTGACAAGACATAGGCCTTGTGGATGAGTTATTCCCAGGTCAGGGAATTGGGGAGTGTGTCTGTTCTGAATGGGAATGGAATAGTCTGATGTGCTTCTTAATCCATCTTTGTGACTTAAGGCCAAAGTGAGCTCAGTAGCCAAGAGTACCTTTTGGCAACTTTAGCAGGTGCATCAGCTATGACTGTTCCTGGACTAGGATGGTCTAGCCACAGTGACCCATGCATTGGTAACCTTAAGGCTGGACTATTGCAATGTGCTCTGTGGAGCTGCTCTTAAGACTGCTTTGGAAGCTGGCAAAATACAATAGCTAGGTTAAGTGCAGCATCCTAACATGTGCATATAACACCTGTGTTAAAGGAATTGCATTGACTGCCAGTCTGCTACCATGCCAGATTCGTCATTAACTTTTAAAGCCGTAAACAACTTAGGATCAGGTTACCTGAAAGAGTATAGTCTCCCATCTATTAGTTATGCTGTGATTGGCATAAGTTCATCTCATGGCACTTTGGAGGAAGGCTGTCTTCACAATGGCCCCCAGCTTGTGGAATGAACTCCCCACTGAAATACAGCAGGCACTTCACCGTGAGCTTCCAGTGGCTGTTAAGAACATTTTACTCAAGCTTTTCCTGGCCTCTGACAAGAGTTGAGCAATTCCTGGTTGCTTTAATTGTGATATTTTATATTGGATAGTGTTCTTCTTGCATTGTTTTATTGTATACCACATTGGTATTTTAATGAAAGGTGGAATATAAATATTTTAAATAAATACATAAATAAGCCCCAAAGCCTGATGAGGGCTCAAGGGCCATGGAATGCTGCTTTTCAGGAAAAAGGAATGGCAACTGGGTGGGAGGGGGAATGCTGTTAAATGAGGAATAATATGTTACTATGTCCTATTGGTCTATCCTTAATAGAATAAAGGAATGTTGAAAAAATCTGTTCCCAGCTGGAACAAAGTAATTTACAAGAGGTAAAGATTGGGATTAGTTGTCTTTCCAACAATATCAAAGCAGGGGTTACATACACGCCACCTTCCCTTTGTTTATGATGTTTCTTTGGTCCAAAGAATTACTCAATGCCTAACAATGCACAGCTCATGGTATCTATGGATATAACTTGTATCAACAGTCCCTTTTACTCACAGAGCCATACTGGGGATCAAATTGTCCATGGTGAAAGACACCACTGCTTTTATAGATCAGGCAAGAACCTTGTAGCACACTGTCTTTTATGACATCAACAATAATTTCATAGACTAGCTAGAACTAAGTTAGAATGGTCGAAATGCCTATACAGGCTAGATGGGCATTTGAATTCTTATGAGTGCCTAGCAAAGCTTTTTCCCCCCAGAAACATTTTGCAGAGCTAAGAATAACTTTATATTACTAAAGATGGAAAACTTCTTCACATTACGTTCTACATTTTGGATGTTTTGAGAGCTGAAGGGAGCCAAGTGAAATATTCCCTTACAGGATAATGTAATGGATTTTTTTGGGGGTAAGAGACATTAAAGTGTAATAAATAAATAAATATCTTACCAAAAGCTAATCTTAAAATAAATTTGTTGTACAATTCTATGAACAACCCTGCCACCAAATAATTTAATTTGGAACGCAGTGTGTCTGCTGCTAAACAAGCTGCAGGAGGGTGCTTTAGTGCTATTGTGCCAGAAAAAAATACCATTGCCAGATGTATCACTGTACTATAAAGCTTTTATGGTGACATCTTCAGATGATGTGCCTTCAGATGACATTCCTAGCGACACTTGTCACCATGGGTGCAAATCTGTGTTGTGAGCTGTTATAGTGGTATTGTGGACAGCATTCATAGAAGTTCTGCTTGTCTTGGTTGGATCTAAGTAGTTGCACAAGGTTTAGGTCTGTGCTATACCTTTCTGGTGTTTGTGAGTTGTGATCTTGTGCAGGTGCAATGCCGCTAGGCTCTTAACCATAGCTTGAAACAGTTTCAAACAGGGTAGAGTGTGCAGCAGTTTGTTAGTACTGCTTTGAGTTGGCAAGTTTCCCTTTAGAATTCGCTTAAAAGACCCACTTGTTCGTGATGGGCATGGGGTGCGACATTACTTTGGCTAGAATATATCTTTATTAACTGTTTATTGAAGGACTTTGTTTTTAATGTATTCAAAATACCAAGTCTCCCTTCCCCACAGCACACAGGTTTTTAAAAATCATTGTTAATCTACAAAAATAGTCCTGCTAAAATTCAAAATACTTAGTTCTGAAATATTAGTCCCATCTCCGTTTCCAGCTTGTATACCTTCCAGCAGACTACACCTAAAATGTGTTTGCTCACACATGCACACACACGTGTGATGTATTGTGTTTGAGATGTAGTGTGTTTAATGAAAGTATTACTGTTGCAGTAGGGAAAGATGTGGGATTCAAATAACATTCAGGCATGTCAATCAATGGAATTCAAAAAAGCCAGATGTAAATACTGTATTGTATGACAGAAGAAAGGCAATCCAAAATGCCTTTCCTTAGCTTTATCTGTGTAGTAATTTTGAAAGGTATTCATTAAGTACTGTAATAGGGTGACTTAACAAATAAGAAAAATGTTTTTATTTCCCCCTCTAGATTTTCAGCTGAGCTCTCATCTATCAACACTGGCAAATATTCACAAGATTTACCACACTCTTAATAGGCTGGTAATCACTTGCAATCTTTTAAATCTATTAGTTATATATTTGTAAATGTGTATTTGAGGATAATTCTATTACTATGAAAAGAAAAAAGAAGACCTGTGTAAATTTGAGGATATGTGTTAATACCTTTATTGGTTCCATTTCCCCTTCACTTTCCTATTCATGTGAACATTCACACTAATTATACCTATTACACCATGCATAGCTCACACATGTTGTTCATATCCCCCCCACACCCACAGAGCTACACTGTAGTAGTAGTGCTTGCTTATTCTGTTGTACCTATTACCACAAAGAGCTCCCATCTGCTTTTATGCCTTGTATAAGTAGTTGTATTCCTGAATTATTGGAATGGACTTGAATATTTTGAAAACCTTGAATGAGTAGCTAGAAGGGAGTCATGTTAATGAAATTATGTCAGAGCAAGTAAGCAGATAGGGAGCTCTCAAAGACTGTTAAGCTTGTGTTTAACAGGCTTTATTCTTTTATCTTTAAAGGCTCATGGGCAAAATTGTTGTGTTTTTAGAAATTGTGTCCTTTAGTTTGATACCCCATTTTTGTGTCTGATAAGTGCCTTAACAGAGTATCCAGAGCTGGCTGTACCTTTGCAAGTACAAGTATGTTGAGAAGACATGATTAACTGAGAAGGTTTCTTCAGACCTTCATGCCTGTTAGCCTTATTCATTTATACCCAGCAGTTGGAGATGAAACCTTGCCTCCCCTTTCTACTGGAAACACTAGAGATGTTTTCATAATAATGGAAAGAAAAATTGCTAGAATTGGTACAAAGGAAAAGGACAAGGAGTGAAGGGTAACTTTCTTCAGAGCACTTCCTCACAAGTAGGGAAAAGGAAGCTCTCTCCCCTCTCACACTTTATTTTCCCCAGGCAACCTTTCTAGAAGCACCAGGGATTTTGTTTCAGATGATCTCTATATAATGGCTGCAGTGTCCTGGGGCACATATATCCTTTTCTTGTGGATGAAATGAGGTATGCCTAGGGAAAAGGGATGCTTTATCTGCTCAGAGTAATCGTGCTCATGAGGGGTAGCATGTGCCAGGTTATCCAAGGCAACATGCTCATTCCTGTGCTCATAGTGCAGTAGATCAATTTGCCCCCAACCTTTGAGCTAAGGCAACCCTAAATCAGTGTTGTCACAGCTTTTCTTGCTGAAAGCCTTCCCTTAAATGTCAGTATTTTCAGAGGAGTTGGGCCTTTCAGATGTGTTATTCTTTTCTAACTCAAGCTGGAGTTGTGTATTCTGTTTGTGTCATTTGGTTTTTGCTATGTTGTTTATTTCTAGCAACTATCCCTTCTTATTGCAGGCTCAGAAAGCTACAGCACTTTACAGCCCCAGCTCTACTCTGGCAACCAGTCCCTCATATTAGTTTATTTTAGTTGTTTTTCCCCACATGCCTACTGCAGCCATTTGCAGATGTCATTCTTTCTGGACAGGCTTACTAGTGTCTGAAGCTGACCTACTGTTGGCAAATTTATATTTTTGGAATTTCTTCTTCGATGTGATTCTCTCTCAAACCCATTCTTCAGCAGAGCTCTAGGGGTGACATCCACGGCCATGCAAGAGACTTTCTGCTTGCACAACAGAAATTCCCTGTCCCTGTTCAAAACAGTCCCCTACCCTATAGAGCAAGTTTTGGGGTGTATGAGGGGGAATATCTTCCACCAACATTCTGTTGGAGGATGGACAGAATTGGATTTATTGCCTAGATCTCACATCACGTACATTCATCCACAGCAGTGCTTATCTATTTGCCATATCAGTTGGTAGGAAGTTGTAAGGATAGATATTCCGATATATTTGGAGGAGAAATTAAGTTGTAGTTGCTGTGGTGTTAAGTTTGCATGCATCAATGAGTTATTGGAATTGTTCTGGGAAACCGGTCAGAAACCTGCGCCTTCATTGTGCCCACACATTTTGACTGTTTCAGGCATTAAATAGAAATAAATAATTTCTAAATGATTCTGATCTTGTAGAACAGTTAGGAGTTGGCACATGCAGCATGTCCCTCTTAAGACAGAAAATCTCATGCACTTTTTCCCAGAAAGAGTTCTGTGATAAATGTCTTCCCGTAAATCTCTTGGAATTAAGACAGGTTTCTTGAATGTGGAAAAAACTGTACAACTTTACAGCAGGCTTATCATGGGAAGTACTATATAACCTCAAATGTTATGCCTTTAAGAAAAAAAATGTGCATTTACAGAGTGATAGGTCCTTGCCCTGAGTAGCTTACAATCTAAAATTTACCATAGGGAGAAATAGAGAAAGGGATGGGAAGTGATAAGATGAAATGAGATAGCTGATGATATTTGAAAACTACATGAAAATAGCTAAATTCCCAGTTAACTGCATTGATCTAAATGTTTTACAGAATTTGACAGAAGACGTTGGTCAAGACGATCCCCAAACAGGTAGAGCTCTTAAATATGAAGTATATTGTAGTGCTTTTTAAGAATCTAAGGTATAGGGGAAACTTGTTCGTGTCCTGACTGTAGAAATTAAGATCAACAAAGGAGATGAATTCACATTAAAACTGGGGAGGGGGAAAATCAGTTGGCTTCTAAGGTTCAGTGTGAGGAGACAGAACGACCATATGTGTTTTTAAAACTCAGTAGTATGGGTTTCTAAGCTGGATCTCAAAAATGGATATTGGCATGTGGCTATGGACCTGAAGGACAAAGAAAAAAACTATTTTCACAGCAGGGCGGGGTCTATGGTAATTTAGGGTCATGGCCTTTCGTTTGTGTAACATTCTTGCAACCTTTGAGAGGCTAATGAAGAGAATGCTTCACGGCCTGCTTATTATATTCAGATGATATCCTGGTACGCGTACAGACATTTTAAGAAGAACTGGAGTATTTGTAAATAGTCTGTGATAAACTAAAGGAGCCCAGTTTGAAACTGAACCCCCCCAAATGTAAGTACAGGGTGTCATGGCCCCGTCAGAGGACTCCTCAGATGAGGACGACTCGGGAGTAACAGCAGCAGACCCAGGAGCAGCAGGAGACACGGAGGAGCCTCCTGAGAATCCAGCTCCTTCTGCCCCTCAGCTGCAGAGCACCCCAGGGACAGCAGAGGCCCTGCAGCCAGACACAGACAGTGAACAGGATACTCCCCCCTCACCTGCAGAACGTAGACAGCAGAAGGTCAGGCAGAAGAGAGGCAGGCCTGTCTCCTTAAGGCCCAAACGCTGAGGGCTCACACCTGCTGTCCATCCTGCTCTTTATAAGGCACACCTTGGCTGCAGCTTGTTGCTGACTGCAACGTCAGGCGTGGCTTTGTGTAGACCTAGTTTCCCTGGAGCATCTCTTTGACTGACCTCCTTGGCAATTGATCCCGGACCTCCACTGACCTCGCTTCTGGACTTCTGACTCGGCAAGTACGCTTCGGATAGGCCTGGCAGATTTACAACCTGACTGCTGGCTAAGGACTTTCCTTCCCTGCCAAAGACCCAGGAATTTCCAGCCCCCCCTGACACTGCTGATGCAATGTAGAGCTGACAGTTTGCAGTCAGCCCAAACAAAGCAGGCAACAAAGGAGTGGGGGAAGTGCTGACCATGGAGCAACTCCAGCAGGAAAACTTGCTCCTGCGCTCACAAGTAGACCAGCTGTTGTTGGCCATCCAAGGCTTGCAAACCCAGCTAGCAGCAGCCCCACCCCCTCTCCCTACAGGGAGAGCCAAGTGCCCTGTGACTCTCCCAGATAAATTTACTGGGGCTTCCGACCAGCTCTCAGCCTTCTTGGCCCAGGCCCAGCTCTTCATGGAGTTACGCCGAGAGGCCTTCCCAGATGATAAGACCCGGGTGGGATTCTTGATTAACCTCTGCACCGGGGCGGCAGCTAGATGGGCCACGCCCCTGCTCCTCGAGCGGAGCCCCGTGCTCAACGACCTAGCCGCCTTCACCAGAGAACTGAAGGCTATGTTCGAGGACCCAGTCCAATCTGCCACAGCCAACCGCCGGATACGCAGGCTGCGGCAAGGCCGACGCCCCTTGGGGGAATATGTAACAGACTTTCGTCTATTGCAACAAACCCTGGGCTGGAACGAAGCTGCTCTCATGGACCAGTTTCAGGAGGGGCTGTCGGATGAGCTCCTGGATGAGCTAGCTAGGGTGGAGCGCCCTGGAACCCTGCAAGCCCTCATATGCCTGTGTCTCCAGATTGACGGGAGGCTGGAAAGCAGGCGTGTTGCCAACCGACCCCGGCCAGTCTACAGAGCATCAGCCCCAGTGGCTGGGCCCTTGGAGCCTGTCGGCAAGGACCCTACACCCCCGGCAGAACCGATGCAGCTGGGAGGGGCTCGGCCACGTCTCTCTGCAGCCGAAAAGCTGCGACGCCGGCAACAGGACCTCTGCCTGTATTGCGGGGCCCCGGGACATTTTGCAGCCCAGTGTTCCGCGAAACGACCCACAGCCCCTGCCTCGGGAAACGCCCATGCCCCGGCCTTCACAGGCCCCTGAGCCGGGGCACCCTCATGGTTCAAGGGGTCTGCCACCTCAGTTCCTCACCGCCCAAGCATCTGACCGTGTTGATCGCACTGACAGTCCCCGGAAGCGGGACCCTACAAGTACCCGCCATGCTGGACTCAGGATCCACCAGCAATTTTATGGACGTGTCCTTTGCCAAGCTCCACCGGGTTCCTAGTCAACCCATTCACCGCCCCCTCCTGGTGGAGACTATTGATGGCCGGCTTCTCGCCTCGGGCCCTGTAGTATAGGAGACAGTGCCGCTCGACATGGCCCTGGGGGAGCACGAGGAAAACCTCCAGTTCTACCTGGCTGCCGCACCCCACTTCCCGGTCGTGCTGGGCCTGGCATGGCTCCAGCGGCATGACCCCATCATCCAGTGGTCCACGGGCCGACTGACCCTCGGATCCCCCTATTGCCAAGCCAACTGCTGGAGGCCGAAGGAGCGCATCCTGATGACCCAGGAGGCAAGCTCCGTGCCCGAGGCCTTACCGGAACAGTACCGGGAGTTCGCGGATGTGTTTGGGAAGCAAGAGGCAGACCAGTTGCCGCCCCATCGTCCTTACGACTGTCCCATTGCCCTGCTCCCCGGAGGGCCGGCTTTATTCACTGTCAGAACCCGAACTGGCAGCCCTCAGAGAGTTCCTCGACAAGAACCTGCGCCGAGGGTTCATTCGCCCTTCCACATCCCCTGCAGCCGCCCCTGTCCTCTTTGTCAAAAAGAAATGTGGGGAACTCCGGCTGTGCAATGACTACCGCGCCCTCAACCAGATTACAGTTCGGAATCGCTACCCTCTGCCCCTGATCCAAGAACTGTTAGAGCGGCTGCGGGGCGCTCGCATTTTCACCAAACTAGACCTGAGAGGGGCCTACAACCTGGTGCGTATGCGGGAGGGTGATGAGTGGAAGACGGCCTTCCGCACCCGTTATGGGCACTTTGAGTACACCGTGATGCTGTTTGGCTTGTGCAACGCTCCTGCCGTCTTCCAGCACTTCATGAACGACATCTTCCGGGACCTCCTAGACCGCTTCCTGGTGATCTACTTGGATGACATCCTGATCTACTCGCGGAACCCCTCGGAACATAAGGAGCACGTTCGAGCGGTGCTGCAGCGCCTGCGGGAGCACCGCCTCTTCGCCAAGCTCGAAAAATGCGCCTTTGACCTCACGACCGTGGATTTCCTAGGCCATCGGATCTCGCCCTCGGGTATCCAGATGGACCCCGCCAAAATTGAGACCATCCTCCACTGGGCAGCTCCGCGAAGCCCCAAAGATGTGCAGCGCTTCTTGGGCTTCGCCAACTATTACCGCCGGTTCATCTCCCACTTCTCCGAACTCACCACGCCCATATCAGACCTGCTTCGAGGCAAAGAGAAGTTTGTTTGGACCGAGGCCGCTCAACAGGCCTTCCGGCGCCTCCAACACGCCTTTACATCTGAACCCATCCTCCAGCAACCCGACCCTACCCGACCTTACATAGTGGAGGCCGATGCATCGGATAAGGCAGTGGCAGCGGTCCTACTTCAGCTGGTGGGGAGCAAGCAGTCCCTGCTCCCCTGTGCGTTCCACTCCCGGAAACTCAACACTTCGGAACAGAACTACACCATTTGGGAGAAGGAGTTACTGGCCATCAAAGTAGCCTTCGAGACCTGGCGTCATCTCCTGGAAGGGGCACGCCATCCGGTCCAGGTACGAACAGACCACCGAAACCTGGAGCACCTGCAAAGCGCCCGACGGCTGAACCAATGCCAGATCCGGTGGTCCCTGTTTTTCTCCCGGTTCCAGTTCACGGTCACCTACCTCCCTGGCCGCCGAAACACCCTAGCAGACACGTTCTCTCGCAAGCCAGAATACCGAGCCGAGCAGGTCGATCGCCCCCTTCGCTCAATTCTTCGCCCAGAGAACTTCGCCGCTACCCACCAGCCACAACCCCTCTTGGACCGGGTGCAGTAACAGCAGCAAAAGGATCCCTACGCCCTGGCCCAGCAGCGAGAGCTCCAGTCAGGGATGCCCGCCCGGGACAGCCCCTTTTCCTTGTAGCAGGGCCTCTTGTATCACCGGAACCAATTGTACGTTCCCCCGGGAGCTCTGCGGGGAGAGGTGCTCCACCTCTGCCATGACAGCCAGCCGGCAGGGCATTTTGGAACATATAAAACCCTCCACCTGGTCCTACGGGATTTCTGGTGGCTCCGGGTCCAAGCGGACGTCAAGGACTATGTAGCGGCCTGTGATACCTGCCAGCGAGCCAAGAGCCACCCCGGCAAGCCCCTGGGGCTCCTGCTCCCACTGCCTACCCCCCCCCCGGGCCCTGGCGCTCGGTCTCCCTGGATTTTATCACGGACTTACCGGCCTCCCGGGGAATGACCACCATCCTCGTAGTCGTAGACCTGTTCAACAAGATGGCCCATTTCCTCCCCTGTGCCGGCCTACCCTCTGCCCCAGAAACTGCGCAACTGTTCTTGACCCAGGTTTTCCGGTTACACGGCCTCCCCGACCACCTGATCTCTGACCGAGGAGCCCAGTTCACCGCCCGGTTCTGGCAGGCCCTGTTTCGGGCCCTGAACGTCCAGATCCACTTGTCCTCCGCCCACCACCCTCAATCAGATGGACAAACAGAACGTACCAACGCCACCGTCGAACAATACCTGCGGTGTTACACCTGCTTCCAACAGGACAATTGGGTGGATCTGTTACCGCTGGTGGAGTTCGCGTATAATAACTCCGTGCATGCCTCCACGCGCCAGACCCCGTTCTTTGCCTCTTACGGCTACCACCCCCGATTCTTCCCCTCAGTGCGACCCCCGTCGCTGGTCCCCGCTGCGGATGTCATGCTGTAGGAGTTGCAAGCCCTGCAGGCAGTCCTGAAGGAGCAGCTGGAGCAGGCCAAGGACACGTATAAGCGCTTTGCTGACCGCCACCGCCAACCAGGCCCGCCGCTGAAGGTAGGGGACCGGGTATGGCTCTCGACCAAATTCCTGCGTTCGCAACGGCCGTCTCACAAGCTGTAGGCTCGGAATGCAGGTCCCTTCCGGATCACCCAGCAAATTAACCCGGTGGCGTTCCGGCTCCAACTCCCTGCCTCCTTCCGCATTCACCCTGTCTTCCATAGATCACTGCTGACTCCCGCTCTCCCGCCTCACCCCTTGGGTAGTCAACCATGGCCCCCACCACCGATACAAGTCAATGGGGAAGAGGAATTCGAAGTGGCGCAGATCCTGGACTCCCGGAGGCATCGGGGCCGCCTCCAGTACCTCATAGACTGGCAGGGGTACGGCCCTGAGGAACGCTCATGGGAAGATGTGGCGCAGGTGCATGCCCCTTGTCTGGTCCGGCGCTTCCACCAGCGCTACCCGGATAAGCCGGGCCCCGGCGGGAGGCGGAGGGTTGGTCGTGGGGCGGGGGATAGTGTCATGGCCCCGTCAGAGGACTCCTCAGATGAGGACGACTCGGGAGTAACAGCAGCAGACCCAGGAGCAGCAGGAGACACGGAGGAGCCTCCTGAGAATTCAGCTCCTTCTGCCCCTCAGCTGCAGAGCACCCCAGGGACAGCAGAGGCCCTGCAGCCAGACACAGACAGTGAACAGGATACTCCCCCCTGCCCTTCAGCTGCAGAGCACCCCAGGGACTGCAGAGGCCCTGCAGCCAGACACAGACAGTGAACAGGATACTCCCCCCTCACCTGCAGAACGTAGACAGCAGAAGGTCAGGCAGAAGAGAGGCAGGCCTGTCTCCTTAAGGCCCAAACGCTGAGGGCTCACACCTGCTGTCCATCCTGCTCTTTATAAGGCACACCTTGATTGCAGCTTGTTGCTGACTGCAACGTCAGGCGTGGCTTTGTGTAGACCTAGTTTCCCTGGAGCATCTCTTTGACTGACCTCCTTGGCAATTGATCCCGGACCTCCACTGACCTCGCTTCTGGACTTCTGACTCGGCAAGTACGCTTCGGATAGGCCTGGCAGATTTACAACCTGACTGCTGGCTAAGGACTTTCCTTCCCTGCCAAAGACCCAGGAATTTCCAGCCCCCCCGACACTGCTGATGCAGTGTAGAGCTGACACAGGGCATACTTTAAATGAAATGGAAATTGCAATAGACAAGGAAAAACAGCCACCATAGAAGACTGGCCCATTCCTAAGACTTTAATTGAGATACAAAATTTTGTTGGGCATTGTGGAGTTAACAATATAGCAAAAACCCCAGGCTGGGCAGGAGGGGGAAGCCATTATAGTGGTATGTGGATGCGATAGGGCTTTCCAGGAACTGAACAAGGCACTTGTGAATGCTCCAGTCTTAGCTTACCCCTTTTTTAAGAGTCCATTCTTTTTCGATACTGATGCCAGTTCTTATAGTATGAGTGATGGGTTCTTGCAAGAATGTGTTGGACTTCAATTGCTAAAACAAGCAGCAGAGGACTTAAGCCTATAATGAGATGGCTTTAAGTTTATTGTTAACTTATTAGCCTATGCAAATAATCAGATTCAAGAGTTGGCTATTCCTTGCAACCTTTTTTGAAACATTTTTAAAACAAGTTTTCTTTTGAAAACAGCTATTGAATTTTAGAACTTGAATAGCACTGTTATAGTGGAAACTCTTAATGTCATGCATTTGATAACATCAGTGTAGACAATAGGTTAGGAGCATATTAAGCTGTATCGAACTAAGTCTGACCATTGGTTTATCTGGCTCAAAAGAGATTGGCAGTAGTTCTCCCATGCATCAGGCAGAGATCTTTCTCAAGTGTGGTACCTTCTGTGTGACAAGCATGATCTTTAACACTGAACTATTGCCTTTCACTTCGATTGCTTATTTTTTCAAAGTTAGGATCAAAGGTTTTTCAGCTGAAGAGGTCAGTTAAGGCTTTTACAAAGTCACATGCATAAAAAAGCATCAAGATTGTAACTTTAAGGCTCTCATTTCAGCTTCCATGTCATATAATCAGTAAAGATGTTCTGTAGTAGTCTCGCATGTTGTGCTTGCTTACAGGTTAAGTTCTGTGCACCCATGCCTTTCCAGATCTTTCAGACCCAGTTCTCTTCCACTGTTTTGGGGTGGGGAGAGGGAAACACTGAAGCTGAGGACATTACAAGAGCAGTGGTCACTTAACTGTGTGCTGACCTTTACTTTCCCTATATGCTTCGATTTGGGTAGGAGAGAATGGTACATATTAATAGTGACTATGGGGTCGATAGGTGCAGGATGTAGAAACAATGCAAGGCTGGGGGTAGGTGAGCAAGTATCTTCATGAGGCAACATTCGACTTGGCAAGAGAAAGGAGGTAGGTCCTGCATTTGTGAGCAAGCTTGCATAGAATTGAATTTTAAGAGATACCTTAAAAAAATGAATAAATTAAGTACAACAAGAACACCACATGCCTGGTGTTCTGATAGTGCCTGAATAGGGTTGCTTGGCTGATTCTACTTTTGGTTTGGACATTGCATCTGAAGATAATCTGCTGGTGGACAAATACAAAAATTAGAAGTGTTTTGCTTTTTAATGATAGAACACTAAAAAGTGTCTGTGTCTTTACTATACAACACCTCCTGTGGCATACAAATAAGTATGTTTTCAGACTTCTGTGAAGAGAAATACCACAAAACTGACACTTACCCAGCCATTCTATAAAGGGTAAAGTACAGGTCATAAGTTGCCAAGTGTTAAATAGTGTGGGAAGGAACTAGCATATTGCTGTTTCTGGGGAATATGTGCAAATGTATGCAGCTTGAAGACTGATTTAAAATATTTTGTTTTTAGAACCGGTTTTGTTCCTTGTTCTCTGGGTAGATGCTCTTCCCTGAGCAGACTCCTCTCCTTACCGTTCAGAGAAGCGCATTTGACACCAGTGAGAACAAGGAATAGAGCTGTACAAAAGAGGTATTGCTACCCAAGCCAGCTGCCATTTTTAGGAGCCTGGGGCAAGGTGAGGGAGAAGTGAGTATTTCAAGAGGGATCTCCACTCAGCTGTTGGGGAAAGGAAGGTGGAAGAAGCAGAGGGAACCAGATTACATCTGTTCTCTCATCAAGAATGAATTAACCATTGACAAAGATCTTACAGATTCGTGTAATACCATAATGAGCAGTAACTGGATTCTACATCTCCATGCCTTACATTGGAGTCTAGTCCATCTTCATATTGTGCAGTTTGTGCCCTTGAATTGGCTGTATTGGATACATTTCAAGCTGGAATTAGGCTTGAGGTTGGCACAGATACAGTTTTGGTCAACCTGATGAATAATCTCTGGTTACTGACTCTTAATTTCTCTTGGACCACCTGGGTGGGTTGGGAATGGGTGGCACCATGTGCTTATGGTTGTGCTCTTACCTTGGCATTTCAGAAAGTAGGTACTGGGGGAACTGTTGCTCTGCAATATGGGGTTCTACAGGGCTCTCTTTTATTGTGCTGCTTTTTGACCCCCTAGTGAAACTGTTGAGTGAGATCCTCCATGGATTTAGAGCAGTGGTTCCTAAACTTTTCCCCCCTATGGACCATCTGAAAATTGCTGAGGGACTTGGTGGACCACTGTATTATTATTTTTGCCTTTTGTAGCAATTGTAATACATTGTGCCAAACACTGTATGATCATTAATGATATGTTATTGCTGCTGATACATTATATATTGTATTTTATTGAATTACCGTTTGAATTCCATTCAATTCAAATCGCAATACAATAATATACAACGTAAGGGGAAAAAGAAACAATAACATACAGTTAAAAATCAATATGAGTATTTAATGAGATGGATGGTGCTGTCTTCATCTTCAGCCACAAATCCAAAGGCAGGCTGTGGACCACCTGAATGAAGCTTGTCCATGGACCACAGTTTGGGAACTCCTGATTTAAAGTAAGCTCTAGAAACAGACCCAGGTCAATTTCTCCTTTTTGTCAGTCAGGTAGAAGTACTGAATTGGTGCCTGGGATTGGTAATGGATTAAATGAGAACAAATAAACTGAATTTCAGTCAAGACACGATAGAGCTGCTATTGATGGGCAGTCTGTTTGACTGAAGAAGTGGGGTTAAACCTGTCCTATATGGGGTAGCCCTGTCCTATAAGGATCAGAATCACATTTTGGGAGTGCTGTTGGAACTGGCCCTTATTCTGGATCCCCAAGTAGCAACCTGTGTAGAAAGATATAGTCTGGGCATGGTTATCCATATCCTAGTAATATCCATGGTTGACTACTGTAATGTGTTATATGTTGAAGTGGTGCCCTTGAAGATCCCTTGGAAACATAAGGTAGTTCAAGACTTGTCAGCTATGTTATGACCTGCAGAGGCAATGTCTTGCCATTTTCAAGAATTTCACTGGCTACAGCTTAAAGTGCTGGTGTACCCACTTCCCAAACAATGATGTATTTGAAGAGCTGCCTGCTCCTGGTTGAACTTGCCTGTTCTCTGATACCTTTGGATAACTTTCATGCAGATTTTAAATGGCCTGGAGTCAGGTCTTCTTCATAATGGGACCCCAACTTTGGAACATCTCTGGATACCTGGCACATACTCTTGATTTTAAGTGCTGGGTTTTATTTGCCTTGGCCTTTAATTTTATTTGCCTTGGCCTTTAATTTTCAGTCTATCTGTTTTATAATAGATGAGAATTTAGTGTTTTACTCTTTTCTGCTGAAGCTTTAGTTCCCTTCTGCTTATTTTGTTATGATTTATTGTTTTAAAGTTTGTGTTTTCAATTTGTGAGGTGCCTCATATTCTTTTGGAGTAGAACTGTTTTTAAAGGGTTTACATTTGTTTAATCCTTGCACTGCTTTCCTAAATTACTCCACAGGAAGTCTCAGGTCGTGCAGTTCATCAGACTGCTTCAGTAAAGTGATGCCTCCAAGAAAAAAGAGGCGACCTGCAGCTGGAGATGACCTGTCGGCTAAAAAAAGTAGACATGATGGGTACGTGATCTTACTTTGAGTCTTTCAGTCAGGAGTCATAATAGCAGGTCAAGAGATGTGGACTAAAATTTCAGTTTTACTACTGGTTTGCTAAGTGGAGATAGCAGGTTTTATTTTCTTATGTCTTAGAGCCCTGGTGGTCTACAGTCTTTGAGGCATGGCTTTGTAATAACTAAATATGAAGACAGGGCTTTCTGTCATAGAAAATTATTTAAGATGAAGCATTTTGGGGATTAGATTTGTGGATTTTACATCCTTGATTATTATGAAAACTGATAGTGTCCTATGGAATGCAAAGATTACTCTGACAGCTTTGGTGTTTACATAAGAATCAGATTATCTATTCTTCTTTCCCTTTCTCCCTCTCCCCAGTCCTGGTTTCTGGAAAAGTTACAGTTTGTTGAAATTATATGAGCCAGAATGAAAATGTTGGCCCAGTTTAGATGTAATAACAAACTGTAGAGAGCCACTGTGGTGTAGTGGTTAAGGCGCTGGACTACAACCTGGGAGACCTCACAGCCATGGAGCTCACTGTGTGACCTTGGGCCAGTCACTGCCCCTCAGCCTCAGACGAAGGCAATGGTAAACCACCTCTGAATACCATTTACCATGGAAACCCTATTCATAGGGTCGCCATAAGTTGGGATTGACTTGAAGGTAGTCCATTTCCATTTTCAACAAACTATAGCTTGCCTTTATGTATATAAATAACGGTGAGCCTTGGCTTATGTGATTTTCTCCCTCCCCTTCCATGTGTGGAGAAGGGACATTAAGCTTCAGGTCATGATTTTGAACAAGTTACAGTTTCTGAATACGGAAAACTGTGGCTTGTGCATACCATAGTTATCAAACCAGGATAAATCCTGCATGTTCTTCCTTATATCCACAGCTAGAGGCTTGATAGTCAAAAATTCAGAGACATCTGGAATATCCCGGTGTGTGTGTGTGTGTGTGTGTGTGTGTGTGTGTGTGTCACAGTGCAGGGATTTTTCTTGCCCTCTGTGGCAATGGCCTGATGATCTCACAAGGTTAAAAGATGAGTTCCATGTTTGGTCTTTCTCCTGCAACAAAATGCCAGCTGTTATAGCTTTAGGTTCTGATAGTGGTATCTGTAAGTTAAGTTGGAATGCTCTGTTTGTTGTAAATTGTTCTGTGCTTGTTTTCATTTAGTTGTCTCAAAGTTCTGAAAATTAATGGATTAGCTAGAAGCAAGAGGCTACTTGAAAAGTTTGGTGGTAACTTGTATTAATACTTATATATGTTCTATAACTTGTGTATTAAGTTCTGGATCTCTTTCCCTTTATTAGAATGTACAGAAAATATGATTCTGCTAGAATAAAGACAGAAGATGACATGTTCTCAAGCAAAAGGTGCTTAGAATGGTTCTATGAATATGCAGGTTAGCAAATATATGTATTGATTATTCTTGGCTACCCAGATAATTTGAAATTTCAAGAAGAATATTCAAATATCCATTCCAATTTGAATATAAAGGTGTTTTATAACAAAAATATGCAGATCATTAACATTTTCCATAAAAAGAGTTTAGATGCTTTCTGCTTCCTGAAAGAGTAAATAAGGTAGTGAACACTTACTTTCAGTGCTGATGCAACTTGAACTTTAGCTTTAAGTTGGAGATGCTTTTTCAGCTACATTTGTGTGTTGCATTAATGAGAATTGCATTTTATCTCATGATATAAAAGGCTGCAGTTTGAAGTCAAGTTGAAGTTGCTACATGTTTAACTTTTGGCTAGCTGCTTCTCTTAATGGAGCAGTGACTGTAAATCTGCAAAGATGAAAGGATAGGGTTTAACTATGATTGGAATGCTGTTTTGTAGGATACAGCCTTTCAAATGAGACCCCCAGTTCAGTATGGAGAGACAGATGAAATCTCATCTTTGAACTTTTGCATGTTGTGCAGAGTATAAAATGGATATGTATAATTAAGGTAGAGTACTTAGAGGGTGGAGTGGGGAGGAACTGCTTGAGCTGGGTGCCTGCTGTCCATCTCCCCATGCATAGAACAGTGTTTGAACAGTCACATACTTGTGGGATGCAATGTCTCCGACCAAATATTTTTGGACGATTGAAATATTACAATTATATGTTTACAGATGGAAGTAACACAATCTCATTTGCTTGTAGGAACAGATGATATTGTGGGTCCTGAAGGAATGGAGAAATTCTGTGAGGACATTGGGGTTGAACCAGAAAATGTACGTTCAGGTTCATTACAGGTGTCAGAGAGCTTGTTCACTTTCAGATAATGAAAAATGAGGAAGTACAGTTCTTGTAATATTCACTCAGGTTATTTCCTGCCCCATCCCAAGCCCTTCAAGTAGCTTATGCATTGCAGCTATTTAAAATGTTACGCTAAAAAAAAGAGAAGGGTTGTGTTCTTGCTGAGAGGGAAGAGGCAACTTCCCAGTAGCCCTTCTTTCTCGGCCTGTTTATAGCGTATTATACTGATATTTAATTTGTATTTGTTTATGCATATAAAAATATTTGCTTTTTTGTATTAAGAAATGGCTTTGCCAGTGCCAAAATAAGTAGTGACTTACCAAATGACATAAATTTACATGTTAAGGATAGGAACTTCCAGCCCGGGGATGCATCCTACACTTAGGTGTTTTTCCTTTGGCTCCCGATATAGTCTCCATGCCCAAAGTCTCTCCCTGTTTTGCACCTCAGCCTTTTGCCTGTGGGACAGGCTAAGTGTTTAACTCCTTCCTCCTTAGTGAACAGCAACAGAAGCCTTAGCCAGAACTGCTTTTATTATACAACTTATCTATTCATTCTGAGACACAGAAAGAGGGTTCTTTCACTCTCTTCTTCATTGAATTCAGCAGTGAACTCTTTGAGATGCTTTGATAGCATCCCCCCCTTCATGCAACTCAGTTGCTTACCCCACTTGTCTTGACTTGTTTGTGGAAATGAGAGAAATGTTGAGCCTCTTGGACAAACCCTCTGTTGCTCTTGGTGTTCACACTGGGAAGGAGAAAGATTGAACATGGGCAGAGCCAATGTTAGTGGCTCGGTGGCTCTTATTCTGTTGAAAATATAGCAAATGTACAAATTTTAGCTGCTGTCCAGCGTTATACTCAGGAGGCTTTTCTTTTGCTTCAGATGTCATTCTTCCTTTGCAGATTTGCGGATTTGCTGCATTGAAATGTGTTAGATGCTTGTAACACTTTAATTCTTATTGGGAGAGTTGGCTGAGAGTGGGAGGTCGAGTAGGAGAAATTTACACTCTTACAGGACCTCTAAAAGCATTTTATTTGGTACAGATAAAATAGGTGGTACTTTCGGCCTAGCACAAGAAACTAGGATGGTGATAAAGGTGAACCTGTGTGGAGATTCAGAAGCGTTCAATAAATTGTCATACACGTTTTGTTTTTTGGTTTTTAAACTAGGTAGTCATGCTTGTTTTAGCTTGGAAGCTGGATGCTCAGAACATGGGTTACTTTACGTTGCAAGAATGGTTAAAAGGAATGACATCCCTGCAGTAAGTATTAATCATCATATGGGAAATAGATTTACCAGTGGCATATTATCATTTTATGAACTGTAACTCCACTATCTGCAGAAATGGAACTTTTAATACCTTTAATACCTTATAATCCAGCAATTCCTTGTATACCTTGTGGGTGTCTTTATTGTGTATATATGCATTATATGGTTTCAGATGTCTACAGCTATTTTAATGAACATGTATGAGCTATATGTGAAAGAACCATCATAGTTCTCAGTTATAGACTGATTTACCTGCTTTTCTAAGATTATGTCAGGAGAGTAGGTTTTAATACCAACTATATTTTGCTGTAACCCCATAAGTTAACTGTGGAAAGACAGTTTATAAATTCTAAAACAAACTATTGAATTATGGGCTAAAAAATAGCATCATGTTTAGCAGTCCCACTAAAGATCCAAGAGTGAAATTGGTATTTTGTTTTTAATTTTACAGATGTGATACAACAGAGAAGCTAAGAAATTCTTTGGATTATTTGAGATCTTTATTAAATGAGCCTACAAATTTTAAACTTATTTACAGATACGCATTTGATTTTGCACGCGTGAGTAGTTTCAAGTTCTGAACTCTATTTTTATGAATTCTCATGCAGTTGCTTTCATGCGGAGTTTATACACTCATGTTAATAACTCCTAGTAAACTAGTCAAGTTTCTTTCACTGTGCAAAATTCCATCTGTATTTTTACAATTTTAGTCCGACTGTGTTTATTTGTTAATCTGTCAAGTCACTCATATGAATTATTTGCAAGTCATTGTTGTTGCTCTTGGCTCTTGTGTTAATTTTGATTGGTTCCTGGCTTGACATCTAAGCACATTTTGTTTCTTTCGATAGGTCTTCGTTCTGAAAACAGCAGTTTTCAGAGTAGCAGACCACCCTACCCCATCACAAATCTCCTTCACTTGGTTCTCCCCAAGAATAGTAAACACAGTCAAGAGTCATTCCTGCAGTCCTCTTTCCTCTGACTACCATCTTGGCCAATCCATTTCACAGTCAGAAAATGAGAACCCAATGGATTCAGACTTTTCCTATACATAATGACTGTCAGGGAAGAAAAGACAAGAACATTCCAAACCTGTGCCACCAGCTGATGACATCTGAAATAGATCAATATTCTCTGTAGGAGCAGAGGCATATCAGCATTTCTGAAAGAGTTGTTAGAAGAGCTTACAACAAGGATAGGGAATCTGTGGCCCTCCAAATGTTGCTGGACTTAACAGTTCCTGTGATTTCTGATAATTGACTATGCGGGTTGAGGCTAATTGGGTTGGAGTCCTAAAATCTGTAGAACCATTCCCTTCCCATGCTCTCTGATACTGAGAAATGATGAGAACAGGATAAGTAATTGTTCTGACCAGCTGAAGGACCTCCAAACTTGCAGGAGAAGAAAAGGAACATATTGCTGGATACCACTATGCAGTAGACAGTGCATCAAAATAATAACTAGTGAAAATGTGAATACATCATTTAATTAGCTATTCAGGTTAGGAAGTTACTTGGATTTGGAGGCAGAATGGATGCATGCCTTGGATGCTGGAAGTAGCTCCTCAGTAGCTCTGGGCAGGAGGTCTGGCTTCACTGTGTATATTTTAAACAATTAAAAAATGAGAGAACTTAATGAAGATAATCAAAATATAGTTATATGTTGTAAAGAATAAACTGACTTGTGTACTAGTTCAAATGAAAAATGTTGCAGATAAATCTAGGTTTATTTTTTTCTCTTTGACAGGAAAAGGACCAGCGAAGCCTAGATATAAATACTGCCAAGTGTATGTTAGGACTTCTTTTAGGAAAAACATGGCCCCTCTTTCCAGTATTTCACCAGTTCCTAGAGGTACAAGTAGAAACACATTTTTATATTTTAAACTCTTTAAAAAAAAATACAGCACCAAGAGTTAAAACTGGAAATTGGCAGAGAGTTAGTTTGAGAGTTCTACTGCCTAACTTGAATATTTGTATTAATTGTTTTGCAAGTCAACTTACATAGCATGGTAGATACTGGGTTACACCTAGATGGCTTTCATATCTATTATCATTCATAATTTCTGATAAACAGAAGTCATTAATGACTTTGAGTGACATTAAACATCCGACTTCACCTCAGCCTCTGTTGCCCTTCTTTAATATGTGGGTAAAGCTGGCTTACCTTTCAGGATAAAGATGACTAATAATGTACATGAACTCCTTTAGGCATCTAGTAGTATATGGAGCTTATCTTAAGTGTGATCTAAATTGTTGAGAAGTTTTGTGGATTATGACTTATCACCCCTATTAATTTTCAACAGTGAAACAGCATACCCATACATACTCCTACTGAGAAGCTGAAAATGGTGTTTATAACTTTTCAAAACACAAATGAAAGTCCACCAGCACACATTTCATTTTTAGCTCTACAGGTCAACTATAAATCAAATAGCTGTGTTGCGTGTAGTCCTTCAAAGTGACAAAGATTTCTTTCAAATAAGTCATGAATCCTTGACTTTCTTAACATTCAGATACTAGAAAGTAAAGCAGAGTTTATTCCTGAGTTTTTTCCTCAAGCATTATAGCTATGGTTGTTAGGTTTCAGTGTATAAGGCTTGCTTGTTATAATCTTAAAACTGGCTTTCATAATGCCCTTGAGGCATTTTGAATCTTTGAAGTGTCCACAAATTCACATAATTTTAAAATCAGAATTCTGTTTTCAGTAACTATTGCTCTTTTTTTAAGCAGCAATCTAAGTACAAGGTCATCAACAAGGACCAATGGTGCAACGTTCTGGAATTCAGCAGAACCATTAATCTTGACCTTAGCAATTATGATGAAGATGGAGCATGTATGTATTTGCATGAAAAACAAACATCATTTTGTACTGTGTGTTCCAGAAACTGTTCCTTAAGACTTTTCTCCTGAATGTGAAAAGGTTTTTTTTGTGACTTTCTTTCTTGCAGGGCCAGTGTTGCTGGATGAATTTGTGGAGTGGTATAAAGAGAAACAAATGACATAGGAATTTTAACTATGCACAGCCGCTCAAGAGTCTTTGTTACTACAGTTATGTCAACCATTAGCCATAAACTGCTATTTGTATAAAAGCGCATGCTGCTTTTCCTGCACTGTATCCCATTTTTGGGGACCTTTTGATGTTTTGCTGTTTAACAGGCCAGCTCTGCTTGCTGTGTAGCATTGTTCTCTTTGAAGGCTGCTTTGCATTTTTTGTATCTACACTACAGATGGTGAACTTACCAGCATCCTCACTGTGATTTATGTGTATATTGCTGTCTAAACTTTGTATATGTGTATAAAAAAGCTTCACCTAGGAATTATTTCAGCAGAAATGTATTGTAAAAATAATTTTGTGGCACATTTCTAGTTGCATTAAATAACCATGTAACTTAATTTTTAATTTAGTCTCAGATGTGACATTTCAGAAAAAAGTGATGGTTGGGACAGTTACCATGTGGAACTATTGCCAGTTAGCAACATTGTTTAAGATGCCAATTTTTGAGAGGCAATCCTGCAGTATGATTTCTTCACATGCAGATGCCCAACTTCAGTTTTGTTTAGTAAGCAAGTATTGGCTGTCTTTTTTTATTGAAAAAATTGTAATAGCTTGAATATAGTTGTATATGCCACAATGACTTCCATTTGATGATAATGCTAATTTCCTAATACTCAGATTTCTGTAGTTTGCAAATAGGTAGCTGTGGTCAAATTAAATCTGATTAAAACGGGTTTTAGACTTGTAAAATGGCATATTCCTTTATTTCATTTTTACTGTTCCTAGTGTTATGACTGTCTTAATGATAAAAAAAATCAAAGAATCCTCTTGTAAAATTAAACAGGTTTGTGGGTAGGTTTCAAGGTCTGCAATCTCTTGTTAAATCTTACCCCAAAACCCTTGCAACATGGCAATCTAAAGAACGGCACTGGCTTTTTATGCCAGGGATTGGATTTCCTGGCAGAATGCCTGTTGCAAGCAATGGGGTGCATTAATCACCAGCATTGTCACTCATGTGGACCACTTTGCTTATCTGCTTGCACAGGAAAGTTCAAGACATTGCTTGCTTGAGACAACTGAATTAATGGACTAAGATTTTTTTTCATGTTACCTTTGCCCCAACATTCTTTATAAAGTTCAATAGTGATTTGACAAAAAGTTTGCTAAGAGCATAGCAGACTTTGTGGAAATACCTACAAAAATCCAATGGTGTATATTAAATTAATGGAGCTTCCAATAAAATATTAGCAGACTTCTTTTTTGTTGAAGAAAGCTCAGAAGAAAGAAACATTAGCAGTTTTGAACTCTCACAGTTCAGCACAAATGTAAAATCAGTGCAAATCCCTTGATTTTATTTTAAAATAAGTAAGTTACTGGCAAAACTTGTATAAGCATCTGCCTTCTTAAGACTAGGTACTTCTAAATCAAAGTTGCACTAAATTTAGAGGCTAGAAGTTCCTGAATGTGATAGTCCATCGCAATATTGGATATTACCCCTGTGACCCTCAACTTTTTGGGGTGGGTTGTTATAGGGACAACTACCAGAGTAGTGAGGCTGAAAAGCCCGAGTGTCCACATCTCTCTGTATCCTGCTGTGGTGTGTTGTATTATAATTCAGGCTTTAGAAAGCTATATTCTTCCATTGTTATGAATAAGAGTAAAATATTGTGTTCTAGAAACTGCTTATCCAGTTTGTTTAATTTGTTGTATAAAAGCAAATACAAAAGACAGTAGACCCTATAGTTACTTGTTTGTATAAAAACATGCAACATTCTCTGGAGGTACTGTATGTGATAATTCCACAAGGCAAAGTGCAGCATCAAGCTGCCCATTAAATCATTCTGGTTTTTCAGACCCACTACATGTATTACAATTAATATAGCCATAGACAAAGCATATGAAGCTCCAAAAGGGGCGGGGGAAGCAGGCTTTATTGCAAGCCATCTTGCAGTGGCCAAAGCATTCATGTGATCCAGTGCAGAGATGGAAATTATTCAAAAGTGTGATTAACTGGTTTTTTGGGGTGAATCTTGTTTTATATTTTTATGCGTGGATGTGAATGCTAGAGTATAAAATCGAAGCACCTCAAATTGTGAAAAGAGCACATTGTATAATCTTTCTTTTAAAATTGAAGTGACAGTTGGGGATAGATTGGGTTCTGGATTCAGAAGTTACTGACATAACATGTATAGGCATTGGGTTCAATAACACTGATTACCTCCAAACAATCAGTTGCTCTGTAGGCCGCAAGCAAGGCATATTTGCAAAGCATTTATGTGTGTGAGGGGTAGTAGTACGAGTGGATTGCTGTCTCTTCTTCCTACCCCTATTCTCATGGCAAGCCCCTCCCATTCCAAAGAATGATGCTTTGGAGATCCTATGTGTAGGGGTGTGCATAATTTTATATGCCAGATCCTATCACAGTTCTACAAGTAGCTTTTATTCTTACACTCTGCTTATAAAAAGAAAATCCAAAAAAGGAAACAAAATGAGAACTGCCCCTTAATTTTTGCTATGAAAAGCAGGCTCTGAAATGGCTGGCTAACCTTTGGCCCTCCCAGATGTTGCTGGATTGCAACTTCCATCATCCTTGGTTATTTGCTGTGCTGGCCAGGGCTGATTAGAATAGGAGTCCAACAACATCTGGAGGGCCACAGGTTAGCCACCCATGCTGTAGTCTAGACAAAATATAGCTGAGTATTAGTTTAGAACATAACCCTCCCTACTTACATTGACACGCATGACCGAGAGAAATGAAAGGAAGTCCCAGCTGGTTATAGCCCAGATTATGATTAAATGTATGGACTACAGTTTAACATTCATATGTTTGCCTTTTGGCTCAGAATGGTGCACATATCATTTACAGTATTGATTTTTTTTTCTCCGGTAGAAAAGTGAGCAGTGTTCTAAAGGTTTTAGGCTCTAATACCCCCTTCACTTGTGCAACATTTTCTGAGTAAATAGCAAATTCCAGTTTAGCTGTTCGTTTTTCATTAAATAGTATGTTGGGTGTGTTTTTTAAGTGATTGTTCAATGACTTGTTTGCAGAAAATGTCCCTGCCTTTTCTACAAAAATCATTCTAGCAAGGTGTTGTGTGTGCATTATTCTGATGTAAAATAAAAATGATTACTTTAACTTTTTTAAATGACCTGGAGTGTAAACTAATACATGAGTGGGAAACTGGTTCAAGGGGAACTCACACCTCAGATGCTGTTAGATAGGATCCTAATTTAATACCAAAGATTGCTATATGCAATTTGTTGGTGCACTTACTAACTTTGAGAATCAAAACTGAATTCTTGGGCAATACACCACATGCCAGTACAATCTTTTTTTTTTGCCAAAGAGATTGAAATTAAATACTGAAGATGGAATTTGGTCCTTATAATCTGAAGCAGTATTGGTTTGTTAAGTGTAAATCCATTCTTTTTTTTGTAAATAAGGGAAACAAAACTGGGAAAGTGTTGACTATTTGAATCCACAATAGTATAAGTGCATCATAAAACTTCTGAAGAAATGTGTATGATCTTACTTCCTTTGAATAAGTACATATCAGTCTCTCAACATGAGAGCTTGCAGATGCATTGTATTGCATAACCAATATATAACTATTTTTAAGTATATCTACATAGATTTTTAAAGTAATCTGTAAGTATCTTTATTTTCCTGCTTATTGAGCATTGGTGAAGGTTTTTTCATTCTCTTCCTCTCCTGTTTTTGAGGTATTGGAATATAATATAAATCATTAGGATTTTTCTTCCCCAAATCGTGAATCTAACAGTGCTGAAGTTTCGCTATAAGGATTCGCTTTGTGCCTGGGCTAATCACAATTGCTAAATACCCTTGAAAGCCTTAGACTTTTGTCATTTCATAGGGTTGTGTAAATACATAGAATCCACTGATTTACACTGATTCTCCTGTAATTTGGGGGGGATGGTGTTGTCACAATTCTGTGACACACTGTTGTGACAGAAACAGTAGTTTACCTGATAACACTGACAGCTTTTTATGTCTTAGCTGTTTCCCTACTCGAAACTGAGGTGTGCTTTTAAAAGCTCTGTGGCTCAGATTCACTGAAGTACTACTTTATCTGAGTTTGGTACTCGGCAGGTTTTGTGTAAAGCCAATAACCCACAAATAAACAGTATTTGTGTTTCTTTGGTTTCAGAAATTGATTTATGTTGCTATCCTTGCTTTTGACCATGTGTGCAAGAGGAGTTTAATTTTGTACGGGCACACAGTATTTAGTATTTATACAACATATTTGCAAAACCTTGCTCGTGCAGGGCCAGCTAGACAGGCACAACTTTGTAGTCTCAATATATGGATGAGACAGTACTGTCAGAAGGAGGGGTTTGGATTTGTTAGGCACTGGAGAACATTTTGGGACAGGCTGCTCTTGAATCAGGATGCAACCAAATTGCTGGGACTTAAAATCAAAAAGGTGGCAGAGCAGCTTTTAAACTGATGGAGGCGGAAAGCCAACAGGGACTGTGGAGGGTCCAGTTTGGAACAAATCTCTCCCCCCCCCAGATAAAGACAAAAAAAGATGAAAAATTGAATGGGGTAGGCCTAGAAATAGGCATTATGAGTGCAGGGGTACAGGATGGCAATCCAGAGGTAAAACTGCCACACGCCGAACCAAAAGTGCCAAAGACACTTGAAGAGAGACATTGTAGACAAGTTTTATATGCTAATGCTAGAAGCCTCTGAGGCAAGATGGGAGAACTTGAGTGCCTGGTTGTAAAGGGCAACATTGATATAGTGAGCATAACGGAAACCTGCTGGAATGGAGAAAACCAGTGGGACACAGTTATCTCTGGCAATACTTATATTGGAAGAACAGGGAACGATGTATTAGAGGTGGTATCGCTCTATATTGGAAACAGGACATTGAATCCAGTATGCTAGAAACTCCAAAATAGGCAGACTTCGCCAAAGAATTGTGGGTGGTGATACAAGGCCCCAAGAGTAATTTAGTACGGGGGGCATTCTATCATCCCCTTGATCAAAATGCTGAGGGAGATAAAATAGGAAATTGAGGAAGCATCCAAACTAGGAAATCTTGTAGTAATGGGTGACTTCATCTACCTTTACAAAGACTGGCTACATATGTGTTCCAGTCATGGCAAATATGTAAAATTTCTAGATATCCTAAATGACTGTGCCCTGGAACAGTTGGTCATGCAATTGGCCAGAGGGATAACCCTAGACTTAAATCTTAAGTGGTGTCCAGGACCTGGTGTGAGATGCAAGTCTTATCAAACCAATTAGGAGCAGTGACCATAGTGCTATTAATTTTTTTAAAAAATACACACATAAAAATGGCCAATTGCCAAGAAAATCCAACACTCAAATTTGTCTTCAAAAGAGGAAACTTCTCAAAAATGAGGGGATTAGTAAAAAGTTGAAAGACAGAATCACGAGGGTCAAATTGCTCAAAAATGCTTGTGAGTTGTTTAAAAACACAATATGAGAAGCTGAACTGTATACCGTAGATCAGGAAAAGTGCCATCAGGGCCAAGAGGATGCTAGCATGGTTAACGAGCAAAGTCACAGAAGCTATTAGAGGCAACAAGGCGCCCTTCAAGAAAAATGGAAGTCATGTCTGAATGAGGAAATTAAAAAGACACACAAACTGGCAAAAGAAATGCATGAAGACAATGAGGCACGCTAAATACAACAACTGAGGAGCACATTGCTAAAAACGTGAAGACCAATAACAAAAAATTCTTTAAATACCTTGTCCTGGTGGGGGACTAGAGTCACCTTGTAGTGGTAAGTGGGCTTGTGTGTTCCAATGAACCCTATGAGCGATGCCTTTGGGAGTCATGTACTACCTGCACCCATGGTCAAGGGAGAGGAACCAGACAAAGAATGATCAAAGAATGTCCTCATTGGCAGAAGAGGCGGAGGATAACAATGTGTATGTTACAATGGCTGTGAAGGTGAATGAAATGCAGCAGATTTTTATGGTATCCAAGCCATTGGATCAAAGCCTTTTTCTGTCAAGATTGTGTGTTGATCGTTGTGCGCTGATCTCCCCACATAAAACAAATTCACGCACAGGCGTCTTCCAACCAAACCAAAAGTCCCATGGCGATTGGCGAATGGCAACGGGGGCAGGACTGTGAAATCATGGACTGGCATATGGGAGGTGGATACAAACTCAGTCATCCTGGCTCAAGGACCGAGGCAGCTGAGTAGTTCGGCAGCTATATCCATGACTGAGCAGTCCTATGCTGGATCCACTCTGCTCACCCTGTATGGGGAGGGAGCTAGAAAAGGTGCCCTAAACAATAGTCTGCCTCATCTCTCTCCCTGACTGGATCACTGCTTCCAGTGGGGTCACCACTTAGCGGTCGCAAAAGACAATTGAATTTTGGAACATGGAATATATGGACATTGCTGGACAATACAGATAGTGAACACCCTGAACACAGGACTGACATCATCGTGAGGGAGTTGAGACATTTTAATATTGACATAACAACACTCCAAGAAACTCAAACAGCAGAAGGACAACTAAAGGAAGAAAGGGAGGTTATACCTTCTTCTGGAAAGGACTGCCTGAACAAGAACAACCAATACATGGAGTAGGCTTTGCTATTAAAATAATCTTGTGAAGATCTTGTCAGAAGTTCCTATTGGCATTAATGAACGACTCTCAACTCTCCAGTTAAAACATGCCAAAAACCAGCAGGCAGCTATTCTAAGTGCTTACGCACCAACATTAGATGCTGATGAAAACATCAAGGAAAATTTTTATAACTACCACCTGACACCACCTTATCAGAGATACCTAAGGAGGATAAAATCATCCTCTTTGGCCATTTCAATGCAAGAGTTGGGCGTGATTTTGATCTACGGCCAGAAACCATTGGGAAAGGAGTTGGCAATAGCAACCTGAATGGAATTCTTCTTCTGACTAAATGTGCAGAGCATAATCTTGTTATTACAAACACATTCTTTCACCAGAAAAATAAATTTAAAACATCATGGAAGCACCCTCGGTCAAAACACTGGCATCTCCTAGATTATGTAATTGTCCGTGCCAGAGATTGTCATGATGTACTCCTCACTAGGGCCATGATGAGTGCTGATGACTGCTGGATAGATCACCCATTAATTCGATCCACTAAGGTCATTAATATTGTTCCTCAACGTAGGCTCCAAGGAAGAAAACCAAGGTGTAAAATGAACATCCATGCCCTTCAAGATCCTATTAAGCGAGCCTGCTTTCAAACAACTCTGAAGAAACATCTACCAACAGAACTCCCTGAAAATGTTGAGGAACACTGGATTAAACTGAAGACATCCACTATTGCAGCATGTGTACAAACTATTGGATACCAAAATAAGAAACATCAGGATTGGTTTACTGAGAATGATAGTGAGATTGAACATATCATTGACAAGAAAAGAAAAGCCTTTCAGATATGGCAAAAAGACATTAACTGTGTTGCTAAGAAAAAATCTATGCCAGTGCAAAGGCTGAGGTCCAAAGAAGAACTAGAGAACTTAAAAACGCCTGGTGGACAAAAAAAGCTCAAGAAATCCAGCACTTTGCAGATGCTCACGATGCTTTTTTAATGCCACAAGGGCCATCTATGGACCAACAAATTATGGTACAAATCTCTTATGTTCAATGGATGGTACCCAACTTCTTAAAGATAAAGAGTCTATTTCACTGCGCTGAAAAGACCATTACCACGACTTCCTTAATTGTAACTCTGTTGTGGCTGGTGAGGTCTTCTCGCAAACTCCGCAACAACAAATTAGAGATGAGCTTGCAGTATCCCCTAATTTGGATGAAGTCAGTAAAGCCATCAATCAAATGAAGAACAACAAAGCTAGTGGACCTGATGGGATTCCTGCTGAAGTCTTTAAAGAAGGTGGGCCTGAACTTACACAAGAACTTCATAAGCTCATCGAAAAAATCTGGATGAGGGAGGAGTTCCTGGAAGACTTTAGGGATGCCATAATTATCACTCTTTTAAAGTAGGGTGATAGAACAGATTGTGGGAACTATCAAGGCATCTCTTCTTGCTACCGCAGGTAAAATCCTTGCAAGGATCCTCGCAAATAGCCTCCTGCCGATCTCAGAGGATGTCCTCCCCAAACCTCAAAATGGTGCAAACTAGTCCCTCTGTAGCACCATCAATCCAGTTTAATGGTGTTATGCTGAAGAACGTTGATCACTTCCCCTATCTTGGCAGCCATCTCTCTGTAAAAGCTGACAATGATGCTGAAATTCAACATCGTTTGAGCTCTGCGAGTGTCACATTCTCGAGAATGAAGCATAGAGTGTTGGAGGATCGGGATATTCACAGGGAGACCAAAATGCTTATTTACAAAGCCATTTTACTACTGACCTTACTGTACGCCTATGAAACACGGACCATTTGTAAACACCACTCCCAGCTTCTTGAAAGATTCCACCAACGCTGCCTCCAGAAAATTCTGCAAATTACTTGGGAAGACAGACGGACTAATGTTAGCATTTTGGAAGAATCAAAGACTACCAGTGTTGAAACAATGATAGTTCAACATCAACTTCGTTGGACCGGCCATGTTGTTCGAATGCCTAATCACCATCTTCCAAAGCAGCTACTTTACTCCCAACTTAAGGATGGAAAAAGGAATATCGGTGGACAGCAAAAGAGGTTTAAAGATGTTCTTAAAGCGAATCTAAAAAAATGTAACATGAACATCGAGGACTGGGAAGTCTTGGCCCGTGAATGTCCCAAATGGAGATCGGCTATTATCAAAGGTGCTGTGGACTTTGAAGAAGCACAAATACAGGGCAAACGGGACAAACGAGCTAAGCAGAAGGCACATCAAACAAATCCTCATCGCAACCATCTTCCGTCTGGAAACCTATGTCCTCACTGTGGAAGGCTGTGTGGATCCAGAATTGGCCTCCACAGTCACCTACAGACCCACTGTTAAAGAGCTTACCTTGGAAGACAATCTTACTCAGCCACGAGTGATCGCCAATGGATGAGAATTTAGGGTATGTTGGCCCTACTCTGTCCCACCCCGCCTGCCCCTCTCCCAGGTCAGTTTCACCTAGCCTAAGCATGATTGCACAGGAGTAAATCCCACTGAACTCAGTAAGCACACAAATGATCGAACCTCCCCTCCCCTTTCTATCCCCTATCTCCTGCCCCCTGTTCTCTCTTCCCTTATTCTCTTCCTTCCTCCTCCCCTCTCTTCCTTTCCTCCCACTCTCCTCCTCCATAGTCAGTTTCACCTATCCTAAGCATGATTGCACAAAATCCCACTGAACTGAACAAGCATGCAAATGACCAGAACTGCCTTTTCCCTCCCGCTCTCTCCCCTTCCCCTCTCCTCCCCTCTCTAGTCCTCCCTCTCCTTCCCCCGTGGTCAGTTTCACCTATCCTCAGCATGATTGCAGGGGAGTAAATCCCATTGAGCTCAATAAGCATGCAAATGATCAATCCATTCTTAGCAAACTTGCACAGGATCCCATTTCTTACCTCCCAGATTAAAAAGCAGACTAATTCACTAATAGGCAGAAAAGTTCTGGTTTTAGAATGTACCTATAGCCAACAGATATTTCTTATCAAACTTTAAAAAGCAGGGAGATTGGGCAGCTATACTAAATGCACCAGGAGAGCAGGAGACTTGACATCCTCTCTGAGACGTACTGTCCTACAAATTTGTAAAAATGCAAACACAATTTAGGTTGGTCTTTCACAGTCCAATTCACTTCCTGTGTAATTTGGTAGAATTTGGTGATGTGCCTCTGAACATACAGTAAGTGGTGGCAACACCTTGCAATCAGGAGTGCATCTCCAAAGATGGAGAATTACATTTTTGTATGTTTGTTGGTGGTTCTTACTTTGCTTTTCCTGAATTACTACTGTTTCCACAGAGAATCTAAACTAGGACATTATTATTTCTCATTGTTCATCCTAGAAATCTGTGTCAACTTTATTTTTATTAATTTCAAAGCCTTTTTATTGGTCTAATGGTGAAGACAGCCTTTTGTGTTTCAAACTGGAAGTTATGCTCTATTTCTATTTTGGATGCATTAACAGTTGAATCTGAAACTGCAGTTTGATGTAAAATTAGACTGATTAACAGCATGTTGCTACTTAAGCAATGAATCTAGCTGTGGGGGGAAAACAAACTTGGCCTGCCCAAGATGCATATGTTCAGCCTGCTATCCTTAAATCACTCCACTTAAAGAAGGGTGGGCATGGTCAATTAAAAACAGAACACACCTAGAAATTTGCAAGAATATATTTCACCTTCCACTGAGACATTTCTCATGCACACTGGAGACTTTTCTGCAGAATAATCAGCACCATTATTCCACAATTGGTTTTGAAGTTTTTTTAGTGTAAATTATGAAAAGTGTTGCTGTACTTCACATATTTGCAGAAACAGAAGCAAAAGAAAATAATTTACTATAGGAAACTTCATTAAAATTGCAAAGTGGATCAAACATATATGATGTGACTGTCTGAACTACATCAACTGTCTTAATATTGTTGCTTCCTCTGCTAAAACAGGATCAGGACACGTCTTGTTTCTGTTATGTGGGCTGATTGCAGGTGTTGCCACCACTCACCATATGCTCAGAGGCACATTACCAAATTCTTCCAAGCTACACAGGAAGTGGATTGGACTGTGAAAGACCAGCCCAAATTGTGTTTGCATTTTTACAAATTTGTTGCGCAATACAGTATCTCAAGAGAGAAAGTCAGGTCTCCTGCTCCCCTGGTGCATTCACTATAGCTGCCCCAGTTCCCTGCTTTTAAAGTTTGATATAAATATTTGTTGGCTATAGGTACGTTCTCAAACTGCAAGGTTTTTTTTGCCTATTAGTGAATTTCTCTACAGTTGGTAGTATAAGAGAATGGCTCGCCTAAGATCACCCAAGGTGTGGAGCATATACGCAGCTACTATACCACCCAATTTCTGATGTATGTAGCTAGATTTTAAAAACTATTTCAAATGGACTATTATGTATAGTTTATTTTGAAGTAAAGTTTACAAAAGCATACCGGAAAGCATCCCTTACTAATTGTTAGATGTTCAAATTGCTGCTTAATGAAGAGGTACACAGTTCATATACAACTCATCAGAACCACAGTCATTAGAAAAAATCTGTCTTCAAAAATATAAAAACAGAACACAAACCCACACACAAAAAGCAGCACCGCAAGTTAAAAACAAATGGTAACATTTCATTTTGTATAAAGTAACTTATTGGTAACACGTGCAAATAAATAGCAACAGCATCACAGATGAAAAAATATTGGTGAATATTATTTTGGAGTGTTCAATTAAAAACCTTTCTAAATTTTATTGCTAATATTTGGTTTCCTTTGCTCTCAGAATTTAGTTTTGTCAAATTACAGTGCCTACAGGTTGACTGGCTTAATAATAGGATCAACGGTACTAAGTTTACTAGTAGATTATGTGGCAATATATCCTTTGAAAAGATGCTGAATTAAACATACGTTATAAATTCGGTTTCTTTATCATTTTTCCCACAGTGCATTTTTGCATATATACTGGACCTTGTTAGGGCCTTCCTTTCCAATCCACTCATCATCCCTAAAAGCTGATACTGAAGGTTGTGACACCATCCAAACAGCATAAGGACATACGGAAAGCCTGCTGAATCAGGCCAAAGGCCCATCTAGTCCAGTATCCTGTTCTCACAGATGCCCCTGGGAAGTCTGCAAGAAGGACTTGAGCACAAGAGCATTCTCTCCTGCACTTTCCAGCAACTGGTTTTTAGAAGCATACTACCTCCAGCTATGGAGGCAAAATGTAGCCAGCATAGCTAGTAGCCATTGATAGCCTTGTTCTCCATGAATCCATCTAATTCTCTTTTAAAGCTATCCAAGCTGGTGGCCATCACTGCCTCTTGAGGGAGCAAATTTCCTACTTTAACTATGGACTGTGTGAAGTACTTTCTTTTGTCTGTCCTGAATCTTCCAACATTCAGCTTCATTGGATGTTCACGACTTCTAGTGTTATGTTAGAAGCGAGGGAGAAAAGCTTTTCTCTATCCACTTTCTCCATGTCATGCATAATTTTATACATTCCTATCATGTCATAGGACCTGATGCTTCCTTAAGGCTACCATGGAAGATAAAAATGAATGAAGGCCCTGTGTGTTTACAAGTACTCTAGATGTATGCACAGGCTTCCTTGGATTCAGGCCAGTATAAATGATGATTTATATGGTTTCCTTCAAAATATTGCCAGTGCTAAAATTCTAGTACTAAAAGGAAGATAAATCACTGGCTGCAATCTTTTGGTACTAAGTTTGCTTTCATTAATATTTAAAGTCCTTTTCCAATCTTAGTAGGAACCGTAATGTGAAAAATGCTATTCTGCAATCAAAGTGAGTTAAACAGATGTTGTTAGAGACTATATACTGCCATGAGTCAGGATTAAAATGAGGTTGCTTTACTCATTCATCTGGTGTACTAGTATAATTTTCATTCCAGTATTTCATTACTAAAATCTGATCCTATTGATATGATAACCTGAAGGGGAGTGGGGAAGGAAGACTCCCCAGTACAGCATCAAAAGGAGTACTGGCCCCACTGGAAAGCAGGGAGTCAGTTTATCTGTACACTTCTTGGAACTAAGATTAAAGATCAGTTTGAAAGGGAGTTCTGTTGCATGTGGCTCTAAATCCATGCCAGCTGTTAGAAACTGTAGCGGAAGCAAATCAATCACTTCATTCTTCGCATATGAACATCTAGTATCTAAAGTTCACACATGATTTTATTGCAGTTCTTATTTCTTTTAGTACAAGTAGCCTACAGGTATTGAAAGAAGCCAAGGACATCATGGACATCTCTGATAAAATGCAACAGAACTCTAGCATACGAATTGCGCTGTGAACTTTGATAGAACCATTCAGATGCTTGAGAGTTTTGCTTTTTGCCCCAGCCTTGCAGGGCATTGACAGACTGAGGCTGTATATTTAAAGCTTCCACTGTACATGTCAAGTGTTCAAAACACTTCACGTACGTTATAGCACTGCTGTAAATCCTGAGATAATGTAAATTAGTATTGTTATGCCCTGTAAAGGGCTAATACATAAATAGCATGTTAAAGAATTAAGAGCAATAATTTAAAGTATTAAAAAGTAATAAATATCAAACACATTTAATTTGCTTTAGCAAAAGCAGCTAATGGGTTAACAAATTGCCATAATTTGGGTTTAGTAGTTTTAATACCCTATTTCATAAGTATATCCAGCCCATATTGAAGTGCTATACTGAATGTGGCTCTACATTAATCATACGTATTTTTGTGTATGTGCTATAAAATGATTGGTACTAATTTCACCAGTAGTGCATAGTGGAGATATAATATTCCAATTTTATTTCTCAGCACAGTTTCCAATACTGTTCATACAGTCATATGTATCTTCATCTTCTTTAGAGTGTGTGATTCACATTCGCACTTGTATCCTGCCAACATTAGTTTTAAAAAACCAATTCTCCACTTAACCTCTAAACTGCCTTTAAAATCTCCCTATTTTAAAAAGCAGTTTATCACAAAAAGCGTTAATTATCGTATCACGAATGTTATTTTGCAGGAGAATAAGCTGATTGTTACTACTGCCAAAAGCAAGCCTTAAAAATAATTTGTCTACAATAGTAAGATAAAATCCAGAACCTATGAAGACAGCAAAGGGCAACACAAATGATGGTGATACCTTTTCTTCATTGTTTCTGAAGCTATCATTGTAGAGCCTCCACAGTCCCATAAAGCCTTTGTAGAGACAACTCACAAAAGGAACGTTGTTGTTTTGTGCCTTCAAGTCGTTTACAACTTATGGCAACCCTATGAATCAGCGACCTCCAATAGCATCTGTCGTGAACCACCCTGTTCAGATCTTGTAAGTTCAGGTCTGTGGCTTCTTTTATGGAATCAATCCATCTCTTTGGCCTTCCTCTTTTTCAACTCCCTTCTGTTTTTCCCAGCATTATTGTCTTTTCTAGTGAACTAAGGAGTGTGAAAAATAGGATGTACTTGTCATATTAAACACCTAAAGACTCTTTTAAACAGTGATCTCAACTTTGTTGGTGATATTTGCTGCTACTGTCAAAATTGAGTGAGTTTGGGGAGCAGAAGCATTTGCTGGTGGGAAGATCAGTCCCTTGAATTAAGGGTTAGCCCCCCCAGCCCCTTGAGCATATTATATTTGCTATTGTAAAGGCAGAATCTCTTCATAATCATAAGGGCTAAAAAAGTTTCACACATCCAGTTCTCCATGGGATATCAGAACATGGAATTATACACAAAACTGTGGAAGACAGCTGCCGCAGTACATTCAGGACCTAAAGACAGAACAATAAGGTTCTTGTTGTCTGCTAAGAAGGTTCTGATACAACATTTGAGGAAAGTGTACTTGCAAAGGTGAGGTACCGTAAGCAAAATATTAATACCATGCTAGAGCAGGCCTTTGGCAATGAGTTCAGTAAGCTCAATTCGGTTATACAGTATCCTAAAGCATGGCCTTAGTACCTTACAGAAATACAGTAGTATGTAGGATAAATAGTCTGATTTAAACATGAGTCATATCATCCATTAAATGCAGTGTCCTGGGTAAAAAATACTTCATATAAGGCTTCTACAAATTGGCGATTTTAAAAAAAGACCCTTGCAAACATACAACTGATAAAACTTAAAATATAAATTGCTCCTTGTTTGATAGTGTCCCATTTTGCCTTTAATATGTATTACCACACGGGTTAACTGACGTTTGACAGCCCATGTTGCGGCTTTTAACTTGAACACGGAACAGAGTCCCATCAGAGCACATGCAGAGCTTGTAGCGCTCCCAGTCACCAGTGATAAATTGTTCGTTGTGAGAAGAACTTGGCAGTCGAGCTGTACTGACCATCACACTTCCATTTAGAACAATGCTGTTATCCTACCAAGGAAACATTTATAGAAATTAATAACAGTATTACCAAATGAATCAGCATGAATTTAATACCCTAACTTTAGAGAAATCAGCCATACAAAGCTCCCTTATTCAGCTTTTGATCAATAGTCCATTTAGCTCAATAATCTCTACTCTTGACCAGCAGTGGCTCTCAAGTCTGACAAAGGCCTTCCCTAATCTCATTTAAAGCAGATATTTAAATGTGAATTCTCATGTGGATTCAAAATTTAGATTAACGTGGAAATGGGTTGAAATGATTTATTAGTGAGCACATGCAAAAGGGACAAGGACTAAAACTAGATCTATTCATCCATCTCTCATTAAGGCTAATGGTTTATTCAGCAGTTTTGAAGGAGTGGCCATTGATCTATAGTATAGATTCTATACCCTACTGCTACAGTGCTCATTTCTTCCCCACGAGTCTCTGTTTAGTAAATCCCCTCCTACAGCTTTGTCCTAGAGGGGACCAGAGTCTTTAGAATAACTATAGAATTTAGGGAAGAGTAGCACTACTCACTCCCTCGCCCTCTGTTGGTTGTTGGTACTGCATTCCTTTAATGGAGAGAACCTGGATCTCAGCACAGATGCAGCAGCACTAATTACTACAATGCACTCTATATGGGATTACCCTTGAGGTTGGTGTCGAGGCTGCAGCTGATGCAGAATGCAGTGGCTAGTTTGCTTGTGGGGACAAACAACTGCTAGCATGTAAACACCTTGTTTGTGTGATTTGCATTGGCTGCCAGTCTCCTATGGGGCCACGTTTAGTGTTTTGGCACTAACATATAAGGCCCTATCAAGCTCAGGGACAGGTTACTTGAGACCACCTTATCCCTTATATACCAGTAGGTCACTACAATCTGTGGGAAAGCTGCTTCAAATTCCAAAAATATCAGAAGCCCACTTCACAGTAAGTCAGAGCACGTCCCCTGTTCTGTGGAGCAGCATGTCAAGATATGGCAGGCACCCACTATCTATATTTTCTGGAAACAACTGAAGACATTTTTGTTGTGACAGGCCTTTCTGACTAGATGAATAGCTCCCTTTCATGGGTGTCTACTTGGTTTTTTTTATTATATGCTGCTATTTTCTGTGTTTTAAACTGTGTTTTAGCTGTTCTTACTGCATTTTGTATATCACCTTGTAACATGCGTAGGTATATAAATAAACTGCTTTGGCTGTATGGCAGGCTACGTGCATGGTACCTACTATGACGAAAAGGTAAGGTGAGTGCATAAACTTATTCTCTGTGGCTACCATGCAGCTGATGTAGAAGCAGGATCTTGAAGTGAGAAAACCAAAACCAAATTAACCACCTCCATGATTATACAGCCGCAAAAGCGGCTGTATACTATAGTCAGCATGAATTTTTCGCGTTTCGCAATGTTAAATTGAAAATGCCATTCTGCTCCTTCCCATAGGCTCATTTCAAAACAAAACCTTACAAAACTTATAGTCCTGAACTCAGGAACACTTGCTTAACAACCCTCTAAATTTTCATGACGATACACAAAACAGTCAGAGAGAATCGAGAGTTCAAAGTGTAAAAAGAGGGGGGGGGGGGGAACCAGACACCTTTTGAACTTTTTTCTGTCAAAAGTTCTCATAATCAGCCATGTTCACAGAGTACCTGTAATCCTATTTCTGACCTTCATCTTCTGCAGTTTAAAAGTTAAAAAATGCCTGGCTGATTTTTAATTAATTTAAGAAATGTAGCATTGACCTCAATGATAAGGCTGGGCATTCTCAGTAAGAACCAACTGTAAGCGTAATAAAAGCCAGACTCACAGCTGCTGGGCTTGCCTAATCGGGGCCACACTCACACCAGAACTTTATTTCACTTTAGACAGTCATGGCTTCCCCCAAAGAATCCTGGGAAGTGTAGTTTGTGAAGGGTGCTGAGAGGAGACTCCTATTCCCCTGACAGAGCTCCAGTGGCCAGAGTGGTTTAACAGTCAGCCGCTCCGACTGAAGCTCTGTGAGGGGAACAGGGTATCTCCTAGCAACTCTCAACACCCTTCACTAACTACACTTCCCAGGATTCTTTGGGAGAAGTGAAATAAAGATCTGGTGTGGATGTGGCCAGGGACAGATTTGGTTTAAATTTGGGTGGGAGGCTACATGTGCCTGCTATAGAATAAAAAAGTGGAGGAAACCCTGAAAAGCAATGATACTGTTCACAGTGTTTTCCTTTTAGAAAGGAAAGGGGCTTCTCCTCTGCCGAGTGCCCACACATCCAATCTCCTCTGCCCAGTGCCCACCCATCCAATCTCCTCTGCCCCTCCCCCTGGTCAGTTTCACCTATCCTGAGCATGACTGCACAGGAGTAAATCCCACTGAACTCAAAAAAACATGCAAATGATCAAACCTGCCCTCCTTCTCCTTCTCCTTCCCATCCTCCCCTCCCCCTCCCTTCACCCCTCCCATCCTCTTCCAATCTCCTCCTTCCCCCTCTCCATCCTCTTCCAATCCCCTCCTTCCCCCTCCCCCTTGGGCAGTTTTACCTATCCCAAGCATGATTGCACGGGAGTAAATCCCATTGAGCTCAATAAGCATGCAAATGATCAATCCTGTCATTTCCCTCCTTTCCCTCTCATTACCCTTCCTCCTCCCCTGCCCACTCCAGGCCTCCTTCCCCATGGTCAGTTTTACCTATCCTGAGCATGATTATAGGGGAGTAAATCCCACTGAACTCAATAAGCATGCAAATGATCAATCCATTCTCAGCAAACTTGCACAGCATTCCATTTCTTACCTCCCAGATTAAAAAGCAGAGAAATTCACTAATAGGCAAAAAACCTTGTGGTTTAAGAAAGTACCTATAGCTGATAGATATTTCTATCAAACTTTAAAAAGCAGGGAAATTGGGCAGCTATAGTGAATGCACCAGGGGAGCAGAACACCTGACCTCTCTGAGATTTTGTACTGCCCTACAAATTTGTTAAAATGCAAACACAATTTGGGTTGGTCTTTCACAGTCCAATCCAATATTCAACCCTTCATGGGGCCACCCTCCTGTCAATCACCTGCCATCATATGATGTCAGGTCATTGAAAGTTCAGAATTCTTCCTTTGCCAATTCCAGCTTAGAAATCCAGCCATAGCTACAAAGGAAGCAAAGTAAGAAGAACACCAACAAACATACAAAAATGTAAATTCTCCATCTTTGGAGATGGCAGGTGTTGACACCACTCACCATATGCTCAGAGGCACATGTTACCAAATTCTTCCAAGCTACACAGGAAGTGAATTGGACTGTGAAAGACCAACCCAAATGGTGTTTGCATTTTGACCAATTTGTAGGGCAGTACAATATCTCAGAGAAGAGGTCAGGTCTCCTGCTCCCTTGGTGCATTCATTATAGCTGCCCAATTTCCCTGCTTTTTAGATATAAATATCTGTTGGCTATAGGTACATTCTTAAACTGCAAGGGTTTTCTTTGCCTATTAGTGAATATATAATAGTGTTGCCCTCAGAAATAATTTACTTGAACTGCAGCTATACTTATACTCTGTGTGGCAAAGAACATGGACCATTATTGCATTTGCCCCCCAAGGCTCTGGAATGAATTTCTGGATGATATTCAGGTTGTTATCTCTCAGCCTTCCAAGCAGTTAAAACCCACCTGTTTAAAGGGCTTTTGGCCACTGCATTTTAATAAGGATTTGTTGCTGCTGCAGTTAGAAATGTTGCATTTGGTCAGCTTTTTAAAAAAATGTTCTAATCTTTGTTCTAAGTCACTTCTAACTTTGGAAAGGTGGGATGGAAATATTTTAAATTAGTAGAGCTGTAACATTAATCAATCCAATCAATCGTTTGAAATGTTCCTTTATCAAGATTACAAGCCTTGTTGAACAGGATCCCTTTCTACCACCATGGCTCTCTTTTGAGACTCTGCACCTGCCCCTTTCTCTCTGCTAGGCTCTTTGTCAATACTACTGTTTCCAGACATGAGAGAAACTTTCCCTCTCTTTAAAGAGAGTGCTGGATCCCTGAACAGTGGTTTTTGCAATCTCTGCTTGGTGGAGAGAACAAGAGGGCTCTGGTGGTTTTGAAGAGCCATTCAGGGTTGAACTTGCCAGGCATTCTCTCCTCAGTATTTTAGTAGGAGAGCAGTAATTAATAGTGCTGTGTAGTGCATCTGGCCAGCCACTGTTGGCATTAGTCCTCTGCATAACTGTTTCGATCAAGCAAGGCTGTTAATAGACAGCTGTAATCACTGTAGCATTGTTTATTGTTATGTTTTTGCTTCTCTGTATGAAGCCTAGAAAAACTGTTTTTTGAGGTGTCTTGTACATGTAAGTTAAATAAATATCCAGCTGGCCACTATCTGGAACAGAGTGGCTAGCCTAAAACACACACACGTTTTCTTTCCAGCCAAATATATCCGAAAGAACCTAAAGGGGCTGTTTTGTTTTAGTTTTGGAACAGGAACACTCCAATAAACATTTTTGTGTTAAAATATTGGTATGGAGTATGTGCACATAACTGTATCTAATAGTCATGTTTTACTCGCAATAAATAAGATGAAAAGGTATTACATGTGTTTTGAGCTGGAAGGTACTTAAGTATAGGACAGGTACAAATCTGACACAGAACAGTAAGCTGTTATTTTATACAAGTTTTTTTAAAAATTATATCTACAGATTAGTAAATTAACCAACTAAAATATGATTAATTGATTAATATTTCTTTAACCAGGTTGTTGCCCTGTATATAAACTCACTGAATCCATATGTACAAACTGAAAATGTTAGAATTGCTTACTGCTTTCAGTTCCATATTGTCCCTCATGTGAAACTCAATGGTTTTGCCCATGATGAAAACTCCTTCATTTCCACGGACAATGGCACGTCCATCAACCTTTATATTTAGATCACTGGTAGCATTGCTGGTAATCTAAGAAAGAGCATAGCTGTTCAATAAATTTTCTTAAAATAGGAAAACTTTACCAAAAAAACCCCACCCTCCTACAAGGTTTGCCTTGCTTTTTTAAAACAGTGCTGCTCAACTCTTTGATTAATTAAAATAGAGAAGTATTGTTAAACATATCTATTGGACTGTGTTGGCAATCCTAAGTATACTAACTAGCAAGTGTCCCTTGAATTATGAAGGATTTGATTTTAACTAACATGTCTGATACCAAACTGCATGTCAATGTTGTCTGTTTATAACAATTAAGCACAATTTGTGTTTGCAGCCTCATTAGGATTCCAATTATATATAGCAGGCAGGGAATTTTCCCACCACCACACCTGCAAGGACTGCATTCCTGGAGGACGGAGAGTGGTTGAGGGCAAAGCGCTTGTGCACACTTTCTCTCACCACATACACACAGAGATTGCAAACATAGTGTTTAACATGGAAAAGCAGTGAGCTGCCTGTGGAGGAAAAGAGCAATCTCTTTCTCAATGAATGGCCTAGCAGAAGGATTTAAGAGGAACAAGAGAGACAGGATTCTTAGTTGTGCATGTGCCCGTCTGCTTTCTAGTCACCATCTCTTGTTCCCCCAAGAAAAACAGTGACATCCAGGAGACAGGCAGGTCCGCATGTGACATCAAAGCATGGAGCTAGCGTGCATACAGAAACTCTAGATGCTATGCTCTATGTTTGGCTTTCTGAGCATATGCCTGCCAGCCTGCCTCTCGTTTCTCATTGTTCTTGCTTTTGCAGAGAAGGAAAGAGAAAGAGAGAGAAACCAGACGAAGGCAGATAATCAAATGCAGGAGCTCTAGAACCTACTCATGGTGTGCAGCATCTTATACATCATCAGGTGGGCGGGTCAGTGGGGCTCAGGATTCAGAAAACAGGATATCCAGATTTGGATTCTAATCCAGAGGTTCCCAGACCCAATATATACAGTTGCATGGGAGTAAGTCCTATTGTAAACAAAGCACACACAGGAGGACCAGGCTGCATGATGTGTTAATGGGCTTTCCTGTCACTTGGTTGCAGCAACAAAATCAGCATGTAAAACAAATAATTAGAAATTGATCAATCTTTCACCCCCATTTTCTCCATTCTCCTGACAAGTGAGCAAAGATGCTACTGCAGTTGCCTCTTCTGGCTTTTTTAAAAGCTGGGTTTTTTCCAGCTGAAGAGAAAGTGGTTGCTGTTTGCTACTTGCCGACTTACATGACCCATGACATAGCATAGGCTATAGATATACATGTTTATCTGGATGACAGTCACATTAAGTTAAATGGACCTCACTCCCAAATAAGTATGCTTAGGATTGCAAATTGAATAAAAGAAAGCTATATCAGTACAAGGGATTTATGCCATGGCTAACTGGCTAAGTGACGGGTCGGAAACCTCCAGCCCACAGGCATAAAACAGCCTGCCAGTACTCTGAGGTTGCAAGGCAACAGAAAAAAAAAGGCACAACATTTTAAAAGCACCAAATTTTGTCTGCAATGAAGAATTGGGAGCACACTTAGAGTGCTCACGATTCTTCTTTCACATCACTGACTTGAATTCAAGTTGGGGTTCAAGCTGAGAATGCAAAGGATCTTCCTTTGTAGCTATGGCTGGATTTCTAAGCTGGAATTGGCAAAGGAAGAATTCTGAACTTTCAGTGACCTGACATCATATGATGGCAGGTGATTGACAGGTGGGTGGCCCCATGAAGGGTTAAACACTATTGGATCAGGTCGTCTGACAGGATCCAGTTTGCTACCTCTGGCTTTTACAGTATGCAAGTAGATATCAGGCTGTGTACAAAAAAATGTAAAAACACAAGCAACAAAGAGGCTGTAAAAACAAATAACTTAGTAATATTCTTCACATTTAGCTATAATTTAAATAAAATTATGAGTTTAAGATTACTGCATATATTATATAACTTGCAGCTAAAAGTAAACAGAGTTCATACCCTCTCAGTAGATGCTTTTTGGACATTCAAAATTTTTACTCCATTTGGCAAATGAAACTCATGAGTATTATAGTCAGTGCTGAACAACGTGTTCTGAGTACGTGGGTCTACAAATTCCATACCAATATCACTAGTAATTGATGTTTCATTCTTGTCAACACTGAGTTTTGTTTCCCCTTGCTGAAATACAATCTGCAGAAACAAATTAGACATGTTAAATGTAATAAAGGCAAATTGCTACTTTTACACTGATTGGTAGAACCACTGTTTCATGTCAACAAGCAACTTCTTTTTATTTATCTATTTTAAAAATATCTTGCCTTTCTTTATCAATAAACAAGACGTCTCACAACAAATTAAACAAATCAACAATTACATAATCAAAAAATACCATAACAGCAGAGAAAACAGCAACAGCCAGCACGACAAAAACCAAATACTATCGTGGGAAGAGCTTCAGCCAACCACAAATAAAATAAGCCAGGTTTTTACCTGGTGCCTGAAATTATACAGTGTTCAGAGTAGGGGAGGATGTTTTACAGAGTATTCTGGTAGACTCCTGCCAAACTTCATCCAGCAAAGGGACACAGAGCAGAAGTTCAGATGCTGAACAGAGTGCACAAGGGGATATATACTTACTGGCTGATTCTCTCCAACAATCAGCAAATGTTCATTACGTCGACCTCCCACTGTGCTCTTATACAATGGATGTATAATTCCCATGTCAGAGTCTTGTTTAAATCGCAGTAAGCCACTATCATGAAACTCCATGCTGTCACAGCCATTGGGCCCAATACGAATCACAACCCAGATCATAACCGTGATCTAAAAGAATAGACCAAAGTTAAACAAATGTTGATAAATAAATTCTGAAATGTTAATGTCATTCTAATGCTTGCACTAAGTATCTTTGAGAAGAACACTTTACTTGAAACAGACCTATAAAACTTGTAATACACCAAGCTGAAGGAACCCCACCAGTCATGTATGACAGATAGCTAGAGGCTCAATAAAATTCTTGTTTTTACAATCCCAGGCAAACCAGAAAAACAAAATAAAATTCAGGTTGTCAGGTACCTGGCAGGCCACATACTGTATATGTCTAGCAGATTTAATTCTGGTGGTTCACAAACTATTCAGTCCTGACTTAAAAAGAGAGAATGTGCGTGTGTGAAAGGAAATTCAGCAACCAAAATTAAGACTGCAATCCCAATTGAACTCAATGGGGTTTTCTTCTGAGTAAATATGTATATGATCAGGCTGTAAATAATTTCTCTTTGCCTTTTTTATACTTCTTTAGTTGCAGAGAAAAGATAATAGCTTAATCTTAACTCTTAGTCTGACACTGAATGAACTGCAATCCATTTAAAGGATAAAAAGCAGAAAATTGGTTAAATTGTACAGGTCTTAATAATATTCCAAGATACTGTATTCCAAGAAATGTATAGTAGATTACATTTTAATCTTGAATTCACAGTACAGCTTAGCCTGCAATACAGAATGTTTACTAAGAAGTAATATAGACTTTATTAGCAGTTGGGGAACATTCCTATGACCTAATTGACTAAGACCTTTCAATGTATTTATTTTTAGGAGTACTTTTTCATTAATGTCTCAGGTTCATTTAGAGTAGTGGGCATGCTTACTGTGGGCAACTGGCTCAAATTGGTAAATATTACCATATTGCCATTAGTCCTCTTGGCTTTAATAGAGCTAAATGGCACCCAATGTTTATAATCTACAGTACTGTATAAATACGAGTCACCATATACAGTCCCAAGTAGTTGAAATTTGGTTAGAAATCCTACATACAGATAATGAAAATAATTTCACTGATAAGCAACAATTGGCACTGGCACTTAAAAAGAATAAAGAAAAATACACTTTTAGAATTCTGCTGACATGTAATTAACCATGTTTACACCAACAATCAAATACATACAAATTTTGTGCCCAGTCTTAGTGACTAAGTAATGCCAAAGACAAACGGAGGACTTGAAAAACAAGAATAGCCTAGATCCTTGCATCCAATTAGTAAGGCCCTATTCAAGTCAATGGAGCTCTGCAAGTGTAAATATATTTGAAATGTTGGTCTAGTAAATGCCAACTTAACAACATAAAGTATTTTGTGTAGCCTGTTATACTTACAATCAAATTGATGACAGCCAAAATAAACAGGAGGACAATAACAAAAATAGCCAAGTTGCCTTTCCTGCCTCGCAAACCGGTTTTGTGCAGACGATCTTCATCAATAGGAATATATCCAGCCTTGAAGTTACTGTTGTGCTCTTTGTTAATATTCCTCCGCTCCACAGCTTTCTCACGCATTGATTTCTTCATTGGACCATTAGAACTTTGCTAAAAAAAAATCACCAAAATAAATACATTAAGTCCAATGTACCATATTTTTTATTTATTTATTATTTGATTTATATCCCGCCCTTCCTCCCAGCAGAAGCCTAGGGTGGCATATATTTATAACAAAATAATAATGAATTTTACTATCTACTGCACTAGGATTTTTCTACTGCAATAAGATTGTCATAGTAGGAACTGTTAAAAACCCAACTAGTGAAGAAAATATTATTTGCAAAGTCATGAGAATGTAGCTATATATGAATTTGTTGCAAAAGCAGTTATAGTCTATGGAAAGAGAGGTACAGCACAGGAATGCTTCACCGACTGCAACTTTCCTATATTGGATGTTACGTTGGGAAAAGCATGCACACTTCTCTTTTGTTGCATATACATGTATGTGCAGGGTAGGAGGTAGGGATCTTCACCTAAAGTGGGCAGGACTATGTATGGCAGTCCAGTAATTTCCCTTAAATATAACTAGGCTATTCATTTAAAATGGCTAGACAAATAGTACTAGCATAACCCTTAGCTACAAAGAATGTCCACCGTGTACATAATGGCAATTCAATTTCAAGCATTCAGACAGGTGTAAGGTGACGTTCAAGACACTGGCTGATAACTGGAAGAGGCTGAGAGTCCAATGGTATAGTGCCAGGTTGCCTCCAGACTGTCACTATTTTGCAGGAAGAATTTAATCGTATGCCAGAAATTTAGGTTTGTGCAATAAGAATGAATTACAGTATTGCAACAAATCCACTGTTTAAAAAATTGAATTTTTGCAGTTAGATGAGTATAGGAAATGCATTAAAAAGTGTAAGATAACGACTAATAGGAAGACACATCAGGATGAATGCTCAAGAAAGAGCAGATATGATACAACCTCTAAGAACATAAGAAGAGCCTGCTGGATCAGGCCAGTGGTCCATCTAGTCCAGCATCCTGTTCTCACAGTGGCCATCAGTTGCCTATGGGAAGCTCACAAGCAGGACCTGAGTGTAAGAGCACTCTCCCTTCCTGCAGCTTCTGGCAACTGGTTTTCAGAAACATGCTGCATCTGACTATGGTGGCAGAGCACAGTCCCCATGGCTAGTAGCCATTGATAGCCTTATTCTTCATGAATTTGTCTAAACTTTTTTCAAAGCCATCCAAGTTGATGACCATCACTGCCTCTTGTTGAAGCAAATTCCATAGTTGAACTATGCGCTGCATGAAGAAGTACTTTATTTTGTCTGTCCTGAATCTTCCAACATTCAGCTTCATTGAATGTCCATGAGTTCTAGTGTTATGAAAGAGGGAGAAAAACTTTTTTCTGTCTACTTTTTCCATGCCATGCATAATTTTATACTTTTCTATCATGTCACCTCATACTAGACTTTTCTCTAAACTAAAAAGCCCCCAATGCTACGACCTTTCCTCATAGGAGAGTCCCTCCATTCCCTTGATCATTCTGGTTGCCCTTTTCTGAAACTTTTCCAACTCTACAATATCTTTTTTGAGGTGAAACAACCAGAAATATATACAGTATTCCAAATACGGCCACACCATTGTTGTTATATGCCTTCAAGTCGATTATGACTTATGGCGACCCTATGAATCAGCGACCTCCAACAGCATCTGTTATAAGCGACACTATTCAGATCTTGGAAGTTCAGGCCTGTGGCTTCCTTTATAGAATCAATCCATCTCTTGTTTGGTCTTCCTCTTTTTCTACTCCCTGCTGTTTTTCCCAGCATTACTGTCTTTTCTAGTGAATCATATCTTCTCATTGTGTGTCCAGAGTATGATAACCTGTTTCATCATTTTAGCTTCTAGTGATAGTTCTAGTTTTTGTTCTAACACCCAGTTATTTGTCTTTTTCAAAGTCCTGACCTCCTCTCTGAGATATTGTACTGCCCTACAAATTTGTAAAAATGCAAAGACAATTTGGGTTGGTCTTTCACAGTCCAATCCACTTCTTTTGTTTCCACCTCTCACCATATGCTCAGAGGCACTTGTTACCAAATTCTTCCAAGCTACACAGGAAGTGGATTGGACTGTGAAAGACCAACCCAAATTGTGTTGCCATTTTGACAAATTTGTAGGGCAGTACAATATCTCAGAGAGGAGGTCAGGTGTCCTGCTCCCCTGGTGCATGCACTATAGCTGCCCAATTTCCCTGCTTTTTAAAGTTTGATAGAAATACCTGTTGGCTATAGGTAGGTTCTTAAACCACAAGTTTTTTGCCTATTAGTAAATATGAATATAGTAGGGCTCCGCTTTACAGTGCTTCACTAATGCAGCGGTCTCAATTAGATGCAATTAGACTAAAGCCCCACTCATACGGTGCTTGTTCTGCTTTTATGGCGGTTTTGGGGCATCGTGCTCCATTCTATTCAATGAGTTCTGCTTTTCAGCAGTTTTTGCTTTTCTGCAGGGGTCTGGAACGTAACCTGCCATATGAGTGGGGCCCTCCTGTACAACTGTGTGTGTGTTTCAAAAATCGTATTCTGAATGCCATAAATGAGCTTTCAAAGAGGAATAATTCCACGTTGCGGATCTCTGCAAAGGAAACATTTTCAAATTCATTCTACTGTTCCCTCCCTTAAATTCCGGTATGTGTTGGACCCTCCCATTCCCCTTAAATCAGGGATGGAGAACCTGTAATCCCCTAGATTCCCAACATCTCTGACCAAACGACTTCTTGAGGGCCACAGGTTCCCCCCCTGCTCTAACCCCTCCTTGCATTTGCCCGCAATTCAAGAGTGTACATAGGCGGGGGAGAAACAAGGCTCAATTAGGATCCTCCGTGCGCAGGCGCTGCGGGTACATTTACCCTCCCAAGTGTATTTCAGTACATGTCGACTGCTATTTTTGTTTTCACGCGGCTAGGGTGGCAATCCTGCGCACGTATACTTGGCAGTTTTCAGGAAGCACGCCATGCAGGCGAGCTTGCAAGTCAGCTCAGGCATGTTGGCGGGCTTCTCTAATTTGGGAAGGAGAAAAATACAGATCTATGTGGCCATACAGTAAATGCTACAAAGAATTAGCGCTGCATCGAGGATGCAGACGAACCACCCCTCCCCCTGAATGGCAAGGGCCGTGTAGGTGCACGTGCCCACCGCTGGATCTTCCCTGGAGCGCTTTCAATGTCCTTGCCCCGGTCAGCCCAGTCGCCCCGGCTACTGCAGTAGGAACCCCCGCGTTTGGGGGCCGCGCGCCAGACCAGCACCTTAACGGTCCGGCATACGGCGCGGCCTTCCCTGTCCCCCTCTCCGCGCGGGCTCGCATAATATTTGGGCGCAGTAACAAAGCCGAGACTGTCTTCTTCCCGCGCAAAGGTGCCAGAGCTCTACAGGACCAGGGACGGCTACTGACCTGTTCTGAGGCGGTCGCTGCCGCCGCGGCAACCGCCATCTTCAGCCCCTTCCCTTCCTTACCCAGAAGGGAGAGCGAGTTTTGGAGCAGCGCCTCTCACAGAAATGCTGGCATGAGATTCTCCTCCTCCACTCCGCGCCCGTCATGCCCATTCCTTAAAGGGACAAGGATGAGGGAGGGGAGGGGAAACCTCATCTTGACCACCGACAGAACTGCCTGTGTGGTTAGGGTCAAAGCGATGCAGGCATGCGGAAGAAGGGGAGGGGAATCTTTGTATAACTTGTACGGCTTTGGGCTCCTTTCGGAATATAGTCATTGTTGTTATTCGATTCGATTTATTTATTTATTATTTATTTATTAGATTTATTAGTCGCCCATCTGGCTGATTATACGGAGTAACACAAGAAAAAGACATACCTGCAGGGTTTTTGATAGTTCTTTGCTTTGCAGAGATTCTTCATTTTCAGGATCGTGTTCATTTGAAATCTGCATAGTATATAATAAAGCTTAATCAAATTAAGGCTGAAATCCTGTATGCATCCTTATCTGGGAGAAAATCCCACTGAACGTGATGACTTCTGAATAGACTAGAATAGGATTGCACCGTCACCCTACCCTCCATTTTAAGACTGTGACTAGATGCAGACTTTTGTGGCTACAACATCCAACTACCTTGGATACTCCCACATGGCAATTTGTTGTGGGCTTGGCACTAGTCAGGCATGCAAGCTTTTTGCAGCATCCAGGTGATACTGCCCTTGTCAAAATGTCATGCCACATATCCCCCATTTAATCCAGATCTGGTATGCAGAGCAGCACAGAGTCCCGTGGAAGCACCCCATTTGCCCCCTCTCCTCCACCTTTACTTTACAGCCAGCCTGAGTAGTTCTTGAGAACTTGAAAGCTTCCTCACTATTTTGTGACATTTAGGCTGGTCCTAATAAAGGTATTGCCAGCTGATTGGTTTTGGATTTTTGCATGGTTTCCCTTCTTTTTTAATTTTTTTTTATTTTATATGCAAATAAACCAAAAACAAACAAAAATATTCAAAAGCAAACTGTAGGGGTACAGTGTCAGACTACAAAGCACAAGTGAGGAGACCTCTCTTCCACATAGTTTCCCTTATTTGTTTTTTTCAGCACACTGTTTTAAGATGTGATTAAGGTTCCCTAAAATCAATCAATCAATCAATAAAAAATTCCTTATAAGAAAAAATATTCCTCATAGGAAGGAAAATATCCTCATCTTACATATAACTCAGATGGAAAGAAGTTAACAGAGCCAATAGTAAGACAGTGCGGCATGCTAAATCTTTTTAAATAGTTTATGTTGTAGGAGGAATTGGGCTATAATTAATATAGCCAGTTTTTGAAAGTGTGAGCAAGAATGAAAAAAAGGCTCAAAAACCAAGAGGAAAATGTACCTCTTTGCAGTCGTCATGAATTGATGGGGTTTTCAAAAATAAAAAGTGGTGGGCAGCCCTTTCCCGCCTCCCCAAGGGCCATAGCTTAGTCATAGAGTATCAGCTGTGCATGCAGAAGGTCCCAGGTTCAATCCCTGCCATCTCCAGGTAAGGAGATCTTCAGGCTTAACCTTGGAGAGCCACTGCCAGTCAGTGCAGACAGTCAGTGTCCTGAGTTAGACCAGTGCTCTGACTCAGTATAAGGCAGCTTGCTGTGTTCCTGTGTTCCAATGCCATTTCTGTCTTCAGGCACATAGGCAGAAGTTTGTGGTTCTGAGTTTCTGGCTAATAGCAGGAGCTCAAATCCAAGGCAGCCAAGCAACAACAATACATTATTGTTCTCTGCTGTAGTCTTTTCAAGATCCCACAGGTGGTACTCCTGTTAGTCTGTTGCTGCAAAAGAACAGAACTATAAAAGCCTGCCGTAAGCCGAGCACATCTGAAGCCCTGCTCCGTATTTGGGGGGGGAGAGGAGAAGAGAGAGTTCTTTTCAGTTGTGGTAGCGCAACTATGGCATGCTCTCCCAAGGGAGTCCCACTTGGCTCAATCACTGCTGCCTTTTGACAAGCACTGAAAACCAAGCTGTTCAGGAAGGCCTTTGGGTGGGTTATAAGGGTTTACAATTGGATTGCTATATAGCTTTATGGTTTGCATGGTTTTTAAAAAACTTTTTATTGTTTTAATATTTTGACAGCATGTGATAATGAATACATAAAAAGGAAAGAAAAAAGTCTGCTTGCACTTTAAAGGCTTACACATTTATTGTGGTATAATCCTTTATGGGCCAGAGCCCATTTCATCTGTGAAACCAAGATATGAAAAGTGCCATGCCATCTCCTGATCTTTTTTCTAAGCTGAAACACGCTCACTTTCTTTAGCCGATCTTCACCTCTCATAAGCTTTTATTTCTTGGTATCTCTGTTGCTGTCTTCTGAATCTTTTCTAGATATACAGAACTACAAATATAACTTGGAAACCCCCAGAGGTTTATTTTCTACTTCCACTGAACTTTTCGATCTGGACATGTTCTCTGGAGATTAATAATTTTTTTAAAAAATCTACTGGAATCCTTTGGCTTAGCCAGAGCAAAGGCATTCGCTACAGCTCACACTTCCTCAGTACTCTCTATCTATACTACAACTGAAGGCCCTTCGTTTTTAGAGGATGTTCCTTTTCCCCACCTCCTAGATATTCCTCCCGCCCTCTTCTTACAGATACCGGTGACGCGAAGACAAGAGCCACAGGAGATGTTCCTTGCTGGACAGGACGAAGCATCATAGAGAGATGCTTGCCGAAATCGTAGTCTGAAAGTGTACAATACGCAAAGCCCTAGTGGGATTTATTTCTCCCAATTTTTTTAAAAAAATTTGCATCTTCGGTGATCGTAATAAAGGCCGCTTTGTGGTCTCGCTGTGCCTCACACGCGAGTTGAAACCTTGATGAGAGGTAACCAAGCAAGAGTCTGACGGGGGAGGATGCCGGCTGAGAGGAAGACCATGTGGGGAATCTCGTGAACCGTAAGGAAAATCTCCGAAAAGACTTCAAAGTGCTGTTTTGTTTCGCAATGGGAACCCCCTGTGCTAGCACTTTCCCTATTGGATTTCAGCAGAGACCAAGTGGGATTATTTCTACCGGATCCCTGAGTTCAGCAACAGAGGAATGAAAGGGCAGGGCAGGGCAAAGGGAGGTGGGGTTTTCGGCGTTGCTACAACCGAAAGGCTCTCTTCGCGCAGCCGTGGCGTCCCTGGCATCCGAGCAAAGCAAACGTCAGTTTGTTTAACAATCGCTGAGTATAAAATGCTCCAATCATAGAGGAGGCTAGTTGGGGGTAAAATAAGGCTGAGCTACGCGCAAGGCCATCCGTAGTACTGGATATATCCTCGCCGATCTCCCCTCATTTTATACTCTGGGGTGGGTAAAAGCAAAATACTAAGGGGGCAGAAACACCGATGCTAGCTGTTTTGTAGGAAGAGAAGCAACCCCTCCTTTCCCAAAGCCTTAGATCTTCCACTCACCCCCTTATCTCGCCCACCTCTCCAAGGGAGCTATGGCTGATAGCCTGAGAAGATTAATCAGCAACGAGACCGGCAGGATTTTACAAGAGAAGTTGGAGAATTGGTATAAAGATTATCACGTGAGTGTGCTAAGATGCGTGTTTTATACATCAGTGCTACCCTCGTCAGGCCCTCTGAAATAATGATGGGGAGGCAGCATACTCATTGCGATTTTTGCACAATGCAACAGTACTGTATATTGAATCTTTATCAGGCAAATATCAGTCTAATATCTCCTCCGTCCCCTCCACTTGCTAAAACCGGAGCTGGTGAGGTGGAAATAAGCGTCTGAGGATTGTTTCCAACGCGACTGTAAATGAACGAAATCATTTCAGAAACTCACCTTTCTACTGTATAAACAGGAAAGATTGAGAGGATAAGCATTGCAATCTGATTCAGATTTGTGAATTTAGCTTGTTGCCCTGAGATAGAACTTTATGGCGGGAAATGACGAGTCTGTATTTGGTGGCTCTAGCGGTGTGTGGGAAACCTCTAGCGATTTCCCGGGAAAGCAGTAACTAAGGACGCCGGTTTTCGGCGCCAGGCTGACACTGTTGTGGTTGCCATAGTTACAGAACGTCACGATACTCTACACAAGCAACATACTAAGAACAGCAATGATTTGCAGCGATTGACCACTCAAGTCTCTTTCTTACTCCTCTTTGTGGGGCTTGTGATTGACTCGCTTGATTCCCTTAGAATTAACCTCGACTGTCAAAATTATCTCATATTCTCTTGCAAACATTATTTCTCCTTTATACTTTAGCACTCTTAAGTATTCTTTAAATTTGGAATTATTTCCCTTCATTTTTAAAATCCTTCTATTCCTCCAACCAGCTTACACCAATGTAAATGGTCACTCCCATTTTATCCTCACAACAACTCAGTGAGGTAGTTTAAACTGAGGAATAGCAACTGCCTCAGGTCACCGAGTGAGCTTCTTGGCTGAGATTTGACTCTTCATCCGATCTAAGGCTTGATGGAACTTGATGATAATACATGAAGGTGCTGCCAAAATGGCAGCCTTGTGGTAGTTGCCCCTGTAACTTCGATTACAATTGATCCTGTGTTCTGACATCCCCATGGCACATTTTCCTTCTCTCTCACCAATAGAAAGGATTGCTAACAGCTCATTCCAACCTTTGTTCTTCTACTGGGTCTCTTCTACCAATCACTCTGACTTTTGCATGCACATTTTGTATTCAGAGGAGTGGCTTTGGGGGGCATGGAACCTATTTGTTGGGATGTGTTCTCAACACAATTTAACTCTATGTGAGCAGGATCTAACATACATTTAGGGGCTGGTTTGTACATGCATGCATGTCACCTGATTAAAATTGATGACTGATAACAGAATGTGTGAACTGAAAAGCATTGTTTTCTGAGGGGATATGACAAATCTATCTGTGGTGGTCTACCCATGGTAGTCCATTTACACATGCACATCATCACTTGATGCTGTAAGTTGTGAATGAATGAACATGCATGTATAAATGAGGCATGGTGTCTAGCTCACAGGGTTGTATTTCTAAAGATTGTATAGATCACATGTTTTCATGGTAAGACCTTTGACCTAAGCACAAGCAAGTACTGCAGTAGAAATTTTTATACTGTATTATACACACATCAGAATGAGAAAAATTAAGGTTTAAACTGTAAACAGCTTCCTCTGCTAAGGATCTGTGTGGCTTATTAAACCAGTGTCCATCCAGACCAGTTTTTTCCTTTACACTCTGCTTATGGTGGTGCAGTTCCCACTGCAACCCATGAGCTGTGGTGGCTAATACTATTATTCCCTGTGTTCTCATGCAACACCTGATATTTCATTAAAGAAGTACAAACCTTCCCATGATTGATCTGGACTGAAGTGAGAGTGGGCTAAATTGAATTTGATCTCCACTGTGATTGCCAATGCCAATAAAACAGGGATTGCATATAGAAAGGCTGGGGGAGAGTGATACCCCATCAGTCTGCAGAGTTATATGAGAAGTTCAAGCTGTGTGTCACTAGTTTCTTTCTTAATTCTATGGTTATAGACCCCTAGATCATGGAACTATAGTTCCTTGGGAATTGTTATTAAACTAGTATTGTATATATAGCCTAGAGGAAATTATCTGATCAGTAAAGTTTGTGAAGAAATAATCTAAAGGATATGACAGCTTGTTGGGAATCACCCTTAGGATTCCAGTGATGGACTGTTGGCCATAGATAGAATGCATTTTAGAGGTTACTGGTTTGTTCTTATTGATACACATATATAGGTTCTCTGATTTCTGTGGTGGAATTTTGGCCTCTGGTTTATTGTTTAGTATTGATTTTTTTTAATGATTCTAGAGACTGTGATGCACACAGAAGAGAAAATTACAACTTTTATTGAAACTAGTTCTGTGGGTGAGAATGAACAATGAAGATACAATACTGACAGAATTAGAGTAACCGAAGTGATTCTGATTTTCAGATTAACTCATGTGATCAGAATTTGACCCGATGCTGTGAAATCATGGAACTGAACTCCATGATACAGGGGCAACTCTTCACAATCCTGAATAAAACAAGCAGAGAAGGTGAGGTTGTTCCATGCTTTGCACATATGGTTATGTGCATATATTTATTATAGGAGATGGTTCACTCATGCCCAAATATTTAAAACATTTTCTCACATACATTTTATTTTCTTTCTTTTTCACTCATTGATCCAGGTGGACATTATGCAGGTGTGGAAACAATAAAATCTCGTCTCCTGCCATGGCTAGGGACTTGTTTTTCTAGCCCCATTTCTGGTAGACCATTTGAAACAATCTCTTCTTTATTGCAGGTACGATAAACATTTTTTAAAAAAATCTTAGTATAATGAATAAACCAGACATTTAAAAGGCTTTGATCCCAGTCTTGCATTTATATATATCTTCCACCACCCCTTGAAAATGGATGCAGATGGGATGAGTTGATGTTCACATAGAGAATTATGTTGTAACAATAATATCAAGTTTCATTGTGCTAACTCCATGTTCAAGGTAGATTAGATGTCATAATAAATTGGATCTAGAGATTCACCCTTGTAAGGTGACTTTCTTGCCCCATCTCCCTAGCAGCCCTTCAAAAAAGCTCCCCCAAGAATCACAGATCCTGCTGAGGGGGATGAGCTGAGATGCCGGATGCTGAGGGAGAAACAGGAGATATCGCTCACAGAAGGTGCCTCTGCTCAATTTTCTGTGATCTTCCCCCTCACCCCCCCCATGCCACAGCTCACCCATTTCAGCCAGACTCCTGATCTTTGGAACAGAGCTCAGGGGCGCTACTGTGGAGAAGAGGGAATGGGAATCACCTCCCACCCCCTATTTCTCTGAGTAGATCTCTGGGCCCAACCTAGTATACTATATTTTTCTTGGTTCCCTTGAAAAGTAGTTGATCAAGCTGGAGTTTGAACTTCAACTGTAGAACTGTGTCTTCAACATGAATACCAACTTTCATTCTGATATCTTGTTCTTTAAAGGAAATTTATTTGCTTACTTCCTACTTGCTTACATAATTTATATCCCACACCAATATAAATTTATATTCCAGGGCAGCTAAAAAAGTAAAAAAGTATATTTATTAATATACAATAGAAAACGAGCACAACAAACAAACAAGAATCCATTTAAATTTTAAATAGACAGTAACATCAAAACTGCAAGTTAAAAATGATAACATTACCAGGTCCTCAAAGCATTTGCATGCTGCCTAAATGATAGTAGTCAGCATCAGTTTGGCTTTCTTAGGGGCACAATTCCAAATGCCACAATGGAAAAGGCATATTATATGGTCTGCCTTTCTTCCACTCCCTTTTGAAAATGGCTATAGGACGGTGTTGAGCTGATATTCAATCCAGGAACACCCAGCAGGGTGCAATGGGGTAATGTTGCTCACCTGGCCTCCTAGCACAGAGTTTTCTGCTGGTAATGGAGAAAGGGAGCGGGTAGGTGACAGGGAGGTTGGTGAGGGTGTAGCAGCATAGCCAATCTGCTAGTCCTGCCACTCTGACTGTGCCCACACTGGGCTGGCCTTCCTGCTGCCATGCCTCTCTCCTTCTCAGTTACCAGCAGCAACCTCCACATTGTGAGCAACATTGCTGCATCCCGCTCTGCCTGGGGCCACTACTGTTTCATTGTCAAATGTGGAAGAACGCAAAGAGACACATCAAATTTCATTCAGACCTTTAAAGATTCAAGAGAGATACCATGTTATAAATGAACAAACAGTTCCAGTTGTTAAGACCTCACTTTACTTGGCCAATGAAACACCTTTTATAAAATTCTTCTAGCAATTTATGCCAATGTTTTTGATGATCAGAAACAAGCTTGCCTGTAGTTGCTTTGTGAAAGGCTTTCATAATTGAGATCTGTGGCTGTTCTATGTTTTTGTCAAGTGATTTAATGGGGATATTAGCAGTATAACTTGAGAGAATGCATTTGAGAGAAGGTATGCTTCAGAGGTGCAATTTTGTACTGAAGAGGGCTTATCTCCACATTCAAATAAGGTACATTTTACAGGACTATAACTATATTACTTCATAATGCTAGAGGGGAATTGCATAGGTTAACACTTCCCCATCCTATACCAAAAAGAAAGAAATATCCCTTACTTGCTCTCAGAATAATAATAACCGGAAAAGATCCAGAGAAGAGGAGCAAAAATGTTCATAGATGTGGAATGCCTTCTGCACTCCAGGGAAGGCAACAAATATTAGAACTCTTCAGGCAAGGAAAGAGAAAGTTAGGAGGAAATATTAGATATGTGACACTAGTCCCATGGGGCATCTGTGACATCAGCCAGCTGCAGGTTTAAAACTCAGACAATAAAATGTTTCTCATATAGCATGCAGCTAGCCTGAGAATACTTTGTCATTAGATGTAGTGATGGCCACAAGTATTCCTGAGTTAACAAAGAAAGGACTATGTGAATGCCTGGGAGATATGCTGTTGACATATTTAACAGCAATTTGACAGAATGAGTTCTATCTAATTAAGGGATGTGCTGCAATTTTGAACTACTCAAGCTGAAAGATGATGGCAAAAAGTGAAATATTCTGTTAATAACCTGTACTGTTAAACTTCCTCATCTCAATCTGTGCATTGTCAGAGAAGATATGCTATAAGGAATGAACCTTTGATGGGATCTGATAGTCTGTTTGCATTGTAGAAAGACTTTGCTGTGTTACAAATATTGCTGTAGGTTAATTTCTCCAGAGACGTGTCTTTTTCTCTGAATAACTGCAGGAACTTTATTTAAAATCCATTTAAGATACTTGCAGCATTTATCATAGCATTTCTGAAATGTTTTTGCAGATTTTTTAAAGAAAGACAGACTTTCCTTTATTACTTTTAGACACTGTATTTATACTTCGCTGTAGGATTCACTGGAAAAAGAGAGACAGCTGAAGGAACTGGCCAGCACTCGGAACCATGAAATACAACAGCTGGAGAAGGAACTGAATGCTACTCATTTACAGCTGAGTCTTGTACAGCAAGAGTAGGACAATTAACTAATTTTTCCAATTCTTTTTCTTTTTCTTTACATAAAAGTTTTGTCATTTTTTTATTCTATTTTTATTCAAAAGATAATTTTATAGCACATGAAGCCCTAAGAATTTATAAATCAACTAAAAAGGGGTTATATTATATTGTATGTTAGTCACACTTGGTTGTATGCATGTGGATACTTACACACACTTTCCTACACAGACATAGAAAGCATAATTATAGTAAAGTGAATACTGGGTACCTAATTTCATCAAAGTAAATGCTTTGGGGTTTTCCTTTCTCCCCAGAGATGGGAACTAAGAATACAGTGACCCAGCCCCTATCTGGAGTTTGCTGTCTAATGCAGGCTCTTTCTTATTGCTTCACTGTAAGGCTGGGCAATCATACGACTATTCACAGAACACATGGCCCCCAAATGTAAACTAAATCACAGTTTATTAGTTAGGAGTTGGAGCAGTGGTTGTATATAGATGCATCTTGAAATTATTATTTTTTTTGTGCAAAATGCAAATCAATCTCCATGGACTAAAATTCTGTTCCAATTATAGCTGGAAATATTTTCAGTAACTTTTGTAGTCCACAAACACTTATGCCTTAATAAATGCGTTTATCTTTAAGGTGCTGAGAGATTCTTTGTTGTTTTAGCTGGAAATATGTGAACTTCACTATGGTAGTGGTGGTACATCCTGTGATAGTTTTCTTGCCAAGTGCAATGTAACTTGTGTGTCTGAGTGAGTAGAATCTTACTAGCTTTGCACTGCATGTAGCTAGGAATTAGCTACTTATGACCTTCAGATAGGGTTGCCAGGTTCAATCCCTGAGACTCATCCTGTATCTTTAGGAGAATAGAAAGTCAGCCAAGTACAGGTGTTCTTGCAACCCTGTAATGGGAAAAACCACAAGGTGGAATTCTCCCTTCCCCCTGCACAACTTTTAAAGATACAAAAGACCTCTTGGTTGCCAGGCCCAGCCTCCAAGAGGTCTTTTGTATCTTTAAAAGTTATGCAGGGGGGAGGGAGAATTCCACCTTGTGGTTTTTCCCATTACAGGGTTGCAAGAACACCTGCACTTGGCTGACCTTCTTTTCTCCTAAAGATACAGGATCAGTCGCAGGGATTGAACCTGGCAACCCTACCCTCAGAGTATAGGAGATTTGTGGACCTCACAAAAAGAGCTCATGATAAAAGGGAATATTTTTCATTGAGAAAATTAGTGGTGAAAAGGAGTTCCACTGTGAGAAGGAAGAAGAGAAGAAAGCAAAAAAGAAAATAAAGACATTGATTGGTATGATCAGTATGCTGAGTTAAAAGCTCTTTCAAACCTTTTGTATATTTGGATCCCAAGGACAGCAGGGGCCAGTTGATGAAATCCTTAGCAGCAATTGGCAGACTACTGAGTTTAGCATGGAAAAGGCTGGGTTAGTCTGATACATTGGCAATGTTTGCTTTTAATGCTAAGCCAAACCATGGCTTAGCATGAACATGCAGGCTGCCAGGCAGAAGATCACAACCGTTTTACTCCTTCCTGGACCTTTTAGCTCGGCATGGCATAGCAACTAAGCCAAGGTTTAACTTAGCATTTTGTCCAAATTCAGGATTGTGGTCCAACTCTCTTGTGCTTAATCATGGGGTTTGTTCTCGGCTACAGTTCCTGATTGAGAAGGAGATAATTTAACCTTGATTTAGCTGCTATACTGCACTCCGCTCAAAGGACCAGGAAGAAGCAAAATGGGTGCAAGCTTCTCTCCAGGAGCCAGCATGTTTGTGGGGTGCTAGGAAGCAATAGTTTGGCTTATCATGATGTGTAAACCAGGCTACTGAATTTGGAACATTCAGCATGCACCAGCCTTGGGAACTATTAGGATAACTAGCATTGGACTTCTGTGGCTGTAATGAGCCACAGAAGAGGTAAAAAGCTATTTTTTAATGCATTATAAAATTCCCATCATTCTATATCCCTGCCGCTTTTCCTAATTGAACTTTCATGAGGATGTTCATGAGGACCACGTGAACTTATATAGCATACTTCATCCCTACAGTTTGGATGCACAGAATAATTTAACCCGTGCCAATCCCCCTCTGTCCACACACAGAAGGACATTTGTGGGTCCAGGATAGGTTGGTGTTGCATGGACAGGTTCTTTCCATGCAGAAGTGTCTAGAGGAAAGGGCCCTTCTTTATTTTGTGCACTTTGGCTTGCAAGCTATAATGTGGACTCTAGAGCTTGAATAGTATTGCCTGGGCATGACCTAGATCAAATGACACATGTTTTATCTCATCATATATCAGTAATGTGCAGATCATTGATACTTTAGCTAATCCAAGAATCACAAATGAGAACAAAACATATCTATTGTACCTTTTTTTACCTGCAGCATTCTTTTCTAAGATGAATGAAATTAGCTTCTTTCACAATACTAGAAATGATTCTCCTCAACCTTACTTTCACTGTTGTCATCAAGCAATTTCTGAAAGCATAATTTTATTGGTATTTTGTATATTGGTGTGCAAACAACAACTTCATCTATGTAGTCAGTTTTTCAGTTTAGATCTGTGATACATGTTCAGAATGCAGCTTCCATATACGGAGTGATATTTATTTCTTTATTTCTTACATTTGTATCCTACTTTTACTCCAAGGAGCTCAAAGTGACATACATGGTTTTCCCCTCCTCATTTTATCCTCACAACAACTCTGTGAGGTAGGTTAGGTTGAGAGGCAGATTGCAGTTGCTTTTAGACTTGCATTCTACCTCTTGATAGTATGATGCATTCAAATAAATTACTTTAACATCCTTTGCCTTTGTCTGTATACATTCATCACAGACAATATAACAACAATGGGTTATTGTGATAATGTGGAAGAACTGGTTTCTTTTCTCCGTACATTCTGTGTATGAAAGAAGAAGACATGAGCAATCTATACATGGTTCATCTGCTGGACTGGGATTTGAGGAGGGAGTGTGTGCATAAAGATTTGTAATCATTATGGTGTCTGGGCAACAGAATGTATAACCACTGTTGTCAGATAGTGTTTCCCCATCTGTGGGAAGAATGGAAATTTAGGGAAGTTTAAGGATCAGTTCATATAGTAGGGCGGTCCCATAGCTTAGCAAAGCCTGTGCCTTGCATATAAAGTCCCAGGTTCAGTCTTCACCATCTCCAGTCAAAGGATCTTAGGGAGCAAGCCTGGGGAAAATGTCTTGATGAGACCTGGGATAGAGGGACTAATGGCATAAGACAGATTCAAATGTGGTTTTTGAGACAAGTGACCTGAAATACATGCATACAGCAGGTGTACAAAATATTGACTTTTCCAAGCAAAATACATGTAAGTAGGCCCATAAGGGACTGAGCTTTTGCGGTTTATATTTGCCTGTCCAAAGCTGTGATTCATATGTCTATACCATTCATAAATGACACTGTTCGCATACATTTTGAACTTGGAGATTGGTGTAAAAAGTTGCCCTGAGCTTGGTAAGAAAGTGGAGGATTTGGTGTCTGTTGATGTTTACTGCAGTGGTTGTTATAGCTGATGTGATTTTGATAACCTACTCATGTGTTGATGCCCTGTCTTTTCTATGCGATTGTCTTTCTGAATGCAAATAGCCTTCTAAGGTATTATTTTCTGTTTCACTAAACGTGTTAACAGAATTTGTGCCATTTTATATTGAAGGTACATCTCTGGGTATTGATTTCTCTTGCAGTTTTGCAGAAGCCCAGTTGGCTCTCGAAGACACAAAGACCAAATCAGCCACCACTCTTTTGGCAGCAGAGGATGAAATTGTTCAGCTTAAAGCAGAGTAAGAAAAATATTCTGCAGGGTTACTTATGAATATGTGGTGGCTTGCAAAGTCGGTTTGGGATTATCTTTCACTGTGTGTTAACATTGGTTGCATTTGCACATCACGGTAATGGATTAGTATGAAGTGAACTTGGCTTGTTGCTATGTCTGAACTGGGAATTGTAGTTTACACTAACCGTGTTTTATTTAAACAAGCCAGCTTCATAACCCAAGGTTTGAAGTTGGCTTGTTTTGAAACTTACTGGAGATAGCGATAAGTCTGAATTCAGAAGCGTGATTCCTTGGTTATGGTGCTGATATGAGTAGAACATCAGTTAGTCATGCCTTGTTTTCTGTGACTTGGAATGGTTTTATATGCTATTGACTTTGTTACTTTTCATATCCAAATGAAAGGCAACATATTTCAGTTTTTTATGTTGCTTACAAACATTTCCCAACATAAAACCACCTTACAATAATTGATGTTGAGTTTCAGTGTTTCAAAATAAAATATCATACAGAATGAAATTACAATGTACCATTTGTAATTCAATAAATGAGAACATTGGTCGGGGTCTGATTACTTTTGCAAGGCACTCTACATATGTATGTGTGTGTGTGTGCACGTAAAGCTTTTGAAAGCTATATCTTTCTAAACAATTATTTATTTAAAACATTTTAGCTTGACCTTCATTATGAAGATACAGCCATAAAAAGATAAAAATATAATATTGCACAATATAATGTACTGTAAGACAATGAAAGCAATAAAACATAGTTTAATCACAGTTTTTATACTAGCACTGAGGACTAAATAACTTATACATGAGTCTGTCTAATTACAGTGCAACTAATGAGCAGCAAAAGCCTGAGCAAACAGATGAGTTTTCATTGGAATGCACGGAAGGATGGCACCAACTGTAGTAGTACAGGGGGACCATCCCAAAGGTGGGGCATCACCATAGAGAAAGCCCTTTCCCAAGTTGCCACATAACAAATATTACTGGTAGTGGAATGCTACCTCTAGTACAGCCTTCCCCAAGCTGCTGCCCTCTAAACGTTTTGGACTATGGTGCTGGCTGGGGCTGACTGGAGGAGTAGTCCAAAACATCTGGAGGGCACCAAGTTGAGAAAGGTTGCTCAAGTATATGTGTAACTCAACTTTGAACTAATCTCAAATGCCATTATACTGACTAGTCGCTCAGCCTGGGGAAGATCCTTTCAGAGCTCTTCACTGTCTGCTTGGGATTTCACTATCCTAAATAATGTATTATCTGCAAATGTTGTTACCTCACTGATCATATCTTATTCCAGATTTCACATACACACACATCGCTAAGGATGGCTAATCATAATTAAACCAAACCATACAATACAATTTCTAAAAAATACAGTAATAAAAACAAACAGCACAGCAGATTATAATTAAACATGTTTACCCAATAAAACAAATGCCTATATAAACAAGAAAGCTTTTTGCCATACAGTGAAACATCATAGGATAGGAGGCAAACTGAGCCTCCTGGGGCAAAGAGCTCCACAATTTATTAATAAGATACATTGCATAGGTCCCAATATACTCTCCTGAAAGACCCCACTGTTCACTTCCATCCATTGTGAAAGCTTTGCATTTAGTACTACTCTCTGCTTCCTGTCTTTTAGCCAGCACTGATTCATATATGGAAAAATCCATAAGAATTTATAACTGAATAGGGCCAGCCAAAACCAGTGTTTCAAGGTGACATTAGAAAATCATTATATTTTTCGCTTAAATTAAGTTTGATGCTCAGTAATTTTTGCAGGCACATAAGAAAGTGAGGAAACCAGATCCAGCTCTAACTGAACCTGTAAGAACTATTTCCATTACCTGCATATGGATGTAACACTAAACCATAGTTTAGTGCTATGTAAACAAGTCCAGCCTCCTCCTAGGCTAGTACACCGGAAGAATATAAGAAGAACCTGCTGGATCAGATCAAAGGCATATGTAGTCCCGCATCCTGTATCCCCCAGGAGCTGACCAGATGCCTATGAGAAACCTATAAGCAGGACATGAGGTCAATAGCCCTCTCCTGATTGCCTGGTATTCAGAGGTGTGGTGCCTCTGATCCAGGAGGTAGTATGTAGACCTCATGACTAATGACCACTGATGGCCTTATGCTCCATGAATGTGTATAAGAACAAAGGTGAGCGGGGGCATGTTCTTATTTTCCTTCTGGTAGGGCGTGAACTCTCATCTCCTACTTCCCACCCCTGTGACAGTGGTAGCTAATGCTTGGCCTGCAGATATTTTTGGAGTCCAGCTCCCATCTTCCCTGACTGTGGCTTATGGGAGTTGGAGTTCAACAACATCTAGAGGGTCACAAATTAGCTACCTGCCTGTATGCAATGAGCCACTGGAGGCTGCTCCCCCCCCCCGCGCAACTGGAAAGAGCAGTTCACAAGCTTTTGCTTTATTAACGATGATTTAACCATAATTTGCTGTTTTGTCCAAACTGGGGATTTTGGTTGAACCTTAACTGTGGTTAAAATGATGATGATGATGATAATTTCAAAACAAGCCAACTTCACACTGTGGTTTATGAAGCTGGCTTATTTAAACTAAGAGTAGAAACACATTCAATGTTCTGCTGGTTCCAGTGCATCTCCACCTCTTTCTTCTGAAAATGGGGGCACATGACGCTAGTCAAATCCTGCCCCTTTTTACTGCAAAACCTGGTGAGAGCAGCTTGTACGTTTTTTAAAAAAAAAATTCAGCTTCAAAGAGATTTTGCTACTGACTGGCAGATCGAACCCGTTCCCCCTCCAGTGTGACTTATGAAAAAGCTTTGTTCTGGCAACTAGTGTGTTTACAGCCTAACCATAATGAATCCTAACCACACTTCCAGGTTTGGACAAAACAACAAACTGCAGTTAACTAAATGCAGAAGTGAAAGCTTCCAGACTCCTCCTGTTGGCCATGCAAGAGGAAGACAAGGGAGGGGGCAGTGCCCAAGCCTGGGCAGCAGGCAGGCTCATTCATGAGATATGGCATTCTCTGCAGAGGTACACTGGCTATGGAACTCCCTTCCGGGGGCTATCAGGCAGTCACCCTCTTTATCGGAATTCAGGAAACATGAAAATACTTTTTTAAATTTATCCAGGCTTTGGGCTAATAGTTTTATGAGGTCTTTGCACTGCTGGTTTTATGTAATTTCATTATGTGAGCCTCCTTGGGATCTCTTTGGGAAAGGAGGCAGGCTATCAATTTGAAATAAAAAATAAATAAATGTAGAAGCAAACTATGTTATGTCTGAACAAACCAATGACTTTTGTGAGAAGCATTTCTGACTCTGGGTCAGATGTACAGTATTTCTGCCTTCCTGTTTTTTCCCCACACTGTATCCTCTATCAAGTGTTAAAATTACTTTGGAAGGATATATATAAGAAAAAACAAAAGGTTTTCTTTTAGCTTATTTCAAATGAAAGATGAATATATTTGCAAATGAGCAATCCCTAGTGAATGATATATAATATATAATTAAATTATACTTAATTTCAAATAGCTGTACATGCTCTGAATGGTCTTTAATTCCAGGAGCATGTGATAAAATATGTTTGCAATGCATCTGCCTACAACATAAGCGAAGTGTTATTGCAGTGCCCTGTAACTTCATGTGTATGATGTTATTTATTTTATTTGTTTATTTATTTATTTTATTTAATTTATATACCGCCCTAAGCCCAAGGGCTCTCTGGGCGGTGTACATAACAATAAAACAATCAAAAAATATATAAATACAATAATACAATGGAATCAAACCAAACAGACGTAAACAAAAATCAAAGCAGCAACAAAATACATCAATAAATATTAATAGTACACATTAAAATGCCTGGGAATATAAAAAGGTTTTCACCTGGCGCCGAAAAGATAGCAGCGTCGGCGCCAGGCGCACCTCATCAGAGAGACCATTCCACAGTTCGGGGGCCACAACCGAAAAGGCCCTATTTCTAGTCACCACCCTCCGAGCTTCTCTATGGGATGGTACTCGGAGGAGGGCCTTAGATGTTGAGCGCAGTGTACGGGTAGTTTCATATTGGGAGAGGCGCTCCACCAGGTATTGCGGTCCCATGCCGTGTAAGGCTTTATAGGTCAAAACCAGCACTATGTTGACCCAGCAGTTGATACATTCCATTCATTGTTATATTTTTACATTTAAAAAAAAATTCTAATAGTCCAATCTCACAGCTTGCTGTGCCAGACCATAATAATTTGTAGAAGTCAATATACCAGCAGCTAGGATAACAACATCATAAAATGTGAGGTTATGCCAGTGTTGGAGGGATGCCATTGGGATAGCAAAAATCATATTGATATTTCTCACTGTCCTTAAAAGCTGCTCCCTTAATATCAGTACTGGGAATGCTCCACAAATACAATTCAATTGTGGGTGCACAGAGCATTTCCTGTAATTGAAATAAATGAGAAAGTCCCTGCTTGTATGAAGATCCATGTGTGCATTGTAGATCTTTGGACTGCACTATGTTTACAAGCCCAAACATTCTAATGCTACAGAAATATACTATCGAGACCTAATATTACAGTAAGCATTTTGTTGTTTGACATCACCACGACTCATTATCATTTATATACAGTACTTTTCCTACTGTTGTATGCACTTTGCAAATATTTATTTGTTTATTACTAAAGTGTATATTCTGCCCTTCAATGGCCAATCAGCATTCTTGGGGCAGCTCACACATAAATAACAATTAAAGCATTGGAAAAACATATAAAACAAAAATAGAACAATAGCATGAGTGAAAAACAAATCTCAAATCTATAAAAACTCACAGCAGCTTAAATATTGGCTTGGATTTTGAACTGCCTTTTGTGCACAGAAAGGATTCCAATCCAGTGGAGATTCTGACTGGCAGAATAGGGAGGGATTTTCACCTATTCCCCCCTAGACCATTGGTTCCCAAACATTTTTTCCCTTCAGACCATTTGAAAAGTGCTGATGGTCTTGGTGGTCCACGGAATTATTTTTCTGGCTGTTGCAGCAATTGTAATGTGCTGTGCTAGATACTGTATGATTTTTAATTTAATTTTGTTTCTTTTATTTCTTATATTGTATTTTATTGTATTACAATTTACATTCCATACAATTCAAACTGTAATACAATAAAAACACAGTTAAAAATCTATATGAATTTTTAATGAGAACATGTCATGGACCACCTGAATGAAGCTTGCGGACCACCAGTAGTCCATGGACCACAGTTTTAGAACTCCTGCCCCAGATTTTTAGGGAATTGTTGAGGGAATCAGTGAAACTTGCATCTCCCCATTTCCACTAGTGGGCACATCCCACAAGCAAAGTTCCACTCATGGAAACTATTCCCAGAATCTTACTGTTTCCATAATCCTTACAATAACGGTATAAAGTATACTATTATTATAATCATCCCCCTATTACAGATGGAAAATGAGAAAACAGTTGTTTCCCAAAGGCTGCCTAGTACATTCATCATTGGAGGCTGGACAAGGAGTTTTCTGGCTCACAACTTCTTAGCAACGATACTACTTAATTATATGCCTCAACATATTTTGTGGCACTGCAACTTAAAAACAAAAAAGGTTTAAGAAATTTCACATTGTTTTTGGTTGGCAAAGAAGTAAACAAAGCAAGACTATATCTAAAATGTGCATAAGATAAATGTCTTTTCACATTTCTTTTGCCTCATATTGCTAAGTTCTGGAATTCTTTCTGGCTATCAGCTCTTAACATTTCAAACAGAATAGTTAGTATAGTTTAAAAGGAGGTTATTGATTATGGTAGAAATGCCTCTTTTGATCAGAATTATTTTATGTGTTTAAGTCTAAAGGCTTCTCGGGCAAAAGAAGAGTGTGCTTTGATAAATCTGGAGCGGCTGAACGATTATGAGTGGAAGCTTCAAACACTGAAGGATGATATTGCCGTCCTTGATGCTCAAAAATCTCTTCTACAAAGCAGGTAAAGACCTTCCTCTGATTTAAGAAGCCATTAAAACCTATATGGGTGATATTTAGTGAAGTAGTTCCATACGCACAAGGACTTCTGGCTGCTCTATGAAACTTCCCTTTTCCTCTCCCTGCAAGGCCCTGCACCTCATTTATATCCAGTTCTAGGGGTTCACCTGACCCTCTAGAGCAGATTTCGGGTACATGATGGGCAGAGGAGGGAGGGGACGTTCTGTTGTGCAGAACTACTTTATTGGGTACCATCCTATGGCTTGGATCCAGGGATGGCTTGTGTGAGCTTGTGCAAGACAGCCTAGCGGAATCCTCCCCATTTCCCATCTTCGTGCAGTCTTTGCATCTCATCATATGCCATTCCAAAGGGTTACTTGACCCTTAGGAAGGTTTTTTTGGGGGATACAGGGGGCTGTTGTAAGAGGGAAGGAGCCAGGAAAGCCCCATTGCACAATAGGCTTCTACTTTGGATCCAACCCTACATATCATATAAAAGTAAATATTTTGCAATGTATGTAAATCATCATTCAAACTGAGATGAGGTATGTTGAGCTTCGCCCAAAGAGAAATAACTATTCTTTTTATTTTGGAAGAAGAAATGTGGAAGAATTTGACAATGGCTTTTAAACATTTTGTTGAATGTGAGAGATATCTAAGGGAACTTTGGATATTTCAGCTTTGTTGATGGAACTGAAGAAAACTGTAGTGGATTATCTCATGATAATGCCATCAATACACACAATGCTTTATAGAGTAATGTAAGCAAAAAAAAAAACACCCACCCAGGTCTCTCCAAGGATAACGACAATAATTATTAATGAATAATTTGACCTTGAAATTTATATTTCTTTAAATTCTTCTTCTTGAGAGAATAATCTAGACCAGGGTGGAGAACCTGTGGCCCTCTAGTTATTGCTGGACTATAACTCCCATAATCTCTGACTATTGGCAATGCTGTCTGTGGCTGATGACATCTGGGGGACCACAGGTTCCTCACCACTTGTCTAGAACAAATATTTGTAAAGATAAAGATGTTCCATTATTGACATTTTTAAATTCTGTTACAGATTTGTACGAAGTCGATCTCCATCCCCAAGATCTATCCGGAGCAGATCACCCAGTCCACTTCCAATGAGAAGCTTCTCACCTGGCCGAGCAAGACTTACAAATGCTTCCCGTCAGGCTCGTCTTGTGGAACGCTTCAGTGACATTTATGCTCAGGAACGCTTGGATGCTCAAACCCTCTTGAGGAGTTATGTTGACGATCTGGAGATGGTGCAGAGAATAATCTATGTTGCAGCTGTGGTAAGAAATATAACAATATTTCTTTTCAGTATCACTCATGCTCATAACTTAGTCATTTGTAGACAAATCTTATTCTTACATTAGTTAGTATCAACTACATTCAGTCAGCAACCATAAACATTTTTACCTGGGTGTGAGTTCTGTTTAACTCGGTGTGATCTGAATAGACCCTCAATTTATTAGCATTTCTTTTTAATGCTAGAGTTCCTGGCACTAGGTGTCCTTGTTGAAGCTAAAAGTACTGTTTCACTTACTGGTATTGTAAAACTTTAATATGATCAACAGCCTCATCTAAAAAGTCGTACTAGTATTTAAGTGCTTAGGACTGGATGTAGGAACAGGTGGGATTGCATTTCAGGATAAAACATGGAGTGGAAGTGATGATACTGGATGTCCAGATGCATGCTTTGGGACTGGTACAATATAAGACAAATTCCCACATCAGAGAGCACTTCTCTATTTGCGAACTTAGGATTCTGATAATTAAATGGCCTCTATTTTCTTGGGCTTCTAGATGTAACTACCTATTTATCATTTGTAGGAGTCTTTTCATACAGCAAAGATGGCCTTCAGACAGTTCAAAATGCGTGTTAGAAAGACCCTGTCCCTAAGTCACTCAGGGCCTGAATCACTTGAAGAGATGGTAATGGACTATATCATTCGCCAGGAGGATCTGTATGATGTTCAATCCAGTGTCAGTGTAAGTCTGTAAGAACATTGTATTTCACCAATGTCCTGCTTAGGTTAATGAATATTGAAATGTAGATAGATCAGAATCTGATCTTTCTGTAACATTTTTTAAGGATGAATTTAACTGCTTGAATATAACTTTGCAACTCAGTATCCTTCTTATACTGTTGCAGATGTCTGTAACATTTGTTTCTAATATTTATGAGTCACCTCCCTGCCAGGCTGCCAGCTACTTAAAACAATAAACCAAAACAAATTTAAGCATAGAACACCAAAACCAACAATCTAAGCAAATGCAGCATAAAACCCCATTAGAATAAAAGTCAATCAATCATTACATTAATAATAAATGTAGGCTGAAAAGTTATTTAACACAGCAGTAGAAAATAACAGAAAAACCTACCAAGCCTTAATCAGCAGGCAGAAAAAAACCCTGCAGCACAACCAACAGCAGAAATATGAGAAGCAAAACAGAGCAACAGGGCCAGATGTGTTGGATCAGATTGGGTTCAAGTTTTTCACCACCCACCCACACTAGTCTCCTTTCTGATTCACTTCTTGGAACTCCTGACTAAACCATGGAAAATTCAAATTTGGCAGCCTGGTGAGATGGCCCATAGGAACTATTGTGTGGGCGCCTGGATAAACATTACTTGGTCATCCAGGTCTCTGATAGGAAGCAAGGTCTGCACCAGTGGTAAAATCTTCCACAATATTGTGAAAGCCAACTGGGTCAGTCTTGGTCAGGTAATGGATCATTCTAACTGGTAGGGATGGACAAATCTGTCAGTTTTGGTTTCTGTCAGTTTCTCATTTTTCCAATCTCAAGTTCAGTTTGCAACATTTCTGCTTCAACTTGAGAATTAAAAAAACTCTAACAAAAATTTGCCAATATTTAAGTGCATATTTCCCCTAATATATACATTTGTGTGTGCAGTTTTGCATAATGTACATATTTTGGAAGCAGTTTTGCCCAATATAATGTTTTAATGTTATTTCCACTAAAATATGCATTTGATGCACACTTTCCTTTAATATATGCATTTTATATACATTTTTTGGTTAGAGAACTGCATCTGGAGAGATGCAAATTTCAAAGTTGTGTTTTGGTTCATGTATTATTTCAGAAAATGCAAATTAGATAGGCTCACATTAAATGCAAACTGAAGTGAATTTCTCTCCCATCCCTACGAACTTGTTCTTTGTCTCTAAGCTGTGCCCTAACCATGATGTGTCCATGATAAATGTGTAGATGACACCTTCCCCCCAACAGACCACCAGTTTCCTGGCCAGAGGTGAACATCATGTCAAGCATATGACAAGCTGCATTGATAGGGCGATTGACACATTGGACAAATTAATGGTGGCCATGAAATCCTGAGCAACACCAGCCAAAGCAGCCTCAGCATGGATGCTGAAGTACTGCAGCACCAGTAACCTAGGAAAAACAACACCAACCCTGGGACCATCTTTGCAAGCTCAGATGGATAGTCTGTAGGCAGTGGACAGGCAGGATATCAGTAGAATTTCTAGTTTTGTCCTTGCACTCACGACAGGGAACAGATACTGAGAACCTTTCCATTCTGTCACTGGATTTCTAGTGCAAGGGATGACATTTTTGTAGACCATGGTGACTCACCACCACCATCACCACCATATTCCCTGTCTCTAGAGTGATGCTCCACTGAATACCCAGCTGGAGTGAGCTGCAAGAGGATGGGCATCTCATTGATAACAATCCATCTGGTAGTCTCCATTTAAATAATACCATGCAAGAAGGCTCTTTTATAGACCACCAGCTTGGTATTCACTGACACTGGGTACAAAGAGGAAAATTACTGAAGGGGCATCCCTTGTTTCTTGAGCTGACTAGCAGTTTGAAGAGCACACAACTGCCTAGAGCCTTGTCTTTCAACCTTTTTTCTATTATACCCAAGCACCATATTTCCTTTACTTGTAACAATCCTAACAGCTGTACCCACAGCTCAACAATATTCTACCCAACACATCTTGCAGTCTCTAAATAATCACATCTGAAGGCCCAGAAAAGCTCCCACCACACAAATTAGCAGTTTCTCACTCACCCAGAGCCCTCCCCCTCCATTTTCCCTTACTTGTTGCCTTTCAGCAAGTCTTCCTGGTGTTTGCAACCTTTTTGTTTTTTTAATTGCTAACATGAGCATTCGTGCATTAAGTTGATATAACAAGATGCCCATGGCATAAAGCGGCTAAAAGGAGGAGAGAGAAAAGGATAACTAAAAATAAATGTAATATTAAAATGTGTCTGAAAATTGTGCAACCATAACGCATAGGCTAATTTGACTCATCACTGATGTCCATGATACTTTCACCATGAAATTCCACATTTTGCTCTCACTTATAATTGTGACACAAGAACATAAGAAGAGCCTGCTGGATCAGGCCAGTGGCCCATCTAGTCCAGCATCCTGTTCTCACAGTGGCCAACCAGGTGCCTGGTGAAGATGGGATCACATTTTCCCAGTGACAAATTTTTGTGGCTGAAGTGCTAGGAAACGATGATATGAGGACATCCCTGCACCAGAAGAACAATCTGTAGCACAGGTGTGAGAACTTCTTAAGCCTGAGGGCCGCATTCCCTTTAGAACAACCTTCTGGGGGCCACATGCCAATAGTGGCCAGGGCTAGAGACAAAAGCAGATGGAGCAATAAATGTAAATGTTACATTCGTACAGCAGACTAGTTTGTACACGTACATGCTCCTCTCTCTCCTCCATCCAGGCAAGCAAGAGGCAAGAGCAGAGTTCAACGACACATTCCAGGCAGGCCAAAAATACTCCAGGAGGGTGCAAAATAGAGCTGGTGAAGGGAGAGAGAGAGGGTGGCTGGGGAGGAGGCGTGGTCTGGGGGAAGTCTCAAGGACCAGACGGAGACACCTGGAGGGCCATGTTCAGCCCCAGGACTGAGGTTATCTCTGGGCTCTGTTCAGCTGTAATTGTGCACTTCTGGCAGTATAAATTTCTCAGGAAAGGTCCTAAACATGATACGAGTGAATAAAGCAGTATGCTGATTTCACTCAAAGTGTTTCTTGGCAGGGACTACAAGACGATCTGCAATAGATGCCAATGTGTTATTGATGCTATTTTTAAAATACTGTTTTTTAAAGGAGTTATTACCCTGCATGAGACCAATATTTCCCTCTATTCTGTATTCCTTTCTCCAAAAATGGGTTTTATGTGTTTGTAGTTTTAAGATGGAATGTATTCTCTCTTATTTCCAAAATTTCTGTCAATCCAAACTTGTATTTTCTAGAAAATAACAACTTATGTTCATTTGCTTTTAGGAAGTCATTCGTGCAATGAATATCAATCCTAAGATTTCCTTCCCACCAGAAGTTGATTTCATCATGATCAGTGGCTTAATACGCGAGTTATGCCGTGTAGCCTTTTCAATGCAGACTTTGGATCCTCCACTTGACATTTTTTTTGGTACAGATGGAGAACTTTTTAGCGACTACAAGTAAGGGAAACTCAAGTATGCTGTCTTGTATTCCCTGTTCAAAAATGAAGGGTGCCAAAGACATGGTACTTAGATTGACGGTATAGTACATTAATTTTGGTTGCACTTGAATGAAAACCAATATTTGACCAGGAGCAGACTGCGGTACAGATCATGAACTGGTAATATCAAAAATCACAGTAAAGCTAAAGAAGAACAGCAAAGCAATCATAATGCCAAAATACAATTTAAATAACATCCCAGAAGAATATCAAGGTCAAATAAGGAACAGATTTGAGGCTTTCAACTTAGTTAATAGAGAACCAGAACAACTATGGATTGAATTCAGAGACATTATCAGGGAAGAATGTAAAAAGACAATACCTCTGGTTAAAAAGAGAGAAAGATCTCAATGGATGACTGACAATTCTCTTAAAATGGTTAAAGAAAGAAGGAAAGCAAAAGGAGACAGAAACACAGTCAGAATCCTAAATGCAACAATACAGTGACTAGTACGTAGGGACAAAGAGAACTATAACAATAGTTATTGTATAGAAACAGAAGAAGACAACAAAAAAAGCAGAACAAGAGCCCTATTCCAAAAGATTAGAGAAATTAAAGGGAAATTGAAACCGAGTGGAATAATCAACAGGGGAACACACTGACTGACCCAGATGAAATAAAAGGAAGATGAAAGCAATACACTGAAGAACTGTATAAAAGAGATGCAAGGATGACAAATTCACAGAGGAACCGTATGATGAAGAACTATACATTTTAGAATGTGAGGTGAAAGCTGCTCTTAAAATACTTGGAAGAAACAAATCACCAGGAACAGATGGCATACCAATAGAGTTGCTACAAATTACCGAGACTGAATCTGTCCAAATTTTGACAAAAATTTGTCAACAAATATGGAAAACTAAACAATGGCTCACAGACTGGAAGCATTCAATATATATCCCAATTCCAAAGAAAGAGGAACTCAGGGAATGCAGTAATTATCAAACTATTGCCTTAATACCCCATGCAAGTAAAGTAATGCTCAAGATTCTACAGCAAAGGCTCTACCATATATGGTGCAAGAAATGCCAGATGTCCAAACTGGATTTAGAAAAGGAAGAGGCACCAGAGATCATATCGCAAACATATGCTGGATTATGGAACGGAGCAAGGAATTTCAGATGACAACCAACCTGTGCTTTATAGATTACAGTAAAACCTTTGATTGTGTAGATCAGTGTTTCTCAACCGGTGTGCCTCCAGATGTTGTTGGACCACAACTCCCATCAGCCTCAGCCAGCATTGCCAATGATCAGGAAAGATGGGAATTGTGGTCCAACAACATCTGGAGGCACACTGGTTGGGAAAGGCTGGTGTAGATCATGAAAAACTATGGAATGCTTTAAAAGAAGTGGATATGCCACAGCATCTGATTGTCCTGATGCTCAAACTATACTCTGGACAAGAAGCTACTGTAAGGACAGAATATGGAGAAACCGATTGGTTCCCAATTGGAAAGGGTGTGAGACAGGGGTGTATTTTATCACCCTATTTGTTTTTATGCAGAACCTATCATACGGAAAGTGGGATTGGACCAAGATGAAGGAGGTGTGAAAATTGGAGGGAGAAATATCAATAATTTAAGATATGCAGACGATACCATACTACTAGCAGAAACCAGTAAGGATGTGAAACGAATGCTGATGAAAGTTAAAGCACAAAAGAAGGACTACAGCTGAATGTCAAGAAGATTAAAGTAATGACAACAGAAGATTTATGTAACTTGAAAGCTGACAATGAGGGCATTGAACTTGTCAAGGATTATCAATATTTTGGCACAGTCATTAACCAAAATGGAGACAATAGTCAAGAAATTAGAAGAACTCTAGGACTGAGGAGGGCAGCTATGAGAGAACTAGAAAAGGTCCTCAAATGCAAAGATGTATCACTGAACACTAAAGTCAGAATCATTCAGACCATGATATTCCTGATCTGTATGTATGGATGTGAAAGTTGGACAGTGAAAAAAGCGGATAAGAGAAAGTCAACTCATTTGAAATGTGGTGTTGGAGGAGAGCTTTGCGGATACCCTGGATTGCGAAAAAGACAAATAATTGGGTGTTAGAACAAATTAAACCAGAACTATTCTTAGAAGCTAAAATGATGAAACTGACATTATCATACTTTGGACACATAATGAGAAGACATGATTCACTAGAAAAGAATAATGCTGGGCAAAACAGAAGGGAGTAGAAAAAGAGGAAGACCAGACAAGAGATGGATTCATAAAGGAAGCCACAGATCTGAACTAACAAGATCTGAACAGGGTGGTTTATAATAGATACTATTGGAGGTTGTTGATTCATAGAGTCTCCTTAAGTCGTAATCGACTTGGAGGCACATAACAACAACAAAATATTCCATAGTTAGAATGCTAAGTAATTAGAAACTTTGCAAGTGGCATTCTATTGTTAGTTGCTTGTACACATTTAACCAGAAGTGGTCCATGCCACATTTTTGTTCTACATTGGCCACTGCCAAGTGGGGGTGATGGCATGCCTGCTTGGCTTCCACCAAAGGAGAGAACTGAGAAAATGGGGAGGGCCCAGTTTGTGCATTATATATATTTATATATTTGAACAATGGCATCATTGGCCTGAAAAGGTTGCCACAGAGCTCTGCATCAGACAAACTGGGCCCATCCTCTCCTTGACTGGAATCTATCAGAATGTGCATGAGTGTGCTCAAGACCTCCATCACTAAAGGGCACTGGAGGTCAATAGATCCTTTCCTAGCAGACAATATAGTATAATATAGTAATGTGTCTATATTGCAGGGGTGGGGACTCCACCCCCCCCATACATATGTGAGAGGCTTGAACAGCACTGCAAGGCTCCTATTCAACACGATTAGTCCTTTCAAGGGCAGGGATTACGCTTCAACATTTGTTGCAGGTCCCACTTGCCTCTTAACCTAACCCACATTGCAGGATTTTTAAGATTAATTGGGATAACCCCATGTACACTGCTCTGCGTTACTTGAAAAAAGATGGGATAAAGCAAGAGTTCCCAAACAGTGGTCTGTAGACTACCAGTGGTCTGCATGCTTCATTCAGATGGTCCATAGGCATGTCCTCATGCAATATTTATATTGACTTTTATTGATATTTATTGCTTCTTTTATTTCTTATATTTTATTATAAGTCACACAGCATCTAGCACAGCGCATTGTAGCAATTGCTAGAAGTGACAGAAAAATCATTAGGTTGTCAGCAATTTTCAAGTGGTCTGTGGGGGAAAATGTTTGGGAATCCACTGGGATAAAGGAAATGCAAGAGGAGCACTCTGGAGTTTTATGTATGTGGATTACTAACTCAGTTGCAAGCTAAACTTCTTTGTGTCTTGCTAGATACCGTCGCAGCTATGACTCTGATTTCACAGCTCCCCTGGTGGCCTATCATGTATGGCCTGCTCTTATGGAAGAAGATTCTGTCATTGTGAAGGGAGAGGCAGTCACAAGAAGAGGTGCTCTGGTAAGTACTCTTCTCTACTCTGGTAAGATTTTAACTCAGAGGCTTGGATCCTAAGCTGCCACTGTGTTCGTGTGTGTGTGCGTGCGTGCATGCACAATTACTACTAACAATGCCTCTATCTGCAGCTCCTTGCAGCGTATCCCAGATCATTCCCAAGGGCCCCCAATCTCCAGGAGTAGATTTGGGGAAGGGCACGGGGGCTGCATAGGGAAGGGGTTGGTGGAAAAGCCCTACTCCATGAAGTTGAATTTTGTTCCATTCATAGAAGTAAATCTGGGGTGCAAGACATAGTTCCCATCCTAGAAATGTCTGAATTGAGTGGTCCACGTACTGGCTGACATTCTGGAGCATCCCCCCTTCTCCCCCATGACCAACAAATGAATAGCCTTCTTGCTTTATGAGACACCCTTCTGTGTGATGAGCAGAAGGGCAAATCCATGAGCAGAGATCTGTTTCTGCTTGCTGATCTATCTCACTGAGTTGGGTTGATTTATATCAGAGAAGGAACCTGTGGTCTTCTAGATGTTATTGGACTCCCAGTACCCATCAGCCCCAGCCAGCATGGCCAACAGTCATCAGGGGTTATGGGAGTTGGGAGTCCTACAGTATCTGGACAGCCACAGTTTCTCTGTCCCTGATTTGTATGATTAGCAAGTAGTAAAGTGCTGATTATGCTGCAAATAATTGTTTACAAATGGCATTGGTGCAAAATTACAAGCCATGATATTACGCTTTATTTATTACACTTATATCCCCCCTTTCTGTTGGCATGCTCCAAGGGACTGACAGTATTAAAATTGCATAAAGCAATTACACTAAATCAGAACAAAATACTAAGACTAAATATAGACTTTTACAATCATGGCAAATGTATCACCACAAACCTTTTAGATTAAGACACTGACATTTGCTTATGACACTGACATTTCCTTCCTACCTTTCAGTTCTTATCATGATGGCACTGAGAATGTGCTTAAAAAAACATTCCCTTTCATTGAGGAGGCTATGTACACACCATACATTTAAAGCACATTACCCCTTTCCCCAAAGAATCCTGGGAACTGTAGCTTGTTAAGGTTGCTGGGAGTTGTAGCTATCTGAGAGGTAAACTATACTTCTGAGTATTTGGAGGGGGGGATTATGGTGTGTATGGAGCGAATAGCTGCATTTAAAGCACATGTAAAGCACATCATCCCTCCCTCCCAAGAATTCTTGGAACTGTAATTTACCCCTCACAGAGCTACATTTTCCATGAGAATTTGCAGTTTCAATTGCATTTCCAATGGGAGCTGAAAATCCAAAGGGGGCTTGGTTTGGGAAAACTCCCAAGAGTTTGGGACTGGGGCCTTAATTGAGGAACATATTAGACTCATACAAATCCCATCTTTTCTTCCACATAGCTGTCTTGCTCTCATATAATATAAGCACCACCATGATTGCTCCCTGCTTGCTATAGATCTGTTCTCATGTTCTATATTTCGTTTCAGTGGTCTCACAGGAGTAGAAGCAGAAGCCGTAGCCGAGGCCGCAGCCGCAGCCGTAGCTTGAGCCCTCTCTCTCATAGTGCAGGCCACTCCCGACATTTGGTAAAGTAGAATAGCCTGATTAACATAACAGTCCAAGATACAATACAACAAAGCCAATCATAAAGGGGGGGCATCACAAAAGGGAAGGGGGCTGGGTCCCCTTATTCCCCCTTTTAATTTGATCATTGTATCAACATGGTAAAAGCTGTGGGGGTATACCTGGCAGCCTTGTGAAATGAGGCAAGTATGGTTCCAAGTAGATGTGTTTGCCAATATCTACAGTATTGGCAGAACTTTATTCCCTCAGCTTTTGTGTGCACGTGCATAAGAATATCCCCTTTCTGGACAAGGTGCTTCAGAGGGTGGTGGTGGCTCAACGTCAGGCACACTTGGAGGACACTGGACCCATTGCAATCCAACTTCAGGCCTGGTTATGGCACCGAAACTGCCTTGTTCACCCTGGTTGATGAAATTTGTGGGAGAGAGATGGGGAGATTATGACCCTGCTTGTTCTCCTTGACCTCTCCACGGCTTTTGATATTTTTGACCTTCTGGAGCAACTAATCGAGGTGGGGATTGGGGGTGCAGTATTACAGTGGTTCTACTCCTCTCTTTGGGCACATTTTAGAAAGTAATTATGGAGGGAGGTATTGCTTAGTAACATGGGAGTTGCCCTGTGGTGTTGCACAGGGTTCTGTCTTGTTCCCCATGTTATTTAACATTTATTTGAAACTTCTGGGAGCTCTCATCAGGAGACTTGGAGTGAGGAGTCATCAATATGTGAGTGACACCCAGCTCTGTCTGTTCCATCTGAATCAGGAAAGGTGGTTCAGGAGCTAGATCAGTGCTTGGAGATAGTGATGGGCTAGATGTGGGCCAGTAAGATGAAGCTGAATCCCAAGGAAGAAGCAAGTCTGTAGCTTGAGGTTACTCTTGGATCCATCCTTGCTCAAGTGGCATCAGTGCCTATTTCCAGCTCCTGCTGGTTCATTAGCTATGGCCCTTTTAGACAGAGATGACGTGCCACTTCCCTCCATGCTCTTGTAACCTCCAGACTTGAGGTTTTGAAACAGCTGTACTGGTTGTCATTTTGTTTCCAGGCCCAATTCAAGGTGCTCAAGCTCTAAATGACTTAGTCCAAAATATCTGAAAGACTGCCTCCTTCCCCACAGATCCTCTCAGGTGCTTAGATCAGCAGAGGAGTTCTGCCACCCTTGGAAGTATGGGTAGTGGTGGACCAGGAGAGGGTATTCTTTGTGGCAGGCCCTAAGCTGTGGAATTCTCTCCCTGCAGAGATGTATCTGACACCTTTATTGTATCGCTTGTCATATGCTGAAAATGCACCTCTTTGTCCTGGTGTTTGAAAACCTGAGAGTTATTGTTTAGACCCACTTTATTCTTCTGGTTGTAAATTGTTTTAACTGGTTTCATTATTTTTTAAAATATTTTTGTAACATGTTTTGGGACCATATGGTGAAGGGTGCGGAAGAGATCCATTAAAATTAATAAACAAAATGTCAACATTCATGAATTAATCCATGAATAAAACACTGGGTGTGTTCACTGCATGTATTTAGAACTCACAGTTGTTCATGTTTAGGTTAATTGAATTTACCATTCTATAATTTACCATAGATGTTATGCATACTGTGTGCATGAATGAAATAGGAAGCTTCCTTTCCCCTCAAAGATTCTTGGCATGTTACTGAAGCCTCAGACCCTCTGAATTTAATTTTAACAGTACTTGAAGGCATATAACAACAACAAAGTGTATAAATAGTACCTTGCTAAGCTCTTGTGACTGAAGCACAGCTATTAACAGGCTAAATGTACTTGTCAGTGGCAATTAAGGCACAATGTAACTGCAGGAATAATAAACTGAAATTCTTCAGGAATGTTAATGTATGTTTGCACAATCAAATCCTGGTTTAATAAAACAGAATATGTACGATCACTGTAGCCTCACACACATCCTCTAGTCCTCCATTCATACAAATGGGGAATCAAAACAGGAAGCTGCAGTTAACTATAATTTCCTGTTATGTAGGAACTGGGAACTATGGTTAATGGCTTCCAAACAATCCAGGATTCATAAGTCATCTTCTTTAAAGCATGGCTTCATATCCCAGCTTCTTTGGAAGCCATTAACCATAGTTCCCAGCTTGCACATAACAACAAATTATGGTTGCTCCTAGTTTGTTTCCTTGCTTAAGGAAAGGGAAGTGCAATGGTGTTACATGCAGGTGCATAGAGCTCGTACATGTCCTGGCATCTTAAGTTAAAAAGAGCCACATTAGCACACAACCCAATACATAAACCAGTGAAGCAGGACTCCTTAGGTTTAAACCATTTCATTGTTCTCCTTTATTTTACTTGTGAATTAGGCTACCTGTCATTTTAAGCAATGATAAACTAGCCATTTCTCCGGTAAATATGTGTTTCTCTCTCAGAGCTGTAAATTATCCTCCTTTCCCCCCCTTCTTCCATGGCAGCAGTAGGCAGGAGAAGGAGTATAGTTAAGCTTCTCTCCTGCAGTGGTCCAGCTATGCTCCTTTTCCCCTTCTGTTTCCTCCGATTGTGGCGGGGGAGGGAGGCAGGGAGAGGCAAACTATCATGTGGTTCACTAACTGCTCAGCTTCCCCCCCCCCCCATGAGACTCATCTCTGAATCCTGTTTCACATGCGGGAGCACTACCCTTAGTTTGGGGCCAGTAAGCTTGCACCAAGGGGAATATACTGTATTTTGTCATGTGTATCATACAGTGAACAAGAACTGCAGAAGGTTTTGAGTAAGTGAAGGCCGTCTTTGGTCACATCTGCACCACACATTTAAAGCACATGGCATCCCCCAAAGTATCCTGGGAACTGTTGTTTGTTAAGGGTTCTAGGAATTGTAGCTCTGTAAACTACAGTTCCCAGGATACTTTGTGGGAAGCCCCATGTTTTAAATGTATGGTGTTGATGTGCCCTTAGAGTCTTGCCCAAGTTAGGTCCCCTTCGTAATGCGATGTCAGCAGCATGGGAGCTGCTGTAGCACAACTCTTTCTCATGACCCCGGGGTAGAGGGAGAAATCCCAGCCCATTTGCCCATGCTGCATCTCCTCATGTCAGCATCACTCCTCCTGAAAACTGGGGTAATGTTGATCTGGGAAAGAATGGCAGTTTGGCTTGTTTTCCTCTTCCCACGTGGTCAGGGTGGGGGATGTCCCATATTACTCTGGCAGTGTAAGAAGGAGCCACACTGCAATAGTTCCCATGCTGGCAGCATAATATAAGAAAAGGGCCTGAGTTTTCTCCCTTATACTGTTGTGATGGCATAAGCTGTATTTAGATTCTGGAACATAATCCCTTTCTAGAACAAAATGGGAGGAATCAAACCATTAATTTTTTCCCCTTTGTTATTTGTCTTTTAGCCATCCCGAAGCCGCAGCCCTTCCCCGTTAAGGAGTGGAAGCCCAAGTAAGTGGGCATATTCAGAACTTAGACGATCATGGCTTTGAAATGCTTGAATAACCAAGTAAACAGATAATATAACAATCTGCAGGGTGTTCTTTAAAAGAAAAGCACAAGAATGTTGTTCTTAATTTACTTATTTTTATGGGGTTTTCATTCTTATGATGTTAAAAAGATTTCTGATCTTGGTTATAGACTTCTGTGATACTCATTTCATCCCAATTATCACAAATCATGACACCATTTTTGTGGGAATTATACCACTTCAGGGCAAGTTCTTGGTGGTATCTTTTAGAGCTGTTTTTCTGAAGATTAAGAACAAATTATCCCTAACCGCCCATAGCTAAGCACACTTAAGCCCACTTAAATTAATAAAATTAAGAATACTTGATTCTATGCACTTTTCTGTAATGGGATCAGCTTGCTGGATAAAAGCCAATTCCATTGCCATTACAGCTTGACTGCGGATATATCCTAAGTGTGTGTGAGCATGTGCATAGAGATCTACAGGGGAGCCAACACCAAATCCAGAAGTCTGGTTCACTTCAGCCAGGACAGGACTTAGGATGTGATGACTTTTCCTTTTTCTCCTGACAGTTTTTCTTTACTATTTTCTCTCTCATTGACACAAGGTTTTTTTTGGGGGGGGGATATGTATGTTTGGGTCCAATCCATGGGTGTTTTGGAGAACAAGGGGGCTTTGGATGCAAGGTTACCCCAGCACAATCTATTTGGCCACTACTGCTGGCTGGAGCACCACTGGTGATAGACCTAGGACTGCAGGGTTTATTGTTGGTGTATTGGGGCCACTGGGGTGTACATGCTTCCATGCCAGTAGATCTCCTCTCCACCAGTGGAGGGCCCTTTTCTCCACATGCTAACTTGTCTCAGCCGGCCTTTGAAGAGGATTAGGATTGCTTTGCTACTGGATTAATTTACACAAATAAAATCTGGATTGTGAATACAGTCCTAGCTTGAAACCCTTCAGTGTAGAAGTTTACAAAAATAATTATATACTGAAATATGTATTTTTCTCCATTAGGAATTTAGGTTAACTGGATATGATTTTTTGATTCTGTACACCTGGATCAATCTGCTTCTGTGGTGCCTCCTCCTGTTCCAAGAGTACCTCAAACCTCACTTAAAATAATGTGAACAGCAGTTTTGAATCACTCCAAAAGGAGAGTGAATTGGGATTGATGCGTTTGTAACTTTAGATTTGTTTTTATGTTTGTTTTTATAACTTAATAGATTTTTTTAAGGGAATGAATACAACAAATTTGATTAAAAATTGCATAGGCATGTTAAGATCATATTAACTTTATTTTTAAAGAACTTGTTTACACAACTCTTCCAGCACCTCCTTTAGGAAAATCATTACTGTCACAAGAATGGTGCCAGGATAACCCATATTGATGATGATACACTTAACAAGACAGTTAGGTATTCAGCAGTACAATACATTGAGACTATCACTTGAAATACAGTACTTGGTGCTTATTTAGGGAACAATCCATGTGAAGTTAAGCTCATTAAAGTCCCACTGAAATCAATGGGATGTAAAAATGCTTAAGATTGGCTGGATCATGCCTAATGAAAGTAATTGGTTCTGCATCAAAACATGAAAACATTATCATGAAAGCATACTTCTAGAGAATCCAATTACAGTATTTGGTTTTGATATAAAAATTAGCATGTCGATTTCAGAAACATATATTCCTGCTGATCTATTGCCTGGTTATACCATTTGGTGCTGATATCAGTATTTTCCTTCCAAGAAAGCTGATGGTTTTTCTCTTCTGTACCCCACCTGTAGGGCTAGCCTTAAATATAAGCAACACAAATGACTGGGGCCTTGCCCTTTTACATATGATGTTAGATCCACATGGGTCAGAAAATTAGTTTGATGAGACCAGTCTCTTATTACCGATCTTGAACATGGTACTTCAGCAAAATTGCAAAATTTTGTATTACTAGTACAAAATAGATTGAGTTTTCTATTGCTTTTATGATAAAACTATTTAGCCCTTCCGAAGAAAAATCAAATCATATTAATTAGTTCTCTGGCTTCCTTTAAGGAATGTAGACACTTTTACCTTCTCAGTTTAAATGGACATTTTGTTTAAGATTGCAAATTTTACAACTTGGTGAGCTCACATTTATAACAATGTTAGATATGTTGTTGGAAATGCATTCCCTATTGCCTGCTTAAAAGAAATAATTGAGTTAGATTTATGCATGTGTCATGTGGATCGGCTTGAATTCATAATAAAATATTTGAAAGTGCTGGACTACTAAAATTGCTACTCAGCCACTGGTTTATATTTCCAAGCCTCAATCATGAGCAGGCCAGACTCCATTGCATAAGAGACACTTACTAGAGAGCTGTGATTGTGTAGTTGTATGATATACATGTTTCCAAACAATCCTTTGCTTATTTATAAGTAACATTTTTGTTTACACTTACAAAGATCTTAGGTGTATGTACACCTAAAAAAGCATAATGGTTTGGTTCAAACCATTATGCTGTTACAAGGAGCTAATCAGGAGCGCTATCAGTTGTAAACTAACCAGTGTTCCCCATCACATCCAAATTTGTAGAACTGTGGTTTGGTTAAAGTATAGTGTGAGAACAACCTAGGAACTGAACCCATGATTTCATAGTTACCTCTTCTCACTAATCACAAACCACATTTTCTGAGTTTGGATGTCCCAGGGAACTGTGGTTTGCTTAAAACTGGAAGTGCAAACTTCCAATCTCCTCCTCTAGCATACAAAAGGAGAACGGAGGGGAGCGTGTAAGCCCAAGGCTTGTCAAAACGTGTGCATGTAGCAAGAAACCATTTTTCCCCATTCTGTCTGAACCTAGCTATTGTGAGTAGTGGATCTCATCTACATACCAAAGCCAGTGTATAGCAATATGAATTTTAATTGTGTGTATATCTGAGCTCTGTAAAAAGAGAATATACTATCTTTCACTATCAAGGTCATTAGGTAAAAAGAGATCTAACAAACATTTCAATAACATGTACATTAAGGAAGGTATTCCAGACATTATACTTAGACTTCTCGTCTAACATCCAGTCAATATTCAGGCAAAAAGGTAGTGTACCTGACACAAGTTCACAATGTTTATGAAAATAGTTATGAGGTGCAAATGAATATGATAAGCATTGCTTATACTATGATTTTCTAATACAGTGTTATTTGTGATCAGTGATAATGCTGTTTTACTGGACCACATTCAGAGCAGATTCATGCTTTGTTCAATCCTATTAAGAGTGTGAGTGTTGTAGATGTACTCCTGTTTTTTGCGTGTGTTATGTTGTGGAAGGTATATAAAAATGTAAGAGATATATAGACCCATGCATTAGCATTTTCAAAGCTGACTTTTGTGTGTGTATCTGAAGCAACTTTTCACTTCTCCGAGATTAAATGAGGGCCCATTCAAATTTTATGTCCTTGGTTACTTCCATGTGATGGCGACCTCATAGGTGATCACATGGATTGTGTAGAGAATCTTCATACTAATGCATGCAAGGAATGTGCTGTGCTAATGTGAAGATGCTCTATGATTGGGCCCGTTCCCACAATAAGAGTATTAAAAATATTAAGGCTCCCCTCTGCATCACAGTGTGCTTTCTGGCAGGCTACATGTGGTGAATGTGATTCATTTCCACACATACTTTGTCAGACAATATTTGCATGTGAATATTCTCCCTGCACACAGTCCCTTATATTGATGTTACCAAAGTGGCGTGGAAAGAAGCCATATGGAACTGGCTCCCAGATCTCTGTGGTAATGTATGAATTAGCCTGCCAGAGATCCAGATTTGAAATTGATGCTGGGATCCTTCAGATTGCCAGGTGTCAACCCAGGGATCATGTTTGTATTTTGAAAAACCCTGCCAACAGCAAGAGGGGACTGTGATGCTCATGGACTAGAGCTTAAATCATTGCTTAGCCATGAAGATGACTGGGTGACTATGGCAGATCACCAAGTCTCAGGCTGGGAATGTCCCAACTGTGAGGAAAAACAAGCCTATGAATATGTACGGAAATATCATCACAATAATAACAATGGTATGACAATGAAAAACTTTTTGCAGGGAATACAATGTAATGATGTCAATTACTTTGGACCATCTGACACAATCTGAGCATTCCATCATAGCAACCACATTTGGGAAGCATTTTAAAGATCTTTCAGAGTGCATTGCTGTAATCAGAAATAATCTTATTTGTTTGCCTTTTTTGTGTGTTTTTATAAATGTCTTATATTTTGGATTGCTGTTTTAACTACAGAATTGTTTTCTTAATTTGTTTTTTTATATATATATTTATTAAAGTACACTGGAAAACCAATATTTTGTTTGCAGATATCTTACCATGCACCATTTGAATGCAGTGATAATACTGTATGTTTGCATAGTACTGTTTCATGAGCTGTAGCTTACAGATAAGGGGCCTAATACAATGTTTTATAATGAAACGATACTAGAATAAACATTTCCAGCTAAGTACTGGGCCAACATTGCAACAAATTATGAATAGTTATGGATGTGTCCACATATACATGACTGTTGGGAATGGATCATTTTGTTTTACTGTAGCACAAAAACACCCACATCGCAGTTCCCTGTCAGAAATTGTTTACTGATGGCTCCTGAAACTATAAGTTTTGCAAATAAGAAATATAAGAAAATCTGTTCTGATCTGGGATGGCTTATAGTAGTAACTTTGGAGTTATGTTGTGATATTTAAATTGAAAGCTAAGGTGATGGGGTCAAGTGTATGCTATATACCTGTCTTGACAATATTTGCCTCCCTGGGCTCCTACTGAGAAGAAGGGCGAATATAAATCAAATGAATGAACAAATGAATGTTGAACATAAGAAGAGCCTTGCTGGATTAGGCCAATTGCCCGTCTAGTCCAGCACTTTGTGTTCACAGTGGCCAGCCACCATTGATGCCCATGGCCCCATAAGCAGCACTCTTCGCACTTGTGATTCCCAGCAACTGGTCTTCAAAGGCATACTGCCTCCAAAAGCGGAGGTAGAGCATAGCCATGGTGGCTAGTAGCCATTGATAGTGTTATCCTCCATAAATTTGTCTAATCCTCTTTTAAAGTGATCCAAGTCAGTCAGTGGGCATCACTACCTCTTGTGGAAGCAAATTCCATAGTTTAACCATGTGCTGTATGAAGAAATGCTTTCTTTTGTCTGTCCTGAATCTTCTAACATTCAGCGTCATTGGATGCCCCAGAGTTCTGGTATTATGAGAAAGAGACTTGTCTGTATCCACTTTCTCCAAGTGGCTCAGTTATGCTCTCCCTAGTCTCTCATTTTAAGATTACCCATCCAGCCATCATGCATACGCAGAGAAGTCATGTCCTTCCTGCCACATTCCCAATACCCACCCAGAGGAAAGACCTGTATCACACTTTGACAGCCCCCCTTGTGTCATTGAAAGCTTGCTTCATTCTCTAGCCTCTGGACATTTTCCTGGCTAGGTGACTGCCTTGTGATTGGCTGGAAAATGCTACCTGTCTATCAGAACCCACCTGGGCCAAAGGTCTTTAAAGATGCCAGTTGCCAAATCTTCCTTTGCCCCTTTTGATATACCAACCTGCAATGGATGCATGAAGCTGACAATGCCAGAGGTGACCATTGAGAGTAAGCTTTGCAGTGCTAGTTTGGATTAGTGTAGGAACAGTTAGATCAATATTGTGGCATAGTGTTTTATTTCAGTTTTGATCTGCATACTTGCTGTTTCTCTCCCCTTTTCCTTTTTGCGTATACTCTTTGAATAAAGTGTTGGATTGGATTTCTGGGCTCTGCTGAGCATACTCAAGGACTGCTTCTCCTTCCGTGTGGCTTAGTCTGCTTGGGCCACGTTACTGGGTGTTAAAGTGTCCAGGAGAGTATGAGGGGACACAGGTTGAAGCTGCCAAGCCAGAGACTTGGAATTCAGCAACCTGTTTCTCTACTCCTAAGGAGACCACCTGAAGGCAGTGGGAATCCATGCCCCAGGTGACACTTAAGTGGGCGATGGCAGAAGACAGAAACGGAGAGGCCCCTGGGGCTACTAGGCTACCCTACAGGGTTGGTGTCGGAGGTGGGGGGTTGCCCTTCCATTAAACTCCACACCATGCATAGTTTTGTACGCTTCTATCATGTCCCCTCTTACTCACCTTTTCTCTAAGCTAAAATGCCCCACATGTAACCTTTCCTCACGAAAGAACTTAACAGGCTTCCAGCCCATTTCCAAGCACAATTCAAAGTGCTGGCGCTTACCTTTAAAGACCTAGGGCCCAGGTACCCAAAGGAATGTCAGCTTCTGCACCAACTGGCCTGTGCATTGAGGCCATCTTTGGAAAATCTCCAGGTTTTGCTGCTGAGGTGTGGAAGGTGGTGACCAGAGAGAGTGGTGGTGCACTCCCTGGAGAGGCCTGGCTGTGCCAACATTGTTAACTTTTTGGTGCCAGGCAAAGATATGCCCCCCCTGCTTTTTAATGTACAAGTATTAATTTTAAACAAAACAAAATATTTTATTTGTATTTTGTTTTTGTAAGCCACCCTGGAAGCCCTAGTAAAGGACAATATAGAAATCTTTTAAATAAATAAATAAAAATATAGGAAGCATGCACAATCCTCCCATTGAAAGTAACAGACAATATTGTGGCTTAAGGAGAACCAGTACAGCATAGAGGTTTGAGTGTCAGGCTAGCACTGGGGAGATTCAGGTTCAAATCCTGCTCAGCCATGAAGGTCACTTAGGACCTTGGACCTGTCACCACCTCAGCCTAACCTACCTCACAGGGTTGTTGTGAGGATTATAGGTGAGAAGAGAGGAATTACATTTCTGTCAAGCCATATGCTGATCTTCTCCCACACATGAGCTACAACTGAGGTGGGTGGCTCATGACTGTGTGTATAGTTTGTGTGTGTATTTATAAAGAATGTAACCTGAAAAGAACGTCTGTTTTTGTATGTGTGTGCAAATGCCCTTAAGAAACTGCTGGCAATGTGTAGGAATAGCATTTCCCACTAGATGGCACTCTTGTTCAACTCATCAATAAAACGAACTTTCTAACAAATGCATCCATTTTCAACTCCAAAAATGTCAGAGGCTGCTAGTAAAACGCTTTTAGATAAAAGTCATAAATGTTGCAAATTTAAGTGGCCGCAGCCGAGTATCACACATGGATGCTGCTTTAACCTCAATGAAATAAAGGAGAATTAGCACAGGTTTGGCCTCCAATGGGCATGGCTTCACAGTGTTTTTAAATAGAAAAGCAACATTAGGGGAAGTGGTGAGAACCTTCTGGTGCAGTTGTAGAACCTTCAAGCCCAATGCTTTTTATTTTTATTTTAAAAAAGCAAATCACTTTGTCAATAGCTAAAAAAGGAGAAAAGTGTGGAAAATGCAAAGTGATGGAAAATGTTTGTGTCTTTCCATGTTACAGAGCAGCACAGTTATCGTCAGTTACTGACATACATCACAATATAGTGCATGATTAATATTGGTGCCGGGGTGCCAAATCTATCATACTCACATCTGTTCTGCGTCATATGTCTATGGTGGATAGGTATGCAATAAAATTCAATCCTCTTGTACCATATTCAGTAGCAATTCTCCCTTCCAATTCCACCTGTCCCACTGCCCTGCTCTGAAGATTAAATGTTCACTGGTTTTTTCCATCTGGATTAAGACACTCTGAGCTGATTGGCCAGAAGATGGAGTTTCTTCAGCCAATAGTGGCCGCTTATCTTGGGACCTGCTCTGCCAGCCAGCCCTCCCCCTGCTCAAATGTGCTTCCTGCTGAAGGGCAGGGGATCTTTATGAGAGCAGACCAATGGGGCTGAGGGAGGGAAAGGATGAGAACCAAGTTGAATTATGCTGATAACAGGAATGTGGTCTTGCTTGGAAGTCATGGACTGAGCTGTGGTGGACTTGAGAATCAGTGAGCCAGACAGACACGTTCTGCTCGAGGAAAGAAGGTCCAGGTGTCTTAGTCACAAACAGCTGGTGACAGAATCTGGGGAAGCAGAGTCTCTTCCGACATCTGCCACCTCTCTTAACTGCAATCTTTCAATGTCCAAAGCAAGCAACATTTGGCCGAGAAGTTCCCTGAAGATGTCAGTCTCTGGTCACCTTCAGACTGTTTGCATTTTGTGGAAGGGATTCAAGAGCCCACCAGAAATGTACGTTTCTTCAATTAAAGTGGATTAAAGCACTCTGTTGCCCTAATACAACAATACAACAAATTCACTTTTAAAAAGAACGAATTTAGGAAAGTGACAGGGAAATGCACTGAAAAGTGTGGGATGAATGAATGATTAGCAGGAAGACATAGGGTAGAGGCACACTCACTATTCTGGTGGTTCCAGTGCGTCTCCATCTCTCTTTTTTGAAAATGGGGGCACATGACACTAGTCAACCCCTACCCCTTTTTTGTAAAGCCTGGTGGAAGCAGCTTGAGTGCATTTTTTTAAATTGCATTTTATTTCAAAGCCTAGTGAGATCAGCTGGAGTACATTTTTTGTTAATTTGCTTCAAAGATGGGTAGATCAACCCTTTACCCCTCTAGATGTGGCCAATGGCAATGCTTTTCTGTTGGCAACTAGTGTGCTCATATGCATACAAACATTGCACAAGCAAACCAGGATGAATGCTTGTTGTATAACGTCCGTGAAAAAAAATCAGAATAAAATGTTCATTGAAGAGACCAGACACAGCCTAACTTCCACATAAAGTTTGTGCAAGCAAATCAGGATTAAAGCTTAATAAACTCCAGATCATCTGGAACCCTATGATAAACAGCTGAGGTGTGCTCAGTAAAATACAGAATTACAGCACAGAGAAGCTGGAATTTCCATGAGATGGCTGGTCTATGAAGGGCTGGTTCTAAAGGGCGGCCAGGTGGGGCACTGGCCCGAGGGCCCCTGGAGCTACAGGGGCCCCTCTGCTCCCCTTCCACGATCCACGGCAGGAACCGCGGATCCCAGGACAGGAAGAGCTTCCAAGCCACCCGCCATCCACCCGCTTCACCTACCTTTCTCTCTGCTGTTTTTTTGCAGTGCGTGCAGGGTTGCCATCAATCAAGATGGTGGCTGAGGTTTCCGTAAGGGGCTGAAGCCTCTGCCACCATCTTGGTTGATGGCAGCAATGCCCACACATGCATGCCATCAACCAAGATGGCAGCAGAGGCTTCAGCCCCTTACGGAAACCTCGGCCGCCATCTTGGTTGATTGCAACCCTGTGCGGGCAGTGCGCGCAGCCGCAAAAGGCAGCAGAGAAAGGTAGGTGAAGCGGGGGGATAGCGGGGGGATGGCAGGTGGCTCGGAAGCTCCCATCCTGCAATCCACGCTCCTCCCGCGGATCGCAGAAGAAGAGTGGAGGAGCCTGGGGCAGGCTGGTGCCCAAGGGGCCCGGCATGCCTGAAGCCAGCCCTGGGTCTGCGGTAACAGCTTCAGGGGTATACACTGCGAACCATTTGACTCTGCAGTCCAGTGCCCTAACGGCAAGTGGAAACAGAGCAATTAGCCTGATTACATGAATTTGTGTACATGTGAATCACACAGTACTAGCTGAAATGAGCATTGTGGAGCAGATATTTTAGCCCTCCCAGCTCTAGAACTCATCTGCTTTTTATGATGCAAGGAGTATGTTTAAGATACAGTGTATATGGCAACAATTGGTACAGAACTGTGACAATACCATAGTAGGATTCAATGACTGCAGAAGATTATCAGAAACTAAATAGAACTTTAGATGAGGACTTATTTCCTGCTTCTGTCTGTTGTTTCCCTTTATCTATGGATTCTATATGGTACAAATGAAGGTTTGATCTGGGGAGTCCTCCTCACATAATACTTAATAGCATTTAGTATTTTGCACAGCACAAGTGTTCAAAGGGCTTCACTTAAAGCAACCCTGCAAGATAAGTCCATCTTACTATTCCTTGTACTGCAGATGGGGGAACTGAGTCTAAGGGAGAGACGGAGAGGGGGAGTTTGCCTAAGGCCATGCCCAGAGCCAGCACCTGGGATTCTGAAGCATTTGCAAGGCAGACTCATGCTTGGCCCCTCCAGCACCCTCTGCTGCTTTGCTTTCCTTGCCCCCCCCCAGCAGCACCGCTGTAGCTTCTATCCTTCCCTCGTGGTCACAAGTGAATAGGTGGGTGAGCTTGTCATGCTATAATGGCCCAGGGGGTAAACAGCTACTTGGCTCCTATCAGTGTCTGGCAGCCACCACATCTGATCATCAAAATGTTGGCCCATTACAGCACCACCACTGAGTAAGCCTGCATGTGAGCATGAGTGGAAGGGTGAGGTTCGCATCAGTGCCGGAGGGGTCCAACTGGCAGGCAGGCTTGGGGAGGGCAGTTGGGGCCCCACTGAGGATGGTCTGCCCACAAAACCTGAAGCTGGACCTGCCACCTAGTGTGGCCATGGCAGATGTGAGACTCAAACTGGGAACTTCATAGCGATAGCTCAGCTCGTAGCTCATGTACCTTATACCAGATCTCTCACATGTGGATGTCATGGTTATTACTGGCCACCATTGACCTAACATTAAGCTTCTGAATGTCTCTTTGATTTCAGTAGGAGAGAATGGGTTGGATCCAAAGAGTCTCCCAACAACAAATGGAAGGGGTGTCTCCTCACTCACACAGGGGGTTGCGTATTTTCCCCTACGTATCACCCGGAAAGTTGATCTGAAGAAACCATTGCAGATAGCAAGGAGATCAGTGCCTCTCTCCACCCCACCCCCTGCATGAGCAGAAGTGCCTTCCACTCATTCAGCAGGATCTTTGGATACTAGCCAAACTGCTCAGCTCTCCTGTTGAAATGTATGAAAGATGTATTCACAGAGGTAATACCGCCTGGCCTCACCCCCACCCTGTTGGAAGTATGCATAGAGTTGCAGCCTTAAGGGTGCTTCACTATGGCTGGATTGTGCCCATCATTATCGTTGGCAGTAGAAGTAATATGAAGAAAAATGGGGCACAGATGCACCCCTAATTAATGGCATATGGAGTGGAAGAGATGCAGGATATAACAGATAGGAAGCTTCCTCAAAATATATCTGATGAATCAGTTGATAGTCGGATAGTTGTTCTTGCATCTAATCAAACAATGATGAGCATCAGACCTTTATTCTTAATTCTTAACATGCCATCTTAGCATAACTAGAACACACAGTGCATTTAACAGTTCATTTAAACCCACTGGAGATGTAGGAATGAACGGAGGACAGGACATTATCGCAGGCAAGCGTCCTCTCTCAGATGCTGCCAAATAGGCTTTTCAGAACCAGAATGAATAATTCTCATCCTCTTCTTTAAAGAGAACAGCAACCCAAACCCTGTAATTCGATCAAATCAATGAAGAGTTCAATGAATGGCAAAAGTTGCCTTAAAGGAACAGCTGCTGGCAACTGTCCCCTCTAATTAAAATTCACACTGAAAACACTTCAGCCTTTGAGGATAATTAATAAAATGCCAGCCGAACATAAGCAACAGCTAATTCTTTGTATTCATTGATTTTGCTCCACAATTAAGAAATGTGAGTTCAGCCATGATTATTCTGATTTTTCATGTCATAAAAAGTGTATGTATGTGTTTGGTGTGTATATATTTTTAAAAAAATATTAAGCCATTTATTATCTGTCACTTCCACTGCTGAATTGGAAGATGACTAAACTAGCTATTTGAGACCATGAAACAACTGCAATTATTATGATTTATTTTAATTTTTAAATCAAAGATTCTACAAATGATGGACATGAAAAAGACTCTAAGAATTAGGTGTGTGTGTGTGTGTGTTTAAATATGGAAATGCACTGGACAATAACATGGACTTGGAGTCTGAGTACTGTGCTAAGAGTGACTTTTGAAACAGGTTCAGCAATAGATACAGATGAGCAGAAGTTAATCACCCCAGCAAGGGAGTTTGGTAAAAGGAATAGGCTTTTTATCTGCACATTGCATCTGCACATTGATTCCTTAGCTAGACTGGGAAACGTGCATAAAATGAATAAAGAAGGTATATGGTCTAAATTCAGATAAGTCCTTTTATATGAAAGACAGAAATGCTGTGATCAGTGTTTTCACTTTTTGTGTTTTGTGGTAACATGCAAACAAAGAACTCCTGCAATGTTTGTTCCCATGTTACCTATGTGTGACAAACTTCTATATTCTAATGTAGACCAACAGTGTTATGTAGAGTGTCTGGGACTATGAACCCCTGTGGAGAACCCCTAAGTAGACCAATATCCTGGGTTTTTATTTCCAATCCACTTTTTTATTGTAAACCCCCCCCTTTTTTTTTTTACAGTAGCCCATTTGGTGTGAACTGGTTATTTCTTTTATAATGGAAGTTTGGAACTATTAAGAAGGTGGAACCAGCCGCTAAGTAAATTTCTGCTTGGCTACTTAGATTATTTGAATTAGACACAGATCTGCTTTCACCATTGATTCACACTACCTCTAAAGAAGGAGGTCAGCTTTTATTGGTCTCTGATTCCCATAAATGTGGGGCATCATTCCTTCTATTTTCTTAGAACTGTCCAAATCAGGTGATAATGCTTTGTATGGACTTATGCTCTCTCCAAACCATTTTTCTGCAAAAAGCTGTGCACATATTCTGAAACGCAAGACTCTGCTCAAGCAGGTAAATGTAACTAGCTAAACTAGTTTGACTTTTTAAATTTAATTTGAAAGTCTCTATGTGTGATTTGTTGCCTTCTTCTTTTCCCAATAAATTCCTTTATATGGCAACTAGCTTCATTGGTTTTAAATGGATAGTCCTCTGGATTTTCCAACTAAAAGCTTTCTCATGTGCTGGACTGCACAGTTTTTATGGTACATAAGGCTTGTGTTTCAAAGATAGTTCACAAAGTTCTGTAGAATGTGGTATCTTCTGTCCTTTGGGAAAGTAAAATTAAAGCTCCTTTAATTTTATTTTTTCTTCCTTGTTTTGGTCTAATTTTTCTTCCTAGATCTGGTCTTCAAGGAGGGGTCCAGACTTAGTCACTGTCCCCACCCCAGGGAGCTATGGAGCCTAGAATGTGTCAAGAGTTTCAGCTGGTGGTAGCTTATCGGGATTCTTTCTTGGGCAACACCAGAAAGAGGATCTGCCAGTACATTAAGGTCCTCCAGATCTGTCTTACTATGGAAGTGCAAAGAGTATGGTTGGCTATTTAGGTGCCCTCTTCTTATACTACTACTACTACTACTAAAGAAAAGCAAAGATAGTTGAGTGAGCAAATTACTTGTGTGTAGATGTTTTCATCATATTTACTTACTTTAGGTGAACCTGAAGATATCTCAGGGGTTTGTACCCATAGCGGGATGTAATTAATCTGGAAATGCAATAGAGATCGCCCTGTTGCTTCAAAATTCCTGCCTCTTAGTCCTAACTTGAGGCTGTGATCATGGGCAGATCCCATTGGATCTCTGGACACATCCATGTTGCACAGGGCTTGTGTAAAGAAACAAGAATGTGACCCCAAATCTCCCCCCCCTTCAGCATGATTGGTCTCAAATATATCAAGTACATAAACATTGGCAGCTTGGAGAGTCATGTTTCCTTCTGATCTTAATTGAAGCAAGCAGCAGACAGTTTATGGGCTCTACCAAGTTAACCCACAAGAGCTCATTTGGCATAGTCTGCATTTCTGACAGCTCATTGCAAGCCTAATCAAAACCAGACTTGTTACAATGTGGAGCAGACTAATGAGCATAGATTAAGCTGCAAAATGACCAGGCTAAACAATGAGCCGCTAGCATAGAAACACCACACATCAGTCCCCCTTTTCTTCCTTAATTACACGTTGACGTTGCAACAACAAACTCAGGTTTGTTTTGCCCGTTATTTCCTCTTGATGGAAAAAAAATGTTTAAATGTTTGGGAGCCAAACCGGTGTGCTACGAAAGGTCTCTCTGACTTGCCTTGGATTTTAGCCAGAACTAGAATCTACAACGTAGTGGTGTTTCTGAAGAAGCATTGCTTGGGGAGCCGGTGTACCATGGAGGCTTCTGTTCACAGAGCAACTTTCAGACCTTTGTGGTGGGGATAAAAATAACACTGAGGATATTTCTAGATCAGCAGTGATGCTGAGGCAGCAATACCCACTTGCCACTGAGATACTTCAGAAAGTCCTCTGCATGCCTATGGTGTTATATGAAGATGTTTGTTGCAGGGCTGGGCCTACCATTAGGCAGTGAGGTGACTGCCTCAGGCAACTGGTTTTGGATGTCATGAAAACGCTCTTCTCCTTCTTGTCAGAGAAGGGAAGAGGCACTTGTGGGACTTTCTGCCTCAGGTGGCAAAATTTACTTGATTCCTCTTGGGTGCAATGCACCTTGATTTGGGGAGGAAGAGGTGTCATTTGTTGCTCCATTTCAGGCAGCAAGATGTCTTAGGCCAGCCCTCAGGTTTGTTAAAAGTTTCTGTTCCCTTACCGCACACGCTGTCACCTTTGTTTTCCCAAGGCAGGCAGGCAGGCAGGCAGGCATCTGTTTTGCGTTTATATAGTGCACTTCTGCCATTTTATTCTCACAGCAACCTTATGGGTAGATTAAGCTGAAACGTAAAAACTGGCCAAAAATCAGGTGTGATGACTATATCTTAATGGTTTATGTGAAATATTTCCAAACAAAGGCATTTTTAATCACACATTCTCTCTCTCTCTGGAGGGGGATCATCAACAAAACTCTGCGTTTTGTGGAGTTGCCTAAGTAAACAAGGAAATCAAACAAATTTATGGAGGCTAAGGGTATCGGTGACTACTAGCCATGATGGCTCTGCTCTGCCTCCGCTGTCAGAGGCAGCAGGCAGCTGAAGACTAGTTCCTGGAGATCATGAGAGGGAAGAGTATTGTGCTCAGGTCTTGGTTGTGGGCTTCCCATAGGCATCTGGTTTGCCACTGTGAGAACTGAATGCTGGACTAGATGGGCCCTTGGCCTGACTCAGCAGGGCTTTTCTTATGTTCTTAACAATCAGGTCCCTGCCCCTAGGAGCTAACAAACTTTCTCTGCAGAAAGAGAAAAGGGGAGGAATGGGATTGGACAAGGATAGTGAGGGACAGTGAGGCAACGTGAGCAAGTAGAAGTTGCACATATTTAGGCTTTGTTTCAGCTGGGCATGAGGATCATACAGCACCAGCAATGTAAATAGTGCTTTGCAGCATATACCAAAAAGAAAGGTCCTTGACCCCCAAAGCCATGACACTGAAGTCTGGCAGGGTGGAGAGAACAGAGAGTGAGAAGGCATGAAACAGGAATGGACAGCAAATGGTGAATGTGAGCAATTGCAGAACACATACTTGGTCTTCATTTCAGTTAGAGATTATTCTGTAATACCTTAAAGTTTTTGAGTTCATTGCTTTTTTAAAGGTGCCCTGGATCAGGGACTGCCAGCTTCCTAGCTGTTCATATCTCACAGGATTCTGTCTCTGTAAAATCTGTTAAAATGACCTACACAAGCCTGTAGTGTGTCAGGGCACCATTTGCACTAAGTTGTAGCAACATAACCCAGGCAATCTCTCAGGGGCCACTTGTCAGTGGCAGTGCCAGAGCCAAACATGAGTGGAGTTTGCACCATTGCAAGATTCCACCATTGCTCATTTTCTTGCTCTCTCTTTCTTTTTGGGCTTCCCCTGCCATTTGGCTCCACCTCTGTTTTCCCCTCCTCCTTTAACCCAGATCACAAGCTAATGTCTTGAAGAAGGTTTTCCTCCCTCCCTTCCATTGCTTTGTCTATTTTGCCCTTTCTATTTGCCTTCCCCCTTCTTCGCTCACTTAGGCTCCCCCCACCCTGTGGCTCACTGCAAAGCTTTTTTGTTCCCTGGCTCAGCATGCAGAAGCATGCATCTCATTCTTTATTTCTCAGCTTCGATCCTATTCTGTTGGGGCTTTGGCTCACAGAGAAAGTGGATGCAAAAAGAAGGTAAGTGGTCAGGGAAAAGGTAAGTGGTCAGGGAAAAGGTCATGGTAAGTCTCCTATGGTCAGGACCCTGGACAGCTCCTAATGGACCTGCCAGCTGAACTTGGTAAGATATTGACTCAGCAAAGAGGTGGGGCCATCTGAGTCCTTATATAGGCTGGCAAGGCCTGTAGTAGTGTTGGCTTCACCTCTTTGAAGAACTGGTTGTGTTGACTTAAAGGGCCCTCATCCGATTTTGCAGGTGTTGACCCTTACACTTGGGAAGCAATGGGGATGTTACTGGGGGCTGATCCCCCAAGTCTGAGGAAGATGAGAAAGGCTTGTCCTCATGCTGGGAGGTCTCAGAGGGCCTTTTTTTATTAATTTCCTGCTCATCTGTATCTTCCGCAGGGTAGTGTGAGGGGTTGGTTTCAGGGGTCACGGCACCCTTTCTCATACACATACACACAAGGAGGAGGAGGAGGAGGAGGAGGAGGAGGAGGAGGAAGCAATTTCTAGAGCAGAGATCCAGAGAGCAAGAGTGAGCCTGCAACACTGGGAGGGCCACATGATATTAGGGAAAGCAACACTGGCTTCCCAGCACTGGCATATGCTGAAACACTTGTAGCCCTTAATATAAACTAATATATTTGCAGCCAGAACTTAGTCCATTTTCACTGATGTCACTGTGGCATTATGACTTTCTGATTTATTTATGATTAACAAGCTTAGAAAAGGACTATTTCATTTTCATTTCATTCTGTGGAAGAATAAAAAAGATGTAGGAATGCATATATGTATAAATAAATAATTGTGTTCCACAATAAAATGAGAGATCATGATTGTTCCCTACGTTTTTGTTAAAACAAGAAAAAGACTTCTTTGAGTGAAGAAGTAGGTAAAAACAGTGTTTCAGGGTGCAGACTTTCAGTCTGAGAGAGTGGAATTAAAACAGAATCCGTTTTCCATGAATGTGCATCATTAACATTTTAATGACTAGATATGCAAGCAGTTGCTTTGCATTTGAAAGGCTTTGTCTGATGAATCTTAATTGATCAGACAATGTTTCAGAATGCAGACTCCCTCTTGTATTTCTAGTTTCATGAATACCTGGGGAGGATCCATTATATACTGTAGGTTGAATGGCAAACAGTTCTCCAGCTGGACCCAAACGACTGCATCATGCTGGCCCATTAACTGGGGAAGGTTTGCTTTTCAAAAGTTGTGTTCCAAACATGACGGAATCATGGTACTCACTGGATTAAGCATCTTATTGTCAAAAGGCCAGGTGGTCAGTTGATTTCAGCTGCCTATATGCATTTGTATGCAACTGCCTGGCTGTGTTTTGCTCATGAGTTCAATTAGGCTGTCTTAGGCTTGTATTTGCATACAGCCACACACACACACAAAAGGTCACTTCTTATAGAGTAGTTTTTTGCACATGACCATACATGGCACTTGAATTTTAGCCTAAAACAAAACTTAGAAGTGAACAGAGGTGTCCTTCCTTGTGGGGAACATCAAGACAATTTTGAAGGAAACCTATAGGACATCAAAATGAGTAATACGACACGTGAGAAGGATCTTGGAATTGTCATAGATCACAAGCTGAATATGAGCCCACAATGCGATGTGGCTGCAAAAAAGGTAAATACTATTTTAGGCTGCATTAACAGAAGTATAGTTTCCAAATCACGTGAAGTGTTAGTTCCCCTCTATTCAGCACTGGGTGGGGTTCATCTTGAGTACTGCATCCAGTTATGGTCTCCCCACCTCAAGAAGGATGCAGAAAAACTGGAACAGGTTCAGAGGAGGGCAACAAGGATGATCAGGGGACTAGAAACAAGGTCCTATGAGGAGAGACTGAAAGAACTGGGCATGTTTAGCCTGGAGAAGAGAAGACTGAGGGGAGATATGATAGCATTCTTCAAGTACATGAAAGGTGGCCACACAGAGGAGGGCCGGGATTTCTTCTCGATTGTCCCAGAGTGCAGGACATGGAATAATGGGCTCAAGTTGCAGGAAGCCAGATTTCGACTGAACATCAGGAAAAACTTCCTAACTGTTAGAGCCTATCGACAATGGAACCAATTACCTAGAGAGGTAATGGGCTCTCTGACACTGGGGGCATTCAAGAGGCAGCTGGACAGCTATCTGTCGGGAGTGCTTTGATATGGATTCCTGCATTGAGCAGGGGGTTGGACTTGATGGCCTTATAGGCCCCTTCCAACTCTACTATTCTATGAGAAGGACTATCAAAATGTGTGTGTGTGTGGCAACATTTTGTTGCCTGAGGCAGAATAGCATATGCCTCTCCTCTAAGTCCAGGTGCATAGTACCCAAGACTGGCCAATTTATTGCACAATTTGGCAGGTAATTAAGAACATAAGAAGAGCCTGCTGGATCAGGCCAGTGGCCCATCTAGTCCAGCATCCTGTTCTCACAGTGGCCAACCAGGTGCCTGGGGGAAGCCCGCAAGCAGGACCCGAGTGCAAGAACACTCTCCCCTCCTGAGGCTTCCGGCAACTGGTTTTCAGAAGCATGCTGCCTCTGACTAGGGTGGCACAGCACAGCCATCACGGCTAGTAGCCATTGATAGCCCTGTCCTCCATGAATTTGTCTAATCTTCTTTTAAAGCCGTCCAAGCTGGTGGCCATTACTGCATCTTGTGGGAGCAAATTCCATAGTTTAACTACGCGCTGAGTAAAGAAGTACTTCCTTTTGTCTGTCCTGAATCTTCCAACATTCAGCTTCTTTGAATGTCCACAAGTTCTAGTATTATGAGAGAGGGAGAAGAACTTTTCTCTATCCACTTTCTCAATGCCATGCATAATTTTATACACTTCTATCATGTCTCCTCTGACCCGCCTTTTCTCTAAACTAAAAAGCCCCAAATGCTGCAACCTTTCTTCGTAAGGGAGTCGCTCCATCCCCTTGATCATTCTGGTTGCCCTCTTCTGAACCTTTTCCAACTCTATAATATCCTTTTTGAGATGAGGCGACCAGAACTGTACACAGTATTCCTTTTTTTTTTTTACAATAATTTTTATTCAAATTTTCATAAAACATAGAAAACAAAATCATAAAACATTCAAAGACAAAAAACAAAACAAAACAAAAATGATTAAACAAAAAAAATAAAATGTTGACTTCCCATTTGTCACATATCAAATCAGTTATAGGTCTACAATATATAACAATCCTGTCTCTTAAATCATATTATAAAATCACTTTCCTCCAGTAGTTATCTTAATTAATCATCAAATCTCATAAACATTACTTTATTCTTTCCACAAAAAGTCAAAGAGAGGTTTCAATTCTTTAAGAAATATATCTATCAATTTTTCTCCAAATAAACATGTCAATTAATCCATCTCGTTAATAATTATAATAATCTTATTGTCATAACCATAGTCCAAATAAACATTTTGATTAATCCATCTCATCAGAATCTGTTAGGTCCAATAATTTCAATAGCCATTATTCCATTATCCCTATTAGTTCCATCTTCCATCTTCAATAGTCCTGTTAAGTCCAGTAATTTCAGTGTCCAATCTTCCATTATCAGTATTCCATAATAATCTTGCTGTTGTAACCATAGTCATATAATAAGAGTCTGATGGGATGTACACAGTATTCCAAATGCGGCCGCACCATAGATTTATACAACGGCATGATGATATCGGCTATTTTATTTTCAATACCTTTCCTAATTATCCCTAGCATGGAATTTGCCTTTTTCACAGCTGCCGCACACTGGGTCAACATTTTCATCGTGCTGTCCACTACAACCCCGAGGTCTCTCTGCTGGTGGGTCACCGCCAGTTCAGACCCCATGAGCGTATATGTGAAATTAAGATTTTTTGCTCCAATATGCATAATTTTACACTTGTTTATATTGAATTGCATTTGCCATTTTTCCGCCCATTCACTCAGTTTGGAGAGATCTTTTTGGAGCTCTTCACAATCCCTTTTTGTTTTAACAACCCTGAACAATTTAGTGTTGTCAGCAAACTTGGCCACTTCACTGCTCACTCCTAATTCTAGGTCATTAATGAACAAGTTGAAAAGTACAGGTCCCGGACTTCCCAGGAGGATTCCTCCGCCTGTGCTGCCTCTGAGACGGGCTCCCGTCTTGGATGAAACTTATCCAGTTTTAAATTCAGTCAGAAGGGTTTTTTCTGACTGGGGATGATTTCTTCCGGATAAGGAAGAAGCGTGAGATCTGCCACATAGTTTTGTTTTGATTGTTGGAGCCTGGAATTCATCAGAATTGTCTGTCTTCCAGCAGTTCAGACAGAGCGAGGATTTTATGCTAGCTCAGCTGGATAAGTGACCCGTTTTTTTTTAACGGACTAGCAGGCAAACCTCCTGTCTACATTTATCATTTTCTTATCTATATAGCTAAAGAGATTTGTCAAAGTAACAGCAATTAAGATAACCTAGATGAGGTAAGACTTTCCTTCTTTATTTACGGAACTAAGGGGGAAGAAAATATAAATAGCTTATCTTTTTTTTTTTATTGCAAAAAGCTGACATGGAAAATTGTGTTTTAAAGATTACAACGGATGAGAGCTTTCTGATTGGGAGAGATAAGAAATCTTTTTGATTTACAAGACTTTTGTGTAATATGTATAAGGGACTATTTTTTCTGATCTACTTTTTTTGTTGTTGTTGTTGACAAATCTGCTCATTCTCTCTGCTACTAGTTATTTGAACACTGTGAACTAAAAGCTGTTTTTGTACTTCTGGACATTTAAGAGATAAGGACTGTCTAGCGTGTGACGTTAGTTGGTTGGAAAGATTAACTCCTTTGTAACTGGATAAAGAAATAAACTGCTCTTTGCTTGGGACATTGAAAATTGAAGGAGTTTTGTTCTTTTGGTTTTAAGAATGGCAATTAAGAAGATCATGGATGTACAAGAAGGGACTTTATTTCTAGACATGCTTCAGAAAATAATGGATGGGATTAACTCAATAAAACAAGAACTGAGAAATAATAGACAAGCGTGGAGAACTGAATTTCATGAAATGAGACAGGAGCTGAAAGAAACTCAGGATTCTATGAGAAAGGAGAATAAAGATAGATCTGGAAAACAAAAAAAGGATGAAAGAGAAATTAAAGGCAAGGTTCAATCTATGGAGATTGGCTTAAATATGGACATGAAAAAAGATTTGGATTTCCTGGTTGTGACGGATCCTGGAGATAAATATTACAGTTTGGAATACAGCACTGTCTCTGAAGGAATTGAAGAGATTGGAGATAAAGATATTATCGGTTCAAAAAAATTCCTGGACTGGAAGGATTTCATGGAACTTGAAATGGAGAAAGTTAATAGAATTAATCCCTGTTTTGTGTCAATGGAAAAACCTTCAAGAAATGTACTAGTGTATCATGTGGAAAAGAGGAGCAGAGATGCGGCTTTGAAACAATACTTCAGTGTTACGTTTGGATTTGATGGTAAGAAAATATCTGTGATGGAGGAAATTCCTATCAGACTTTTATTATATGACTATGACAGCAAGATTTTTGGGTGCGTAAAGATGGAAGATGGACCCAATATGGATAATGACAGAAGAGCGATTTGAAACTACTGGACTCAGTAGATTTGATGAGTTGGATTAATTGACATGTTTATTTAGAAAAAAAAATTGATTGACATATATCTCAAGGATTGGAAACTTCTCTTTGACTTTTTGTGGAAGATTAAAATGATATGATGTTAATGAGATTTGAAACCAACTAAAATAACTGCTGGAGGAAGGTGATTTTATAATCTATTAAGAGATAGGTCTGTTATACATTATAGATTTATAGTTGAATTATAGTGTTTTGAAATTACTGGATTTAGTAGATTTGATGAGCTGGATTAATTGGCATGTTTATTTAGAAAAAAAATTGATTGATATATATCTCAAGGATTGGAAACTTCTCTTTGACTTTTTGTGGAATATTAAAATGATATGATGTTAATGAGATTTGAAACCAACTAAGATAACCGCTGGAGGAAGGTGATTTTATAATCTATTAAGAGATAGGTTTGTTATATATTATAGATTTATAGCTGAACTATGACAAATCGGAAGTCAATATTTTTATATATATGTATTTTTTTTGTATTGTATTAGTTATTGATTTGTGTTGTTTTCTTTTTGTATTATTTTGGTTTTGAAAATTAGAATAAAATTAATTGAAAAAAAGAAAAGAAAAGTACAGGTCCCAATACCGATCCTTGAGGGACTCCACTTTCTACAGCCCTCCATTGGGAGAACTGTCCGTTTATTCCTACTCTCTGCTTTCTGCTTCTTAACCAATTCCTTATCCACAAGAGGACCTCTCCTCTTATTCCATGACTGCTAAGCTTCCTCAGAAGTCTTTGGTGAGGTACCTTGTCAAACGCTTTTTGAAAGTCTAAGTACACTATGTCCACTGGATCACCTCTATCTATATGCTTGTTGACACTCTCAAAGAATTCTAATAGGTTACTGAGACAGGACTTTCCCTTGCAGAAGCCATGCTGGCTCTGCTTCAGCAAGGCTTGTTCTTCTATGTGCTTAGTTAGTCTAGCTTTAATAATACTTTCTGTCAGTTTTCCAGGGACAGAAGTTAAGCTCACTGGCCTGTAATTTCCGGGATCCCCTCTGGATCCCTTTTTGAATATTGGCATTACATTTGCCACTTTCCAGTCCTCAGGCACGGAGGAGGACCCGAGGGACAAGTTACATATTTTAGTTAGCAGATCAGCAATTTCACCTTTTGAGTTCTTTGAGAACTCTCGGGTGGATGCCATCCGGGCCTGGTGATTTGTCAGTTTTTATATTGTCCATTAAGCCTAGAACTTCCTCTCTCGTTACCACTATTCGTCTCAGTTCCTCAGAATCCCTTCCTGCAAATGTTAGTACAGGTTCAGGGATCTGCCCTATATCTTCCACTGTGAAGACAGATGCAAAGAATTCATTTAGCTTCTCTGCAATCTCCTTATCGTTCTTTAGTACACCTTTGACTCCCTTATCATCCAAGGGTCCAATCGCCTCCCTAGATGGTCTCCTGCTTTGAATGTATTTATAGAATTTTTTGTTGTTGGTTTTTATGTTCTTAGCAATGTGCTCCTCAAATTCTTTTTTAGCATCCCTTATTGTCTTCTTGCATATCTTTTGCCAGAGTTTGTGTTCTTTTTTATTTTCTTCATTTGGACAAGATTTCCATTTTCTGAAGGAAGACTTTTTGCCTCTAAGAGCTTCCTTGACTTTGCTCGTTAACCATGCTGGCATCTTCTTGGCCCTGGCAGTACCTTTTCTGATCTGCGGTATGCACTCCAGTTGAGCTTCTAATATAGTGTTTTTAAACAACTTCCAAGCATTTTCGAGTGATGTGACCTTCTGGACTTTGTTTTTCAGCTTTCTTTTTACCAATCCCCTCATTTTTGTGAAGTTTCCTCTTTTGAAATCAAATGTGACCGTGTTGGATTTTCTTGGCAATTGGCCATTTACATGTATGTTTAATTTAATAGCACTGTGGTCACTGCTCCCAATCGGTTCAACAACACATCTCGCACCAGGTCCCGGTCCCCACTGAGGATTAAGTCCAGGGTTGCCGTCCCTCTGGTCGGTTCCATGACCAACTGGTCTAGGGAATAGTCATTTAGAATATCTAGAAACTTTGCTTCTTTGTCATGACTGGAACACATATGCAGCCAGTCTATGTCCAGGTAGTTGAAGTCACCCATTACTACCACATTTCCTAGTTTGGATGCTTCCTCAATTTCATATCTCATCTCAAGGTCTCCCTGAGCATTTTGATCAGGGGGACGATAGATCGTTCCCAGTATTAAGTCCCTCCTGAGGCACGGTATCACCACCCACAACGATTCTGTGGAGGAGTCTGCCTCTTTTGGGGTTTCGAGCTTGCTGGATTCAATGCCTTCTTTCACGTATAGACCGACTCCACCACCAATACGTCCTTCCCTGTCCTTCCGATATAGTTTATATCCAGGGATAACCGTATCCCACTGTTTTTCTCCATTCCACCAGGTCTCCGTTATGCTCACTATATCAATGCTCTCCTCTAAGACCAAGCACTCCAGTTCTCCCATCCATTAGCGTACAGGCACTTGTAAGCAGTGTCTCTCTTCAAGTGTCTTTGGCACTTGTGGTTTGGCCTGTGGTAATTTTGCTCTTCTGAATTTATATGCTGTGCCCCTGCTCTCACAATGCCTACTTCTAGGCCTACCCCTTTTAAAATTTCATCATTTCTTTGGTTTTTATCCCAGGGGGGAGGTTTATTCCGAACCGGACCTTTCTCAGCTCCTGTCGGGTTTCCCCCCTCAGTCAGTTTAAAAGCCGCTCTGCTACCTTTTTAATTTTAAGTGCCAGCAGTCTGGTTCCATTCTGGTTCAAGTGGAGCCCATCCCTTTTGTACAGGCCCGGCTTGTCCCAAAATGTTCCCCAGTGCCTAACAAATCTAAACCCTTCCACCCGACACCATCGTCTCATCCACGCATTGAGACTGCAAAGCTGGTCCTGTCTGGCTGGTCCTGAGCATGGAACCGGTAGCATTTCAGAGAAAGCCACCTTGGAGGTCCTGGCTTTCAGCATCCTACCTAGCAACCTAAATTTTGCTTCCAGGACCTCACGGCTGCATTTCCCCATGTCGTTGGTGCCAACGTGCACCACGACCACTGACTCCTCCCCAGCACTGTCTACCAACTATCTAAACGACGGGCGATATCTGCAACCTTCGCACCAGGCAGGCAAAACACCTTGCGGTCTACACGCCCATCACACACCCCACTGTCTATGTTCCTAATGATCAAATCACCCACTACAAGGATCCCTCCACCCCCTGGAGAGATATCCTCGGCACGAGAGGATAGCTGCTCATCCCCCAAGGAATGGGTCCCTTCTAAGGGATCGTTTCCCTCTTCCTCAGCTGGATGCTCTCCTTCCCCGAGACCATCGTTCTCCATGATAGCAGGAGAGCTATCATCACTGGAGTGGGACACAGCTATAACGTCCCTTGAGGCCTCCTCCACACACCTCTCTGCCTCTCTCAGCTTTTCCAGGTCTGCCACCTTGGCCTCAAGGAAATGAAGTCGTTCCCGGAGAGCCAGGAGCTCATTGCACCGAGAGCACACCCATGACTGCTGTCCAACAGGCAGATAGTCGTACATGCTGCAGGCTGTGCAAAATACTGGAAAGCCCCCACACGCCTGCTGGCTTCTTACCTGCATAGTTTTGTTTGAGGTTTATTACGTCAATAGGTTGGAGACTGTGGTTTAGTTGAGGTCAGGGAACAGAAGGGCAGAGTGGGGGGCCCTGGCCTCCTCGCCCTGCTGCCGAACTCGCTCTGTTGCTTAACTCGCCTTGACGCTTTGTCAGCTGGGGCCTTGACGCTTTGTCAGCTGGGGCTCCCTCTAGCTCGTGGAGCAGGATTCCACATACATCTTTCTCTGAGAGAAACAATAATAAATTAAATAACTAACAATTTGCTGCCTGTTACACAGCAGATTCACACCAGATGCACAACTGTAGAAAAACCAAGAAATGGGGGTGGTGGGAGGTTGTAGAAATGATGATACTAAATGAAATAACTGTCATCACATTCACACACAGTGCACTTTTCTCCGAATAAATGCTGAGAACTTGTGGAAACACACTCTAAGCAGTGGTTCCCAAACTTTTCCTCCCATGGACCACTTGAAGATTGCTGATGGTCTTCATTTTTCTGCCTCTTGAAGCAACTGCAATGTGCTAGATGCTGTATTACTTTCAGCTGTATTTTTATTGCTTCTTTCATTTCTTATATTGTATTTTATGGCATTACAATTTGCATCCCATAGAATTCAATTTGTAATACAATAGAACACGATATGTAAGACGTAATAAAATACAATTAAAAGTCAATATGAATATTTAATGTGGGCATCCCACTGACCACCTGAATGAAGATAGCAGATCACTGGTGCCCCACAGACCACAGTTTGGGAATCCCTGCTTTAAGGCATTTATTAAGGTGCTTGTGACAATATCGCCACCGCTATCTATGCAACTTTCACAAGCACTTTCAGAATATGGAGGAAATTATGTTTGCCCAGCAACTGAAAAGAGCAGTGACACGGACAATTGCAATTCTTCTTCGACAGAGGGAACACTGCCTGGGTCCCACACTATAACTGAGCAGCCATTGCAAAGTTTTGCCTTTGCCTGGAAAACCCTCTATATATAACCTTATTGGCGATCATTTCATTCCTAACCTGACATGTATTTAAAAAAGAAATTTTCAGACTTTGAGAATGGAGTGGTGTTTCAATCAATCATTAATTAGAGACAATAATAAAATACTGAGCCATGCCCTTTAGATCCCTCTTTAAGGGAAAAAAATGCCTCTCTTCAATCTCTTATTATGAAATACTGATATATTGCAGTATAATTTGAAGAGACTGGAAGGAATTCCTGCTGGTTGCCAGAACATAAATAATGGATTTAGGTTTCATTTATACTGTGCCTCCTGCAAAAGCTGAGGCATCTTTGCCAAAAGAATTAAGCGGGGGGAGGGAAACGTGAGGAGGAAAATTAAAATACTCTTCCTTTCCATTTATTTCTTGCCAAGCCTTTTCAGCTGCAGGAGCCAGTAAAAGCCAAACCGTTTGAAACTTATTAGAATTGTCACGGCAGTCAAGGAGAGCTGCATTTGAGATACAGATATAGATGCACATTACGACAGTCTCAAGCAATGCTGGTATGAATTTTTAAAATCACTCCTCTCTCCTTCAGTACAGCCTTTGAAGGCAATCTCTGGCCAAAATGATGGGGCACCCCACAAGCAGACAATGCCAAGACAGATTTCAAAATTCTACTGTTTGTAAATTGACATTTTAACACTTGTTTCTGAATGCAACTCTTTCAGGATAAAATATTTTTTCAATTTATCAAAACAGTATTTTATCCACAGTTAGGATATGACCAGCCAAAGTGAAACACAATTATGTATCGCTTTAACGATGCTTAACTTTCTCAGATCAGTCCATCCATAGTTTATGGGATTGGGTTGGACAACAGTGCTGCCCTGGGCTCCTGCTGGGAGGAAGAGCAGGAAATAATAATAATAATAATAATAATAATAATAATAATAATAATAATAATAATAAATAGTGCTCGCATAAAATAATTGATCCCTTGATTCCCCCCCCCCCCCGGCCTCTTGTTCTTGTAAAAAATAAAGTTTCTATGGGCCAGAGTAAATGAGAACTTCTGGTGCTCTTTTCGAAAATCAAACAAATAGTTGCAGGGAGGAAGGAAGGGGAAGAAATGGATTGGGGAAGTGGTGGTAACATACCCTCTACCAGTGCTGCTTCTTCAACCTGAGTTAACCTCCTCCCCCCCCACGGTGGTGGCTGCTTTGATTAAAAAAAAAAACCAACCCAAATTGTGGAAGATCTGATTACTGAACTGTTAGTATACATTTACTTCGACATTAAGGGCCAGATTGGATGTGATGTTATTTACACAATTAGCGATTTGTGTGATTTCTTCAAAAAGTAAATAGGTGTTTGGCGGATGGAGGGTGTTAGATCCAAGCTTGTCTTAGGCCACATTCACACAATACCTTTATTCCACTATTATTCCATTTTAAAAAGTCATGGCTTCTCCTCAAAGAATCATGGGAAGTGTAGTTTCCGAAGGGTGCTGAGAGTTGTTAGAAGACTCTTACTCTTCTCACAGAGCTACAGTTGCCAGAGTGGTTTAACAATCAATCCCTCTTCCCATGGAATTCTGGGAACTGGAGCTGTGTGAGGGAATAGGGGCCTCCTAATATCTGCCAGCACCATTCACAAACTACACATCCCAGGATTCTTTGGGGAAAACCATGACTGTTTGATGTGGAATAATAGTGGAATAAATGAATGGTGTGAATGTGGCCTTACTTGTCATTAGGTTTTCTATACAGAAACTTTGAAAAACAAGGCAAACTTCAAAAAAGCAAATGAGTGGACACTTTGGCTAGAGTTGAAGCCAAAGATATGTATAGCTTATTACAAAACCAAACCAAAACACAAACCTACTAATAAATACTGCAGAAGCACGATAGGGTCCTGCATGCACCTTCAGGGAAGCCCTTCTGCAATTCACAAGGTCTGAACTCAGTGGAAACTGAACAAAATATCCAGAATGCCTAGTTACTGATGGAGATTCTGCCATATGTTGAAATATAATGTGTACCCAGGCATTCTGACGATGCAATACCCACTTACCTGGGAATAATCCCTGTTGAACTTAGTGGAGTTTACATCTGAATAGACATGTACAGGATTGCACTGTAAAATGTGTTAGGCAACTTTAGATATGCCAGGCCCCAGGTTCTAAGCCCATTCTGAGGGCTACTTAAAATTCCAGGAGTGCAACGAACTTTCTAAACAATTTAGGTGAGGAAATGGATCCATAACTCCACCGAGTTCCCAAAGATCCAAGTTCTTGTCATGGTCCCCTAGTTTTCATTGCTGTCACTGTGAGCCTCACTCATCAGCTTACTTCCAGCATCAAACATGTGTTAAGGTTGCAAAACAACCTGTGGTTTTAACCAAAGTGGTTTAACATACTTTCGAGGGGGTGTTGAAATATTAGGATATTACAAAACAGAAGGAAACTCTGCTTCTCTTTAAAGCTAAAAAGCAGATTGTGTTCCTCAAGGGTGGCTCAAGAAACGCTGCTGTCTGAGGCAAAAGACAAAATGGCTGCCTACACACCATACATTTAAAGCACATGGCTCCCACCAAAACATCCTGAGAACTGGGAACTGTAGCTCTGTGAAGGGTAAACTACAGTTCCTAGGATTCAGTAGGGGAAGCCACATGCTTTAAATGCATTTTGAATGTATGGTGTGGATGCAGCCAAAGCCTCCCCTCTCAGTTCCAGAAATAAAAGCCAACTCAACTGGCAGTTGACTCTTACTTCAGCATTGGCAATAGCATACATCTAAGGGCAGGCTAATGGGAGAGCAGGGCTGACAGCAGGCATGACTGAGCCTTTGGGCACCAGCCTGCCGTCGGCCTGCAGCATCATACTCCCCAACATCCCCTCTGGATGCAGATGGTGTGGACTTAAATAGGTCCACCCGCCCCACCTACTTTCCACTTCCTTAGAGGCACCGCTGTTGCAATCTTGAGTGAAGGCAGGCAGGCGTGCACCAACAGCTAGCTCATTGGAGAGGCAATGGGGGAGGTAGGTGTGGCAGGTGGTCCTATTTAAGCCTGCACCACCTGTATTGGGTGTGTGTGTTGCCTGGGAGCTCCCTCCCTGTGATCTGTGTGGCAGCATCGGGTAGCTGGGTCCTGCAACCCAATGCTGACACAGATTGTGGAGCAGAAGCTCCACCCTCTCAGCCTAAGAAGGGCCCTTCAGGCCCGCATGAGCCCTTGGTCAGGGCCCAACCTGGCCACCTGCTGGCTCTGGGCCTGCAGGGCAGGCTGAATGGCACATATAGATCCAGCATAGGGATAACCACAGTGTTCCCCTCCAGATGTTGTTGGACTCCAACTGCCGTCAACCCCAGCCATCATGGCCAATGGTTAAGGATGATGGAAGCTGTAGTCCAACAACATTTGGAGGGAAACACTGTGGCTATCTCTCCTTGAACAGCTCACCACTGCCTGCTCACTACCTTCTCAAACAAATGCTGCAATGCAGCTCTACTTATATGTCATGTGAGCAGAGTAATGCATCATCATCATCATTATTGGTCACTTTTTTCAGAAAAGATAACAAAGCAACTTATAAATCCACATTGAAAACAAGGATGAACAACCTAAAATGTACCAATAATATAAAAAAGCAGATGCAACTCAACCACAACCCATTAAAATATTGTTGTTGCTGTTATGTGCCTTCAAGTCGATTATGAATCAGCGACCACCAATAGCACCACTAAAAGATACTATTATTTATTAAAATGTATTAGTCACCTTTTTTCAGAGAAGTAAACTCAAAGTGACTTACAAAACAAAGGTTAAAAACAAGTATAAAAACATGTGTAATGCCTCCTGGAGTGCATGGCCTTGGCTGGCTGCCTCTTTTCGTGTTCACATGATCAGGGTTTTTTTTTTTTTGCCAGTAGCCCACAGGTCATGTTTTGGGGCATTTTTCGACATCTTTTCTGGAGGAGCACTTTTTTGTATGTTCTTGGAATCCTGACCCACGGGTCACATATTTGGGCCTTTTTTGGCATCTTTTCCGGAGGTCACACTTTTTGGTGGTTTTGGAATTCTGACCGCCGATCGTGTTTTGCGGAGTCTTTTGGCATCTTTTCTGAAGGTCACTTTTTAAATTTTTTTTTAATCCTGACCCGTAGGTCATGTTTTGGGGCATTTGGGTGCATTTTCCAGCATTTTCTGGCATCCTGTCCAGCGGTCACGTTTTGGGGCATCTTTTCCAGAGGTCACTTCTTTGGTGGTTTTGGAATCCTGACCCATGCGTCACATTTTTGGGCATTTGGGGGCATCTTTTCTGGAGGCCACATTTTGAAGTCATCAGCTGGTCAAATTTTTGGGCATTTTCCCAGCATTTTCTGGCATCTTTTCCAGAGGTCACATTTTTGGTGTTTTTCTAATCATGACCAGGGGTTCACATTTTTCAGCATTTCCCTGAATCTTTTCTGGAGGTCACGTTCTTTGACGTTTGTTGAACCATGACCAGCATGTCAGATTTTGGGGCATTCTGGGACATCTTTGGAAAAGATCACATTTTTGGTCACATTTTTGGAATCCTGATCTGTGGTTCACATTTTTGGGCATTTTCCAGCATTTTTTTAGCAACTTTTCCAGAGGTCACATTTTGGGGTATTTTTGGAATCCTGACCTGCAGGTCATGTTTTGGGGCATTTTTTGGCATCTCCTAGGATTTTCTGGCATCTTTTCTGGAGAGCACTTTTTTGGTGTTTGTGGAATCCTGACCTGTGGATCACTTAAATTTTTTTTATTAACTTTCTGTAGACAAGAAAACACATCAATCAATCACAATCACAAGTGAGTACTGCATGAAATAATAAAAATTATAGAACAAACAGAAAACTACCCCCCCTGCCACATATCACTGAATACAATAATTATATGGCAGGAATCAAAAATACCAAAAGAAGATACGGAACATAAACAATAAATACGTAAAATAAATACATAAATAATCAATACATAGTTTCAAAACAAAACATGCAGACCATTAGGCATTCCAAATCTGAGCATAATTAGGTGGGGGCTCCCTACCATGCTCTCTCTGGTTCACATAAACTATAAATAGGTACCAGGTTTCAATAAAGTTGTCCTTCTTAGTGATACCTTTGGTAACTCTCAATTTAGCTGTTAACTTTTCCATGAAAGCCGGGTACCATACCTCCTGGTACCAATGGTCTACTGTGGCTCCCTTGTAATGCTTTCCAATGTGTCGCTATTGTGATTTTGGTGGCCATCAGTAAATGACCTATCAACATTTTTATGTTATGCCTTTGTTCACCCCATCAAAGAAATTCAATACTGCTAATTGTGAAGTTCTATCTCTGTGTTGGGAAGTTATCAACTGAATTTCGTTAAATATTAAATTTCAAAATAATTGTTCTTGGGTGCACTTCCACCACATGTGGAGATAGCTGCCAGCTAACAAAAATCCTCTCCAGCATCTGCGGGAATGCACCCAATTTATCCAAGAAAGATGAACCAGCATTAGGTACCATCTATGAGCTATCTTTAGCATGCTCTCACTTATTTGGTTAGAGGGAATCTTTACCAAGGGTTTATTTTATAATTTATTCCAATCTTCCTCTTCTACCTCTATTCCTAGTCTCCCAGATTTATTTTAGTCTCACCAAATTCTCACTATCTTTATCCAACAAGAGCCCACAGAGCCAGGAAAGAATCCTCTATCTCTGTCTCTTGCTGCCAATATATGTTCAAAGGGGGACAAGTTTGTCTTCCCTGAATTCTTAATGTGGGTCATGTTTTGGGGTATTTGGGGTATCTTTCCCAGAGGGCACTTTTTGGTGCTTTTGGAATCCTGTGCAAACCTACGACTGGGGAGGGGTGAAAATAAAAAGTGGCGCATCTGCTTTGTCCAATGCCTGGCTGGCCTTTCACTGCCGTGGTGAAGTGAGGGCAGAGAAATGCTTGTGTCCTCATCTGTCCTTCCCTGGACTTTCCCCTCCCCTTCATTCTTCCTCCTGCTGGAAACAATTGGAGCAAAATAAATGGGATTCAGCTATGCCAGTTCCAAGGCTGGTATAGTACAATCTCTGGTATGGGAGCATGCCAGGGGGCAGAAAGTTGTGAAGGGGGCTTGTAAGTATGTTTGCCTGAATGTCCTTACAAGCCTCCTCATGATCGGAACAGTCACTAAGGTTGGGTATGGGGGGGGAGGAATCCAGTGGCCTTGGGGGCAGGGCCAAAGCATTTCCCCTCATCCCCCTCCTCTAATAATAAATAAATAAATAAATTTATTGCCCACCCTTCACCAGCAGGTCCCAGAGCTTCTTATAATAATCAAAAATTCAACAGTAAAAACAGTTGAAACAAAATAAATCTACACACTTTTGCCCTTGTGTGTCTAGGCTGAATGCCTGGTGAGGACTTTAGAAATAAAGAATTCTAAGCCCACAGTCTTTCCACAGAAAAACCCTTTCTGAGTTATCCCTTAATACTAGCAGTATAATTGGGGAGGGGCCATTTTGTTGTTGGCATTGCCCTCATGTAATGGAGAAACTGTTACAGCTTTCCCAGAGACTTTATTATTGCTGGGTTTAGGCTGCAATTCTATACACACTTACCTGGGAGTAAAACCCCACTGAAATCAATGGCACTTACTTCTGAGTAGATATATATAGGATCATACTGTCAAGGAGTTTCTTAATCAGTCTTTGTTCCCTGGATTCCTGCCATTCTAGGCAGCCACCTATACTACTCAACAGACTAGAATGGGCCTTCTGGAAATTACATTTTATTTGGATTTCCCATTGCTCATAACTAGGGTTGCCAGGTCAGAAGCATCCCAAAGCCTGAGATTTGAGAGGCGGGCCCTAGTGATGTCATGGGGCAGGCCCTAGTGATGTCATTAAGCATGATACATTAAGCATCAACCGCAGTTGATTGGAAAGTAAGATAGAAATCTTAGCTAAATGAGAGTGTTTCCAGGGCCAGCTGACGTGACAGGATCATTCCTTCTCACTTGCTTAGACAGCCTAGGTAAGGAACATTTAATCTAGCCTACTTGCTCCTGGTAAGAAGAGTTTAAGTGCCCTCAGGCCAGGCCAGTCACCAGAAAGCCATTGCAGGCAGAAAGCCTAGTGTTGTGGAGATGTTAGATGGGAGCACTGTGGAGTAAAGATGGATGCTCCTGAAGGCTGCAATTCTAAACACACTTACTAAGGGACTAAATGTAAATGTACTGCCCTCAAGTCGATTCCGACTTATGGTGACCCTATGAATGGGGTTTTCATGAGGCTGAGAGGCAGTGACTGGCCCAAGGTCACCCAGTAAGCTTCATGGCTATGTGGGGATTTGAACCCTGGTCTTCCAGGTTGTAGTCCCAACACCTTAACCACTACACCACACTGGCTCTCACTAAGGGACTAAGCTCCACAACACTCAACAGGACTTACTTCTGAGTAGATATTGTTAGGATTGTGCTGTTGGTAAGGCTTGACTAGGGATCTTCTGCAATGATATCCATATCAAAGCAGTGTTGGCAACCCCCTGTCTGGAATGCCCTGCCTATCTTTTAACATGGCTGCTTCAAACTTGTTTACAGATTTGACCCTTCACTGCAGAGAGAGGTTTGAGAAATGAGTAAGAGTTAAGAAGATTGTGGGGGGTTGGCTGACATTTTGGTTTATATTTTTTGAATCAGACCACCTAGAAACTTAATTTTTTAAAAATATGAAAGCTAAGAGTCCAGCGATTGTGACTAACCAGGAGACCTGGAGAGGACTCCCAAAAACTGGAGTCTCCAGGTGAAAACTGGAGTCTCCAGCTGAAAATTGGAGACCTGCTAACCCTACTAACCTGGTGATTTCCACACCAATCCAAGATTGCTGCTTCTCTTGTTTAGTCTCATGTCTTGTGTGTGTGTGTGTGTTTACTTCATTGAACTGTTTCTTGTAGGCTTAGTCCTGGAACTGGCAAAAGTCCAAAAAAAGTAAACATGGTACTGTCCCCTAATTAAAACACCATTTATCAAGAACATCCAATCTGTTAGGTATCTTTGTTTTTAAAAGTCTGAACTCCTTCCCTTGAACACAATGCACTTTCATGAAAAAGAACTACAGTTTCTGTTGTAGGCTTTTCCCTGGCTTTTTGTGAGACATTAAGATAAGGCCATTTGCAGCACATGTTGTGTATCAGAGAAGCACTCACATGGTTAAGACCAAGGCAGAACACAGCGGCCAGTTTGTTCCACTGAGCTGTCTCTCTCTCACTACAGCAACTTCTTTATTCCTTTAGCAATCATGTTGGTGAGAGGCTTTGCCAAAACAGACATTTGTTTTCCATTAGCTGTGCATATTCTCTATTTATGGGCTTATTATAACTTGAGATACAGAAAGGGGCATGGCTCTGATTTATGTAAAGGCATTTTTAGATAAGGATAAGACCCTTCACATAATGAACCTTCTGCACCCCCCCCCGTATGTGTTATAGCCCAGCTCTTTATATTGAGAGGTCTCTGGACCTCCCAGATACAGGTGTCCTATATTGACGCTGACAAAATATTGTGCAATTGAATGGCACTGGGGCTTCAGGAACCCTAGACCAGTGACTCTTTGAGCCCCCAACAGAACTGTCATGGTTTTCAAATGCAATCCATCTGTCTTTTTCAGCAAGGGAATGTATAAACACTTCAAAGAAACTGTTTCACGACCTCATTGCACAAGAAAACTGTTGTAACCATTTCTTTTCTTTTTTATTATATGTGCAATATATATCACAAAAACAGTTCTATGTGAAATCGTCAGTCAGATGAACATGAGAGCTGTTGTAGTTTTATTTCCTTTTCAGAACGGGGTTACTGTTATGTCCAGGTGCCTGGAGGACTGTTAAGTGAGACGTGGCCTGCTTTTTTTTGTACCCAGCCCCTTCTCTGACTTTCCTTCTACCGCCACACCTACTTCTATATCGTGCCTGCTTACTCCTATTGCAATTTACTTGCACCCATCCCTTGAGGCCTTAGTGCTCTCTTCTCCTCCCCTGATGTCCGTTTGCCACTCTCTGTTCACAGCTCCACCTTGGTCCTTTCCCAAGCTCTTGATTGCTACATTCATGTCTTGATCTCCTTCTTCTGATCCTTACATTCCAATTGCTGGTGTAGACTCCACATGATCATCAACAGGAAGAGCCACGTAGCAATAATCCACAGCAGACATTACAACCCTGCACGGAAAATCACCAAGTTGTCTCCCTGTGTAAATAAGGGAATGTGAAGACAATGTAACCTGTGTCCCATTCTCATCAGCAGATCTTTTCTTTAAAAAACATATTTATTCAATTTATGTACTTCCCTTCCTCCCGCAGGAGCCCATGCTGGGGTGAAAGTAGAATCCTTCATCAAAGGTTTGTTGGGGTATCTTTCCCCATCACCTAGGCAAGTGTAGACATGTTACACTAGACATGCAGAAGTATTATGTAACCTGTTTGACTCAGCAGTGTTTTGTTTGTGGGAGGCTTCGTTCTTCTATGAGAGACCAAGTACATAGCACTGATGTCATAGATCATCCCTTGGTCTTTTATGCCAGCACAACAGTTTCCTGATGGAAGCTGGTGACTTGCATGGAGGCGAATCTATTGATTTTTAAAAAGTACATCCTGCTTTTCAACAACAACAAAATTGCCAAATGGCTTACAATCCACAGTATAATGGAATTACAAAACATTAAAATTCAGCAGTAAAACAATAACAAGGGACAACATTAAACAAACAAGAGGTCACATGTGTGGGAAACATGCCCTGGAGATCTTCTCGCCTGCATGCCTCTCCTCCCTAGGGAGCTGCGTAGCAAACGGCCTCAGAAGAGAAACCCAGTTAACCACCAGCCAGAGGCAGGTTCGGGACACCTTCCTAGTCTGAGAGTTCCATAGCAAGTTTTCCACTTTTCACATTCTTTAAAATACATCCTTAAAAACAATTTAAATTGACTTACAGTCACAAACATCACAAAAATAGTGTGGGTCCTAAAAATATACATGTGTAGTGTCAAAGGTTTGGGTAAAACAGTCAGCATTCACCAAAAACTATATAGCGAAATTGCCAGATGCAGCTTTGTGGGGTGGGAATGCCACAATTTAGGGGCTGCCACTCCCTGGACTTCTGAGGCTGGAGGAACTACCAAGAGGGCCCTCTCTGCTGATTTGAACACTTGAGAGGGTCTGTAGGGAAGGAGGCAGTCTTTCAGATATTTGTGGCCTAAGTCACCAGAGGGTGACTCTGGGCTGATTCAAAACCAGAGGCACAGTCTTTTACTCCAAGAAGAGAACAAGAAGGCTGCCTTTTATTTCCGACTTGGAGGGACACCTGACTAGGCATGTCAGAAGAATCCACTAAAAATAAACTATAGGGCAAATTTAGGGTTTTTAACCAAGGGTGAGCACCTTGAACTGGGCCCAGAAACAAACTGGCAATTAATGCAGCTGGTTTAAAACAGAGGTTATGTGAGATCTAAATGGAATCCCGGCCAGTAATCTAGCTGCTGCATTTTGGACCAGTTGGCAGTTCTGAGTTGTCTTCAAGGGCCCCACATATAGCGCATTGCAATAATCCAGTCTGGAAGTTACCATAGCATGGAGTACAGTGGCCCAGTCATAGCTGCATTTCAGTTTGCATATTGTCTCAGGAAGTGTGAATTAGGTAGGTTGGCATTAAAATCTCATTTTCACATTTCTGAAGGTCAGCGACAAATATGACTTGCATCACAATTTAAAACAAGTTTAAATGCTCAGTAACTCAAAAGCCTGGTGAAAAGGGGCCAAGGGGGAAGATCTAGCAAATCGTCTGGATTTGTGAGGTACATTAAGTCAGTGGCTTCACACATATGTATATATAATGTGGGCACGCTAGACATAGTTAAGGACTAAACCCCACGTTGGCTGGGGCTCATAGGCCTTGTAGCCCAAAAGGCACCAGGTTGGGGAATGCTGAACCAGCACATCTGAGCTTCAGACATGACTCAGACCTCAGGAATACCTAAGATGGCCACAGTGATCAGCTGGGCCCCTTTGTTTAATAAGGAGGTCCTTGCTCAAGAAGTTAGTGAATGAAGTCAGCTTTTTTCAGACACAACTGGTCAAGGCTGATGAAAGACCAACAGAGGTCATTTCTCCCCATGTGTAGCTGGAGCAGGGGGGGTATTCGAGTGTGGATTCTTGACTGCAAAGAGATGAGAGCATCCCAGTGAGAGATCTGGGGATGCAGAGCAAGAGGCATATATGGAGGCTTGGCAAATATTTGTCATGCAGAAAGCACATGAAGGGATGTTAATGTGGTCAGAAGTATCCTGTTGCCTTTGGAAGAGGCATTGCTCAGAGCGAAGGCAAACTGGCTGTGGGCCAGCCCTTCTGAACTGCAGGGTGAGCACAATGTGAAGGAAATGTGTTGATTGGAGCTGGTGATAATTTTTTATTCCAGCATGAATAGCCCATAGCAAGGAGACCCAAATGACCTTGTTGGTGAAGCATGATCAGAACAGGAGATGTTTACCCAAGGAAGAAATAGCTATAGGGAAGCTGCAGTTCAGATTTCATTACTTTGGCTACTATAGAATAGGAAAGGCTCCCTAGAGAAAGTTCTTAACTATTTAAATATGTATCTCAACGGTACTGTTTGAAGAAGGTTCCCAGTTAACCATTTGGCTGCTGTGCTATAGCAGCTGCTGGTACTTCTGTACAAACATTGCTTCATAGAGTTATTTTTAATTCATTGTACTGGGCCTGGCATTGAAAAGGCAATACTAAATGAAATGAAATCACACATGAAAGCGGGGGGATAGGAAGCAGTTTTCATGCATGTGGATTCATGCGCTCACACATCTTTCTGTGAGTGGGATTCAAAGGTTTTACAATTATATCAGAGCAAACAAGAAAGAAGAGGAGCCTGAGACTCTCACACTTTCTTCCAGCCATCATTCTTGGCAACATCCTGAATTCACCATTTAATGAAATACTTACATCCAGTATTTCTTTGCAAGCATAGGGCAGCCATTCATATTGAAGACTGGCGAGAGCCTGAGTCCCTGCAGTACTGGCACTCAGTTGAGAGCGAGACTCTGCAGAAGGGCTGAGGCCAGTTTAGGAAGCAGTGGCTCATGAACATCAATATGGAGGCAGAGCTGATTAATCAGCTTTTTGAGTCAGTCAAGTGGCACTAACTGGTCCAAAAGCAGTGCATGAGATACTGCCTTTTAGTCCCAGTGCATGCCTATCCCATGAGAGAATGAAAATTGTCCCAGAAGTCTCTGGGATATCTTCCATTCACCAGAGGGTGACTCTGGGCTGGTTCATAACCAGAATGTGACACAGCTTCTTTCTCCAAGCAGAGAACAAGAAAGTTGCCTTTTATTTCCCACTTGGAGGGATACCTGACTAGGGATGTCAGAAGAATATACTGAAACCTATAGGGCAAATTTTCTTCTGTCCAACCAGCTGACCTCCATTGTGGTGCAGACTCTTGCTGTGAAAGTTATTCAGCTCAGCTCTCTACAATAAATATGCTTTTTCAAACATGCACATATTATACATAAGCAGACATGTAAATTGCTTTGCAATATATGTTATCTACATATTTATTAGGCATACAGGTGCCTCTGTTTTTCTTGTTCTGAAATGTTGTTTGTTATCAAAGGCAGGCTATATGCACTCAGACTGCAATCCTAACTTTGTCTTTGTTGGAAGAGCAACAGTAGGGATCATTCAGTTTGTAATTTAAGGGCTAATTTAGTCAGCTAACCAAGAGGGGGTCAGATGGACGTGTAGTTTAGCAACCAGGTAGAATGGCATGATATTCAGAGAGACAGCATGTGCTCTAATTGGCTGTGTTTTTCAGAAAGTGAATATCTGGTTATCTGCATATCTGGTTGTATGTCTCCCTGCTATGTACAAAGCCTGAATTGAAAGACAAAATCTCTCTCTTCCTTTCTCCTTAAATCATACACTGTGTTTGTTCAGTTTGCTCAGTAAAGTGTTATCAGGACTTTTCTCTCTGGACTCAACTGCATTATTTAAGTGACTTTGCTAATAGTCTATTCAGAAGTTAATCCCATTGATTCAGTGAGGCTTCCAGGTAAGTAAGGTTGGTATTTCAACCTTAATCTGCTTCCTATTGTGAATTTTAAAAACCAACGCAACACACAACTCATTACTGTTCCTTCCATATGGAAGGAAGTGATCTCTTTTGTTACCTGTAGATTTTTTCTGTGTGCCTCAGTTAAAGTCCTAGCCTCTTTGTCAAAGTGGGGAAAACCTCTGGATCTGACTGCCCATTTTGACCACCCTAAATCTTCATTTTGAAAGTAAAATTAACTGTAAAATTCCTTTGATTTTTTTCCTTCCTGAAATTTTGTTGACTTATGGCTGAACAGCTGAACTGTCTCTCCCTGATGCCTATGTGAGGGAAACAAGTCAGGATAAAGAGTTTGTACTCAAGGTAGTGAGACTGGCTGTAATCCTAACCCCACTTACCTGGAAGCAAGATCCACTGAATTCAATGGGATCTACTTCTAAGCAGACATGGTTAGGTTTGCAGCAATAGATGGCTTTGTATGGGCCATTAGCCACTTCATTAACTAATTAATCAGTGTGGTATAATGGTTAGAGTGTTGAACTGTGACACGGGAGACCAGGGTTTGAATCCCCACTCAGCCATGAAGCTCATTGGGTGACCAGTCACTATCTCTCAGCCTCACCTACCTCACAGGGTTGTTGTAAGGATAAAATGGAGAGGGGAGGACTATGTACACCACTTTGAGCTCCTTGGAGGAAAGGTGGTATCTAAAAATGTAATAAATAAATAAACTTTGTCTTTAAGGTGTCACAAAGCTCTTTGTTGTTTTTGCTGCAAAATACTAACAGGCCTACTGCATTAGTTTTGAAACCGAAGATGCAGGGAAAGTAACTGATTTAGAAATATCTGTTGATGGGTGAGATATACATGTGTACTGCATACTGTACAGGCATACCCCGCATAAAGTCGCTTCACTTAAAGTCGCCTCGCTATAAAGTACATGCTCCATACACCACCATACTCCACTGTAACGTACGCACTTCGCAATTACGGACACTTAATGGAATGACGCCGCTGCCATCTAGTGGCGATTGCAGTGCAGTACATGCATAGATAATTGCTTCACTTTAAGTACATTTTCACTTTACATACACGCTCCGGTCCCATTGCGTATGTTAAAGTGGGGTATGCCTGTATTACACATGTTTCTGCATCAGTGGATGATGACATGGAACACAGATGTGTCCAAAATGAACCATTTGTAGTGAAACAGAAAATATCAGAACAAAGTGCAAACGAATATAGAAATGGATGGATTGAGGCATGTTCGTATATCCCTACACTTAGGGATGCCAACAGGATTCCACCCCTCCAATCTATCTGCAAGAAGAATTACTGCATATGTACATATATTAACTTAACCTAGTCTACCTCACAAAGCTGTTGCAAAGATAAAAAGGGAGTAGGTAATGTTCACAACTTTGGGCTCCTGGAAGGAAAGACAAAGCCAGAAAAGCAGCACCACCCTTTGCTTTAACTACAACTTTTCATAGTCTTGATTTTTTTACAGCAAAATAGCAAAAAAAAAAAAAATGCCAACCATGATAACTAAGAAGAAGCAAAAAAACTCTGTGTAGTTTTATAACATGCAGGCTAGCTTAGCTCACAGGTCTGGTGAAGATAAAAAGGGGGAAGGGGAAGACAATGTACACAGCCTTGAGCTGGGAGGGAAAAACAGATTAAAATTTATAGCAACAAGCAACAAATACTCCAAGTATCTGCAATTTCACACATCCACACAAAACATTGTGCTGCTCTGGGAGGCCCCCTCCCGAATCCCAGGTGGGGGTGGTCAGCACTCCATCTTCTGACTGCTTAACAACAGTGATTAATTGTCCTTAGCAACGTTGCTGCCTGCTGAAGCCTTAAACAGATGCCTCTACATTTTGTTTTCTAACTTTCTTTGTAGATGCCTGATTGACTTACGTTAAAAAAAAAAGAAAGCTAAGAGTCTAGGACCCTGCTGGGTCAGGTTTAGGGTTGCCAGGGTCAGGGCCTGAGACTGATCCTGTATCTTTAAGAGAAGAGAAAATTCAGCCAAGTGCATGAATTCTTGCAACACTGTAATGGGAAAAACCACAAGGTGAAATTCTCCCTTCCCCCTGCACAACTTTTAAAGATACAGAAGACTTCTGCACTTGGCTGAATTTTCTCTTCTCTTAAAGATACAGAATCATTCTCAGGCCCTGAGCGTGGCAACTCTAGTGCTGGTACATGTTTACCTCCTGTACCCCCATGTTGGCAGCCCTGCCTATACCTGACAGGTATGAAGTACATCAAACCTACATAGAGAGGCGAGGTGGAGAGGACTAGAGAAATTGTCAATGGGGCCAATTTGTGGCTAGCCATCCCTGATCTTATGATTCTTGCACACAAAGTAGTTCTTTCTCCATCATGGCACAGCTGATAAGGTATCCTAAAGACATTTACTCAGAAGTAAGTTCCACTGAGGATGCTGCCTAGGATTATCACCTAACTACTGTATTGTGTGGCAGGAACTTTTATAGGCAGTGAGCCAGCCTCAGTTGATGCCTGATGAAATTGGAAGCTGAACTGGTAACTGATTTCAGACAGGTTTATAGAAGTTTCTGTCATTCAACTTACACAGAAACTAATTTGAATAGTTTGTCTGTGAAAATATTGTTTCAGCTGTGTTTTTTTGGACTAAACAGCCCAGAGGGAAGCAATGAACTGATTGTTAGGATAGGGGGTTGAGACTGGCAGTTAGGGGCTGCAGGTTCCAAAGAAAAAGAAATCTTATTCAGCTGACTCTGCAATGACACTTTTAGGAATATTTTTTTCTAGTCTGATTTTTGATTTCACCGGAATCTGACACTTTGTGAAACTCATGAATAGAGAGAGAGGTTAACTTTTTCATACTTTAAGGACAGAGTCCTTGCTTGGAAAAACATAATCCATTTCAGTCAAGTTTCAGGCCCGGTTTTGGCACGGAAACAGCCTTGGTCGCCCTGTATGATGACCTTTGTCGGGAGAGAGACAGGAGGAGTGTGACTCTGTTGATTCTCCTTGATCTCTCAGCAGCTTTCGACACCATCGACCATGGTATCCTTCTGGGGAGACTAGCTGAGTTGGGAGTGGGAGGTACTGCATTGCGGTGGTTCCACTCCTACTTGGCAGGTCACCTCCAGAAGGTGGTGCTTGGGGAACATTACTCGGCACCCTGGACTCTCCAGTATGGAGTTCCGCAGGGGTCAGTTCTGTCCCCCATGCTGTTCAACATCTACATGAAACCATTGGGTGCGGTCATCCAGAGCTTTGGAGTGCGTTGCCATCAGTATGCTGATGACACACAGCTCTATTTCTCCTTTTCATCTTCTTCAGGTGAGGCTGTCAATGTGCTGAACCGGTGCCTGGCTGCGACAATGGACTGGATGAGGGCTAATAAATTGAGGCTCAATTCAGACAAGACTGAGATGCTGTTAGTGGGTGGTTCTTCTGACTGGATGGTGGATGTCCAACCTGTCCTGGATGGGGTTGCACTCCCACTGAAGGAGCAGATTTGTAGTTTGGGGGTTCTCCTAGAACCATCTCTGTCACTTGAGGCTCAGGTAGCCTCGGTGGCACAGAGTGCCTTCTACCAACTTCGGTTGGTGGCCCAACTACGTCCCTATCTGGACAGAGATAACCTGGCTTCAGTTGTCCATGCTCTGGTAATCTCCAAATTAGATTACTACAATGCAATCTATGTGGAGCTGCCTTTGAAGACGGTTTGGAAACTGCAGCTTGTGCAAAATGCAGCGGCCAGATTGGTAACAGGGACCAGACAGTCCGAACACTTAAAACCAATTCTGGCCCGCTTGCATTGGCTGCCTGTATGTTTCCGAGCTCAATTCAAGGTGCTGGTTTTAACCTATAAAGCCTTGCACGGCTTGGGACCACAATACCTGATGGAATGCCTCTCCTGATACAAACCCACCCGTACACTACATTTAAGATCAAAGGCCCTCCTCCGGGTGCCTACTCGAAGGGAAGCTCGGAGGGTGGCAACAAGGGAGAGGGCCTTCTCAGTGGTGGCCCCCAAATTATGGAATGATGTTTATGATGAGGTGCGCCTGGCGCCAACACTGTTATCTATTCGGCGCCAGGTCAAGACTTTCCTCTTCTCCCAGGCATTTTAGCATGTGTTTGAAATTGTTTTTATTTTGTTTTAAATTTTAAAATTGTGTTTTAAATTGTTTTTAAAATATGTGTTTTAAATTGTATATTTGTTTTAATATTTTTGATTGCTGTAAACCGCCCAGAGAGCTTTGGCTATGGGGCGGTATACAAGTGCAATAAATAAATAAACAAACAAACAAACAATCAATTAATCATCTGGAGCAGATGCCACAATTCTGTAAAACCCCTTTCAAAAATACTCTCTGTTGTCAATTATACTATACTGGGAGACAAATAGGTGAAAAATTCCGTGATTCGACTTCCCGGAAGGATTGCTCCGCCTGTGGCTGCCTCTGAGATGAGCTCTGTCTCAGAGGAAGCTTTTTTCAGTTTAAAATCAGTCAAAAGGGAGCTTTGACTGGTATAAATGTTCTCCCAGGCAAGGGTGAACCGAAGAGATTATCCACAAAAACTTCGTTGGGCTGTCGGTGGCTGGAATTGATCAGGGATTCCCTGGGAAAAGAAGGCATACCTAGCAGCCGAGGACAGAGTTAAGACTTCCAGCAAGCTGGGCTGAAAAAAAGCGAGTCGTTTTTCTTTTAAACAATCCACAACGGGCGAGCTTTCTTCTGTCTAATCTTATCATTTGGCTTAAATTACTACAGCAAAAGAGATTTGTTTAAGAATCAGCAATCAAGATACCTGGGTGAGTTACACTTCTCTCTTTTATACAAGGAATTAAGGAGGAGGAAAGAAAATTTAAAAAGCTTATCTTATTTTTTTATGGCAAAAAGCTGGCCTGAATTTGGAAACTATAAAGATTAAAATGGATGAGGGGCAACTTACCCGAAGAGAAAATCTGATTTAGATGATTATTTGATTGATATATGTCTGGGACTACTTTTTCTTGGACTACTTTCTTTAGATGAATCTGCTGTTCGTGTATGTTACTAATTGTTCGGCGCTGTGAACCAAATTTGTTTTGCATTCTTGGACGTGCAGGAGATAAGAACTGTGCTGGCCAGATGATGTCAACAGGCCTGGAATATTAACTCCCTTATTGCTGGAAAAAGAAGCAAATTACTCTTTGCTTGGGAATTGTGGCTATATTGGAAATTTGAAGGGTTTTTTCTTCGGCTTTAAGAATGACAATCAAAGAAGTGGCAGAGACCCTGGATGTACCCCTGGAAGGGTTTTCCCCTCTGGATATGTTTCAGAAGATAATGGATGAGATTAAGATAACGCAACAAGAACTGAGACAGGGTAGACAAGAGATGGCAACTGAATTTGGTAAAGTGAAACAGGAGCTGAAAGAAATAAAGGATTATATGAGAAAAGAAGCAGATGGACAAGCAATAGAAGATGAAAAAGAAATTAAAGGGAAGGAGTAAATTCTGGAGATTGGATCAGATATATCAAATGTGGAATTGGAAAAAGATTTGGACTTTATGGCCGTGATGGATATTAGAGACAAAGATTACTGTTTGGAATTTAGTGCTGTTCCTGAAGAAACTGGTGAAGATATCAGAGATAAAGTTATTACTGTCTTGATAAAATTTTTGGACTGGAATGATTTGATGGAACTTGAAATAGAGAAAATTTACAGAATTAATTTTAGATATGTGACAATGGAAAAATTCTCAAGAGATATGCTGGTGCATTTCGTAAAGAAGAGGAACAGAGACATGACCTTACAACAACATTTCAGTAATACATTCAGAATTGATTGCAAGGAAATATTTGTGATGAAGGAAATTCCCATCAGACTCTTACTATATGATTATGACAGCAAGATTAACATGTGTGCAAGGATGGCAGATGGATGATGGAACTAATACTGATAATAGAAGAATGGCTATTAAAATTACTGGACTTAGCTGACTTGGTAGGGATGGATCAACTGACATGTATATTTGGAGAAAAACTGATGGATATATTTCTCAAGGAGCGGAACCTCTCTGACTTTTTGCGGATAGAACAAAATGATATGATGTTAATGAGATTTGATGATTAATTAAGATAACTACTGGAGGAAAGTGATTTTGTAATATATTAAGGGACAGGTTTGTTACATACTATATACTTATAGCTGATCTGCGACAAATCGGAAGTCAATATTTTTTATTATATTAGTTATTAATTTGTTTTCCTTTTGTTTTGTTTTGTTTTTTGAAACTTTGAATAAAAATTAATAAAAAAAAATAAAAAAATAATAAATTCTGTGATTCGTATTATCTGGGTTAATCATTGTTCTGCTAAGTAGAGTAGGGTGACAGCAAAAGTGCTCCTCTTGCTCTATTCTGGATTACTCCTCCCAGCTCAGGCAGTAGTCACTTTGGGGAGGCTCATGGTCTGCCTCCAGGCCTGAAAGAATGCGTGTAGGAAGTCACAGGGCCTAAGCCAGTCCCTGCCAACATGTGCCATGGTTTTGTCCCTGTTGCAATTTCACATACACATCACTATGCTTGTAAAGCTCTTCCCCATGCTAGCTGAATATGTAGGTGGCAGTGAAGCATTTGTGTGCCAGGCGGCAGTGGTGGGAGAGGTGGGGCACACTGCAATTAGGGACAAGGCTAGCCTGCATGGCCCTGTGAACTCCACTCATGCATTGTTTCAATTCATAAGAGTTTTTTTGATGTGTGTGGGAATTTTGCCTTACTGTTGCCTCATCATAAATCAGGGAAGGAGAGACTGTGCTCCAAAATTGGGGAAACTTCAAGCAATAGGTAGCCCGGTCCACATGTAGAGCAGAATATGCTCTGAACTGCAGAAGATTTGGGGAGGCAGCCAAAACAGGGTAGACAGATATGAGAGAGATGGGTTTGCTTAAGATTTTTTTCACATATCTACGGGCCAAATTAGACCTGACATTAATTATGTGAATGTAATAATGTGCAAATTTTTAAAAAGGTAAATAGCAGCTGTGGTGAGGGGCAGTGGGTATAAAGGAAAGTTTAACCCTTTCCCCCTGCTACGGTCCCAACATTGCCGCTACTATTTTCATTTTTTAAAAGTGAACATTAATTGCATTTGTGCATTTTACAGCATATCTAGGGCTTATCTACACAGAGGTTTACTGTGTGTTTGGTGCTACTTACATCTCCTTTAAATTTGCATAGTTCACATGATGTTACTGGCAAACAGAAGCTATCACACAATTTCCCCCCTCTAAATCTGTACTAACCCAATTAGGGTGGCCAGGTTCATGGCCTGAGACTGATCCTATATCTTTAGGAGAAGAGAAAGTCAGCCAAGTGCAGGTGTTCTTGCAACTTTGTAATGGGAAAAACCACAAGGTAGAATTCTCCCTTCCCCCTGCACAACTTTTAAAGATACAGAAGACCTCTTGGTTGCCAGGCCCGGCCTCCAAGAGGTCTTCTGTATCTTTAAAAGTTGTGCAGGGGGAAGGGAGAATTCCACCTTGTGGTTTTTCCCATTATAGTGTTGCAAGAACGCCTGCACTTGGCTGACATTCTCTTCTCCTAAAGATACAGGAGCAGTCTCAGGCCCTGAACCTGGCAACCCAATCCACTATAATAAGAAAAGGGAAGAAAAAAAGTCTTCACTCCCTTTCTCTACTGCTTGCAGATGCTTTGCTCTGATGCTTTCAGGTAGGTGTATCAATTGTTTCCCTCTTCACTTCCACTCTTTCCTCCTCCCTTCATTCATTTTATTACCTTTAGGCTGACAAGCAACTTCTGGTTGCTCTCATCCATTCTGCTGGCCTTTTTTATGCTGCTGCAAACAGTGCCTTTATTTTCTTTCCTCCCTAACGTGTGTGCAAAAGTGTAACACTGCTCAAACAAACATTTGTATTTCAGCTGTATCCTACCAAGGAAAACACAGATATTTGCATTTCCAGGGTTTTTTTTAAAGGAACCTACTGCAGCTTGCAGAACAGACTGAGCATGCTTGGTCACCTAGAAACCAGAGGGAGTAGAAATATATAATTTGAGGGCAGGGCCACAAGGAAAAGGCAAGAATAATCTTCCCCATAGGAATGCCTGCTTGTGTGAATGGGAAAAAGCGATTGGCGGCTAACTTTTGAGCAGAAACTGTGGACAATGCAAATGAAAAGCGAAGGTAAAATGTATATCCTGCGAAGAAATGCTGCCGTGTAGCCAGGCCTGTCCTTAGCATGTGCGGGGCCCAGGGCAAAAACATTGTTGCCCCCCCCACATTCTTTCTCTCTTTCAAACCTCCTGCCCAGAATAAGCTGGCAAGCGCTGCTTGTAAATGCACTGCACAGCTGATGAGCGGGCGGCAGCAGCACAAGGAAGCCACTCAGGCAGGGGATTCAAACCTCCCGCCTAAAATTAGCTAGCTAAGCGCTGCACGCACACCCGCTTCACAGCTGATGAACAGAGAGGGGAAAAACCGCTCAGGCACGCAGCCAAAGAGTGGGAGATTCTCCAAGAGCGGGAAGCGGCTGGCGAGACTGCACGGCTGAAGAGAAAAAACCCTGCCGCAGCCCAGCTTCTCATCGCTAAGCGCCCCCCCCAAAGCGTGGGGCCCAAGGCAACTGCCCCACTTCCCGGTGCCTAGGGGCGGCTCTGCGTGTAGCTGACCTATTGACTTTATCCCTATTAACGTTCCTCCAAGGAGTTCTAGGCAACATCAGCCATCACCAGACTTGGAGATATGTTTGGGGCTGCTGATCTTTTTGGGCCCATGGATCCATTTGGGGATTTGAGAAACTGTCATGATTATCACCACAAAATAGCTCCCACAAATAATAAATAAATCATGGTTGGGCCTGGTTACTCATAAATTGGCTGCCATGGCAGGGGGAGGCTATTCACAGAAATTAATTCCTGTTTAACTCTCAATCCACTCATTTCCTATCTGCCAGCCAACTCCCTCCCTCCCATCTATCCCTCACAATCAACACACACACACACACATTCGTGCACACCCCACCCCATCCCATTATTGACTCCATAACACAAACTCTCTCGGGATTGCCTACCAAACCCTTTCACTCTTACACACATTCATATAGCCTCCATCCACACACATAGAAGCCCACACCACATCCATCCATTCATTAATTCCTCTCTCTCTCTCTCTCTCTCTCTCTCTCACACACACACACACACACACACACACACACACACACACACACACCTCACCTCCCCATTTTACCCTCCCTTTTGTCCTAGGCCTTTACCTGTTTATTCCTTTTTGCCCCGACATCTCAATTTTTAAATTCCTCCTCCCCTTTGCCAAGGCCTCTCTGTTATTATTCCCTCCTCCTGGCTTTTCCATTTCCAACCTTCCTGTCTGCTAGATATACAATGGCTGATTTTGTACAGCTCGCCTTGCTCTGTCTTCTCCAATCCTCTCCTGTCACACCAATCCAGACACCCATCCCTGCTGTTGTACATCCAATCAGAATGAAAGGGGGGGCACAGGCAGAAAAGACCCGCCAGAAAGGAACTACAGCCACAAAGGTCATTTTGGTTAGTAGCTAGGAATAGAGGGGGGCTCATAGCCTTATACAGTAAGCATCTGGGTGCTAGCCTGGCACCCATGAGCACCACTTTGGCATTCCCAGTGTTAGGTTGAAGACTTGTCCGGGCCCATCCAGTCATCTTCCTAACGAGCAGGAAATTGAACCCTGGTCTCACCAGATGAAATTTGGTGTTTTATGCTCTACATCTCACTGGCCCTAGTAGGATATTGATATTGTTATGAGCGTGGGGGTTGGGATGGATGATTCCTGTGGGTCCCCTTTCCAGCCTCTGATTTGGAATCCTGTGCCTTGGAATTCTCTGCTGGTCAAATTAGTCTTTTGTTAACCAAATAGATTGGCCAGGTAGGATAATGGGTCTATCAGTTGCCCAGCAACGGTGAATGGACCAGGAAGACCCTTTAGTCATTGAAACTCTTCAGGAGAGCCGCCCCTCCCTCCTGGAGCCCAGGAAAGTTTTGTAGTTTTAGTTGTGTCTAGAGAAAGGCTGGTAACTGCAGGCAGGTGGAGAGACTGGCTCTCTGCACCATGGCATTTGGGGTGCCTCCTGTAACCCTGATGGAAAAGCTGGATATTGGACTGCTGATGCCTTGAACCCCCTCCATCTTAAGCTCAAGTTGGAATGTGTGTAAATAAATAAACCATATTTCATAAAGACACCGCAGTCTCCGCTGACCTTCTTCCCAAAGGAAACCAAACCCTGGAGGAGCGCAGGGACTCCCAAAATCTCACCGCTCGGAGATTGGGGAGGCGTGCAACAATATTTTAGGGCACTTCCACACAGCAGTAAACTGTGGTTTTGAAGCTACTCATGCATGCAAGCTTTGACCAATATCCACACAATGTCATCCTCATCAAAATGCCAGCCCATATTATTTTCATATTTAATCCAGATCTAGCATTTCCACAGAAAATCCAATCAGTAAAAATAACTGCAGAGACTATAAATCTGGATTAAATGGGAGGGGCACATGGGCTGACATTTTGATGAGGATGACATTGTGCAAAGCTTGCAGGCACAAGAAGGACCAAGTCCACAACAAACTGCCATGTGGAAGTGCCCACAATGTTAGCCAAAGAGAAATCAATTATAAATATAGGGTGGGGACTTCAGAAAATGGTTCTGCGTGGCATTCCCATATCCTTTATCTCACCCTGCTTGATATCATTTGTTGCTTTTTGCAAATGCCCTGGGCTTGGCTAAGTTGTTATTCAGCCCGAACTTGCTGAACTTGTAAGGCCCATTAATAGCCACAGATGTGATTTGGTACTAATCAATTATAAGACCAAAATGGAGGTGGCATATCACATTTGACAGAAGATGACTACCTGACATGTTGAATGATTCCGGGTTGGCCCAAGACATTTTGGTACTTAAAGACAGAAGGGTATGTGTGGCAAATGGCACCCACTCCAAGTACTAATTAATGTGGGTCAACTAGGGATGGAAAGATCTGTCAATTTCAGTTCTCTGTTTCTCATTTTTCCAATCTTAACTTCAGTTCTCCAGGTTTTTGCAACACTTTGTGGTTGTTTGCTTGGAGAACTGCATTGCAAATTTTGAATCAGTGCAAATTTTGAAGGATGGCTGTGTTTTGGCTCTCAAGTTGTTTTAGAAAGTGGAAATTTGATAAATTCTGCTTTAAATGTGAACGGAATCAAATCCCCCCCCCCATCCCTAGGGTCAAGAGCCATCAGGATGTCCTAATGCAGAAGCTTCATATATCTGACAACAAGCAGTGCAGGGCACTACTGTGAGAACCTGAAAATACCTGCATTTAACTGCCCTGCTTTTAACAGTTTCAGATGCATTGTTCATATTATTTTTTGTTATTGCATTAAAAGAGCCTAAAAATGTTCACCTGACTGAAGTTAAGCTCCTCGGGGCAGGAACCTTTTGTCTTGTACTCTATAAAGCACTTTGCATGTTGATGCTGCTATATAAATAATAATTAGTCAGCAAGTATTGCTTTAAATCCCCTTCATATTTTATGAGGCAAGAGTGAGAAAGGGTTACCAAATTTTAATGTGGCAAATTATGGACATTCATTTAGGAGTGGCTTATAACATCTCTGCTCAGGGATCTACATTGGTTGCTGATTTGCTACCAGGCCAAGTTCGAGGTGTTACTATTGGTATACAAAGCCCTTAACAGCTTGGGACCAGTTTACTTGAGGGACTGTCTCACCCCATATGTGTCCACTTGAGCACTTCAATCTGTGGGACAGGCACTGTTACAGGTGCCACATAATAGCCATTCCACATTTGTAAGAAATCATTCTTTTTATGTGGCAGCACTCTTTGGAACTCCTTGCCTATTGACATCAGGCAGGTGCCTTCACCGTATTCTTTTCAGTGCCTGCTTAAAACTTTTTTGTTTAGGCAAGCCTATCCAGATGCATAGATGCTGTTGTGTGTTAATTTGTTTTCATCTGTTGATGTTTTTAATTTGTTTGAAAAATGTTTCTAATTGTCTTTAAATGTTGTATCAATAAATTTAATGCCTTTTGTAAACTGCTTAGAGGTTTTATTTACAATCAAGCAGTATATAAATTTTAATAAATAAATAAATAAATCTAGATTCATTTCTGGCTGTGGAGATATTTATCTGTGTGCTTTCTTCCTATATATTTAAACCAAAAATATGTAGACATGCTTCTATTAGACAAGAGCAGACAGACAGTCTGTTGACAGGAGTGCCCATTACATATTGATGTCTGTGTTGTGTTTGCCTGAATATCTGTACTGGGGAGCCCACTGACAAGAATCTAACATTGGCTCTGTCCTTTTTTTATGGGCCTGACCCATATTTCCTCAGTCCTTGGGTTAAGGAATAACAACCATCCTCTGGCTGAACCAATGTATGGATTTTACTAGTAATCCAATTATAGAAAACAAACATGGTCTGAAAATGTGAAGGTGGTAGGGGTGAGTGAAAGGTCACGAGACAGTATTACATTATACTGTGTCAATACACAGAAGAGAGACTCTGGTTGTCCTATAACAATAAAACACCACTCTTAAAAATACCGACAAATGTTAAAATTGGGATTAAGTTTCCACTGCTATTCTCTTGAATCCTTTCATTTGGTGAATATGAATGAAGTCACAGAAGTTGGGGAAAGGAGGATAAATGGTACCTGAAATCCCCTCAAACACATTTATTCTAGCTGAAATTAGCTTTGTGTTGTTGGCAGCATTGTAAACATATTTGTGGCTAGCACAGGATGACAAAACAATTCCTGAGACATCTGCCTCCATGATGGTCATATCACCTGGCACCAGTGGACATGTGGCAGGAACACTGACAGCTGAGTTCAAATGCCTGTGTATGTTAAAGTCTTAACGTTTATTGGGTGACCCTAGGCCAGTTGCTGTCCTCATTCATATTTGGCACTAAGCCAAACCATGCCTTAGCATGAATGAGCAAATGTGTGGGCTCCCAGAGAGAAGATTGTGGCTGTTTTGTTCCTCCCCAGTCATTCTGCTGCTGCTGAGCTAATCCATGGTTTGGCTTAGTGTGTTGTCTGAACCTGGGTTCATGGTTAAGCTCTCTCCAGACAAACCACAAACTGTAAACTAGGAGTCTGAACTTTTGCTTGTTTACGCTAAGCCAGTGTTTCTCAGCCTTTTTTAAACCAATGCCCTCTTTTAGCTAACATAAAAAACATCTGCTCCTTCCTTCCTGCAGCCCCTACCCAACCTCAAACCTGCTATAGAGTGTTGGAGGCCCTCTGGAGCAGATTTTTGTGTCATTCCTCCACATCTGCAATGTCATCCACTGCTACTCCTGTCCTGGCAGAACTATAGTTGCACTGAATCATAGAATAGTAGAGTTGGAAGGGGCCTACAAGGCCATCGAGTCCAACCCCATGCTCAATGCAGGAATCCAAATCAAAGCATTGGTTTAATGTTGCCAGAGTAACTGTGGTGGTATGTCAGCAAGGATTCCCCGAAAGTAGCTTATCTTTGAGCTCAAGTGACCCAACAGGACTCTGTATCATATCCTCAATGATTGCATTGTGAGAGTGTGATGGCCTTGACTATCACTTACTGATGTGTCATTTCCATGCAGCATCTTCAAATTCCTCTATGACCTCCTCCAGATAACCTGTTTATTGAGCATTCATCCTGATTTTCTTGCTTATGTGGAGGTTAGACCACGCACAGTCTTTACTGAGCATTTGTTCTGATTTGTTTGCAGGGAAACTATACGTCAGTGAGCATTCATCCTGATTTGCTTGCACGGTGTTTATACATCTTACCATTAATCATTCATTTATTCCACACTTTCAGTGAATTTCCTCATCATTTTCCTAACTGCAAAAGGTCATTTTTTTAAAAAAAGGATTTGTTACGCTAGGGCAGCAAAGCACTTTAATCAACTTAAATTGCATAAACTAAATTTCTGGTAGGTGCTTGAATCCCTCCAGCAAAACAGTGACAGTCTGGAGGCAGCCTAGTCAGTATCTCTACTCCATTGATTTGTGTAAGGTTAGGGGAGTCAAACTAGACATGACATTAACCACATTTTGAATCCATGCTTGGGATTTTCCTCATTTTTTTAAGCTTATAGTTGCTGCAGATCATCCCTTCCCCACCCACCTCAAATCTGGGTCAGATTCATCACATAGAGGGAGTTGGGTTTTTTAAATCCTTTTGCTTCTTTGTCGTTTTCCAGCAGAAAATCTCCTAAACTGCCATTTAGGATTTAGGGTAAACTATATCAGGGTGCTCCACACAGTTGCCATTTCAACAAAAAAGAAAAGGAGAATCCTAAGCTTTGGATTCAAAGGTATTGTTAATATTGCATCCAGTTTGACCCAAGAAGCAGCAGCTGCAATTAGGTATTAGGAAAAAGGAATTAAGAAGCTATGGCCCCCTGTGTTGAGGCTTCCTGTGCTCTGTTATGTTTGCAAAGTTATCAAAATGACTAATGCTGAATGAGAACTAAACACTACAGATATGGTAAGGGGTACACTGTCCTACTGATTCGCTTTTAAAAAATGACCAGAGTGTCACTGAAGAAATTAAGGACAAGTTCTGATAGAACATTGTCCACTTATCTCTTTCCCTTTTATTTATTTATTAAATCTATAGCCCACCCTTCTTCCCAGAAGGAGCCTAGGGCAGTAAACAAAAACACTAAAAAGACTTTAAAACATCTTAAAAACAGACTTTAAAATATATTCAAACAAAACATCTTTAAAAACATATTGAAAGAAAACATCTTAAAATATGTTTTTTTAAAAAAGCTTTAAAAACATATTAAAAAGCAATTCCAACACAGACACAGACTGGGATAAGGTGTCTACTTCAAAGGCTTGTTGAAAGAGGAAGGTCTTCAGTAGGCATCGAAAAGATAACAGAGATGGTGCCTGTCTAATATGTAAGGGGAGGGAATTCCCAAGTGTGAATGCCACAACAGTAAAGACCCACTTCTTATGCTGTGTGGAATGGACCTCCTGATAAGATTGCTGCGGAGGCACACAACTTTACCCTCTATGTGCCTCACAAGCAATTCTCAGTGGGCTTCCAAAAGGTCTAAAACTCCATTTCCTGGAGTTGATGTTAACAGACCCCTGTCAATACGAAAAAGATCCACTGGACGGTTACTTGAGAGTATGGGCCTTTCTCTTTTATCAGAAGGTTTGCATGAATAATTGTTTGGCTTAATGTGTTAGAACAGGAGTACCCAAACTGTGGTCCATGGGCCACCAGTGGTCCGTTGGCATTGTATTTGTATTGCATCCTTTATTTCTCATATTGTATTTTAGTGCATTACAATTTGAATTCTATGGAAAGCAAATTGTAATACAATAAAATACAATATGAGAAATAAAGGATGCAATACAAATACAATTAAAAACCATACAGCTCTAGCACAGATCATTACAGTTGCAAGGACAGGCAGAAAAATCATTAAGTGGTCTGCCAAGACCATCAGCAATTTTCAAGTGATCAATGGGGGAAAAAGTTTGGGAACCACTGCTTTAGGATTTACTTGTAGTCAGAGATCTGAAGGAAGTTGATGGATTCCAGAGGCAACTCTGCATTGCGCTGCTGGAATCTGCCCTTTTCTTTTCTCTTTGCTAAGGTAGATTTGATGTCTTTAGATGTGCAGCATGTTATCTTCTGGCAAACAATGTTCAAACCTCTACTGTTAAAGCCAGATGTTTAGTCTCTTCCTTGCCACATGATGGCAGTGTTTTACAAGATTACGAAAATCTGCATATGTCGCAAACCTTTGCTGACTCTGCTTTGCTACTTGCTGCTTTCTCTCCTAGTGCTGCTGTTTCTATTGTTTTCCTTTCTGTTGTGTTAGGATGTTTTTAATGATTTTTTTAAAACTATAGTCTACTGTTATGTTGTAATACTGCTCTGTGCTTCCATTGGGAGGAAAGGTGGGATACAAAGAAATAAATGAAATACATAAATAACGCTATCACATATTAATACAGGTTTTGATGTGGGACTCTCCTCTGATTAACAGAGTAATACTAGCACGTACATGTAGAAGTAAGTCCCACTGTTCAATGGGGCTTACTCACAAACAGTTAAGTGTGTGAAGGCCTTTAGCCTGTACTTAGCTAGGAGTAAGCCCCACTGGACTCAGTGGAATTTACTTCTTGTTCCATGTATAGGATTCCATGGTAAGCCTGCAACTCTATAACACAGAGGCTCTCAAACTGCTGTCTGTGGACCACTGGTGGTCCATAAGCTCCATTCAGATGTTCTGTAGACCGGTTGCAAAATAGTTTAGCCCTATTTTCAGGGCCGGTTCCAAAGGACGGCCAGGTTGGGCACTGGCCCGAGGGCCCTGCAGCTCTAGGAGCCCCTGGGGGGGCCCTGAGGGGCCCTCCACTCCCCTTTCGCAATCCCGCAGATCACAAGATGAGCTTCTGAGCCACCCGCCATCCCCCACGCTTCACCTACCTTTCTCTGCTGTTCACGCAGGGTTGCCATCAATAAAGATGGCAGCCGAGGTTTCCGTAAGGGACTGAAGCCTCTGCCGCCATCTTGGTTGATGGCAGCAATGCGCGCGCTGCATGCCATCAACCAAGATGGCGGCAAAGGCTTCAGTCCCTTACGGAAACCTCAGCCGCCATCTTTATTGATGGCAACCCTGCGTGAACAGCAGAGAAAGGTAGGTGAAGCGCTGGGGATGGCGGGCAGTTTGGAAGCTCGTCTTGCGATCTGCGGGATCGTGGAAGGGAAGCAGACGGGCCCGGGGCAGGCTAATGCCCAAGGGCCCCCACATTCCTCAAGCCGGCCCTGCATGTGAGGAACTGGCCTTTTCATTACTTTTGCTGGGGATGGAGTCAACTCCCTTGGGAGAAACACTGGAGTTTCTAAATGGCAAGCCCTACAAGGAGTTTTTTCCTTTTAAGATCACGGTGGGAAGCTATGGCTCAGACTATGACCCAACAGATATTGCTGGACTACAACTCCCACCATCCCTGACCGTTTGTCATGCTGACTAGGACAGATGGGCCCTGGAGTTTAACAACATCTGGAGAGCCACAGGCTCTCCACCACTGCTTTAAGGCCGCCAGGGACAGAGAAATTCAGGGAGGTATTTTTTTAAAAAAAAATCATTAAAATTATTGCTGGGGGAAAATACAACTAGGTGCATGCCACTAGATGTCAGGAAAAAATACATGGATCAACTTAAGATGAAGACAAAAGTTTGAAGTCCATACATTTTTACATTTTTGTCTGAACATTTCAAATTGGCTATATCTTAACCCCCCCCCCCAAATAGCATCAATCTGGTGTTATTTCACTATTGATGAATTTGTGTTAATTTTGGACATCACTAATGGGGTTCTCAGAGCCGTTTCACATGCAGAATATGATTATGGATGGCATAAGGATGAATCAATAAAAGTCTTGTTTTCTGGAAAAAAGGAGTGAAATCATTTCCTAATTCCAGTTTTGTGTGTGTGTGATACAAACAAAACTAATTTGTATACGTGTTTGCCCTTCATCAATGACCACATGCATATTATAATTGGGAATCAGTTCTCAGGTACAAAATATGTTGATTCAAAAAGATTTGGGCAAGAATCCTATAGACCAACCTTTTTAGCACATTTCAAATTTTGAGAGAGTGCTGGGGGCACCAGTCACAAAATGGCTGCCATTGGGGTGCCACGACACAGAGTACCATCAAAGTACCAGAGTGGAGGACGGGGATGGCAGCAGGCAGGAGGAGGAGAGGAGGAGGAAGGCAGGTTTGATCATTTGCATGCTTATTGAGTTCAGTGGGATTTACTCCTGTGCAATCATGCTTAGCATATGTAAAACTGACCATGGGGAGGGAAGGAGGGCTGGAGTGGGCATGGGAGAAGGAAGAGGGGAGGGGAGAAAGAAGGGAGGAGGAAGAGACAGGAGAAGAAAGGAGGGGAAAGGCAGGTCTGATCATTTGCATACTTATTGAGTTCAATGGGATTTACTCCCGTGAAATCATGAATAGGATAGGTAAAACTAACCATGGGGGAGGAGGAGGGAGAGCGGAGAGGGGATGGGAAGGAGGAGGAGGAGGAGGGGGAAGGAGGGGATTGGAAGGGGATGGGGGATGGGGAGGGAGGGACAAAGGGAGGGAGATGGAAGGGGCAAGAGGGAGGGGATAGGAGGGAGGAGGAAGGGAGGGCAGGTTTGATAATTTGTGTGCTTTTTTGAGTTCAGTGGGATTTACTCCTTTGCAATCATGCTTAGGATAGGTGAAATAGACCTGGGGGAGGGGCATGGAGGGGGAAGAGGGAGGGAGGGGTTGAAGAGGGCTGAAAGGGGAAGGGGGAAGAGGGGAGAGGGGAGGAGATTGGGTGGGTAGATGGGCACTGGGCAGAGGGGAAGCCCATTTCCTTTCCAAAATGAAAACATTGTGAACGGTATCATTGTTTTTCAGCGTTTCCCCCAACTTTTTATTCTACAGCAGGCACATGTAGTCTCCCACCCAAATTTAAACGAAAGCTGTCACTGGCCACATCTATACCAGACCTTTATTTCACTTTACACAGTCATGGCTTCTCCCAAAGAATCCTGGGAAGTGTAGTCAGTGAAGGATGCTGAGAGTTCCTAGGAGATGCCCTGTTCCCCTCACACAGCTTCAATCAGAGGGGGTGACTGTTAAACTACTCTGGCCACTGGAGCTCTGTCAGTGGAATGGGTGTCTCCTGTCAGCACCCTTCACAAACTATACTTCCCAGGATTCTTTGGGGGAAGCCATGACTGTCTAAAGTGAAATAAAGTTCTGGTGTGGGTGTGGCCCCCTGATTAGGCAAGCCAAACAGCTGTGAGTCTGACTTTTAGAACACTGACAGTTGGTTCTTACTGAGCATGCCTGGGCTTTTCTGAGTTCAGGACTATAAACTTTGTAAGGTTTTGTTTTGAAATTAGCTTATGGGAAGCAGCAGAATGGCATGGGGGTATTTTCAATTTAACATGTGGAATGCAAAAAATCCATTCTGGCTATAGCATACAGCCACTCTTGTGGCTGTATAATCATGACTCTGATCTACTTGTTCACTAATATATATAAGATGGAGATAGTTACAGGAATTAAATTTTAGCTTTTTTAGATTACATTTTGGGTTAGGTTTTTGTTTTGTTTTGTTACTTACAGGGATGCAGTTTGAAAAGGAAAGCACTGCTATGCATGAGTGAGAAACATGAGCAAAGCAATCTGGAACTTAATCATGAACAACCCCTAGTTTTTAAACTACTAGCTACCTGGAAATGAACTGATCTCTATGAGGCATTTGCTAAATACTGCAGAAGTTGGATGCCCTCACTGTGATAAACGTGTAGATTAATAAGAGATGATAAGACGCTATCATTCATATCATTTGGCAGACCATTGGCTTTTGCCAGTTTGGAACACAAATGTTTCAAATTCTGCCTCTCGCATTTTGTTAGTACTTTAAAAATAGCCATTATATGAAATACCCACCAAAAGGTGGGACTGTGTATGGAATAGTTGTTCTGGTTGTTGTTCAAAGAGTATTTCTTTCAGTCTTTGTATCCAGGTCTGCTAAGCGTGATAGTGATTGCCCATTTCCTTTGTGTGCTAGGTGTGCAAACAGTTCTGAGATACAGGTGAGGGTTAGAGTAGTGGCTGCTGATGGAAGGACGGTGATATTCACACATGCAGTTCCCTGTAGCTAGCCTTCCTTGTTAGATGGGACAACTATATTTCTAGCTGGAGCATTTGCAGGGGGGAGGCACATAGTGCCAGCCAATCCCCCACCCCACTGGTGGAAAGGATGTGAGGGCCAGTCCAGGGGAAGGAAGGGGAACGACCTTCCACCTCACTCCTCCTCCATCCAGAGAGTGTGCTAACTTACATGAAATTTAAGCTGTTGAATTGTCTCACCCTTTTTTGAGAGATCCCCATTGTCATTATTTTATAGTTGCTTACATTCTTTATTAAGAATTCTGCCTGGAAAACACACTAAAATTCTGGTATCTTACTGTGTTAAATTATTACTCTTATGTTTGAGAGGAGATAGGTAACTTTTTTCCTATCCTTAGTATTGATACTAAGGGCTCACCTACATGGTGATTTGGTGTGTGTTTGCTGCTACTCACATCCCCTTTTAACTGATGTTACTGGCAGACAGAAGCTATCACATGCATGTGTACTGTAATTCTCCCCTCCCCAGCTGCAACATCTCCCCCTTGCACTGCAGTTAGGCTTTTAAAAAGGACCTTCTGTTACCTACAAGCTTATTTGGGGGGGCAGGCATCAAGGAAGGCCTTTATGGACATGTGTGTCTGTGGGCAATGCGTTAGCAAACCGTGGCTTAAGGCTGCACAGCAAATTTTGTGGCCAAAGACATTTTTCTGCTTGCAAACAGAGCCAACATAGCACTACCAGCCCTACTAGGTTCCACATTCTCAAAAGCCTTGCAGCACAATTCAGATCCATATTCCTGCTTTCATATGTCCTCCTCTCACCCCAAACCCAATTGCTACACCCTGCTGCATGGCAGAAACAGCCTTGTGGTGGACCAAAGTATGGGGTCTGGGTCACCCATATATAAGTTCAGTACCTTATCCACTGCTGTACCAAAATGCATGTGAATCAGCAACTGTTTTTTCCATAGCAGTAAGGTGCAAAACCTTGCAAAGCCAATAGTAACATGTTTACCAAATGAAGAACTACTCAAAACCTCCTTGCCTTCCCAACAAATGTAAAAGATACAAGGGCAGAGAGAATCTGTAAAGAACAGGGCTTTGAGATGAGAGCAAGGTGTCTCAGGATCATATATTTACACAACAGTTGTTCTAACAAATGTGTTGGTATTATCCATCAGGTAGCATAACCTATACTCTGGACAAGAGGCTACTGTAAGGACAGAATATGGAGAAACCGATTGGTTCCCCATCGGAAAGGGTGTGAGACAGGGGTGTATTTTATCACCCTATTTGTTTATGATATGCAGAACATATCATACAGAAAGTGGGATTGGACCAAGATGAAGGAGCTGTGAAAACTGGAGGGAGAAATATCAATAATTTAAGATATGCAGATGATACCATATTACTAGCAGAAACCAGTTATGATTTGAAACGAAAGCTGATGAAAGTTAAAGAGGAAAGCACAAAAGCAGGACTACAGCTGAACATCAAGAAGACTAAAGTAATGACAACAGAAGATTTATGTAACTTTAAAGTCAACAATGAGGACACTGAACTTATCAAGGATTATCAATACCTTGGCACAGTCATTATCTAGAATGGAGACAATAGTAAAGAAATCAGAAGAAGGCTAGGACTGGAGAGGTTATCTATGAGAGAACTAGAAAAGGTCCTCAAATACCAAGATGTTTCACTGAACACCAAAGTCAGGATCATTAACCATGGTATTCCCAATCTCTACGTATGGATGTGAAAGTTGGACAGTGAAAAAAGTGGATAAGAGAAAAATCAACTCATTTGAAATGTGGTGTTGGAGGACAGCTTTGCGGATACCATGGACCTCAAAAAAGACAAATAGTTGGGTGTTAACAAATTAAATCGGAACTATCACTAGAAGCTAAAACGATTAAACTTATGAGGTTATCATACTTTGGACACATAATGAGAACACACAGAAAAGACAATAATGCTGGGTAAAACAGAAGGGAGTAAAAAAAAAGAGGAAGGCCAAAGAAGAGATGGATTGATTCCATAAAGGAAGCCACAGACCTGAACTTACAAGATCTGAACAGGTTGGTTTACAACAAATGCTTTTGGAGGTTGCTGATTCATAGGGTCGCCATAAGTTGTAATCGACTTGAAGGCACATAAAACACACAGTGTAAGGTAACAAAACTCCAAAGAGTCATATGTTGAGCTCTCCCCCTGCCTTGCATTGGCGTTTGAGTACCACTCCATCAGAAGCAATGTTCTAGACCAGCCTTTCCCAACCAGTGTGCCTCCAGATGTTGTCGGACCACAATTCCCATTTTTCGTGACCATTGGCAATGCTGAGGCTGATGGGAGTTGTGGTCCAACAACATCTGGAGGCACACTGGTCTAGATGGCCAGACTTCAGAGAAAATTAAGATACCCTCTCCGATACAAGGAACTGCTAAAGGTCAGAAAAACGGAGGAATGATAAATCAGAATAGGGAACCAGCTACTGTTCTTTGTGGGAGGAAGGGAAGTGGGTGCTCAGGTTGGCATAATTGGCACAGCAGAAGGAATGGGGAGAACAGCAGAAATGTCAAACAAGAGTCCAGCTTTTACAGCCATTATTTTATTTTCAAATTATGTATCACCTTCAGCTCTAAAATTAAGTCATGCCAATCTTCCTCTAGTGACTGATTCACAAGTCATCAGTTTCACCACTGAGATGGATTTTCAAAAAAGAAAAAAGTGCCTTCTCTTGTTAGAGCTGGGATGAATATTCCCATGGAGCTTGTTACACTGATCAAACAAGAGATTAAAAAGGGGGGGGACCCCTCATCCTGCTGCATTTTTCTCCATTATTGCCTTTCCAGTGTGCCCAGTAGGCTTTTAAATTTATGAAATCCAGGTGTGGGGAATGGCACTAGAGCCTTACTAGAGAAGGAACTACAAACCAGATGTAATTGTTCAATTGGTGCCAAAATCTGTTTCATGGAAGAATCATTTCAACATCTCACTAGACCTTAGATTCTCTTACTGCTACTCAGAAGAAAAACCTCTGTGATGCAGCCCAGCTCAGGTGATAAAGGATAGCCTTTATAAAAGTTTTCGAAAAGAAGACAGAAAGACATTAATTACCTCTTGTCCACTGCAATGCTTACAATGGGGCACAACACAGATATTTTGAAGGTAGTTTTAGAAGAAACCATAAAGGGAAAGTGGAAATCTGAGTCTGGTCCTTTCACAGGCGTCTTTCATTAAGACAATTATGTGTTCTTTTCTTTTGCTAAGCCAAAACTACTCTGTTTTATGCAAATATTTTTGGCAGTGCCCCCAAAAAATCCTGGGTTTTTTTTGCATTTAAAACATTTGTGTGTCTTATTCATTTACATGGCCCTCACCTGCTCTCACTCTCAACTGACTTCCCTTCCCTCAGTGACTGTCTTACGTTGGTCTGGTAGCAGTCAGATACCAGAGCAATTTAGAAGCGCTGAAGGAAAGGTCAGGCATGGTGATGCAGTCCAAGAGTGAGCATAGTCCAACAGAAGGTTCATGAGGCAAAGGCAAAGTCAAGCACAGTGGAATTGCCCACAGGTAGACAGGAGCCCAAGAGCAAGGGGTTAGCAGGAGTCCAGGGGTCAACAGCACAAGGTCAGTAAGGATAGGTAGCAGGAGCAAGCAGCTGGGTTACACAGAGCTAAGGACCTGTACTGATCCAGGAACTAGGGAACAGGGATCCAAAAACTAGGGAATCCAGGGAACTGCTGCAGCACTAGAGGACTGAAGAAAACCTGCCCTGGGAGTGAGTATCTGAGCATCTGGGTGCTTGCTGCTCGCTCCTTTGGGTTGCTGTCACTCAAGACAGCTGAAGTCCCTGGTAAGTGCTGCAAGGCCTGGGACCCGCTCCCTGACCCTGGCTCCAGAAAGAGGCTGCAGTTAACCTTGCAGCCTCTTGCATCAGCTTCTGGCTGGGTCAGGAGACTTAAAAGCCCAGCTGCTCTTGGGTGGCGGGTCTGCCACCAGTGGGGCCACCGAAGGGGCAACACCAAAGGGGATTGCCCCTTTGGGAATCCTGAGGGCGAGGGCACTACCCCCCCTTCTATTTTTTAAATTATTATTATTATTTTTTTGTTAAACCAATCTAGAGGAGATTGGTGGTGGAGAGGGCGTGTGGCTTACGTGTAGTTCCTGCGCAGGGTGAGAGCCTGTGCAGTGAACTGAATGATAGGAGAAAGTTGCCAGATGCCTTCAGAGTGAGAGTCTGTAACTGGCAGAAGGCTGGCCCTCCCTGGGTGTGAGACAGGAGGGGGAGTAGATGGGCCCTGTGTGAAAAAGTTTGAATGGGTATGACTATTCCCAATTCTTGCAGAGGCCTACTGGGAAAATTGAAGTTGATCTGACCCAGCTTTTCCCACCTGGATACTCGGTGCAACACCAGCACAGGCTGAAGGGACGGGGGGGGAGGAGTTGCTGTGGTCTACAGAACTTCCATCTTTGTCACCAGGAAACCACTCTGTCTTGGAGCTGGCTGTAAGGGACTGCACCTGGTGTCAGGCCGAGGAGACATTAAACTAGGGTTGCTGCTGGTGTACCATCCACCCTGCTGCCCAGCAGCTTCTCTGACCGAGCTGGTGGAGGCCATCTCAGCTGTGGTATTGGAGGAGCCTAGAGAGATAGTGCTGGGTGATTTCAATATCCATGCTGAGCCTGCCGCTAGTGTTCTGGCTTGGGACGTCATGGCCTCCATGATGACCATGGGGCTGTCTCAAGTTGTCACTGGCCGAACACATAGGGCAGGGTACACCCTCGACTTGCGTTTTGCTCCAGATGGAGGAAGGGGTGGTCTGGAGATAGGTTTTTTTTTAATGTAACCCCATTGTCATGAGCAGATCACTTCCTGGTGGAGATTAGACTTGTGGCTCTGATCCTTCCCTGCAGGGGTGATGGACAGATTAAGATGGTCCACCCCCAGAGACTAATGGAATCCACTGGATTCCTGAATGTCCTGGGGGAATTCCCAGTAGATAAAACAGGTGACCTTGTTGAGGCTCTTGTCATGCTGTGGAACAGCGAGGCGCGTCAGGCTCTTGACACAGTTGCCCCCAAGTGCCGTCTCCGGCATTGTGAAGCCCGGTTTGCCCCTTGGTACACCAGTGAGCTAAGGGCAATGAAACAGGCTGGACGACAGCTAGAGTGCAAGTGGCGAAACACATGCTGTGAGGCTGATAGAGCATGAGTAAAACATCATAGCCGTGCCTACTGTGTGGTGGTGAGGGCAGTGAAGAAGGCCCACTTCTCTGCCTCCATTGTATCTTCAAGTAGCCATCCAGTGGAGCTTTTCCATATTGTCAGGAGTCTGTTGACATCAACTCCAAGAAATGGAGTTTTAAACCCTTAGGAGGCCCACTGTGGATTGTTTGCAAGGCACTTTGAGGGTAAAGTTACTCGCCTCCGTAGCCCCCAGTGAGGTGTACTGTGCAACATCTGCTGCAACTTCTTGGGAATAGTTTCAGTTGATGTGGCCTGATGACAAAGACAATGTGCTTGCTGTCATGGCCCCGTCAGAGGACTCATCAGACGAGGATGACTCGGGAGTAACAGCAGCAGACCCAGAAGCAGCAGACCCAGAAGGAGAAATGGAGGAAACTCCTGAGAACCCAGCTCCTTCTCCCCCTCAGCTGCAGAGCACCCCAGACACAGCTGAAGCCCTTCAGCCAGACGCAGACAGTTAACAGGATACTCCCCCCTCACCTGCAGAACGTAGACAACAGAAGGTCAGGCAGAAGAGGGGCAGGCCTGTCCACTTAAGGCCAAAACGCTGATGGCTCACACCTGCTGACAAACCTGCTCCTTAAAAGTCAAACTTTGGCTTCAGCTTGTTGCTGACTACAACGTCAGGCGTGACCACTGTGTGTCTTCCTATCCCCTGAACCTTGACTTAGACTGATCTCTCAGTAAACTAGACCCGGACCTTCACTGACATCTCTTCTGGATTTCTGGCTTGGCACGTAAGCTTCGAACGGCCTCTGCCCTTATCTTGCTTCCTCCTTGCTAGCCTGGCAGATTTATAGCCAAGCTGCCGGCTGAGGACTTACGGCCTGGCAATTACCAAGGAATCTCCAGCCCTGCCTGCACCCCCACTGACACGGATGTCTCAGTGAAGAGCTGACACTTGCAATGATGCGGCCAGCAAAATGTCCTCTTGACCCTTGCCCTTCTTGGCTTATTAAAGCTTACTGAGGGGGTTTGACCGAGTGGATCCAGGGTGTGGTCAATGCACCATTGTGAGAGGGAGTGGTTCCAGCCGCCTTGAAAGAGGTGGGGATCCGACCACTCCTGAAAAAGCCCACCCTGAACCCATTGGTTTGTGACAACTTCTGACTGCTTGCAAATACCCCCTTTTTAGTGAAGGTGATTGAGAGGGTTGTGGCGCAGCAATGAAAAAGATTGTCTTGACCCACCCCAGTCTGGGTTCAGGCCTGGTTATGGGACTGAATTGGCCTTGGTTGCCCTGATGGATGACTTTATTGGGAGAAGGACAGGGGGAGTGCAACCCTGTTATTCTTACTTGATCTCTCAGTGGCTTTTGATACCATTGACCATGGTATCCTGCTGGCCGCCTTGGTGAGATGGGTATTGGAGGCACTGTTTTACAGTGGTTCCGATTCTATCTCCAAAGTTGATCTTAGAGAATAGCATTGGGTGACTGTCTTTTGGCCCCCTGGCAGTTGTCCTGTGGGGTGCTGCAGGGTATCATCTTGTCCCCCATGCTGTTTAACATTTATATGAAGCCCTTGGGAGCAAATCAGGAGTCTTGGGGTGAGGTGTCAGCAGTATGCTAACGATACTCAGCTCTATTTCTCTGTAACATCTGAATTGGGAGAGGCTGTGCAAGCCCTTGGCTGCTGCCTGGACTTGGTGGTGGGCTGGATGAGGGCCAATAAACTGAGTCTGAATCGTAGCAAGACCGAGGCACTGTGGGTTGGTGGTTCCCGAGTTTGGATAATTGGTCAGTTGCCTGCTTTGGGTGGGGTCGTACTCCCTATGAAAGAGCAGGTCCGTAGTCTAGCGGTGCTCCTGGATCCATTTTTGTCTCTAGAGGCCCAGGTGACTTCCATGGCTAGGAATGCCTTTTACCAGCTTTGGCTGGTAAGACAGCTGTGGCTGTTTCTGGACCGGGATAGGCTGACCACTGTTGTCCACGCACTGGTAACCTCCAGGATGGATTACTGTAATGAGCTTTTATCGCTTATATACCCAGTTGATCAGTGCGCTCTGCAGGTGAGGGCCTCCTGCAGATACCATCTTATTAGGAGGTCCATTCTGCACAACATAGGAAATGAACCTTTAGTGTGGCGGCACTACCCTGTGGAATTCCCTCCCCTTGAATATTAGACAGGTGCCATCTTGATTATATTTTTGGCGCCTTTTGAAGACTTTCTTCTTTCAAGAAGCCTTTTAAGTTGGGACCTATCCCAGTCTGCGTCTGTGTTGGAATTGCTTTTTAATATATATTTTTTAAAAACCCTTTTTTAAAAAAAAACCAATATGTTTTTTAAGCCTTTTTAAAAATATGTCTTTAAAGTTTTTAAAAAAATATTTTTATAAAGTTGTTTTGTTTTAATGCATTTTAAGGTCTGTTTTTATGATGTTTCAAAGTGTTTTTAGTGTTTTTGTTTGCTGCTCTGGGCTCCTGCTTGGAGGAAGGGCGGGATATATATCAAATAATACATAAACTAACCATCTGCTACTGAGAGTTTATGTAGCCTGGTCACCCAGACCCAGCTGCAATTGGTTAGCACAGTCTTCAAGGTTCCCTCGTTCTGAGGAGGCCTCTTGCAACCAAGCAGGTTGGTTCTTCTGGGCCTTGAGGCATACTTTGTTGACAAGTGGCTGCCTGAGCCTGCAGCGTCTGACACCATTGTTCCCTGGGGCTGGGAGGTAGTTTGACCTCCCTCTTTGAGGGAGGCGAAGGAGCTGGTACAAGTGAGTCAGGAACCTCATCCATGGATTATTCCAGGTCTTCTGCTACAAATGGGCCTAGAATCTAATTAGTTTTGGTACAGTATGATGATTATCAGCTTTTGGTAACACAGATGCAGACTTTTTCACTGGTGGTATGGCACCGAGTGTTGTGGAATGCCCTCCCTGCTGAAATACAAGAGGCCCTATCAGGATTGGCATTCTGCTGGCTCTTGAAGAGACGCCTGTTTAAGCAAGCATTCCCTTGCACTTGAACTTCCTGATAGCACTGGGTAGCATAGCTAGAATATGGGTAAATCCCAGCTAACCAGGCAAAATGGGAACCTCAAATGAAAAGGAGTTTCATAAAATTGGTCCCACAATACTGAATGTGCAGCTCCTGGTGGATACAAGGTATGCATCTGAGCCATGAGCAACCACTAGCAGTAACTCCCCCAAAGACCTTGTGATCAAGCAGGGATATAAGGAGTCAGGCGGTCTTTGGGATCATCCACGTGGTGATTTAGTGTGTCTGGTGCTACCTGCATTCCCTTGTAATTCACATGGTTCACATGACGTTGCGGGCAAGCAGAAGCTATAACTCAGGTTCCCCCTTTAAATCCATATTAACCCAATCAACTGTCTCAGCTGTGCAGTGTTCCTCCTTGTAGGCACATTGCTTCAATGTTTTTTAGTGGGTGGGCTCTCTTTTAATCCCCCATCGCCCGCTCCCTTCCTCTCTGCTGCCTGCAAAAGCTGCCACAGCTGCTGTCTACTTTGCCTTTTCACTCCCTCCCCCCGTACGCCTTTCATTCACGCTGGCACAGTGGAGAAGGGGGGGTTGTCAGTTTCATTTTATCTTGTCAATTTCACACTGAGGAGCTCTCCCCACTTCAGCCTTGAATCAGAGGGTGTAAACATGTAAATTAGAGGGCAAAGCCACAAGGAAACGGCGATACTGATCCCCCATAGAGGAACGCCTACTAGTGTGAATGGAAAACAGCAGATTTGAAGCTACCAAGTGTGGACATTGCAAATCTATCACAACGGTAAAAGCAGCGTCTTTAGTACAAAAGTATGCTCCCGTGTGGGTAAGCCCTTTGAGTCCTAAATCGGAGTTGTTAAGGACCTTGTAAATTAATACAAGAAACTAGAACCTAGCCTGGTAGTGTACGGGCAGCCAGTATGAGCTTTTGAGCACTAGAGTTATGTGCTGGTGATAGTCTGTCCCTATCAGCAGTCTAACCACAGCATTTTGCATGAGCTGGAGCCTCCGGCAGCACTGCATAAAGCACATAGCAATAATCAAGTCATAGCAATAATCAAGGGCACAAATGCTGAAATGGCTGCATGCAATGTGCAAGGAACTCTGAGTTATGCAGTTTTCCTGTCTTCAGCTACTCCAGTCTGAGAAGAAATAACATATCAGTCATCCTGGAAATTAAATGTACCAGGGCTTCTTGAGCCAGGCATACTGTTATGAGAGTCCATAGTATGCCATGGAAAACAATGCAGAGAGGAGGGAGGAAAGATTATGAGGGGTGGGGCTAGGTGGATTCTCCAACAAACTGTCAGGTGGGGGAACTGCTCAAAAGCTCTCTGCTGCAAATCCCAGTCTCTCAGTCCTGATTTGCATAGGAAAAGCAGTGAGTTGGGGCTTAAAGAAAGAAGGAATGTATAATTCCACCATCACAAGGCTGCACAACTTAAACACAGCTCTGAGTTCCTTGGAGAAGGTGCAAGATAGAAGTGGAACAAATGTTATTACCACATATCCATTCTATTTTTAGATGGTCACAAAATATGCAACTATTTCAAGAAGACACAAAGGATGCTTTATTGACATGGAGATAATCTCAACACCCAAGGAGCTAAAAAATATCTGGGTGATTGAAATAAAAGCATCCCTGCACCCCACAATCCATTTTCACTCCTACTGAGATCAAACAAATCCCTGATGTAGCCGGAAGGGGCCTTGAACGGTGATGAGAAATATCAAAAGCAATGTGTAGATCTGTTTTTTCATTTATTTTCCAGGAAACTTGTGGGATTAAAAAGTAATTATCACATAACTGTATGGAAGTGAATTCAAAGACCATCAAAATACATTTACTGCACTGCACTGGGGTATGGTTCACTGTCCCTAGGCAATGTCAGCCTGCACCTTTAAAAATTTTTTTAAGGAAATTATTATGCAATTCTTTTTTGTGCAATATGATTATATCCTCCATGGTTATAATATAAATTTGGGTTTCTAATTGACTGTAAGTGAAAACTGATTATTGTTGGAAGTTTCACTTCAATCAATGCATTGTCTTGCTGTGTGCTCTGAATCTATTGACCATTTCCAGGGCCGGTCCTAAAGGGCAGCCAGGTGGGGCACTGGCCCGAGGGCCCCTGGAGCTACAGGGTAAAAGGGGGGCCCTCAGCGGCCCCTCCGCTCCCCTTCTGTGATCCACGGCGATCTGCACCCCCCACGCCCCCTACTTAGGTCTCCTGCCTCCATGACAACCATGGGTCTGTCTCAAGTATTATCTGGCCCCGCTCATGTTGCTGGTCACACCCTCGACCTTGTTTTCTGTGTTGGTCGGGATGACGGTGATCTTGGTGTGGAAGAACTTGCGGTTTTCAACATTGTCTTAGGCTGCAAGAGTTAAGACCTCATGTCAGCCTCCATTTTCTTTAACCTATCCGCTGTTTTTGACACTCATGCTATCCTTTCTGATTAGAATTCTAGGCTGATTTTCACTATCCTGCTGCAAACTTGTTAAGGGAATGGTGGAAGCTATCCAGTCCATGTGGTAAGTCACCAGGCACGAGAAATTTAAAGCAGTCTAAGTGCCAGTTATAGCTACAGACATGACACTTTCCCCCCCAACGTTTGAAGGCGGTATGATAGTCCTGTTGTTGCCCACGGCACATAAATGTCCATTTCTTTTGTCCCACTGTCAACTCTGATCAAACACATGTATTGCTTAGAAAGCTAGTAAAGCCTTCTTGATTAGAAACAATGGCTGGGACAAAATAAATGAGTGTGTAGTCTAAATGCAACAGTGGCCAATACCACCTTCAGTTGTCTTAAACTGTATTCTCTGTCTCAGGAGACACATTGTGTACACTGGCGTTTAGGTGAGGCATAATCTGTGAATATAAAAATAAGCATCTAAGCCCCACACTTTAAAATGTGCAGTGCCATCATGATGTAAATGCTGCGACAAAACCAGTGTAACAGATGTTCCAGCCTTATTCCTTTTGTTTTGAATGAAGAAGACACTGTACAAAACATAAATGCCCAAATTCCAAATTCCAAATGACTTTAGGAAACATCTGGAATGTATTTAGCCTGCCCGCCCAAACAAGAGCCTCTCATTATAGGACATAAACCCTACCTCAGGACCTCCTTAATTTATTCTACACTGCAAAAGCCCTTTTTAGCTGCTATGCTAGCTGAAAGTTCTCTAGAGAGGTGCCCCAGACTCTTTGGAGTAGGCACCTAACCTGCTTCAAAAGAAGCCAGTGATCTGTAATGCTTCAAAGGAGGCCTTGCTTGAATCAAGAGAACATTTCTGGTAAAACAGGCTATCCAAGTATCTTGTGAATGTCTCTTGCAAATGACTACTCGTATTTGATAAACATACAGCTTTATCCAGCACCCCCTTAAGCTGGATCTTATATTTAAGGGTGTTCCCAAATGGGGATTAATTTGCAAACAGGTCACTGGCAGCAGGATTTATTGCTTACTAGATTTCTCCTGAAGAGGGTAAATCTGGATTAGATAGGGGAAAATATGGGCTAGCATTTTGATGCCAACAATGTCATGTGGATGCTACAAAACATTTGCATGCATGAGGAGAAATTATCCCACATTAAATACTAGCCTGGGAGTATACTCTAACCCAGGCATTCCTAACCTTTTTTCACCAGAGGGCACATTTCAAATTTTGAGAGAGTCCTGGGGGCACCAGTCACAAAATGGCTGCCATGAGGATGTGGCATAACACAAAATTAGACAGTTGTCATGGGGAAGCTTTTTCCATAATTAACTTTCCACACTAGAAAAGGCTTGACCTGTTGAATTTTTGCCTGCCATACAGCTGTTAAAGTCACAAACCCTTTTCCCACCAACACCAACCCTAAACTAAAGCCTAGGCTGCCAGCGTGTCTGACCATATATGCTCAGTCCTGTTGATTTCAGTGGGATTTTATTTAGAATTAAAGAGGATCTCACCCTGTTCCTAATCAACTTAAGGAATTTCCAGTAAGATGGAACTGCTTGGCTTATTACTAAGAGAGATGAATTCAATATTGCAATATACAAATGAAATGAAATAAATGAAATGAATATTTGATACTGTGGATCCATATTTGGTATATGTTTTATACGATGTGTTTTACTGCTTTTATTAGAATTATGTATCTTTCATAGTTTTGGGGCTGAGCCAGTAAAAATTCTCATTGCACTGTGTACTTCACAATATGGGCAGGGATGGGCCTTCTCGTCCATCTTGTGATGTGGATAGGTTAGAACATGCATTCCCATCTCCTCACTGGGGTGAGCTTGATTTTCTGTAAGACTTACAGCAGAGATGGAGAACATGTAATGCTTCTGATGTTGCTGGACTACAACTCCCATTACTGGCCCTGGCCATTGGCCATGCTGGCAGGAGCTGATGGGAGTTGGAGTCCAGCAATACCTGGAGGAACATAGATTCCCCATCCCTGACTTAGATACATCACTTTTTTGTGCATGGATATCTCAGGATTGGGACCACTGTTACAGAAACTGACAGAGCATGGCTAATTACAACAGGATCCTGTTGCTTAGACAATTAAGTGAAAATCTGTTAGGAAAAAAAGCCATTTGAATGGAAAGCCCATAGCAAATTAAAGTTTTATAGCTATGTAGCACTTAAAGTTTATAGTTCTGCAGCACTTTGGAGTAAAGCAGTATAATATAAAGTAATCAATACAACTCCTTTTGGAGTTTTTTAAAAAAGGTAGAAATAAGTCCTACATTAAGAAATGCAGTCAAGAAAAATGTTCTTTCATGAGCTATTCAAGTCAATAGATGATTTAAATTCCCCATCATAAAAAAAACTGCAAGACATTCTGAATTTTTATGAGCATTATTCTTTCAGCAAATTGATAAAGAATGTTCTCAACGAGGCATTTTTAGTGAGCTTCTATTATTATGCTTTGTTTATGTCTTTATGAAAGAGAATATAATCCCTCATTTAAAATTGTTTATGCATATCCAAGCCACCATGGATGGAATGGTGGGGCCAAGCTGGAAGTTGAAGGCCTCTCCAAGGTCAAGCTCTGAAGAAAAAAACCAGTTCTGCAAATTTTCAGTAGAAACCAGATGTGCATCATGTTGACTGGATGGTGCCTGTGATATCCCTAAGGGAATTCCAAATTGCCGCTGTAGTTTTACATGAGGAAAACAATCCTTTAATTTTTTTAACAACACAGGAATGACATATATGCCAAGTCAGATCTGTGGTCCATCTAGCGCAGTACTTTCTACACTGACTGGTGATGGCTCTCCAAGGTGAAAGACATCCCCAGCCTTTTCCTGTAGGTGCTGGGAATTCAACTTGAAACCTTCTACATGCAAGGCAGATGCTTTACCACTTAGCTATGGTCTTTCATAAGAAGATAAAATAATGGATAAACAAACATATGTACAGCTAGGCTTGGCTCCCAGTTTTTAGGGGGTCTTTGGCAAACACTTTTCTGGTGGACTCTTGCCTATATCGGAGGGCCTCCAGCCACAGACTTACCTGGTGGCAGTAGTGAGTGATTGTGAGTGGCTGGGCCCCAGTGTGGCCTGCCATTTCAATTTCCCACAGTGCAATACTACATCAGGGTTATTGTGGAAAATTAAAAATGGTGGTGCACAGACTTAGCCACCCACCACAGAGGAGCAAGGTTTAGGGATGAGCGAGAAATTCAATTCAGTTCGCAATTCATGCTGAATCTGTCAAGTTTGCCCTTCCAAAACAATATTAGAATTGACACACACCCATCTTTTGAAATTTAAACATTCGAATTTTGCAATGCAGTTCGCCAACCAACCAAAGTTTACAAAACTTTGTGCATAAAAGTGTGCATAAAAATGAATATATGAGTGAAAACATACACAAATGGAATTATATGACGAGAAATTGCTTGCAAAATGTGTACATCAGTTAAAACTGCCCACGAAAGTGTTAGGAGAAATTCACATTAGCACGCTGGAGAATTTTCACGAGGTTTGGTTTTTTTTATTGCAAACTGCTGCAAAAATGTGGAGAACTGGACTTAAGATTGGAAAAATGAGAAACCTGAAACTGATAGCTCTTTCCATCCCTAGCAAAGATAGGCCTCAGTGCTGGTGGGGCCAGGCGCTGATGGTAGGCCTGCATGCCGCACTGGTTTTGTTTAAAAGGAAACAGTCCACCTGAAGGGGGGGAGGGACAAAGCTGACAACTGAGCCAGGGTTTGATTTGCTGGTATGCATGTCTGTCATTTCAGTTGTGAGAGAAGGAGGAAGCTCTACTTACCCCATGACTGAAGGACCAGTTGTAAACTCTCTTTTTATATTACATCTGTTTTCACCCACACTGTCTGAGTGTTTGTGAAGGAAGCTCAAATGGGACTGGAGAAAAGGGCCCAGAAAACAAGGATTGAAATAATTTGAGGTGTCAATATACTTTCTTCCATGAATGCAGCTGAAGAAAATAACTTGATTGCACTGCACATATCCAAAACCAAATAACTTGGGTGCATTTTTTAAAATCATTAGGCTCTAGGGTTGCCAGGTCCATGGCCTGAGACTGATCCTGTATCTTTAGGAGAAGAGAAAGTCAGCCAAGTCCAGGTGTTCTTGCAACACCGTAATGGGAAAAACCACAAGGTGGAATTCTCCCTTCTCCCTCCACAACTTTTAAAGATACAGAAGACCTCTTGGAGGGTGGGCCCGGCCACCAAGAGGTCTTCTGTATCTTTAAAAGTTGTGCAGGGGGAAGGGAGAATTCCAGCTTGTGGTTTTTCCCATTACAGAATTGCAAGAACACCTGCACTTGGCTGACCTTCTCTTCTCCTAAAGATACAGGATCAGTCTCAGGCCATGGACCTGGCAACCCTAGTAGGCTCTCCCTCGGTAGCTTTTCTTCTAGAGCAGGTCCTCCTAGCGCTAACTGTTTCCCAATATTAGCATTACCAAGATAGACTACAATCACAAGCTTTAATCTCTAAACTGAATTCCCAATTAGCCAATCGTAAACCAACCCCTCTATGTGTCACCAAGGGTGGTTACAAAACCTTTACTGAAAGCAGGCTTCTGTTTAAATGAAAAAATAATGCCTGCTGGTTCACATGTGCTATCTCCAAAGCAAGTGGGTCTTTTCTTTTCTTTGTCATATGTGTCAGTAACAGAGCACATATATGTTTCTTCCATGCAAGAAAAAAAATTGACTCAGTTAAAACGAAGTGAGAATACCTGCTTTGTATCATTGTATCTTTACTGTTACCGTAGATGTGGCTCAGTCTTGATAAATGGCTGGGTTGCTGAACATGAAGTCATGAGTGAGGGCAAAGGGATTGTGCTCTAGCAATAGCTTTTAATAATTATGGCCCAACAAGGGGAGGGCTACAACTCTCTCCTGTATCAATTTATTTGCTTCCTGCTGGTAACTAAGCACCTGCAACCCCCTTATTGTTCCATAATTAACAACTCTCTGTTGGCTAGTTTTAGGAAAAACCGGTCTGATTTGTTGACTTATACCATAATGACACAAAACAATGCTCCATTGATTGCAACAGAACCACCTTCTGATGATTTGTCTACACTAGAACTTACCTCAAGTCACTGACAATGTAAAGATAATGGCCCCATTCATACACCATACTAAGCCATCAACCATCACTTACTGTACACGAGCCCATATGTCATTCCTCCCTACTCATGCTTGGGAGAAGCAAACCGTGATCCCTGAGTAGGCAATTAGGTCCAGACCAGGAATAGTGGCTGTTTCACTCCAAAAAACACAATGATAAGTCAACATTTGTTCTTGGCTTACCCATCGTGGACTAGAGTCCACTTCATCAGATGCCTGGAAATATTCTCCTGACCTGGCAAGCCAGGTACATATACACATGGGCTAGAGAGAGGGAAAACGTTCACTGTGGAGTCAAAGGGAAATAAAAAGGAACATATCCAGGACAGTGATAATTGTGTTAAAGCTTAAATATATGTGAAATAATTACTGTGATTATTCACATTCACAAAGCAGTGCTGATGATCACACACGTCTTACCATAAAGATATTGCCCTAATGAGAATTTTGGAATTGTTCTTACAGGCCAACAGAGTTGCCTTTGCTTTTTGAGCATCCTGGCATTGGTAAGTTAATTAACACCTGCAGTGGGATAAAGCTGTAAGCAGTTGCTAAACTGCAGTGCATAAATGGTCATGGAATGCTTAAGATAGCAAACTTGTGTAATGATTAGCCCTATCTCAACAGAAGATGAATAGTAGTCTGCATTAGTATTCTATTATTATCATACTAGAAAAGGAGTAATTGTTAATGCTGCCCCCACATAGTACAACCAGAAGGATTACAGTGGTCTTAAAACTGAGAAGCTCAAAGTCAGAGATGTGAAAAAAGGCACTGTTATGTGGGTAGCTCGAATTCATTTGGCAAAATAAAAAGCTTCAAACGTTAATGGATAAGTACCACTTACTCCTTTGTAGTAGCACCCATTGTAGTAGCAGAAATTAGGATTTTTTAGTCATACATTTCTTTCTGTACGGAAAATGTATTCTGCTTGCCATGACATTGATGATAATGGCTGTCAGCCAGAAATGAAAGCAAATGTGTTCTGCAAAGGCATAAAATAAGTGTGTGGGATGGTAAATACTGGAATGAAACCCAGGCTGAACATTTTTGTTTGCCACTGCAACACGTACAACCTTAGAGGACTGCAAAGTCCCCAAATATCAAATGTATTCCTAGCATAACTAACAGATGAACAAACACTTGTAAGATAAGATTTCTAATTTCATCAAATTTTGAATGTAAAATTCTTATACCAATATCTCATATATCAAATAATAATCAAATACTACTGATAGCATTTGACAGCTGACACGCAATGGTATCAAACACTACATACTTTTGCATTGTCAAATATCAAATATTGAAATCCTGTGTCTGTAAATACCAAACATCACTATCAAATATTCAGGGAATATGGGTGAATATTCAAATATTCAGTGAATATTTAATTTGAAAATTTAGAGGAGAATTTTGGAGAACAAATTAGTTTATACTTGAATTCATTATGTTATAGGCCATCTGTGATATTTCATGTTTTGGGCCCTTTTGAGGTCTCCAGGGTTAAATTAAATGTATAAAAGTTGGGAGAAATGAATTCATATATATTGAAGAAACACCAGCTAGAAGTACAAGCTGCCTACCTGCTGTAAGGGTTAAATTTCTTTCACTTTCCTCTCCATCCTCTCCTATCTGATAACTGGGCTCTCCTACCTTTCTGACAGAGAACATCAGGCTAGGAAGTCTGCCAAGAGTCTGGGCACTTCCCTCCTCCCTTTGGTAAACAAAAGTATACAGGCATACCCTGCTTTAACATATGCAATGGGACTGGAGCGTGTATGTAAAGTGAAAATTTATTTAAAGTGAAGCAACTATCTATGCATGTACTGCACTGCAATCGCCACTAGATGGCAGCGGCGTCATGCGATTAAGTGTCGGTTATTGCGAAGCACGTACGTTAAAGTGGGGTATGGGGGAGTATGGAGCATGTACGTTATAGCGAGGCGACTTTAAGTGAAGCGACTTTAAGCGGGGTATGCCTGTATTGAGAAACAGACCTGTTAGGCCTGGGGGCGGGGGAAGACAAATAGCACTATTGACAGCTCTCTCAAGAATCTATAGTTCTGTCATATCTTTAACTAGTTACAAGCCACGATGCTGTGAAAGCTTTGAGAAGCTTCACAATGCAAAGTTATTAGGCCTCATCCAATAAGAAAGGCCTATAAATAGCCTGAAAACCCATTTTTCAAGACCAGTCTTAGTGACTCTGCAGGCTGTCAAAGCGAAGGCTACTAAAGCAAGTCTGCTAAAGATGACTGGAGATAAGATTACGATGCCCGTCCTTGTGACTATGCCGAAGATGCTGCCACAGATACTGCTTGACACTGACCAGTGGCTGTTTTGAAGCCCAGCAAATAGTGACAGCATGCCATTTCTGGCAGTGAAAAGTTTATATTGAATCTTTGCAGGTGTTTAACACTGCAAAGATTATAAGAAATATATACAGTGCCTTGCAAAAGTACTCAGACCCCTGACCAATCGTCTCATATTTCTGAATTACAAATGGTACATTGTAATTTCATTCTGTATGATATTTAATTTTGAAACACAAACTCAAACTCAATTATTATAAGGTGACATTGGTTTTTGTTGGGAAATATTTGTAAGAAACAAAAAAACTGAAACATGTTGCTTGCATAAGTATCCAACCCCCACACATTAATATTTGGTAGTGCCACCTTTCGCTGCAAAAACAGCTTTAAGTCTTTTGGGGTAGGTATGTATCAGCTTTGCACACAGTGTTGGAGGGATTTTGGCCCATTCTTCTTGGCAGACTCACTCCAGGTCGTTCAGGTTGGTTGGACATTGCTCGTGGACTGCAATTTTCAAAGAGCGGCACAGATTCTCCATGGGATTGAGATCAGGACTTTGACTGGACCACTATAGGACATTCACCTTTTTGTTCTTGAGCTACTGCAAAGTTACTTTGGCCTTGTGCTTGGGATCATTGTCTTGCTGAAAAGTGAATTTCCTCCCAAGCTTCAGTTTTTTAGTGGATTGAAGCAGGTTCTCTTGCAGTATTTCCCTGTATTTTGCTCCATCCATTCTTCCTTCAATTTTAACAAGATGCCCAGTCCCTGCTGATGAGAAGCATCCCCACAGCATGATGCTGCCACCACCATACTTCACTGTAGGGATGGTGTGTCTTGAGGCATGGGCAATGTTAGGTTTGTGCCACACATAGTGCTTTGGGTTTTGGCCAGAAAGCTCTATCTTGGTCTCATCTGACCACAAAACCTTTTCCCACATCACAGCTGGGGCATTCTCATGCTTTCTGGCAAACTGCAGACGTGCTTTCAGATGGTACTTTTTGAGTAATGGCTTCTTTCTTGTCCCCCTCCCATACAGGCCAGTGTTATGCAGAACTCTTGATATGGTTGACTGGCGTACCATTACTTCACTCCCAGCCACTGAACTCTGTAGCTCCTTCAAAGTGATTGTTGGCCTCTCTGTGACTTCTCTCACAAGTCTTCTTGTTTGAGGGCTAAGTTTTGAGGGCCAGCCTTTTCTTGGCAGTGCCTGGTGGTGTGATGCAGCTTCCACTTCCTGATTATTGATCCAACTGTGCTTACTGGGATATCCAAACACTTGGATATTAGTTTCTACCCTTTTCCTAATCTATGCATTTGTATTACATTATCTCTCACTTCTGTAGAATGCTCTTTGGTCTTCATTTTCCTGCAGTTCCACAGCCTGACCAATGAGCCTTCAATAATAGGATTTTTATCCTGACAATGTGACAGCAACTTTAATGGTATACAGGTGGAGGCCAATGGTAAGGTAACTGTGTTCTTGATAGGGCAATTCCATCTATGTAAACTGGGAGCTTCCATAGCACCGAGGTTGAATACTTGTACAAGTAACAAGTTTCAGTTTTTTGTTTCTTACAAACATTTCCCAACATAAAACCAATGTCACCTTACAATAATTGATTTTGAGTTTCAGTGTTTCAAAATAAAATATCATACAGAACAAAATTGTAATGTACCATTTGTAATTCAGTAATATGAGAGCATTGGTCAGGGGTCTGATTACTTTTGCAAGCCACTGTATATCCCACATGCGGTCGTTCAGTTTCAAACCCTTTAGCTGAGGCTAAAGAGAGAGTATTACGTAAAGCTTCAAGCTGTTTAGCTGAGGCTAAATAGAGAATATTAAGTAATGTTGCAAACCCTTTGGCTAAAGAGAGTATTGTGTGTACAAATAAGATGTGCGTAAGATTGTCTGCATAAAGCTGTTTGTATAAGGCTGTTATTAAATAAATGTGTAAAGGCATCATGCATTTGCCAGCCCCACTAAGGAACTAGGTAATTGCCTCAAAACTATAAGCATTACCTAGTTAATTGTTTTAAACTTGTTAAAGCTAGTTATGTGCCGCTTTACCCATTGTGTTTTAGATAAAGCCAGATATGTGCTGGTTTAACCATTATAAGATAAAGCCAGCTATGTGCCTATCTAACCCATGCGATATACAATAGAGCAAGCTACATGCTCATTAGAATCTTATGGCCTGGCTATGGCCAGCAATACATGTCTTTTTAGCTATTGGCTTACTAGCTAAGGCCAGACTCTAATTTATGCACAATTTCTGCACTGGCTGAGGCTAGTTACTTGTTTCTAGTTTCAACCAGACCTTATTATACAAATAAAGAAATATATCTTTCGATTTTCTGCTGTGGAATCCTGTTATTATATTTCCTGATACATTCCCAGTACCATCTTGGGTAGGATTTCTTTTTCTAGGTTTACTTAGCAAATCATCTGCTGTTGATAACAGGACTCACTTAGGTGAGAACGATGTTTGGCATACAAGACTCTGTATAGACACAAACCTAGGAATAACATATAGAGCCCTCATCTCTGTGCATCCACTAGATAAGACTCCAGGTGGTAACATTACTTCAGCTATCATGATCCTTACAGATTTTCATGTGCGAGAATTATACTTCTGCACAAGCCAAGTTTAAGATAAACCAACACACAAAATATTCCAACCAGGTTAGCTCCTCCAGGACTACTAGAGGACAAGACAAATCCTGTACATCCTGGCTTTCAGTGTACCCTGAATGGATCTGTGCCAGCGACTGGCAAGGAAAATAATAAGCTGACATGCCTGGAGTAACCATGAATGATTTCATATTGCTAGATCTGACACTAAAAGCACTCTAAAACATCTTTTTTTTTTTTTCAATAATTTTTATTCAGATTTTCATAAAACATACAAGACAAAATCATAAAACATTCAAAGACAAAAAACAAAATCAAAAATAGTTAAACAAAAAGAAAAAAAGAAAAGAAAAAAAAAAACAAAAATAAAAAATAAAGAGTAAAATATTGACTTCCCATTTGTCAAAGATCAAATCAGTTATAAGTCTATAATATATAGCAATCCTGTCTCTTAAGTCATATTATAAAATCACTTTCCTCCAGTAGTTATCTTACTTAATCATCAAATCTCATAAACATTACTTTATTCTTTCCACAAAAAGTCAAAGAGAGGTTTCAATTCTTTAAGAAATATATCTATCAATTTTTTTTTTTCCAGATAAGCATATCGATTAATCCATCTCATTACTAATTATGATAATCTTATTGTCATAACCATAGTCAAAATAAACATTTCAATTAATCCATCACATCAGAATCTGTTAGGTTCAGTAATTTCAGTAGCCATTGTTCTATTATCTCTATTAGTTCCATTTTCCATCTTCCATCTTCAGTAGTCTTGTTAAGTCCAGTAATTTCAATATCCAATCTTCCATTATCAGTATTCCATAATAATCTTGCTGTCAAAGCCATAGTCATATAATAAGAGTCTGATGGGAATTACCTCTATCCCAAATATTTTCTTGCCATCCATTCTGAATAAGTTGCTGAAATACTGCTGTAAAATCATATCTCTGTTCTTTTTTTCAAAATACACTGGGTCATCTCTTAAAAGTTTTTCCATTGTCACATGGCTGCAGTTAATTCCATAGATTTTCTCTATATTGGGCTCCATCACATCATTCCAGTCCAGAAGATAATCCATGCCATTGATAACTTTATCTCTAGAATCTTCATTAATTTCTTCAGAGATAACATTGAGTTCCAAACAATAGATTTTATTTCTAAAGTCCATAGACTCCAAATCTTGTTCCTGTTCCACGTTTGTTCCAATCTCCGGGATCTCCTCTCTCACAGATAAAACATCTTAAATACATATAAAAACACCTTAAAAAGCAATTCCAGCACAGACACAGACTGGGATAAGGAATCTACTTAAAAGGCTTGTTGAAAGAGAAAGGTCTGCAGTAGGTGCCAAAAAGATAACAGAAATGATGCCTGTCTAATATTTAAGGGGAGGGAATTCCAAAGGGTAGGTGCCACTACTCTAAAGGTCTGCTTCCTATGTTGTGCGGAACAACATGACATATCTGATAAGATGGTATCTGCAGGAGGCCCTCGCCTGCAGAGTGCAATGATCACCTGGGTATATAAGGGGTAAGACGATCTTTCAGGTATTTCCATACTAGAAATTGCTTGGCCTTTGGGATTTCTGCCTGTCATACAGTTATTAAAGGCACAGAACTCTGTTTTTCCTCAATGCCAACCCAAAACCAAAGCCTATGCTGCCATTCTGTACCAAATTACCTGGAAGTCACCTCCATTAAACACAGAGATTTACTTCTGAGTAAGCATGTGTACTTTAAGTTAACTATACAGTCCTTGTAAGGAGTCCCTGGTCGTTTGTTCATACACAGCAGGAGATATGCCTAAGCCTCCATGCAGTTTTCACATTTGCCTTTTGGGGGAGGGGGATTCTTTAACATTCACACATACTTATTGTGTAATAGAATTTGCGTAAAACAACTTCTAGACACTACCTAATCTCAGGTAAACCCAGCATAGGAAAGATGCATCTGGGTTGCGAGGGATAAAAGAAGGGCAAACTATGGAGATTCCATGGGCTAAGAAAAAAAGACAGAGGCAGGAAAGTGCACTAAAGGAGAGGGGAAACAACAGCTCTTTAGGGCTCCAGAATTCCTATTGCCTGGTGTCCATACAACTCACTTGTCAATCACAGCTCTGACTTTACTTCTTGGCTGATAACAGTGATAGGCAAGATCAGCTTGGCTCACTCATTTCACAGAAACCACATTAGAAGGGTACCAACACATTTTGCTCCATAACTTTCTTAGAGACTTAAGTTTTTAAAAAAAAATAAAAATTGAACGCTCAGATTCTGGGCTACCTGCAGATGATGGGTTGGCCATCCCTGTGCTAGCCCCATCAAACCCATTATTAACTTCACCTTCTTGGTAGCAAAATTCATTAATAAACAGCAATGCTAAAAGGACTATAAATAGCTAAGATTTTAAACAGGACAGGGTGGCTATGATTTCTAATATATAAATAAAATAGCCATTCTTTTCCAAGTGCTTTCATTCCTGAAGTGGTTGTACCTCTGAGGTTTTGTTGCATTGGTATAAAGAAGTAAAGTGGCTAGCTGTGGGGGAAATGAGGAAAATGATCCCGCTTCAAAAAAATGGTTTTGCAGTGAGGTAGTCGTAATTAAACCAAGGTCCAAACAGCAATATGGATAGAAAATACAGAGAATCCAATATGCAGTATAAAAAAATCTTTTTGACATTTGGGTCAGAAAGAGTCCTTTTAGGCTTTAGTCCCAGGAGGCTGGTGCAGGGGAGAAAAACAGGAAACGATTTATGTTACAGTCTCAGCTTACCAAGCGATTCTGGCTGTCTATATCCCCAGGATAAAAAGGCCCTCTGTAACTCACAGTCTTTGTTTGAAACTGCTCCTTTTGGAATACTGTACTCTGTTGCCTTCATTTGTAGCCTTAAATATTAGCTTTTCTTCTATTCCCAAAACAAACATCACTCACATACCAGCTTACTTTAATAAAAGAGAGAGATAAAAAGTGGTGGAGAGATGGTGTAGACAGAAAAGTAATGTATGTTTTTTAAAGAAAAATTGGGGCCCTGCCCCATAAGATGAAATATGGCTGCTGCTGAATCTTTGAGCCATTAAAAAATGTCCCCGAAGGGTGAGGGGGTTTAAGACACTGTTAGGTTTCCTAACCACTTTTTTTTACTGCCTTTAATTAAACTCCAGGTGCATCTGCATGGAGGTAAAGGCTATTTACACACTTGCCCATTTGTAGCACAAAAATGTAGTTTTCTCAGTACAGAATCATTCGTGCTTGTCCTCAACATGATGCTTTTGATCTAGATCCCGCCATCCAGATGGATGGGTGTGGTTACTTGATATGTGTTTTAAAACCTTCCTCTTGCAATTGGAGTATATGCCCACCCACAATGTCTTTGGGCAGGTGGGGATACACATCCCATTGCTGGGAGCACCTTTATCTATTTTCAAATGGACACACTGCGGGGTAATGCAGAATCTATCTGCAATGAGCCTTTATTTTTTGAAGTGCTTCTCAAGGGCAATAAATATGCAATAGGTCTAGACTGTGTGTGAACTAAGCAGAAAAACGACTCAATCTCCATTGGTTCAAGAATAAAATTTTATGTGTACTAGGGATGTGCTAGTACTCCACCCAATTCGGATTTGGTACTGAATTTTCCATTAATTCACTTATTCACTATTGCTGAGGATCTGATTTTTATGGAGTGATTTTCTGCAGCTATTTTCAGAAATGGATTTTTTTTTAAAAAAAACACTGCATCTAAAATGTTGAAAGAAATATTAATATTTTATTGATATTTCCTTCAGTTTATCTATATTTCTTTAAAAATATGAATATTTCCTTTGAATTCATATTCATATCAATGTTTTTTCCGAGGGGAACAATGGATTGGTAAAAGCAGTGGCTTGTGGACAAAGAATGAACTCAAATCAATACTACCCTGTTAGGTTGATAGAATGCTTTTGAACCTGGGCCACCCAGCGTATCCCATCCTTAATGTGTACGTAATCAAAGACTCTATCCAAGTCTGTTTCGCAAGATGTGTGCAAGGATTGTTTCTATAATCGTCACCACCAAATTATAACAAAGGGTCACTCATAGAAACAGAAAAAGAACAGAATGTCATGCATTCAGGTTTCAATAGACTTTTTTCCTACTTCCACCCAGGTGGAAGTAAGAGGTTCCCATAAAAATCAATGGAAAAATCAGGAATCTGTTGTGGCTGTGATTGGGATTGTTTCCTCCCTCCCCTCCAAAATATTAGAAAATATAGAAATTAATCCAGTTTCTAATTGCTTTTGTTTCAGCCGTTTCACAAAATCCAAGATGGTCCTGTGAAGGTCCGTCAGGCTTTCTCTGTCTTGTTTTCTTTTTCAACTTGCTTTTAATGTTTAAAAAGTATATTTACCCAGGACAAGCTGGCGTTTTATTGCAAAAAATAAAACAAAATAAAGAGCTACAAAGCAGGTCTAGAAAAACATGGGAGGACAACATAGAAAACATTAGACTGGAGCAACTTGACAATGATGACATGGATTTTCCATTAAAAGTCAGAGGTTACAGCCACACCATACATTTAAAGGGCATGGCTTGCCCCCAAGAATCCTGGGAGCTGTGGTTTTCCCCGCACAGAGTTTCAATTCCCAGCAGTCTTGACAAATGACAGTTCCCAGGATTCTTTGGGGGAAACCATGTGCTTTTAATGTACGGTGTGGATGAGACCAGTGAACAAAGGATGGGAATTCCAAAGAAGAGTGTGAAAATCTAGCTGACAAGCAGAAAGGAGACTGGGCAGATAGATGGCAATCTTGCTAGCTTTTCACCTTGCTAATTTTTGAACCAATTTTATTTTCTTTCTTTGGTTTTTACAATACTAGGATGTGCTAACTTGCATACATGTCAAAAAGGCAAAGCAAATTCCCCTTTCACCATTCCTGTGAGATAAGGCAATTCTAGACCTTCCTAGAAGCTATGCTCCAAGTCATAAGAGCCATAGCTATTTCAGTACATCAAATTCCATATTCAGAATTGGAGCCCTACAAGAGATGGACCATCTGGGCTTTTACATATCTATTTAAAGGCCCAGATGGTCCATCTCTTGTAGGAGGTCAATGCATATCCAGTACATCAAGCAAGCCTGCCTTGCCATTTTCTGTCTAATAATAATTTGCATGGAGTTAAAAAGCAGCTGGTTCTTAAGAATTTATGGATGATGTTAAAAGATCTCATTTTGTGTGACCATGACCGATTCAGAAACTGAGAAAGTGGGAGAAAACTTCTCTGTGCCAAAACTCTGTCAGGTTTGAGTTTCATCTCCAGAATTGTATTGCAGTTTATTATCACCACATTGTGTAGCGATGTTGTGACATCTTGTGTGCTTTGTTCAGAGCTTGGAAAAGTTACTTTCTTGAACTACAACTCCCATCAGCCCAATCCAGTGGCCATGCTGGCTGGGGCTGATGGGAGTTGTAGTTCAAAGAAGTAACTTTTCCAAGCTCTGGCTTTGTTTAGATTTTGCTGCTAGCATCTAATTTTTACTGTATTGATAAAACTTTAGTTTCTGATTTCACCCAGCACAAAAGCAGTTGACAGCTGGTTTATGAAGCAGACAAAGACCCAGCAGGGGGCAAGTTTAGTCACTTCAGTGAAGTTACTCCAAATGTTACACCCTTTTAAAAAGTTCAAATGTGTGTTTATCCTTAAACATGAGCTTGGAACCTCATGGGGAAAAAGCAGCTCAGGTGGTGTTGTAGGGAAAGGGAAAAGGCCCTCTTCTTCAGTGTTCCAAGTCACCCCTTCCTAAGGCATTTTTTCTTGCAAGAGAGAAGCTTATTGAGGTTGGATTATTGCACATTTGTTTTTAACACGTAGTTAGTTCCGACAGCAGAAAAATGTGAATGTCCTGTCTTCACCTCACAGCGGAAATCATAATAATCTGACAATTTGGTGCTCTTTGACACTACCCAAAACTCTTCTGCCCAAATCTACTCATCAGGGCCAGCTCCAGGCTTGAAGGAGCCCTTGCCAAAGTGACATCAGGTGGGCCTCCTCCTCTGTCAGTGGGTCCTCTCAGGCTTACCTGGTGGCAGCTCTGAGCAGCACTATAAGCAGCACTGGGTAGCTGAGTCCTTCTTCCATTTACATTTCCCACAATACCCAGGAGGGAGACTAAGACCCACATTAAAGCATTGATCTGTAGTTGTTGTTTTCAAATGGGGGAGCTCAGAGCAGGCAGGAGTAGTGAGCCCTGCTGTGCCCTGGCAGGTGCCCAAGAATTCCAGGTGCTGACTCTGCCCGTTACCAATCTGCAGGGATATTATATGGGGGTGGCACAGAAGGCTCAACCCACAGGTCTTTTGTGGCAGCTCTCAGATCTCCTGCTCTTCCCCCCCCTTTTTAGGGTTTTTTAAATCTTTGCTTATGGGTGCACTGCAAAGCAGAGTTCTGGTGAGGCCCCAGCTATGCATCTTAATTTCATAATTAATTAATTAATTTCATAAAAGTGCATCTATACACTTTGAAATGACCCTGCTGGTTACAGTTGTCACATGCTTGAAATACTGGGACTGAAAGCGCTTAATCAGTCTCTGATTCCTAAAATTAAGTACTTCTGGACATGCCTTCAGACATTCAAATCCATATCTTAGCTTCCCCACATTCTGCAATGTTTGGATGTGATGTCTGAGTGAGCACACTGGTTGAACTGTGAGAATGATTAATTAATACAAAAAGTACAATCCCGAATTCACTTGTGTTCTGCAAATTGGAGTGTTGCAATTCTTAGTTCACCACTAAGCAAATCATATTGACCTCCATGTTCAGAGGTAGTGCTACTCAGTTACTAGGAAGCAAACTATGGGGGGAGCCTGTCACTTTCATATACTGCTTGTGGGTTTCCATGAACCAATGGGCTGCCAGTGTTGGAAGCAGGATACTGGCTAGATGGATCTTTGATCTCATTCACTAGAGCTCTTTTACAAAACATACAAAACAGTCATTGGAATTACTTTCAAAAGTAAGAGTAAGCAGAGATTCACACTCTCTGCATGAGCTAGTGTATGAATCAGCTTTCAGTTCTGACTCGTGAAAGATCTGTTAAGTACACAGAGGAAATGAAACTTCTGAGGCATATTACAGACTGGCTTCATACAGCATCAGAAACAGCAGGGGGCAGCAAAAGACAAAACGAAGGTCAAGACCTTCATTCTGATTTTGGATCAGAAATATTTTAATTTGATGGCCACAATCCAAAACAGAGTTAAGTGTAAACATAAACCCATCAGAATTGATGGATTTAAGCACACTCATTAACTGTGTGTTTGAGTGTCGTGCCCGGGTTGGGACTCAAGAACAGAATCACTTGATGAAAGCAAATCAGTTTTTATTAGAGTAATTTCCAGACATAGGCTTCTCCGCCTCATGAACTCTTAACGTGAACCAAAACCCGCGACATGGAAGAGAGTTGATAGAACAGAGTATCAAACATTCCCTGTCCCTTATCAAGGGGGCTTTCGGCCGCGAATTCTCTCACTCCGCCTCAAATTGCCCACATCTACGCCCCTTCCCTCCTCTTTTCTTTGGCGCCTTTTTAACTGTCTTCGGGTGCAGGGCGATGGGGGGGCGGCTACCTCCTCCCCTTCTGATTCGGAAAGGATGGTAGGGAGTGGGGGGGGTTGGCCCGACACTTCAGGCGATTTCTCTCTACCCTTCTCTGCAGCCGAAGGGCCTTGGTCTCCCTCCTCCTCCCCCTCTGTCTGTAACTGCTTCACATTCCTAGGGGGGGAGTGTGTGGGAAACGAGTCTGTTGCCTGTTCAAGGTTTTCCCCCTCTATCTGGGAAGCCTCCTTCTCCCCTCCAGACAACTCAGCCCAACTGCCCCCCTCTCCTAGCTCATTCTCAGAAACATCAGAATCCCAACCATACATCCTGACATTGAGTGTGGTCTCCTGGTTTCCATATAACTGAATCTATGTTCTATATGTTCAGTCTTCTATCCCAGAATAAAATAGGATTAAAGAAGGGCAGAAACTAATATAACACCACCACATAATCCTAAGGGAGATCTCTTCTCTCATTGTTTCTTTTTTATTTTAGAAGGACCAGATTAGAAAACAGAATTCAAAATATTTTGTAAATTTGACTGTTAAGACCTCCTCTTCCATTGTGTCATCCAGTATGTTACAAATTAGTAAATTACAAGGAATAATTTAGAAGCATGCCAGCCTGCCATGAGAAATTGCAAGTTGGGGTGCTTACTCATAAGTAGGGAGAGGTGAGAACATTGATTCACTTCTCATTTTTAGGTGAACCTCCTAATTCACCCTTTCTGAAACAATACGCAAGCCAAAATACAGGCTTCCTTTGCATGTCGCCAAATTTTGCGGTGTAGTTCTCTAGCCTAGTAATGTGTACAAAAATGCATATACTAGGGTAAAATGTATATATTAGTGAAAATAGCATACAAAAAAACATTGTATTAGGTAAAATGCTTTGTAAAAATGTATATATTAGCCAAATTGCATACAAAGATGTGTATATGATGAGAAATTCACACTAAAATGCTGCTGAATTTTCATGAGGACTTTTTAAAAAGATTGCACACTAATGTGGACATGTGGATAGTTGAGATCAGGAGTTGTAAAATGAGAAACTGAAACTGACATACTTGCCCACCCCGAAGGACAGAAGTAGTTCCAATACTACTACTTGTGATGTGCATTGAAATATTGCAAAGTAGTGAATTTATTTTTAATGGGAAACTCATTTTCCTGCAACCACAGCAACAACTAGTAGTGGAATCCTTATCGGTAATGGGGAGGTGATATGAACTGCAGACAGCTCTCCCACTCCCTCCAGGACATATACCAGGGCAAAAGTTGGCAAATGCCATTGCAGGTCTGAAGCAAATAGAAAGGCAGAGGGGAAATAGAAAATGCCATGCTTGATGGGCTGTTTCCAAGTAGAATTGAACTACTGGGTTCTATTATGAGAGCCCTTCTGCTTGATAGCATTGATTTGCACCATTTCCTCCTCCATTTCCAGCCACCGGACAAGTGTGAAGGAGATCAGCATGCTCTATTAATTCCTTGACCTCTCTGCTGAGACTGCAAACAGGGTCAGAGGATGTGATTTGTAGCAGTGGCTTCTTTTTCTGATGAAGGCACTGCTCTGTGGTTTAATGGACTGAGGTCACCAGCTCTCACCTGCCCCTCCCCGCTCAGTAATAATACATTTCTCTGAGTAGAGACCATTCTGTACTGTGCCAGCCATGTGCTGGTCTAAAATGCAAATGCCTGATTTTAATGGAGCAGTAGTGTAGTGGCAAGTTTAGAACTGCAGGGTCCCTTCCTGAGTCATCAGGATTGGTGTCACAGGCCAAATTTGATGGGTGGTGCCACACATCTGTCAATCACATGTCATCATTATGGTGTCAAATGATTGATAGGTGGGTTCTCCAACCCACCTATCAAAACCCCTTGCAGGGGGTCCCCAAGCGACAACAGCCTACTGGCAATCAGGTGCTTGGAAATTGCTGCACATGAGGCTTTGCTAGCACTTGCTAGCCCTGTGCTGGGTGTGTCCCAAGGCACCAAACATAGTGCTAGCAAAGTGGTTCTTTCTCCTCTGCCCATAAGGGTGGGGACAAAGCAGCTGCTATTTTACAGGTATTGCTGTATGCAAGAGAGGTCCCTCTTACAGCTGATTGGCAATAAATCAGTTTCTTCCTCCTGCGTTTTGCGTATCAGCTGAGAGAAGGATTTCTTTCTTGCACACGATGCCTGCAACATACAAGGAGCATTGCTTGACAAGCAATTCTTTCTCCTTGCACAGACTTACTACAGCTCTCACAGATGGTGCACAGGGAGAAAGGGAAAGAGAAAAGAGCTGTGGAGAGTGAGGTGAGGTGGCATTTCCTCACAAAGAAGGGGGCAAAGGAATGAAGCCTGAAGAAAGGGAGAAGGAAGGCTGCCTGTAAAATACAAGGGGAGTTGCTTGTAAAACTGTTCTTTCCCTCTCAATTGTCATTTTTTACAGATTGTCTGTGAGAAAGTGGGGAGAGAGAGAGAGAGACTCCAGAGGGTGAGAGAATACAGAAAGAGCAAAGGGTGAAGTGGGTGAAGAGTGAGGCTGCCTTGATTTTGCAAGGGGAAGAAACCTGCTTTTGGTAGATCATCTGTGAGAAATTCCCTTATGTGCAGTGATGTCTGTAAAATACCCCCACTTTTTAAAGTCCTTTGCCTTCCCTGCATCCACTTTCTCACAAACAATCTGCAAAAAGCACGATCGAGAGAGAAAAAATGCTTTACAAGCAATGCACCTTTGCTGGTCTGTGACCAAAATAAAATTATCTATCTATCTAAGCAATGCACCTTTGTTCTTTGAGCCTGCCTTCCTTTGTCCTCCTTCCTTGAGAGGAAACACTGCTTTGCCTCACCCTTAGCTCTATGTCCCTTCCCCCAATGTGGCTGTCTTCACCCACCCTACACTTTGGCTGCTTTAGTCTGCGAGGGATTGTTTGAAAGCCCTTCATTTTAGTAAGATTCTGATGCAACCCCCCTCTCAAATTGGGCTTGGCTGTCCCTCCTCTTCTCTGTCAACTTCCCTCTCTTAACTCCTGGGGACTCCCTCCTCTTGTTTCTCTGCTCCCCCCAACAACAAGGAGATTCATACTGACTGCTAATTGGCTGTAGTGACTGCTGACCTTGCTGAATTCTTCCCGTCTCTCCTAAATCAAGAGGAAACGGCATAGCCTTTAAAAGCAAGCACGTGGCAGCTTGATTGGCTGTAGAGACTGACAGAGAGATGCCTGGAGGGGGCTAGGAGGGGGCCGCCTGCAAAAAAAGTAACGGGTCTTCATCCTGGAGCGTCCCCCCTCCAATGCACACCTGCAATGGAGGCTAAAGCATTAAGGCTGCAACCATTTAGAATAAGCTTGTTCATTTTGTAAAAAAGGAACGTCTGCTTTCTGTTTAGCTTGTGCATATTCTATAGATTTATTTATTTATTCATTCATTGTATTTGTATACCGCCCCATAGCCGAAGCTCTCTGGGTGGTTTACAGTAACTAAAAACATTAAAAACAAATATACAAATTTAAAACACATCTTTTAAAAACAATTTAAAACACAATTTAAAAAATTTAAAACAATTTAAAAACACATGCTAAAATGCCTGGGAGAAGAGGATGCAATGTAACAGATAATCCCTGTGATCATTTTCATTGCCTTTTGATTTTATGGCCTTCCCCAGTTTAACCTACTACAATCCCAAATTTGCATTAATTTTAATGTGTGTGTTTAATAAAAAACAGCAGGAATGCAAGTAAGATCATATCTGTGTATTGTGTCATAGTTTGAAATGGCAGGTCCTTAGTGCCTAGTTAGACATTATCAGGGATGTGTAGTTATTGCTGGCCTATGTCTCCTCCATGGTTTTTTTTAAAAAAATATTTATTTATTTATTTATTTATTGCATATATATCCCACCTTTTCTCCAAGGAGCTCAAGGTGGCATACATAGTTCCCCCCCCCTTCTCATTTAATCCCCACAACAAGCCTGTGAGCTGGTTAGGCTGAGAGGCAGTGACTAGTCCAAGGTCACACAGTGACCTTCATGGCTGAGGGTCTGCCGGGTCCTAGTCCAGCATTCTAACCACTACACCACACTGGTTTCCCATGTGTGTCCTCGGTAAATATAGTAAAAGAAATGTGTGACTTGACACCACTGTTTTTCCAAAGCCCCTGGAAATGGTGGCCAGTGACTTAGAGTGCCAGTGACCTGGCAGAGGAACACTGTGTTGATGCCATGCTAATGGCTTTCTTTAGTAGGACTTACCAGAAAGATGTGTGGGGAGTGACTGGCAGTATAGGAACATAGAAAACTGCCTTATACTAAGTTAGACTGTTGGTCCAGCTAGCTCAATGTTTGTCTACATCAGGAGTAGCCAATGTAGTGCCCTCTAGATGATGTTGGACTACAAGCCTCACCATCTCTGACCACTGGCCGTTTAACTGGGGCTGACAGAGCTGTAGTCCAGCAACATCTGGAGAGCACACGTTGGTTGCTCTTTGTCTACACTGACTGCCAGTGATTCTTCAGGGTTTGAGAGGGCTATTTCCCAGACCAACCTGGAAATGCTAGTGATTGAACATGGCACCTTTTGCATAGAACACATGTGTTCTACCATCAACCTACAGCAGCCATGCTCTGGGTTGTATCTAATGCTACACCAGCAGAGTTCCACTAGTGCAATGGGACTTCCTTTTCCTCTTCTCCTCCCCACATGTCCTCACTATCTGCTCTGGATCCCCCAACTCCTAGAACTGATTTTGAGGGTGCACAGGGGGCTGGAGGAGGCAGGAGAGGGAGAGGGAGAGGAAGTTATGTTGTGCACATGGAAGTCCCTTGTGTCAGCAGAGCTGCAGTGTTGGAGACGACCCTCTGTAATTTCTAGTTAGATCCTAATATTCCTTAATTTCGCTTTCCTTTTTGCTCAGAGACTGATGTCCAAATGTATCCACTGGGTTAATGCCCATTTTCTAAAACTTGAAAATGGAAATGGAAATAGACCGCCTTCAAGTCGATTCCGACTTATGGCGACCCTATGAATAGGGTTTCCATGTTAAGTGGTATTCAGAGAGGGTTTGCCATTGCCTTCATCTGAGGCTGAGAGGCAGTGACTGGGCCAAGGTCACCCAGTGAGCTTCATGGTTGTGTGGGGATTCGATCCCTGGTCTCCGAGATCATCGTCCAACGCTCTAACCACTATGCCACACCTCTGACAAAAATGGGTTTCCCCCTCTCTCCTCCTTCTGAGATGTTTTCAACATCACTTTCTCTTGTTCTTGATAACTTTGCAGTTTGTCCTCCTCAAGTTTGGGGGCCTTGGAGTAATTCTGGTTATTCTCCTTCCCTTTCTCCCTATCTCCAGCCTCCAGTGTAAAATTATGCATATTGGAGCAAAAAATCTTAATTTCACATATACACTCATGGGGTCTGAACTGGCGGTGACCGACCAGAAGAGAGACCTCGGGGTTGTAGTGGACAGCACGATGAAAATGTCGACCCAGTGTGCAGCAGCTGTGAAAAAGGCAAATTCCATGCTAGCAATAATTAGGAAAGGTATTGAAAATAAAACAGCCGATATCATAATGCCATTGTATAAATCTATGGTGCGGCCGCATTTGGAATACTGTGTACAGTTCTGGTCGCCTCATCTCAAAAAGGATATTATAGAGTTGGAAAAGGTTCAGAAGAGGGCAACCAGAATGATCAAGGGGATGGAACGACTCCCTTACGAGGAAAGGTTGCAGCATTTGGGGCTTTTTAGTTTAGAGAAAAGGCGGGTCAGAGGAGACATGATAGAAGTGTATAAAATTATGCATGGCATTGAGAAAGTGGATAGAGAAAAGTTCTTCTCCCTCTCTCATAGTACTAGAACTCGTGGACATTCAAAGAAGCTGAATGTTGGAAGATTCAGGACAGACAAAAGGAAGTACTTCTTTACTCAGCGCATAGTTAAACTATGGAATTTGCTCCCACAAGACGCAGTAATGGCCACCAGCTTGGATGGCTTTAAAAGAAGATTAGACAAATTCATGGAGGATAGGGCTATCAATGGCTACTAGCCATGATGGCTGTGCTGTGCCACCCTAGTCAGAGGCAGCATGCTTCTGAACACCAGTTGCCGGAAGCCTCAGGAGGGGAGAGTGTTCTTGCACTCGGGTCCTGTTTGCGGGCTTCCCCCAGGCACCTGGTTGGCCACTGTGAGAACAGGATATTGGACTAGATGGGCCACTGGCCTGATCCAGCAGGCTCTTCTTATGTTCTTATGTTCTTTCCAAGTCTTGTTGTTTCTAGCTGATTCACATATCCAGTATTTGTTCTTTCCTTTCTAGAGACATGAACACAATTTTAGTTAATTCTCTCATTGTTTCCCACATTGATTATTGTAACATTCCCCTTGTTTGTCTTCCTGATTCTAGTCTTAAGATACTCCATTTGATATTTTCTGCTCATCCTTCATATCATCCTTCATACTATTCTCTTCATTGTGTTCTTTTCTCATTTTCACTTTAAGCTTTTTGTCTTATTTTCAAATATCTTCATGATCTTGCTCCATTATATTTAGCTTCTCTTCTTTATTGTTCACCTGGATGCAGGAGATGGGTGGCTGTCCCAACTGTCCTGAAAGCGGTAGTTGTGTGGCTGTTCTTTAAGAAAACTACCTTGAACCAGAGAAGAAATAACAATGGACTCATTGCTAATATTCCCTTCCTGGGCAAGGTGCTTAAATGGGTGGTTGTTATTCTTCAGCCACTCTTCTTCTGAGTTCTTAAATCCATTTCACCCAGGTCTGGCTTTGGCATTGAGACTGTTTTGATTGCTTTGATGGATGACCTATGCTAGGAGAAAGACAGGGTGATTCCGATCCTGTTGATTTTTCTGGTTCTTTCAGTGGCTTTTGATACCAACAACCATGGAATCCTTCTGGAGAGGCTATTAGGTGTGGGAATGGGAGGCATTCCTGGCAGTATTTCTGTTCTGACCTGGATGGCTAATTCCAGAAGGTGCCCTACTTTATTTAACATCAACATGAAATTATTGAGCAAGGTCAGTCATCTGGAGATTAGGGGTGAAGTTCTATCAATATGGAATCCAACTCTTATTTTCATCAAATTGAGGTGTAGCAATGGAGATCATAAATTGGAGTCTGACTGTGATAATAGACTGGTTGAGGACCAATATACTGAAGCTCAATGCAGATCGGACAGAAGTACCGTGGGTGGGTGGTTCAGCTGCCCAGGAGAGTGGTGTTCATCCTGTACTAGACAGGTTAACACTCCCTCTGAAGGAACAGATTTACAACTCAGGGATGGTCCTGGATCCATTTTTTTCACTGAGTGCACAAGTTGCTTCTGTGTCATGGACACCCTTTTATCAATTTAGACTGGTGCTCATGCTATGACCCTACTGGGATAGAGAAAGCTTGTTTTTATTGATCCATGCTCTGTTACTCACACTAGTCTCAGGGGACGCTTTGATAAACTATGAAATCCAGACTTCATCAGTGGGAGTTATAATCCCATAAACATTACTACATAAGCAACTGTGCATTAGGATTAATTAGCTCTGAAAGCCATGTCTCATGTTACATTGGGCAAATGCAAGACTCCTTCATTTCAAAAGGAAAGGAAGCTCCCTAAGAGCTGGCAAGTTTTGATGTTTATTTGAAAGCAATTGCTAACTGGGCTAATGCAAAATAGAGAAAAACGGTCTGGTCCAACAAGAGAGATCTGCTATTGGGAAGCTGGCTTCTTCATCACAGCAAACATAGTTTAAGGGCATCACAATAGTCACATGGGCCTCACTGAGCTGAGTAGATGAATTTATTACTAACGCTGAATCCCCAACAAGGCAGAGGCATTGTGGGAGAGTGGTTCCCTGGTCCAGGGAATTGGTGTTCAACCTGTTTTGGGCACCATTGGCACTCCCCTGAAAGAGCAAGTTCACAGTTTAGGAGTACTTTTCGATCCAGCTTTGTCACTAGTAGGATTGGGGGAGAAATTCAATTTTGTTTCCATTTTAATGTGAAACTACTTAATTCATATTTCTTGAACCAATCCGCAAACTGAAAAACAGCTATCCTTAAATTTGCAATTCTCCAAATATTGTGATGCAGTTCTCCAATTATTATTATTATTATTATTATTATTATTATTATTATTATTATTATTATTATTATTATTATTATTATTATTATTATTATTATTATTATTATTATTTATTATATACCGCCCAACTAGCAAAAGCTCTCTGGGCGGTGAACAACAAAGGATATAATAAAATACACAATATAGTACAATAAAAACATATAACATAAAAACAATGAACGTTTGAAATCAATTACAACAAAAGAGATCAATAACTTAAGTTAAAAATGCAGTAGGAAAGAGGAAGGTTTTGACCTGGCGCCGAAAGGATAGCAATGTCGGTGCCAGGCGCACCTCTTCGGGGAGACTGTTCCACAGTTCGGGGGCCACCACTGAGAAGGCCCTAGATCTTGTCGTCACCCTCCGGGCCTCCCTATGTGTCGGAACCCGGAGGAGGGCCTTCGTAGCAGAGCGTAGTGAGCGGGCAGGTTCGTATCGGGAGAGGCGTTCCGACAGATAGCATGGTCCCGTGCCGTGAAGGGCTTTGTAGGTTAATACCAGCACTTTGAATCTGGCCCGGAAGCATATTGGCAGCCAGTGCAAGCGTGCCAGAACAGGTGTTATGTGCTCGGACTGCTTGGTCCTTGTCAACAATCTGGCAGCCGCATTTTGCACTAGCTGCAGCTTCCGAACTGTCTTCAGAGGCAGCCCAACGTAGAGCGCGTTGCAGTAATCCAAACGCGAGGTTACCAGAGCATGTATTACCGATGTAAGGTCCTCCTTACTCAGATAGGGACGTAGCTGGGCTACCAACCGAAGTTGGTAGAACGCATTCCGTGCCACCGAGGCTACTTGAGCCTCAAGTGAAAGGGAAGAGTCTAAGACGACTCCCAAGCTCCGAACCCGGTCCTTTAGGGGGAGTGTAACCCCGTCCAGGATAGGGTATGTATCCACCATCCGATCAGAGAAGCTATCCACCAGCAGCATTTCAGTCTTGTCAGGATTGAGCCTCAGTTTGTTAGCTCTCATCCAGTCCATTGTCGCGGCCAGGCAACGGTTCAGCACATCGACAGCCTCACCTGAAGAAGATGAAAAGAAGTAGAGCTGCGTGTCATCAGCATACTGATGGCAACGCACTCCAAAACTCCTGATGACCGCACCCAACGGCTTTATGTAGATGTTAAAAAGCATGGGAGACAGAACCAACCCCTGCGGAACTCCACATTGGAGAGCCCATGGAGTCGAGCAGTGTTCCCCAAGCACTACCTTCTGGAGCCGACCCGCCAAGTAGGAGCGGAACCACAGCCAAGCAGTACCTCCAACTCCCAACTCCACGAGCCTCCCCAGAAGGATACCATGATCGATGGTATCAAAAGCCGCTGAGAGATCAAGGAGAATCAACAGAGTTACACTCCCTCTGTCCCTCTCCCGACATAGGTCATCATACAGGGCGACCAAGACCGTCTCAGTGCCAAAACCAGGCCTAAAGCCCGACTGAAATGGATCTAGATAATCGGTTTCATCCAATAGCGCCTGGAGCTGGCCAGCAACCACACGTTCCAAGATCTTGCCCAGGAATGGAACATTTGCTACTGGTCTGTAGCTGTTGAGATTTTCTGGGTCCAAGGAAGGTTTTTTCAGGAGTGGTCTCACCACCGCCTCTTTCAGACAGTCAGGGACCACTCCCTCTCGTAAAGGGTGTGTACAAAGATGCATAGATTAGTAAAAATAATATACAAAAGGCATTTTATTATGGAAACATTATTGTAAAAATGTACGTATTAGCCAAAATTACATATAAAAATTCTTTATTAGGAGAAATTCGTACTAAAATTCTAATGAATTTTCATGAGGATCTGTAAAAAAGAAAAAATTGCAAAATGCTGCAAAAATGTGGAGAATTTAATTTAAGATTGGAAAAATGAGAAAATGAGAGAAACTAAAATTGTTAGATTTGTTCATCTGTAATTACTGGATGCCCAGGTGGTCTCAGTATTACAGAGGGTTTTTTTTACCAGCTTTGGTTAGTTGATCTTTCAGATGCTGCCATTTCTGGATGGGGATAGTCTGGTCATGGTGATCCATGCTCTGGTAAACTCCAAATCAGATTACTGCAATGTGTTACATGTAGGGCTGCCCTTGAAGACACTAGAAAACTTCAACTGGTACAGAATACAGGTGCCAGAAGTTTGATGTAGGGCCAGGTTTAGGTATATCACATCAGTATTGAAAGAACTGCACTGGCTGCCAGTTCAATCCAGGCCTAATTCAAGGTGCTGGTACCCACCGTCAAAGCAGTAAACAGTTTGGAACCCAAATACCTGGAGTGCTTCTTCCCATATCAACCTACTCACCTGTATGTTAAGATCTTCTTCTGAATCCCTGTACCACGTACCTCTTTTATCAGAGATATGTTACTTAATAACAAAGGAGAGCTCAAAAATTAATAGTAGTATAAAACCTTTATTGGGCCAACTAAAATGTCACAAAATAATTCACAAGGTTTTAGATCCTCAAGAACTCTCATCAGGCAAAGCAGGAGGGAAGAGGGAAGCTGACTTGGTGTTAAAGACATAAGAAAGTCTGCATGGGTATCAGTCTTAAAATGGAGTGTGAGAAAAGGTAGCAGATGAGAATGGATTAGGCTTTCCAAGGTGCTATGCAAATGTCAGATTACACTTAGGGATGAAGAAACACACAATGGGTGATTCCTTTAAAAAAATCCCATTTTTATTGTTTTTTAAACGTACAAACAAACAAACAATATAGTTAACAGGACAACAAGCTACAGTGTACTACAGAGTTTGCACGTTTTAAAGCATATAGCAAGAGGATAACACTACAGATAATGCCACCCTGGGGTCCTGCTGGGAGGAAGGGCGGGATATAAATCAAATAGTAAGTAAGTAAGTAAAGTGTTCCAGAAGCTAGCAAGAACGGCTCAAGGCAGTTATAACTACAACTTTTTTGGTAGGTGATCATATCAAAAGGATTTGTGAATTTCCATCTGTTTCACTCCATGCTGATCAGCTACATAATTTGTGAGTGGGTGCCGTGTACTAATAAAAGTATCTTTGGTTTGTGCTCCTCTGTTGATTTTACTTGTTTCAGTAAGTTTTTAAGCTGGTGCTAATTCTCATGTCTTAGACTACCACATCTGTACCTTGATGGAAGAAGTTTCACGACTTCAGTATGTGCTACATCTAACATAAACTCACTACCACATATATTGCCTAAATCATAATATATTTGTTTTAACTTCACAGGGGTACAATACCATCTATATATAACTTTCAGCAAAGTTTCTTGAACACCAGCTGAAACAGCACTCAGGGGAGGCTTAGTTCACATTAATTACCATGGTGGCTGATTCCTAAATGATTGGAAGTCCAAGTATCTACAGGAGCACCGCTTTCAATACCAACCAATTCTACCTTTAAGATCAGTGTGTGTGTGTGTGTGTGTGTGTGTGTGTGTGAGAGAGAGAGAGAGAGAGAGAGAGAGAGAGAGAGACTTTGCTTGTTTTCCCCCCAGGGATTCATGATATGGGGACACATAACAAGGCCTTCTCTGTGGCAGCACCCTGACTTTGGAATGCCCTTCCCTTGGAGATATGTTTGTCCTCCTTGCTTTACATGTTTAGGTATCAGTTGAAGATGTTTTTGTTTACTCGGGCTTTTACAAACTGCAACAGTTGCAGGCAGTTTTTGGATGTGTTTTAATAGTTCTGAATTTTATAGTATATTGATTATGTTTTATTTATGATAATATATTTTGTGTTTTTATATTTTATTGCACATCGCCCTGCGCTCCCTTGAGAGGAAGGATGATCTAGAAATGGAATGAATGAATGATCCCTATCTGAGGCCATTACTGTATAGTGTGCATAACTAGAGTAGTGATTTCAACTGAATCAAACTTGTTTTCATTTGTTGTTGTTGTTGTTCATTTGTTTGTTGATCTGATGAGCTCCCCCAGAGCTCTGTTTACTTTAAAAATATTTTTGACACTGCCACCAAAATCAGAGCCAGAAAAGTTGACCGGGGGAGGCCAGATTAAGCCCCCAAACTAGGAGTTAGCCATTTCTGTTCTGAATGAACTAGTACCTCCATGTAAGGGGTGGGGATGGGGGATGGGGCAAGTGAGGACCTAGGTGGCCACAGATAAACTACTCATGTGGACATGCTAGTTCACACAATTTATGCTTTCCTGTGGTCCCAGTCAAGCTATAAGCCTAGTGGCAGCTCTGCACACTCATAGAGGTGACTGTAAGAATTACCATTTAAGTATTTTATAAAATATTCATGAGAGTTTTCATAATCATACTTCCTATGCAACCCCCAAAACGATTTCATCAAAATGCCCCAGCATCTGCCACCAGTGGCAGCACCACATAAATTTTTTGGGAGGGGGGAGAAGAGAAGAGAAGAGAAGAGAAGAGAAGAGGAAAAGTGCATTTCTTTGGGGTGGGAGAGAGCTTTGTCCAATGTGTTAGATTTCTTAAAGAAAGAACAAAATGGGTTGCTTGCCTCTAGTGCGCCAGTGTCTACCAGTCAGTATACTATTAAAAAAACATAGATGTTGTATAGATGGATTTGACAGAATAAGTAGAAGTGCATTTTGATTTTATTTGAAACTAGAATAAATGATGTGTTACTAACCCTCATGGGTTTGTCCCTGTGGGCCTACCAACCCATACACTCTGGATCTAAGTTGGTCCACTGAACAGCACTGGATGGATGTATATATAGTAATGCAAATTCATGTTAAATGGAGGTAGTGGTACATCCATGCAGATTTTACAACACCACTGAAAGGACATGTTGCTGATGTTCACTCACGGCACACTTCTAATAAACTAGTCAATTTATTGTTTCCTTCATTAGGCTGCAATCCAATACATGCTTACCTGGGACCGAGTCCCATTGAACCCAATGGAGTTTACAAATGACATGTATTGGATTGCAGCCTTAGCCACTCTCCTGTTCTTTAAGAGTGCTTTCAGATGAATGTTTAATGTAGGATTGGTGCTCCTCATGCCCTGAAATTTTGCACAGTGTCCACACTACATTGTCAGCATTAAAATGCCAGCCTGTATTCTCCCCTCCTATTTAATCTGGATTTACCCTTTCCACAGAAAATCTGATTATTTTTTAAAAAACACCTATTGCCAACTGTCCATTTACAGTCTGAATGACCCATTTGTGATATTAAGCTCCCATTTTGAAGCACCCTAAATGAGTTGCAGCGTATGTTTTTCAGTTGTCCCATTTCACAGCTATATTAAGGTTGCTTTAAGTGTTTGTTTATTAAGCCTGTGATGCAACTGGCTTAGGCACTTAATGGTGTGTCAAGCTAGAGCACTGCTCCTATAAGTCTGGTTTGGTTTGGTTCATCAAACCAAAATATGAGTGCATTAGTCTTTTAACAAGCGCTTTTTTGAACAAACAGAGTTCAAAACTCTTTCGAGTTGTACACAATTATCTGCATGCATCATTACTAACAGTATACAGTAAATTGGATGAGGAAGAAAGAAAACTGGGGTAATTGGATTTTAAAAGTGCCATTAAAGACAAAGTACTCCTTTGGCATAAGGCCTATTTACATCAGTGTGGTGGGAGTTGGTGAAGTGAGTTTGGGAACTGAATGTTTATGTAAAACGTCTCAGACTGGGTATTTATGTTACTCTGGCAATGTGGCAGCAGTGGCAAGGCTGTGTTGCCACTGCGGTAACTCAAGAAATCTCAAGATGCGGCTCCTCTCTATGCCAGCATCAACCCTCCCCTCCCCACTAGGGATGGGAGAGAAATTTGATTCAATTCACATTTAAAGCTGAATTTATCAAATTCACACTTTCTGAAACAATTTGAGAACCAAAATACAGCCATCCTTCAAAATTTGCACTTGCCCAAATTTTGCGATGCAGTTCACCAGCCAAATAAAATGCACAAAAATGCATATATTAGATGGAAATGCACATGAAGTACATATATTAGTGAATATAACATACAAAAATGCATTATATAAGGAGAAATTGATTGCAAATATATGAACATTAGTCAGATCTGCATACAAAAATATGTTTGGTAGGAGAAATTTGCACTAAAATGCTAGAGAATTTTAATGAGGAAAGTTTTTTACAAAAATTTTTTGCAAACTCCTGCCCAACTGAAATTAAGATTGGAGAAATGAGAAACCGAGAGAGCGGAAATTGACAGATTTTTTCATCTCTAGCCCTATCTCAACCTGGATTAACAGTAGTAAGAGCTGCAGCATGGGACCCTGCCAATTGGTTTGGGGGTTATTGTGTTATCCCAGTGACGTGGGAAGAAGCAACACTATCTGGGATGACCTAAGACATTTTGCTGTCTAAGGCAAAGGACAAATGACAATCCTTCATTGTATGCACAGAATCTGACTGGATTGGCAATTGAATCTTATTTCAACTCTGGTTATAGGACAGCATCCTCCACTGCACTTGAGGGCAGTAGGCTAGCTTACGGGGTGCAGCCCAGGTCGGGTGTGGCACACACAGCTCTCTCCTCCAACACCTTGCCACCATTCTCCTTCCCTCAGCATCTGCCACCTGAGGCGGCCACTTCTCTCTACCCAATGGTAGGGCCAGTACTGAGCATGGCCGTGGGTTCCATAATGTTAGCATAAAGTGGACACCCAGTTTCAGCTGAATTCACTTGCCCAAAACGCTCTTTGTTTCTGTGTTTTTTCTTTTCCTCAAGGCAAGGTAAGTGTGGTTGTTAGAAGATGTGTCAGAGAGCTATTTCATACTGCTCGCTCTTAGTTGTATCTGTGCAGGTTATTGTTTTTACTTTTCTATTTTTAGCTCTTATCGTTTCCATAAAGAGCTGCCAAAGCTGAGGCAACGATGTAATCCTAAATAAGTACATCCCGTATGTTTTAATGCTTAGAGTTCCTTATAGATGATCAAGCTCAACTAAAATTGTATAGTTTTTCTCCTAGATGCTTGGTAGCCTGGAACTTTACCAGGTTATCAATTAAAATTCCAGCAAAGCTGAGGGATTTCTTATGTTGTGAGAGTCATACATGCCTGTTTAAATTCTTTGAAGGAGGATGGTTTGTTTAGAAATGGAATAAGACTTCTGAATAGATCTGAAGATATTATCCTTGAAGATAGAAAACAGATGATATTCTTGTCTGTCCCATTACCACCTACCCATAAGCTAACCTATATGTCAAGGAGAGGTAAAAGGGCCAAATAAAACAGGATCAAAGAGATGCCAAATGGAAGCTACTAGCAGCACATTTCAGTTAGAGACAGTCAAAATCCAAGGTTGCTTCGGCTCTCTGGTAAGCAAAACAAATAGTTGATTGATTCTAGCATTAATCAGAACTACTCATATTTCTGATTGCTAAAATAAATGGCTACAGTTTTTCTTCTAGCTTACTTATAATTATAAAACGCACCCCAGTCCAGCAAGGGAGATCCGCATATGAAAGCAGATTTCTATTCACAGACCCTTTTCTGAACTGGAAATCACAGGTATAGACTAGGCAGAAGAAGTGTGCATCTGCATCATAATTTGCCCTTTTCAGTCAGATGTGAGGAATGTAATGTGATCCTCATCTACACCGCAGTTTAGATAGGGATATGCACCACTTTCACATCTTGTAAAGCAGATAGGAAAGGTTGCTTTCATCTGCCATCTCAGGAAACCACTAGTTTCCTGGAAGCTGGAAGCCTCAGGAGGGGAGAGTGTTCTTGCACTCGGGTCCTGCTTGCGGGCTTCCCCCAGGCACCTGGTTGGCCACTGTGAGAACAGGATGCTGGACTAGATGGGCCACTGGCCTGATCCAGCAGGCTCTTCTTATGTTCTTATGTTCTTAGTTGCATGCAATTCCTTACTGAGTATGATGACTCTATCTAGATTAGGGATTTATTCTGTTTTAAGGAGTTTTTTTATTGATTTGCTAGGCCTCAGGAGCCAAACAGCTACCTCCCTGATATATTTATTTAGTTTTTTTAGACTGTGTTGGTTTGGTTGACCCACAACTGCCAGCATTCCTTGGCTTAGCCAGTGGCTTTGTATTAACAGTTGATGTTGGCAGCCATGGAAGAGAAGACCCAAAAGGATGGTGGTACTATAGTAGCTAATGGGCGGTGGGGAGCAGATTCTGGAGATATGCAGAGTATATCCTACTTAGGCCCACCAGGGCTTCCCATTTGGCCTGAGAGGCCATTTTGGCCAAGCCACATCCACCTACCCTATGCCTAATTTCATATATGATATCAGGTGTAGGCTAGGTAAAAATAATGGCTGGGCCAAAGGAGATCTGCAGGTACCACAGATCAGCTGGTCATTGGGACTTCCATGCACAACATTATTCCAGCCTCAATGATCAGATTGACTGTGGAGCATCTCAGTAGTTGTGCTGGTGCTTTGATATGCACTCTAAACTTCTACATATGTCCCCCAACCCACCTAAGAGTTATGTTTCTGTTTTCCATAATCTTCTTTAATTTGTCATGATGCATCAATAAATCAAAATAATGTTGGTCAACAAAACCAGTCAGATTTCAACTAGGTGACACTGTTGGTAAGTGTAATAATTAAGTATGAGTATAGTGTCATGCAATTCAAAACACACTTGAAATGAAATAAATGTTTTCAGGATAGTTGCTGAAAAAGTCTCAGAAAAAATAAGGGATGATCAAGTGTAAATCAAAGCAAATTTTGGAAAGTATAGTAAGTTCAGCTGATACAAGACTTGGACCCGAAACACCTGAAGGTTGATTATGAATTACAGCATTCTGAGATGAAGTGTGAACTGAATTTCCCCATTTTGAAAATGTAAATGGCAGATCATGCAAGAATCTTTTAGTCTGGCTGTACTAGACTATTTGCATATCACTGAAATAGAGGAAATGCATTGCCAACAAAGACAAGAGAGGACACAGATTTGCACAAAATGTGCATGTCTTAGTTTATACACACACACACACACATATGCAAGTGTAGAAATAATCACTATTATTTAAATATAAATACAACCCATCTCTTCATTGTAGGGAAGTCTGTGACCAGGTAACCTATGTGCTATCCAGGTGGTAACTGCTGATGGGCAACTTCAAGCCCCCTGCTTTTTCCCCATATAGTTCTTTATCTTTAAACTGGATGTCAGTTAGATAGTCATTTAAACAGAGGACTTCCCTTTGAAAGTAGGACACATGCCCACTATAGGCTGCTCCCTAAGAATGTATCTAAACTACAGACTTAAATTTGTCTAACAATAATTTCCCTGGGAATTGGCTCTATGAGAAGAGACAAGGAATCTCCTCTAGCACAGAGTTTTGAGCACTTTCACCAAATTGCAAGTCCCAGAATTCTTTGGGGAAAGCCATGGCAGTTAAATAGTAATAAAACATTTGCACTGGATGTTGGCCCCTAAATTATTCCACTCACTTCAGTTCTAAGAAATAATAATTTGAGGATTGTGGCCTCAGGAAAATCTAGATCAAGGATATACCTAATTTCTTAAGACTGCAATCCTCAAAAACGTTTCTGTTGAAATAGTGCCACTAAAAAAGAATTCCACACTACCTTGTTGTAAGTGGCTTGAAGGCGATTTAAGAAATTATATGGATGGTTTCTAGTAAAATTAAATGATATCAATTATTACAACGTGGACATTTATGCATGGCCAGTAAGTTAGTTAGACGTGACTAAGTACCATTAAAGGCAATGGGACTTAAATTAGTCACACCTAATGTACAGAACTAATTTAAATAGGATGTGGCTATTGGTAACTGAAGTCTTGATGTATGGTATTCACTGATAACAAATGACAGTTGGATGATCATCATATCTCACTGAAAATAAAAAAATGTAGACGTGCAGTTCCAACATTTAGGACCTTTGGATAAATGTATCCCAAAATGTCTTAAGGAGGCCTTGATCACATTGTTTAATAAAAATAATAAAATAGGCAACCATTAAAAGCAAAAGGTTCTTTGCTGCCTCCATTGCGTCTGCAGAGTGCTGTCCCAGGAGGTTGTTCCAAGTGGTCCGAAGACTGGTCGGTCCAGTTGCTCAGGAACCCTTGGAACAGTCAAAAGCCTCCTGTGACAAATTAGCAAAGCACTTTGCTGACAAAATCAAACACTTACGGAGCCTGATCCCGTACGCCGTGGATACAGTGGATGAACCAGAGTTGACCAGCTGCAAGCCGGTCGAATGGGATCGGTTTCGGCCTCTCCCTTCTGAGGATGTGGACAAGGTGCTCTCAACTGTGAAGCCTACCACATGTCTAAATGACCCTTGCCCGTCGTGGCTCCTTATGAGCTGCAAAGAGAAATTGGGCGAGGGGATTAAGGCGGTGGTTAATGCATCCCTGGAGGAGGGTGTAATGCCATTAGCCCTCAAGGAGGCAATTGTAAAGCCCATCTTAAAGAAGCCCTCCTTGGATCCCCAAGTTCTGAACAACTTTCGCCCAATCTCAAATTTACCATTCTTGGGCAAGGTCATTGAGCGAGTGGTGGCTAATCAGCTGTCGACACACTTGGATGAAACGGATTATTTGGATCCATACCAATCGGGTTTCAGGACTGGACATGGTACTGAAACAGCCTTGGTCGCTCTGGTGGATGATATGAGGAGGGCATTAGATAGGGGAGAATTCACCTTTCTTGTCCTCCTCAATCTCTCAGCGGCTTTTGATACTGTTGACCACAGTATCCTTTTACATCGCCTGGAGGGGTTGGGAATAGGGGGCACTGTATTGCAGTGGTTCCGTTCCTTCCTCTCCGGTAGGCATCAACAGGTAGCATTGGGGGAAGAGGTTTCAGACCCTTGGCCTCTCAATTGTGGTGTGCCACAGGGCTCTATCCTCTCTCCCATGCTATTTAATATCTATATGAAGCCGCTGGGGACAATCATTAGGAGATTTGGGCTGCAGTGTCACCAATATGCGGATGACACTCAGCTCTATCTCTTGTTTAAATCCCCACCAGAGTTGGCTGTGGAGACCTTGTCCAAGTGCCTGGAATCCGTGAGTGGATGGATGGGAAGGAACAGGCTGAAGCTGAATCCCGATAAGACCGAGGTGCTACTCGTGGGAGACAGAGGAAGGTTGGGAGATATTGACTTGATGTTCGACGGGGTGAGATTGCCCCTAAAGGACCAGATCCACAGCCTTGGGGTTGTTCTTGATTCCAAGCTGTCCATGGAGGCTCAGATCTCGGCAGTGAGTCGGGCAGGTTGGTATCAATTACACCTCATACGTAGACTGCAACCATACCTTCCTGTTCACCAGCTCCCATTGGTGGTACATGCCCTGGTCACCTCTCGTTTGAATTACTGTAATGCGCTCTACGTGGGGCTACCCTTGAAAACGGTCCGGAAATTACAACTTATACAAAATGCGGCGGCTCGACTACTTACAAACTGTCGCCGCCGGGAGCATATTACTCCAGTGCTGTTCGATCTGCACTGGCTCCCAGTTGTTTTCCGGGCCCAATTCAAGGTGTTGGTGTTAACCTTTAAATCCCTATACGGTCTCGGCCCAGTTTATCTGATGGAGCACCTCCAACGCCACCAATTATGCCGCCCCACAAGATCAGCCACACAGAGCCTTCTCTCAGTCCCACCAACTAAAACAGCTAGGTTGGTGGGGATGAGAGAGAGGGCATTCTCAGTGGCGGCCCTCACTCTCTGGAACTCCCTCCAGTATGATCTTCGGCATGCCCCTTCCCTGAATGTATTCCGCCAGGCCTTGAAGACCTGGCTTTTCAGACAGGCCTTTGGGACTTCCGGGGAGGGTTAATCACTATGATAAATTGCCTAGTACTCTGAACTGTCATTGTTTATAGTTTTATAGTTTTATCATTGTATTGTTTTATTATGATGCATTTTATTGAAACAAAGATGTACGTCGCCTAGAGTGGCCATTGGCCAGATAGGCGACACAGAAATTAAATTATTATTATTATTATTAAATTCAAGCTCTGATAAGTTGATGGAAGTAACAGCGGCGTCACTAGCGGGAGTGCGGGGAGGTGTGGACCTCCAGCGTGCGCCCTCCCAGGTGCATGGACGGGGTGGCTGGTTCTGCGTGCGCACACACGCACTCACCATGTGCTCCAGGCTGGTGGTGGAAGGCCTGTCCCGGCTTCACCACCAGCGAGCAGGCACCTGCTGTTGGTCTTGCCCGCCCGCCTCCAAGGAGGAGTTGGCTGCACCGACCCAGAGCGCTTCTCAGCTCCTTTGCCAGCCAACAGCGCGGGGCAAGGTGGCTCTGGGTGTCATCCCCCTCAGGTTGTCACCCAGGTGCGGTCTGCACCCTCTGCACCCTGGTAGTGATGCCCCTGGGAAGTAATGTATGTTACATGGGGAATTATGTATATGTACTGCCTTCAGTCAATTCTGACTTGTGGTGACCCTATGAATAGGGTTTTCATGAGGCTGAGAAGCAGCAACTGGCCCAAGATCACCAAGTGAGTTTCATGGCTATGTGGGGATTTGAACCCTGGTCTTCTAGGTCGTAGTCCAACACCTTAACCACTACACCACACTGGCTGTCTTATGAGGAATTATACATGCATGTAATCTTTCTTTCTTTGGTGCATACTTGCTGTTCTTTTTCTGTAAGAAACATGCCATATAATTACATTAACATGAAGAATAATGAAAGAATAGAAATTATATGCTTAATTTTCACTCCAGAATTTGGTCAATAATGCATGGTAGGCTCCAGATAGTTACTGACAGGTAGAGCAATCAAAACTATAGGAATAGTATGCCTATTCCAAACTCTCTTGAGGAGTGGGGCTACTGATGGATGAACTGGCCCAAGCCTGGCAAAGGGAAACTGAACCTTTAACATAGAGTTTGACTTACACCACCCTTTTTACCGATGTAAGTTCTGCTGGGTTGCTAGGACCAAGCTGAAAGGAGCTTGGAATAGTGGTAAGTCTCCTCTTGGCCCATCCTGCTCGCACCACACCCTTGGAATGCCCCTTTTTTGAGACTTACCCCAGCCTCGGCTCAGCTGAGCAGAGCCACAATGGAGGACTTAAGCCAGCATATCTTCAGTTGAGCTGGATGAGGAACTTCAGGCCATGATGCCCCAGCTGAGCCCAGATTCAGCCAGTTCAGCTGGAGATCCACCTATTCCAAACTCTGCTCATCCTGGTGGATCTTGGGTTTGGATTGCTCCCTAACAGTGCAATGTTAAGTGGGTTTAAGTAAGTTCTGCTAAGTTCAATGGTCTTGCTCACAGTTGAAGCCTAGCAGCACAGACTATGCATATCTATTTGGAACTAAGTTCCACTAAGTTCAATGAAACTTACTTCCAGGTAAGTGTGTTTAGGTTGCATCCTAGAACTGGATCCTGTCTGGTCACAACTTTATGGCACAATCCAGCCAACATTAAGTGCATAGTGATTTTAATGGAACAGCCTTACGGTCTTCACTTTTTTTGCTAAATTCTTTCTCACTAGCATAAATGCAGCTATGGTATGGTTGTGCCTGTGTTCCTATGGTATTTATTTTATTTTATTTTATTTGTATACTGCTTCATATGTGAAAAGAAGCCTCTAAGTGTTTTACAGAGTTGAAAAAAATCAAACCAAATTACACATTTAAAACAATACAAAACATTTAAAAGAAACCATCTTAAACATTAACATCTTTTAACAATAAACATCATAAGAACCAAACTACACATTTAAAACTGTACAAAACATTTTTTAAAAAAATCTTAAACATTAATATAACCTAAAATAAACTAATAATAACAAATCATATTCATTACTAGCAGATTAAAACACAAATATTCCAGGAAGATAAAACAACCCCACCCCATGGTACTCATACATAAATTCTTACAATAAAAATAACCAGCCAAACCAGCATGTTTGATGGCACAGCTATGAAAAATCAGATGAGTACGTGTAGAGATGAAAGCATGATATATAATGTTACCTTTACAAGTGATTTGATGGCTAAAGGAGACTGTTCTTAGCAACCCAGGGATCACTGGATGGAAGAATGTTTTTATCTGTTAACTGTTTCTAGAATGTTTTTCTCTGTAATTGTTTTTAGTCTGCTTGTTGTTAAAATATTGTTGATGTGTTTGCCACCCTGGGGTCCTTTGGGAGGAAGGGTGGGACACAAATTCAAGCATCATCATCATCTTTCACATCAGGATGGGCAGGTATCAATATTCCATTCTTGTAGGAAGTAGAAGATTACATTGTTATGCGCCACTAACCTTATCCTAACTCTTACCCTTACACCTCACGAGAGATACATTTACTAAGGGAAAGTTCATGCATACCTATGTATTCATCAATGGATGGCTGCAACATAAAGTGATGATCTGCATATCAGAACAGCCATCACAGATTAAGCACCTCTTGACATTAGAACTCTTGCATCTCTTGACATTAGCAATGAGTAGAGATGGGTGAGAAATTCAATTCAGTTCCCATTTGAAGCTGAATCTATCAACTTGGCACTTTCCAAAACAATATGAGAACTGAAGCACAGCCATCCTCTGAAATTGACACTTATTTTAATTTTGTAGTGCAGATCGCCAACCAAACAATACTTACAGAAATGCATGTTAGGGGAAAGCATGCATAAAAATGAATATATGAGTGAAAATAACAAATGCATTCTGTGACGAAGAATTGCTTGCAAAAATGTGTATTTTAGTCAAATGCCTACAAAAATATGTTTGCTAGGAGAAATTCACACTAAAATGCTGGAGAATTTTCATGAGGATTTTAACAATAATCCACAAAGAGTTGCAGAAATATGGAGAACTGAATTTAAGATTGGAAAAACGAGAAACGGAGAGAACCGAAATTGACAGATCCTTTCATCCTTAGTGATGAGGAAGAAATTCAGTTCACATTTAAAGGTGAACATACCTAATTCACACTTTTTGAAAGAATATGTGAACTAAAACACAGGCATCCTTTGAAATTTACATTCCTCTGAATTTTACAATGCAGTTCTCCAGCCAATCAGTGTGTACAAAAATGCATATGCTGGGTGGGGTACAGTGTGCATATAAATACATATATTAGTGAAAATAACATGCAAAATGCATTATGTTAGGGTAAACTGCTTTGTGAAAATGGGATAGGCAAAATTGCATAGAGATATACTCACAAAAATGCTGATGAATTTTCCTGAGAACTTTTTTAAAAAAATGCAAGTTGATGTGAAATTGTGGAGAACTCAATTTAAGATCTGAATCTGAGAGAAACTGAAATGGACTGATTTCCCCATCCCTTCTTGACATCACTTCCAAATTCACCTAAGGTCATTCATACTTTCAATTGTGACCACTGATTAGTATAGATGCATGTGTGAATCAGCCCTAAATGAGAGCAAATGTTGCCATGGAGCAGAGTGGCTGTTTGGCAGTACCCTGTAGGCAAGACAAATGTACAGTTCCATTATGGATTCATAAACTTTCTTTGTGTTCTTGACATTTACACCTTTCAAGAAGTGGAAGGTGCTCATGTTGAACCTATTGGAATACGGGATTTTTTCCCCTTGAAATGCTCCTGGCTTAGTACTATGAAAACAACAGTGCAATCCTGCATAAATCTATTCAGAAGCAAGTCCCATTGAGTTCATTGGGGCATTCACCAAGATAAGTGGTATAGGATTGCAGCCTCAACCACACAAGCTGACCCAAAAGATGTGAGCATATGTTTTTAAAACATCAGTGCTGAAAAAAATATTTCCCTTGCTTTCCCCATGATCATCCCTTTATAGGAGATTATTATGGTCAAAGACATTATCTACTGTCTAATTACTTTTTCTTTTTAAATGGAATCCGGCATGCTGGCCACTCTCAGGGTTAATCCAACATCTTACCACGGAAATGAAAAACAAACAAACAGTTCATAGCTTAGATCCTACAATAGGTTAGCTTGGACAACCCAGGATAAAAGCCCTGAAGTATTTCCTTGAGCTGTGAACTTTTTTGTAAAGCCCTTTGGTGAGTATCTTTTTTAAAAATTGTTTTAGATTTATGCTGCAAGCAAGGAGAGACAAATGAGTGACAGAAACCTTTTTAAAAAAAACCTGTATTTCCTTACTTATTGCCTATCTTACATCAGTAATACAGTTTGTAAAAATTTTTACTTCCACAGCTTGGGATAGGCATAATATGAGGGAGGCGTTAACTGTTTGGGGCTGGAAGGGGAATCCTGGCTTATTGGTATTTTGGAGGAGGCAAGGGTATGTGGGGAGCCAGATACCCCACCAAATATCACAGTGTGGCTTGAGATTTTTTGTGCTGGAAAGAGTTGCAGCAGGTATACATCAGTGGAAGTGTTCCTTTTGTTAGTGTTCATTCCAATATATACATCTTTTTTTTCTAATCTCTCTGTTTCATTTAGGAAACAGGCTTCTTTTACCAGGGATCATACATCTGAGGATAAATAAGAGGTTGGCAGTGGGGTGTGTGGAATGGAAGACAGATTAACACCAAAATACCAGAGCATTGTTTTTAATGCACAATAGACACAGACTTCCTGGGAGAGCAAAATCTGCCTTCTCTGACCACATAACATGCCAGCAATTCTTTCCATTTTTAAAAGTGTAAAAAGATATTTACAACTGAGCTCAGGAAAAGCATAAAGTGGGTAGTTAGCCAGTAGATGGCATTGCTGCTATAAGGGGACCCACCAAAAACATTTTAAAGAAAAGCTTGAAACTAGGGTAAATTTAGTTTTCATTAACCCTTCCTAAGAAGAAAAAAAGTCCATAAAATCCTACAGCTGCATTGTTTAATAGGAAGGCTGATCTAATCTAATTGTATTGGAGTTCATGGGAAATGCCTTGAAACTATCTTTCAAGCAGTTAAATGAACCGTCTTCCATAAGCTCACTCATACATATGTATTGAAAATGTAATTTTAATGGTTGCACATGGAACAGGTATGAAGATAAAAGGTACACCAACAATCTTTATGGTGCCCGTTACACTTTACTGTGGAATGTGTGTGTGATGCTGAAAGCCTTGGTTTCTTACCATGAATTTCCAATTATTTTGATGAAGGCTTGCCCAGTGAAAGGTTCTGAAATGAGAATGGATTGGCTTACAGCTCCATGGACCTCTGTTTCTTCCCTTCCTTCGCTGGCTTTTGGTATACACAATGCATACTGCATAGGCAGATGATAACTGGATTGATTCAACTTTTTAATGTTATTGTTGTATGCTATAACTTTATTGCTTTGTAGTAACTGATCCATTACCTGGTATGTTTCACACATGAGAGGGGTTCTTTCCCTCCCCTCCCAGCCTGGCTCTGGAAGAATTGTAGAATGTAAATGGCAGTATAGGAATGGGAGAGTAGGCTCAACAATGCAGTTTAGGGAGGTATGCTTGCAGGGCCAGCACCAGAGGGTGGCCAGATTGGGCCCTAACCAAGGGCCCCTGCAGCCCAGAGGGCCCCCCCAAGGTTCCTGCAACCTGACCCTGCCACAGCTCATGGAGAAGGAGCTCCCAAGCACACCCTTCCCAATACAGACAGCACAGGCTGAAAGAAGCCTGCACAAATGCCCCACCTACCTCTCCTATCAATGTGAATGCCATTTGCGCATGCCATGTGCACATGCCATCACCTAAGATGGTGGTGGGGGCTTCCATAAGGGGCTGACACCCCAACTGCTGTGCACGCAAGTCATTCATACAGCACGAGAGGTAGGTGGGCCATGTGGGGTTATTAGCCCTGCACTGCCTGTATAGGGGTGTGTTGGGCTACAGTGCCACAGGCTCAGAGCAGGCTGATGCCCAAGGGCCCAGTAATACTTGGCATGAGCCCTGTATGTATGGGCCTCCCACTGAAAGTAATGGAAAGCATATTGTAGTGGACGGATTGCCAACAAGAGGTGCAGTTGTCCAGGATCCCGAGAGTTAGACCCCTTTCTTTTTGGGGAGCCAGGTCCCAGCAGGGTCGCTATGTCTCCAGCATCCTTTCCTGCTGATTGGAGCCAATCACAGTGAAAGATGTCTGTTATTGTTGGAGAAGGTGTGAGTGGAAAGGAGTGAACAGTGTGGAGTCAATTATGGAGAGCAAGTGAGCAAGGGAAAGTGGAAAAGGAGGTAGGGGAGCAGAGAACTTGAACAGAAGGGGTTTTCTATCTCTCTGTGTTGCACGACCTCCAGTTTGTTTATTTGTTTGTTAACAAGTATCTTATTCTCATCCCCTCAACCTAGCAGCAAATATAAAATGGATTGGGGGGGGGGAGATGTGTGGTTTTGTTCCAAAGCCAGGAGAAGGAGGCAAAGAAAGAAAAAAAATATGTTCAGGGGGGAAGTGTATGTACGTGATGGTGTTTCAGCTTTTAATTTTTATATATGTGTGTCGTGTATGGTAAGGTGAAATGCCAGTGAATATGCCTAAGTGTGTGTGTGTGTGCAGTCAACATCAGAGGTTATGATCAGGAACTTCCATGCTTAAATTTCCTCCTAACACTGCCCCAATGCAGTTATTCTGAGACTTAGAAGGGAAACTCAGCAAATGTACAGCATCTTTGTACATTTGCCCATGTATGTGCACAGAAAATAGTAGATCTAGCTGAAAGGCAACACATGGAGATCTGTACTGATTGTTGCAGTGCATCACCGAGTGATGCATCATGCCAATTCTCCTTTTTCTTAAAAATATATTAAAGTTGTTTGCTAACATAGTTTTAAAACTGTGGTACATGGGCAAGTTACCAGAGTTCCACAATACACTTTTAGATACAGAAGGCTATATAAACGGGACAGGAAAATGCTTTTGCCAAAGCACAAGGTGATGAATACAGATATGAAGTTCAACTCCGTCTCTGCAGTTGTCCCTTGTCCTCTTGATGCAGTTGAAGTGAGCATATGAGACCAAGATTGCTAGGCAGTCATGTTCTTGGTCAATGAGACATTTGGCAGCTAGCAACTAAAACAGCCCTTCTCGATGACACAGAATATTCCCAAACTCTTCGGTAAGGATGGAAGAGAAATTTGATTCAGTTCACATTTAAAAGGCAAACTTACCTAATTCACACGAGGGGGTCTGTCTGATCTTAACCTGGGAGGGAAATCCACAGAATGGAGTCCACATGTAACATAAATAATGTAATATTGTTTAAAATGAATACAGGATTTCATGCAGCCTAGATTAAATACATTACCATGTAGTTCAATGGGTGAGTTGTGAATGTTCTTAATTTTCTCCCACTGAAATCAATGAGAGTTAGAAGAGCTCAAGTAAATTATCCCCACTAAGTTGAAAACTAAAATACAAAAGTGTGTAACAGCAAGTATTTTTCAGCATACCATGAAGATATACTGTTGTTGTTGTTCCTATTATTCCTATTGCTTACTATCTGTAGATCTCAAAGCAGTTTACAGTAAATATATAAACACATGTATACACACAATGTCAAATGATTTACATTAAAAGAAACAGCATTCATATCCACAATAACAAAAGAAATATAAAATAAAATCAAAGAACATTATATGGCAGCAAAATGTAGAATCACTACATCACAGCCACTACAGTCATTCACAACCTTATCTCTGTCAACCATGCACGCATATGTAAACCACTCACGCTCAACAATATTACAACCCACATACCAAGGGTTTCTGCCAAGCATATACCTACAACAGTTTCTCGCCGTGTCCGAAACACTAAAGAGCTCATGCCCCACACCTACTGGAACATCAAATACTCTTCTCCCATCTCTATACCAGAGCAAGGCCCAGTTCTATACCAGAGCAGGCTCTCACCCTGGGAAGGGGTGTATGAAACTGCTTCCACCCACTATCTCCTAACTACATTGGCATACCAGACATGGTACTGCACAACCCAAACTCCTGACACAAAAACAATCAGCGCCGGTAGCAGACGGTTGTTATTATTTATTACATTTATATACTGCCCCATAGCCGAAGCTCTCTGGGCAGTTTACAACAATGTTGTGAAGACAAGTTTGGGTCCTGATGTACTTGCTCAATCTCATGCTGTAAAGCTATGATTTCTAAAACTATGACTTCTTAAACTACAGGATATAATAAACTCCTTGTCTTTAATAATACTTCCTTGCTCAGCACAATCAACACTAACCTCTATATTAATAAAGTCTGTGCCACAATTAACTCAACTGCAGCATGTATCCCAGTCTGCGTCTGTGTTAGAATTGCTCAATATGTTTTTTAATAATGTTTTTATCCCTTTTAAAAGGTTTTTTAAAATGTTTTTAATGCTGTTTTGTTTTAATGTATTTTAAGATCTGTTTTTATGATGTTTTAAAGTGATTTTAGCGCTTTGTTTGCCGCCCTGGGCTCCTGCTGGGAGGAAGGGCGGGATACAAATTAAATAATAAAATAAATAAATAAATAAATGTTCTGAAGGGTATGTTGTACTTTACCATGGTTAACCATTAAAATACCAAAGAGGATGTGAAATTAATTTATTATTCCAGCAGTACAAAGCATTTCAGAAAAGGATAGCTGTTAAAAGCTAGTCTTAAACAGTTTCCATAGTGATAGTGTGAGTAACTACACTAAAGGCTTAAAATTTTCAATTACACGAGTATTTAGAGTGCTTGTATAATCAATAGCAGATAGTTATGTAAGGTTATTTGTCCCCAAAGGCATGCTCCTATAAAATAATGGTGCCATAAATGTACAGGCATTGTTTGGACACTTCAACAATGCCACCAAGACAGCTATTAACAGGTGCAACAAAACAGAATTATATTTCTGATCGAATAATCAACACATCCAATCTAAATATGGCTGGGTTCTTTATAAGCCTTTGCAGATATATTGATGTGGAATTAAGCAGAACATAAAGGTGGATTTACAGAAGCAAAGCTAGACCAATCTCTTTCATGGCCATAAAAATGGGCTCCTGTGTACAGGTCTGCACAGCTTGTGACCCACCAAGCTGAACACACTGGGGGAGGGGGGTGCTGTTTGTACTGTCTGTCTGATAGGGATTGGGGAGAAATTCAATCAGTTCACATTTAAAGCCGAATTTACCAAATTCCAACTTTCCAACTGAAACACGGATATTCTTTGAAAATCACATACGAATTTTGTGATGTGGTTCTCCTACCAGCAATTTTACAAAAATGCATATATTAATGGATATTGTGCATAAAATGAATATTATAGTGAAAATAACATATAAATATGCATTATATGAAGTGAGACTGCTTGCAGAAATGCATACATTAGTCAAAACTGCATAAAAAATGGGTGTTTTAGGAGAAATTTGCTCTAAAATGCTGAAGCTACCTGGGAAGAGGGGTTGATTGTTAAACCATTCCGAGAACTGTAGCTCTGTGAGGAGAATAAGGAGTCTCCTAACAACTGTCAGCACCCTCAACAAACTACATTACCCAGGATTCTCTGGGGGAGGCCTTGACTGTTTACAATGCAATAATAGTGGAATAAAATGTATGGTGTGAATGTGACCATAGTTCCATTGGAAAATACTGATTTATAATTGTCCATTTATATGGATTAATGTAGTGTATTGTCTTCTTTATAGCCCCTGACAAAGGCCCAATATACTAGAGGCCAAAACACACTGGGCTTTCCTAAGCAATAACTTTTTCTCAGCATTTTGGGATTTCCCCCCTTTGTGGAATGGGTTGATCTGCCAATCAGTTGCAAAATCTGCTGTTCCCAACAGCTTTTACAATAAAAGGTGGTGGGGTTTGACTAACTTTGTGTGCCCCCATTTTCAAAAAAGAGTGGTGGAGGCACATGTCCTGCCCAAAATTGAAAGACTCAGTCACAGTCTCAAAAGCTTCAAAAGCTTCATCAAAAGCTTTGCAGCTCATTAACCTCTCTATGCTTTCTAGGAACTTTTGCCCTGAACTAACACTGACTAAGCATGTCTTCACAGCTCTCAGACGTTGACTCAGCAACCATTCCCTCCGCTGAATCAACGCAAGTAGGCTTGGCTTTTGCGCATAAACAAAGGCTACTCCTCAACTCCATCTGTTGAACTTCCCGCTTCCGAAGCCTCTGAGCATGAGGCGATGGAGGTTGGATCTCAGCTTCCCCCTCTGACTGGTGGGGGCTATCTGTCAGCTTAAGCATGGGAAATTGTGGGGCGCTCGGCTGCGGAATGTCAAGTGCCTCTGGCGCAGGTGAGGGCGGCGTGTCTGATGGAGCAGTCTCTAATGTGGCAGTCTCTGACAGTTCAGGTTGTGCTGCAGCACAGGGGCCAGGATCGGGGGGAGTTGAACTGACAGGGACAGGGGTCTGGGTGCTCTGTGAGCTCTCCTTACTGCTAGTCTCTTCCCCTGCTCTTCGACCCAGTCCTCAGAGTTGGTGTCATCCTCATTGATGCCTCCCCTCCCAACCTGGGTCACAACATCATCCCATGTCCCATGCTGATTCCCACCCCCACCCCAGGGGTTTGGGCTTGTCTGGGCAAGCTTCATGGAACTCTCTCACCAAATCTGGCATGTGGACATCAGTCACCGCCTCCCATGATCTTTCCTCCAGACCAAACCCCATCCAGTGGATCAGATACTGCAACTTTCCCCGGTGCTGGTGGAAGTCAAGTATCTGCTCCACTTCAAACTCCTCCTGACCATCGATCAATACAGGTGGAGACGGAGCCTTGGGTGCTCGATGGGGGTCTGGCAGCTTCTCTGGGGTTAACAGGGAGTGATGAAAGATGGGATAGATCTTTAAAGAAGCAGGGAGACGTGGACAGAATACCACTGGGTTGATTTGAGCCTCCACTTCAAAGTGTTCCAGCCTGTGAGCCTCTAGTTTATGACTGGGAACTCTTGTGGGCAAATATCACGTGGAAAGCCCTTGACTTCAGTGGCCATCCATCAATGGTCTCCACGGACAGCAGCAACTTGAGCTCAATGACTGCCACATTGTGTCTTTTGGCAAAGTCCAAGTCCATAAAGTTGCTAGATGCACCAGAATCCACCATTGCAAACACCTGGACTTCTTGCCCTGTAGGCAAGCCTAGTTGGACTGGCAAGTGTAAGGTGGACTTCTGAATGGAGCCCATTGTGATACAAGAACATTAACGCAAAGTTGTTAAAGTCCATTTCCTGGGCCAGGATACGAAAGGTATTATTGTATGTCCCCACGGAATTCTTTCCCTGCCATAGATTTCCCAGTTGGCGGGATACAGTCTCTGTCCTCTGGGGGTCCTGAAAGATCTTGGCCATGATGTCTACAAAAGCAGTATACCAGGACAAGACTGGGTCATTGTGAAGCAACAGAGGTGTGACCCACTGAGCAGCCTCCCTTTCCAAGAGGCTGATGATGAATGCCACCTTCACATCGTCATTAGGGAATTCTGAGTGTTGCACTTGTATGTAACGCTCACACAGGGCTATGATCGTGGTGAATTGCTCCACCTTCCCATTGTAGCAGGCAAGCATTCCCACCGGAGACTTGATTCAGGGTGCTGGTGCGGGTGGGACGGGGCCCTGTGCTTGCTGTGTGAGGACCCCCTGGGTCACTATCTGGGTCATCTGGAGGCGCAAGGCTTGATTCTCAGTTCGAAGAGACTGTGTTTCAGTTTGAAGACTCTGGACTTGGGTTATTTATTTATTTATTACATTTATATACCACCCCATAGCCAAAGCTCTCTGGGTGGTTTACAAAATTAAAAACACTGAAAATTAAAAACAAATGTAGAATTTTAAAAAACCATACAAAGTTTAAAACCATGAAGCAGAGATAAACCAGGTAAAAGACCTGGGGTCAAAGCTCAGCACATGCTGTTAGAATGCCTGGGAGACAAGGAAAGTCTTGACCTGGCGCTGAAAAGATAACAATGTTGGCACCAGGCAAACTTCATCGGGGAGATCATTCCATAATTTGGGGGCCACCACTAAAAAGGCCCTTTCCCTTGTTGCCAGCCTCCAAGCTTCCCTCGGAGGAGGCACCCAGAGGACGGCCTTTGATATTGAGCATAGTGTATGGGTGGGTTCATGTCAGGAGCGGCGTTCCATCAGGTATTGTGGTCCCAAGCCATGTAAGGCTTTATAGGTTAAAACCAGCACCTTGAATCGGGCTCAGAAACATATAGGCAGTCAATGCAAGCAGGCCAGAATCGGTTTTATATGTTCAGACCGTCTGGTCCCTGTTACCAATCTGGCCGCTGCATTTTGCACAAGCTGCAATTTCCAAACTGTCTTCAAAGGCAGCCCCACGTAGAGCACATTGCAGTAATCTAATTTGGAGGTTACCAGAGCGTGGACAACTGAAGCCAGGCTATCACTGTCCAGATAGGGGCATAGCTGGGCCACCAACCAAAGTTGATAGAAAGCACTCCATGCCACCAAGAGTACCTGAGCCTCAAGTGACAAAGATGGTTCTAGGAGAATCCCCAAACTACCAACCTGCTCCATCAGGGGGGAGTGCAACTCCATCCATCCAATGTGTTAGAATTGCTTTTAATATGTCTTTTAATATCTTGAAGCCTTTAAAGTTTTTTTTGATGTTTTTAACAGTGTTTTGTTTTAATGTATTTTAAGGTCCTTTTATGATGTTTTAAAGTGTTTTTAGTGTTTCTGTTTGCCACCCTGGGCTCCTACTGGAAGGAAGGGCGGGCTATAAATATAATAATCATCATCATCATCCAGAACAGGTTGGACATCCACCATCTGGTCAGAAGAACCACCCACTAACAGCATCTCAGTCTTGTCTGGATTGAGCCTCCGTTTATTAGCCCTCATCCAGTCGATTGTCTCAGCTAGGCACCGGTTCAGCACATTGACAGCCTCACCTGAAGAAGATGAAAAGGGGAAGCAGAGCTGCGTGTCATCAGCGTACACTCCAAAACTCTGAATGACTGCACCCAATGGTTTCATGTAGATGTTGAACAGCATGGGAGACAGAACTGACTCCTGTGGAACCCTATACTGGAGAATCCACAGGGTTGAGCAGTGTTCCCCAAGCACCACCTTCTGGAACCGACCCAGCAAATAGGAGCAGAACTACTGCCATGCAGTACCTCCCACTCCCAACTCAGCCAGTCGTCCCAGAAGGATACCTTGGTTGATGGTATCGAAAGCTGCTGAGAGATCAAGGAGAATCAACAGAGCAGAGCTTGAAAGTTTTTTTTTAAAGTAATAAATTACAGTTACATGGCCCAAAAAAGTAGTAATTACCATTACAATTACAATTGCTGTGAAAGTAACTGATTACTTTACTTTTCCTCCAAAGTAATCACTACAATTACATTTCAGTTACTTTAAATAAAAAGCCTACAAGGTGCTGGCCTTGGCTGCTGCACATCTAAGCAGCCTAAAACAACATTAAAAATAAACAAACACATACAGAGGTAGTAGAATAATTCTTTTTATTCATAAGATAGCAATGGTGGTCTCTCCGCTGGTAAGGGTGGTGGGGAGGGAGGCTGAGGCCACTACTCAGATCTTTGCATGTCAAATCAAGTACAACCCCCCCCACTCAGCCAGCCAGCATAATCTCTCTCACTTAACCACCTCCCAGACCCTGCCCTGCCACCAACTAAGGGACACTCACTCAAGCCAACATTTTCCCCTGAGATGCAAAAAAGTTAAAATACTGCAAATGCAGCACAGTAGTCAGAGAGGGTGGTGGAGGCCACTTTGTGTGCCAAGTGCAAACACAATACACTCTCTCTCTCTCTCTCTGTCTCTCTGTCACTCACTCTCTCTCTCTCTCTCTCTCTCTCACACACACACACACACACATACACACACACTGTCATCTTTCACCTCCACAGTTCTTTATCTCCATTCTGCTGCTGCCTCCTTCTCCTCCTTTATCCATCTTGACCTCCGGATCCTTTTTCCCTCCACTCCATTCTTCACCACCACTATCCATTTTTTAAAATAATTGTTTTCTCCACTCCACCCTGTCTCACTTTCTGACTCCTCCCTCGTCGCCTCCTACCCATCCACAGAGCATGAGGAAAGAGTGACACTGCACAGAAGCCCAGTTTGAGGCACATGATTTTCATCCACAAATCAGAGGAGCAGAAGACTTCCCCTGCTCCCCCCCAAGTAATGCCCAAAAGTAATTCTGGAAATGTTACAATTACTCCACAAAAGTAGTAAAATTACTCCTAGTTCTATTGCAATCAAAATGTAAAGGCATTACCCACTCATTCCTCAAAAAGTAATGCATTACAAGTAATTCGTTACTTGTAACTAGCTACTTCTAAGCTCTGCAACAGAGTCACACTCCCCCCATCCTTCTCCTGACAAAGATCATCATACAGGGCAACCAAGGTTGTTTCCATACCAAAACCAGGCCTGAAACCCGACTGAAATGGATCCAGATAATCAGTCTCATCCAAGAGTGTCTGGAGCTGGCCTGCAGCCGCTCGTTCAAAGACCTTGCCCAGGAATGGAATATTTGACACCGGCCTATAGTTATTAAGATTTTCTGGGTCCAGGGAGGGTTTCTTCAGGAGTGGTCTCACTACTGCCTCTTTCAGGGCCCCCAGGACCACTCCCTCTAGCAAAGAGGCATTAATCACTTCCCTGGCCCAGCCGGCTGTTCCATGCCTGCTAGCTTATATTAGCCAAGAAGGGCAAGGATCCAGTACAGAAGTGGTTGCACGAACCTGTCCAAGCACCTTGTCAACATTCTAAGCTGTACTAACCATTATCCAAGAAATCAGGAGAAGACTGTGCTCCGGATACCTTGCTTGATTCACCTGCTGTAACAGTCCTGGCGGATGCTAAAGATTTTATCCTGGAAGTGCCTAGCAAATTAATTACAGGGGCCTCAGAGGGTTCTGTCATGTATTTCGGGCACAGGTTATCAAGGTTTTGACAGCTCTGTGAATGTCCTCCCCTGCTCTGCTGCTCGCTTCCATTCTTTCTGTCGGGGGGGGCATCGGTTGGAGGTGGTGGTGACTGAGTCAAACTGTCCTGCCCGAAGTCAAAAGATTCAGTCGCCGTCATGTCTGTGATTTTCTCTCTTTTTATTAAAGTTATAGATACATCAAAAGCTTTGCGACTCATTAACCTCTCTATGCTTTCTAGGAACTTTTGCCCTGAACTAACACTGACTAAGCATGTCTTTGCAGCTCTCAGACGTTGACTCAGCAACTATCCCCTCCCTTGGTCAACTTAAGTAGGCTTGGCTTTCATGCATAAATGAAAGTTCCTCCTCAACGCTGTCCATTGAACTTCCCGTCTCTGAAGCCTCCAAGTGTGGGGCAATGGAGGTTGGATCTCAGCTTCCTCCTCTGACTAGTGGGGGCTATCTGTCAGCTCAAGCATGGGAAGTTGTGGGGCGCTCAGCTGGGGAACGTCAAGTTGACAAGGCAGCACCTCTGGTGTGGGTGAGGGGGCATGTCTAATGGGGCAGTCTCTGACAGTTCAGGTTGCGCTCCAGCAGGGGGGCCAGGATCGAGGGCAGTTGAACTTATAGGGACAGGGGTCTGGGCATGCTGTGAGCTCTCCTCATGGCTAGTACCTTCCCCCAGCTCTTCAACCCAGTCACCTGGGTCACAACAATGCCCTGGAACCTGCAGAACAGTAAGTGTGTCTCTGCCTTCAGACAAATATGTTCAGGGGCTTTGGTAGGGGAAATAAAAGGGATTAATTTCCCTCCATAATCCATATTAGCACAGTATCTTCATTAGGCCAGCTAGAACTCCAAAATCCATATTAGGCTCATATTTTTGCAGAGGCAGTAAGAGTTTTTCTCTTGCACTTTCTTACCACAGAATAATTAAGAGGCGGCCGAGGGGTGTGTAATTGTTGCTTGTACTTTATTTTAAAGCAGTAGCAGCTTTTTTAGATTTCTTGCTTGTTTGTGTTGCGAGGGACACCCCCAGTAGGCATTAGAAGGTGATGCTTTCCTTTAAGAGTGCTTGTGGGGTGCTGAAGAGCTATGGAGAATTTTTTTTTCAAGCAGAGCTGTGGGTTTTTAAAAAAATAGTTAAATGAAACTTTTAGCACTTTAAGAAAATCATCTGCAGCTCTGCTCAACACAACATCAAAACCATTCAGAGGTATGCATACACAGGCAGCATTTAAACAGCCTTACCTTGCAAAGCCATGGACCTAAATTAAGAAAACAAAGACACATAGAGAAACATAGAGATATAGTGGTCAGAAAAGTAGACAGCACAAAAAAGCAGCATCAGAGCAACACAGGGCTTTGTTGGGTGCTGATATGACTCAGAAAACTTTGTTGACGTTGTGATTTGACTCAGGGAGGGGTAAAATCACTCCAGTTTGCCATTCAGCCCCAGCACAGAGTGGTTATACACCCCTACTATTTACATAACAAAACCTGTGCACATTAATTGCATTCATGCAACCCAGCACATGGGTTAGAGTGTGTCACTAGGACCTGGGAGACCAGACTTCAATCCTTCCCTCATCTTTAAAGCTCATTGGGTGACTTTTGGCCAGTTATAGTCTCTCAGCCTAACCTACTTCACAGGATAAAATGGAGAGGGCAAACTATGCACGCCATCTTTGAACTCCTTGTTGTATGCTGTATAACCACGCAAGCTGAGATGTGTTCTGTCCCTAATTCCCTCTCATTGCACTTGGCCTTGCCTAGTTCTTACTTTGTCTTATGCTGTCTACTCCAGTTCTTAAATCTTTTACTGACATTGAAGTGGTTATAATGAATGTGCATAGGGTTTGTGGAATCCTGAGTTCCACAGTAACACGCTAAGATCCCTACACATGTGTATGTGCAGGCTCCCTCCTGGGTCCATACACTGAAACAAATGTACATGCTTTGGGGCAGAGCCAGCCACTGTGTGAAGCCACTTCTCTCCATACATTTTTGTTATGCACTTTGTTGTATGTGGCACACACTTTGAAAGTCTGTAGGGGGCTATTGTTTAATATAGAGCTGAAACACACAGTCAGGGGACTGATGCTGTGTAGTACCATTTCAATCTACAGATGGGGATCACATGTTTGAATGCCCTACCATGAAAACCCTCCTGCAAATACAAAGGTAGCATGTCAGGGTATAGGATTCTATTCTTCCTCCTGATATTCTGTCTTTCTGTATTCAGAGAAGTTTAGTTTAATATGGTGAGCTTTCAAATACATGGTTCTCATCTGCAGATTGAAATGGTGCCACGCAACAAAAGAAGTACCGCATGATTTTCTTGTATGTGTGCTGTACCTTTTTGATTGTTAAGTCCTTTAGCCATGCCACTTTTGTGTTGTATCCCATGCACGACACATTATTAGTTTTAATCCCAGCTGTCTACAAGGATGCCCCTCCTCTCCCTAAAGCCCAGAGCCATCTTCATCAGATGCAGTGGGCATCATCATCTCAGTGGGTTGAGGTTTTGGCAAAGTTTGTTTTTTAGTTAGATTGATTTTGTTTTTATGTCATATTGTCGTGATTCCTGACTCCCCATTATAGAAAAGTGGCTTGTAACCAGGAAATACGCCATATTTAAATATGGCTGCAGGAACACAGAATGATTCTAATAGCCACTGATGATTTGCAATTTGTTCTGAAATAGACAGGTGCATTCTTGATGAATCACAAAAACAACGATATGCTGGATTGTTTATATAACAGAACATCATAGAGAATTCCTTGAATTTTGCAAGTACACCAAGGTGTAATTAAAATAGCAAATGATAATGACATGTACTTTTCCCCTCACTGTAAGCAGATGGCAAAAACAAAACAAAACCACCTGATGTTTCAGTTTATTGGGGGAAACAAGCACTCAATAGTCTAAGAAAATTTCATATGCTTAATTTTCATACCTTGTTTTCCAAAGGTTTCCATTTGCTTATGTGCCAAAAATGGAGCATACAAAGTGAACTTAGAGAAAAATATAGGGCAAACCTGTTTTATCCTGTCTATTTCTTCGTGCTCTTTAAGCAAATGCTATTTTTCATTTGCCAATTTACATTAGAATTCTTGTTTGCGTCATGCCCCATGTACCCCAGCCACACATGAGACACATGTCCCTGGAAGATACTTTTATGATTGTACTTGGAAATATAAAGTGTCATTTTCAATATGATAACATTTATCTTATTTGCATTGTTTTTGCAGATCTTGGATGTGGGAGGCCCAAAATAAAATCTCTGCTCAAATATGCCTTTAACCTTCTACACCTTCATATAAGGCTGATGTGAGGATGAAACAAGGTGAAGATATGACATAACCCTTGCACATGGAAGGAAATAAATATCAGGGCTGGGCAAAAATAGCCTCCCAAATACCCTCCATCCTGTAACGAGCAGCAAATTGGCAGGGGGTGCAGGTGGGAGGATTTTGCCAAATATTCTCCAGAGGAGGCCTGACATTCTCCAACATTCCAGAAGGAGCTCAAATAAGCAAATTTTCAAAGATTTGTCAGAAAATACTTTTGTGAGAAATTTTGGCTGACTTAATGTTGACAGAACTCTATTATTTGTGCATATTGGTGGATGAAGTAAACAACAATGATCTAAAAGAAAAGGACTGAAGATAATAAGGGTCAGGTCTATTGCTTCATTCAACAATATTAAAAGAATATGAAACAATATGAAAAATGGATCCACAGTCGCACCCAGAATTCACAGTTGGTGAAACTTAGGAGGCTCTTTTGCTAAATATCCTACAGAGGAGAACTGGGCTTCTCCAATAGTTCAGGAAGATAAATGGTCAGAAAACTCTTTTACTCAGAAATTTCAGCTCAGCCCTAGTAAATACAGACCCTCATGATGCAGGGGATACATGACAATAATTCAGGTTAAATCCATATAGCACATGATTTGTGTACACATGTCCATATGAATTGCAGCTCTGGGCTCCTAACTGGGAGGAAGGGAGGGATATAAATAATAATAAAATAAAAAATGGCAGTTTGTTACTTCTATCTCTTAGTCACATAGAATAATAGAATTGCAGAGTTGGAAGGGGCCTATAAGGCCATCAAATCCAACCCCTTGCTCAATGCAGGAATCCATATTAAAGCATATCTGACAGGTGGCTGTCCAGCTGCCCCTTGAAGGCCACCAGTGTCGGAGAGCCCACCACCTGTCTAGGTAATTGGTTCCATTGTCGTACCGCTCTAACAGTTAGGAAGTTTTTCCTGGTATTCAGTTGAAATCTAGCTTCCTGTAAAGTAAGCCCATCATTCTGTGCCCTGCACTCTGGGATGATCAAGAAGAGATCCTGGCTCTCCTTTATCTGACAACCTTTCAAGTACTTGAACTGTGCTATCATATCTGCCTTCAGTCTTCTCTTCTCAAGGCTAAACATGCCCAGTTCTTTCAGTCTCTCCTCATAGGGTTTTGTTTCCAGTCCCCTGATCATCCTTGTTGCCCTCTGTGATGTTCCTGCTTATATTGTAAATATGGTAAGTGCTGGTTATATAGAAGACATATGGTAAGTGGAGTGAAATAGGAGGGGGGAGTACATGAGCAGTAGAATGCTGGATGATTGGCTGAGCGTTTGAATGGCTGGGAGTATAAATGGAAGAATGACAGTTGAATCTTGGTGTTTAGGTGGTGAAGTAGGGTGGTGTGTGGAGGTGAATTTGTAAGGTGAATTGAGGAGGTGGATGGTGTTTGGTGTTGTTGTTGAGAGTGAGTCGGAGTTCTGAGACAATTAGTAAGAAGTAAAGTACATAACAGAATATAGATGAAACCATAAGCTTGTCAACAAAGTAATTAAGTAATCTTGTTATTTCTAATTCTTAATAAATATATTTCTTGGTTAAACATAAGCCTGATTCCTTCAGCTGGGAAACACATACCAGGGGGAATAGCAAAGTAACCAAGGCTGAACAGTTTGTATCGAATGGTGGCAGCAGCAGATCGGAGGAAAGTGTATCCAGTCCCACAGAGAAACCCAGGGCTGTATGCTTCAGAGTCAAGGGGCTGCAGGGGGGTTTGGGAATTACCTATACCCACAGACACATGGTATTGAGATAGCCTGGCAGAGACTAAGACACAGTCTAAAGGTTATAAGAGATACAGAGTGTGGGGTAGTAAGGTCTAGCAAGGGGATTTGTTGAAATCTGTGCTAGAGCTAAAGGGTAAGAAGAAAACCTGACGTTCCTGTCTGCTGGTAGCCACAAGTGAGAGCTTCACAGGTGGTGCTGGGGAAGGACGTCACACCCTCCCCTGAACCTGTTCCAGTTTGTCTGCATCCTTCTTAAAGTGTGGTGTCCAGAACTGGACTCAAGATGAGATCTAACAAGTGCCGAATAGAGGGAAACCAATACTTCATGCAATTTGGAAACTATACTTCTGTTAATGCAGCCTAAAATAGCATTTGCATTTTTTGCAGCCACATCACATTGTTGTCTCATATTCAGGTTTTGATCAACAACAATTCCAAGATCATTCTTGCATGTAATATTGCTGAGCCAAGTATCCTCCATCTTATAACTGCATTTGGTTTCTTTTTCCTAAGTGTAGAACATTGCACTTACCCCTCTTAAATGTCATTCTATTGTTTTCAGCCCAATGCTCCAGCCTATCAAGATCACTTTGAATTTTGTTTCTGTCTTTCACAGTATTAGCTATCCCTCCCAATTTTGTATCATGTGCACATTTGATAAGCATCCCCTGCACCTCCTCATCCAAGTCATTAATAAAATTGTTTGAAGAGCACTGGGCCCAGGACTGAACCCTGTGGTACCCCACTTGTTACCTCCCCCCAGTATGAGAAGGAACCATTGATAAGCACTCTTTGAGTACGATTCTGGATCCATCTGTGGATCCATCTGATAGTTGTTCCAACCAGCCCACATTTAGCTAGCTTGCTAATCAGAATATCATGGGGCACTTTCTCAAAAGCTTTGCTGAAGTCGAGATATGTCCACAGCATTCCCAGTTTACCAGGGAGGTTACCCGATCAAAAAATGAGATAAGATTAGTCTGGCAGGATTTGTTCTTGATAAATCCATGTTGGCTTCTAGTAATCACTGCATTGTTTTCAAGGTGCTTACAGACTGAGAGCTTCATAATTTGCTCCAGAATTTTCCCAGGGATCGATGTCAGGCTGACTTGTCTGTAGTTCACAAGTTCCTCCTTTTTGAAGATAGGGTCAACATTAGCCCTCCTCCAGCACTTCACCCATCCTCCATGATTTCACACAGGTAATAGACAGTGGTTCCAAGAGTTCTTTCAGCCAGTTCCTTCAATACTCTAGGATGCAGTTCATCAGGCCCTGGAGATTTGAACTCGTTCAAAGTGATCAGGCATACTTTGACTATTTGTCTCTCAGTCTGAAGCTGCAGTCCTGCCCCTTCAACTTCATGTTTCTTGGGGGGGGGTTTCATAGACCCTCTTTTGGGAGAAGACTGAGCCAAAGTATGAACTGAGAAATTCTGCCATTTCTTTGTCATCTGATATCAATTTGCCATCCTCACTGAGTAGCTGTACCACCATTTATTTTCTATGTCTCTAAGCTTTCTGTGAAGACACATTGGCTTCTTCTGCTGTCTTCTCCCTTTTTTCCTTGGTAGAATTGTTCACCATTGTGCCTTTAGAATTTCCTCTTTCAGAAACTCCTACACATCTTGGACTCCTTTTCTCATTAGGGTCACTTGCCATGGAACCTTACTTACTATTGTTCTGAGTTTATTAAAATTGGCTTTCCCGAAGTCCAGGGTATGCGTATGGTTACTCTCAGCTTTTGCTTCCTTTAAAATCAAGAACTCTAGTACAGCATGGTCACTTTCCCCCAGAGTTCCTGTAACTGCCACTTCATCTACCAAGTCATCTCTGTTGGTTAGAATCAAGTCAAGGATAGTTGATCCTCTAGTTGCTTCCTCCACTTCTCACACTGAAATTCCTCTGGGCATACTCTGTACTAGGTGACTTTAATTGCATGCCTTGTAGGGATGTGCTAGATTTCTGCCCAGGTCAGATTTGGTACTATATTTTCCATTAATTCACTTGTTCTGTATTGTTGCAGAACAGATTTTTATGTAGCGATTTCCCACAGCTATTTTTGAAAATGGTGTTGTTGTTTTTAAAAAGCCTCTAAAATATCAGTATTAAGAATGATAATTTTATTGATATATCCTTTAAAAATATCAATATTTATTTTAAATTATCAATATTTCCTTAAAATATCAATATTAATATCAGCATTTTTGTGAGGGGAAAATAAAGATCAGTGAAAGCCGCAGCTAGCTGACAAAGAATGATCTTGAATCAATACTGGCCTGTTAAGTCGAGGGAATGCTTTCAAATCAGCACTAGGGATCCAATCCCTAATGCCTTTCAAGTCTCTCTCAGCACCAAGGACTTCCACAGTTATCATTAAAAGTACAGAACAGAAGCAGCTTGCTAGCTTCCTGACAGGTGGGTCAGTGTCATTTACCGGGAGGGGTGAGGAGATAGGGGCATCTGTCTTGTGCAAACACACTGGTGGTGGTGGGGGGACAATCTAACATTCCTGCCAGTCTCCCCACCCCTCTTCTCTTGCCTTCCAGTAAGCATCAGTGATCCACCTGCCCTCTGTCCCACCTAGCAAGTCCCTTCCTGGTACTCAGTATGCCTGTTCCCTGTCTATTTTGAAGGGTTGTTGGGTGGGGACAAGGAAAGGAGACTCTCTGCCCTGCTTCTGCAATCACCGAAAACCTTTCATCCAGCTGTCTGCTGCAACTGCAGAACAAGAGTTGACACTAGGAGAGAGAGGAAGCTGGGAGCTCCGTGCCAGACCCACTGTTCCAGCCCTTCTCACTGCTTAGCATGGCAATGTTGAGCTTGTTTCTATGACTCCATACTATCCTAGCCACAAGCTGACAGCCACAGCCCTAAACAAAAAGGGTGGAGGGGGAGCTATCAAACCAGCACCTTCTCCCATTGACCTTCTATTCATATAATGAAAGTTACACTACCCTAGCAATGTTAAACAGAATGTTGCTATGCTAAAAAAATGTAAACGTGCACATCTAATATGCATATATAAAATAGCAATCGAGCAACCTTTATGCCCCCATACACACCATGAAGAATGCATTTTTTGCACATTTTTCTCCTGTGTTGAAAACAAAGAGAGCTGTGTGTTAATGTAACGTGTACAGCAATTAGCTGCCATCACTATCCCAGATCTTGAAAACACCTGCACATTTAACATGTGGATAACACTTGCAAAGTATGAGTTGCAGGTCTCTGGGCCCCTAGTGCTGCAATTAGATCTAGGCAGGTGGCTAATCGCATTAATGCAGGTTTCTGAGAAGGCCCATCATTTCTGTTTCCTTTCTCAAGATCCCACTTCTTTTCATAGCCTTTTAATAGCATTTATCACCACAGTACTGGAATGCTGTGCAAATATATGCACATCTAAAATATTGCAATGCCTGCTGCTATCAAGATGCCTTTTGAAACGTAATATAGGATATCTTTAGAATCTCAGCTATACGATAATTTGCTTTTTAGCTCAAGCATAAGAACATGCTCTCCAACAATCAACTTTCATGTTATCTTAAATGAGCAAAATTAAGAAAGTGCATCAGTCCTGCTGATGTGGAAATCTGGACTGTCACCCTTTGGAATTCCCTCGCCTTAAATATTAGACAGGCACCATCTTTGTAATCTTTTCGGCGCCTACTGAAGACCTTCCTCTTTCAACAAGCTTTTTAAGATCTGTGTTGGAATTGTTTTTTAGTATATTTTTAAACCTTTTAAAAATGTTTTTAAAGCTTTTTAAAAAATGTTTTTAAAGATGTTTTGTTTTAATAAGTTTTTAGTGGTGGTTGTGTTTTATGTTTTAAAGTGTTTTAAGTGCTTTTGTTTGTTGCCCTGGGCTCCTATTCACTGCCCCCTTTAGCCTGGAAGGTGCATGACATGCATACTGGCAGTTGTCTAATGATGCCTCTGTTGTTCTAACATGCTCCTTGCAAAGTGAGAATGGTGGTGTAGTTGAGGCAGTGAGGCCTTTTATTTGTTATCAGGCTTGGCAAATGCCTGATCAAACCACCCTCCAAAATTTGCCCCTGAACATTCATTCTTTTAGTGCTGTCAACGTGTTTGCTTTGTTTGGTCTGGGGATGTTAGGATGTATGTGGAATGATTTCTTTCCAAATCTGCAGGCGTGATCAGGTTATTGTAATTTAGTCTTGTGTTCTGACCACAATGATCTCTGAACCCACAAAACGCCAGCCCCACCTCCAACATTCTTGCCAGTTCCACCTCCTGACCTTCTTGTGTTGAGCAAGAGGGACTGAAATATGTATTCTAAGCACATTCAGCTGAATTCCTGGGAGGGGGGAGACACCCTTCAGATCTTCAATCTCAATGCGCAAAGTTTGGGGGTGCAGCTGGTGGGGACAGGAATATTTTGGGTGGGGCTTGTATGTGGGTCCCTTCACCTCCTCCACTCTCTATTCCTACATGTGTTCTTTGAATGCCTGAATAGGGCTTTGCCTCTCCTGCAGATGTTTTGCTGGAGGGGTGGGAAGCATGTTGCTTCTAAAATCCAGGTTCAGCTTAAGTATGCGTGTAGAAGTCACCACAGGGATGCAATTGTTATAGTGCCCATAGTGCTACCTGTACCTGGCTTTAGTTAAAATGTTGCCACTTACGAGACTGATAGGATTATTGTAAAGGCATTAAATGCTTTACGTAGTAAGCAAGCAATATAAAGCATGCTGGGTAGGTTTTCCATCCTACTATGAACTGCTACAAATCCATTTCAAAGAGCTGTGAGAAAACTGTGTGGTTAACTGCTGACTTCAGCAGCAGCAGATTTAAGGCAACTTTGGATGCTTTTGATCCCATACCCTAGACTTTAATATGAAGTGTAGTGTGAACAGTGATATGACAGGTACCAAAGTCTTCAACAGGAAGTGTAGGATGACCTATCACCTGAATATGTCTGACTTTATTAAATTCTTCCTTTAACAAACTCCAGTTTCTTTGGCAATTTGGAGGATGAATGGCTCTTTGATGAATTCTATTCAAACTTTTTTTCAACCTTCAAAGGGGGAATCTATAGAAGAAACCAAAATATGACAGGACCTTGAAAAATCCTGCAGTCTCCAACATTGCCAGTTCGCGTCCTTTTATTACAAGCTTTGTGCTATTTGGTATTTCCCTTTAAGCTCTTGGGGGAAGAAATTGTTGTGCTATTTTCCCATTGAGCTTTGATTAATTTTCGTTTTATTTTTTGTAAAGATTCCTTTTAGTCATAAAGAAAAAAGAAATCCTAAAAATATAAACTTTGTATGTTGAGATGGGGAGAACATCTGCAAATGAACACTGTACACGCACGCACACACACACATACACACAAATTAGAGATACCATGGTATTGGCTCCTTTTCTTGAGTACTGCCTTTCTCATTCCTTTTTCACATTCCATAGGGAACAGGAAGTGCTACCAAGAAGCAAGACACTTCCCTTCTCGTGCTGTGACACGTTTACTTTCTTAATTAGGGCAAAATGGCACGGGTATGGTAGTAGAATCTGTCCTTAGCCTGAGCAAGATTTCCCACACTTGTCATAGTAATTCTCTTTCAGTCAGTGGTGTATGTGAGAGATGGAATGCCTTCTTAAGTATAATTAAATGAGCTATTATTATGAGCAGAACGTCTGTCATTATGATGGGCAGAATGTGTGTGGAGGGAAGGCCTAGACCTTGCAGGGACCCCTCAAAGATGCAATTTAAAGCTGTGCCATTCTGGGTTAGGGTGGTGGGGAGATGTCCCTGAAATTGTATCCTCAAATTACAGCAAAAAATTTACATTTTTACTTAATTCCATAAAACTCAGGGAGAGTTACTGGGTGGGAACTGGGGGTGAACACAAACCAAACACTACTTGATCAGTGGACTTAGAAGGCATGCATACCATATTCGTGTCAGACCAGTCAGGGTCTCTTCATTGTGGTCAAGCTCAGGGGAAACTGGTTCTTCAAGTTTACTTCAGAAATCTGCTGTGTGCACTGCTTATTGGCTGGCTCCCATCTTGTCATTCAGAAAGCTCACTGTTATCTCCCAAGCAATTGTCTCAGAATGGAATGGTATACCAATAAATATGGCAGCAAATGAACTTTGAATTAAGTACACATTCATGTAGTACTTAAACAAACTGAATCTGCCTGAAGCATGGAGAGAAGGGTGAGACTGACAACTGAATCAGAATAGGAATCACTGGGTATATACCCCTATCTTTCGCTTAGCAAAGGAAGGACGATGCCTGACTCATCCCAGAGGGAGGAGAATAGGTCTTGAGGACTTCTGTTCTAACATTACCTTTTTCTACACATCTGAGTCAGGCCCTGTCTGCTGCATCTGGTTCCACTTCTTGGATTATGCTTGAGTGCAGTGTTGAGTGTGGAAGAACCTAGGAAATCAAATTCTACCCAAAACTTCATTTTTCATTCTGTCTGCCAGAGACAGACTAGATGTAATATCTGGATTCTGTGATTGAAACTCCTGGCAATGTTGAGGCTACCTGATATGGATCAAGGCAAAGGTGTGAGAGGAGCAGGTTTAATCCTTTCCCCTTCACCATTTTCCCACTGAAAATTACTCCCTTCCTAAAACTGCTTTTTGTTTCACTGGAAAACTTATGAGCATGCAGGTCTGTGTCAGTAAATGTCTGGAATTAGGACAGGTAGCAGCTTGGAGAGGGCATTTCCAGTCGAAAAAGAGTATAAAAACCACTGTGGGAGCCTGATCCAGATCAACATCCCTTACACACACACACACGTAAAAAATAAAAATGGGGGCGTTTCAATCACTGTGACATCATATGTAGTTTGACTCCCAATGCGGTCAGACACAATACATTGTCTACATTCTGAAGTGATGTAACCCAGTCAAAGGACATCCACAAGTCTGGTTGATATGGGAAGGACTTTGTATCTTTATTTGCCCCTGTGTGTACTTCCTTAGGAAAGCCTGTTTCTAAAATAGGGGACTGTGATTGCTGGCAGAGTGGAGCAACTCTGGGCCTCAACAGTAGGGTGGGAAGAAGCACCTGAAGGTTGACCAAGGGTGATTAACATCTTTGACCTGACACTAGAATGACCATGTGTGACCTTGAATGAAGCTTCTTCGCCATGTAAAGATTTTTAAATATTTCCAAGAATGTATTTACTTCAGAAAGCTGTATGTTATAAAATTCATTCATTAATGTAACTTGTGGCACAGTGACATATGTTATGTAATGTTGTTTTTAAAGAAGTAGAATGACCCACGTGGCTGTTTCAGTTAAATTCTGCATGGCCGTCAACACTTAAACTGAGTCAGAAAACATGCTTTTGTTGTTGTAGCCTTTCATGGTTTCATTCCAGACAGGGAAATTGTTTGGTCAACTGGCAGACTGACAAAGCTGCCCGCAAAGGATGGGAAAGCTGTAACAAAGAAATTGAGCCACTTGTGTAGGTCTTGGAAAACTGTGTAGGTCATTTATGTTCCCATAAATAGCCTGGTACTTCCTGGCTTTATGTAACCAAGTCCATATTCTTACTATAAACGAATATCAACCTTATACTGATTTACCTGTTACATACCTACTGACAATCTGCATACAGCAGGGAAGACCATGCTATCGTGACATTGCTCCCTCAAGCCTGTTCATGGTAACCTAATGAAAAGAGCTTGTGTATTTTCATAGAGTCAGCAGGTGCACAGCAATAAAGAACACAGGAAGAAACCAATTAGTATCCATGTGTACATCAGTCCTGTTGACTAATGTATAGGGAAGTTTGTTAAGAGGCATTTATACATAGAGAAGTGTCATACAAATACTTAAAGTTAAATAAGTTAAATAAAAGGAACAGCTGACTTTGGCAGAGTTTTTTTGTCCTGCAAAAATAGCTGATCAATGGGATCAAACCAGTCAAGGTATTGGCAGTCATAAATCACATTTATTCTAATATTCAAGTGTTTTAAAGGAAGACAGAGAAATTGTAACCAAGTCAGTGAAGTGCTGTGTTCAACAGAGATCACAAAAGCACGCATTAAAATGCACCTACTGGCATCCGTTTTTCTCATGCACTGAAACAGAGCTAATAAATCATTGGTAAGATAATCAAGTTTCATTAAAAATAGCAAAATTTTAAGCTATTTTATTCAGTTCACTGTAGCTTAAAATTGCATTTTGTATTATCATTAGTGTATGACTTAATTTGCTTCAAACTGGTAATCTTCTTTACATTCAAATCAATTAAAGGGGTGTTCCTAGAGACCTAGGTGACTACAGCGAAAACCATTATATGCTATGCTGATTGCTAATCAACAGAACGGGTTCTTAACCTGTGGTCCATGAATGGGCTTCCGGGGGTCTATAGATCAGGCACTACAAAAATCAATTTTCAATGCAATAAAATAAATTTTGTTTGTTTATTTATGGGGGTCCATAGCTTTCATCCATTCTCGAAGGTGCCAGTGACCCAAAAAAAGGTTAAGAGCCACTGCACTAGAGGGATATAGGAGAACTGCCTCATATCTAATGCCTTCTCCCTGGCCTGCTTCCATTATCATGATTACAAAATACAGAAACCAGTTACACAAGCATTAAAATATGTTAAAATATTTCAGGTACCAATAATGTTTTGTTTCATGATAAACATATAAGTCATAACAAAGCTGTTGGGAGCTAATCATGGCTATAACCCAACAAGCTGCTTCAAGTGAAGTGGTAGTTTAAGCTTGGGGTATGAGGCTCAACCAAGGTTTAGTGTGGATTCTGGTTCTGCGCTTCAGAAAACAGCCTGATTTGGTCTGATGTGCTTCAATGGCTGTCCAGTTTGGCTTGGGGTCTGAAGCCTAATCGTGCATTGGCAAAATAAGGTTTTGTGCCTTCCCTACTCACTATTTTGGGGAAATAAAAAAATAGCTGTATCTTTTTTTCCTTTTGACAGAAGTGGATGAAATTGTAGCCCTCCAGAGTGGACAAAATCCGCCGAATTACAGGCCAATAGGCTCGAGGTGTTTGTGTTAAAACAATTGTTAACAAAAAAGAAGCTACTATATCTTTTTATTTTTTGGCATAAGAAAATAAGGAAAGCCCTGCTGGATCAGGCCAGAAACCCTCTAGTCCAGCAACAGCACTTTACCCTGTGATTCTCAGCAATGGTGGAGGCACAACAGACCCATCATGGCTAGTAGCCATTAGTTTAGCCTCCATGAAATGGTCTAAGACATCCAAGTTTTGTGAATTTCATAGTTTAGCTATGCACTGTGTAAAGAAGTTCTTTTGTCTGTCCTGAATCTTCTGTCAAAGAATTGGATGAAATTTGCAATCATTGTAGACCCTCCTGAGGGGTGAAGCCTGCCAAATTTCTGAAGGATAGATGCAATGGTTTTCCTGAAACAGTAGCCTTTACAGTTCTGGGGTGGTTAAAAAAGGATTCACTTAATCACCCCTAGTATTTTGTGGGCAATTTGTATGAAAATAGGAAACACAAGAGGGGTGCCCCTACGGAAGAAATCTTCTCAGTTGCAGACTAATAGGTCCATGGGTTTTTATGTTAGGATCCTTTCAATTTGATTCTGGGGGGCGAAGGACTAAAAGGGATTCATTTCCTCCCTGTTTGTGGGCAGTGATTCAGTGGCATTACCTAGTGCCCTTAGGATAGCAAGCAAAGTGCTTTGTTCTGAGGCCTAGCTGATGTGGTGACTGAATTCGTATAACAGTATTATTTTTTAAACAGTATAAAAAGCATCATCAAATCAAAATCATCTACTTCTATGTATTATAGGGGTGTGCATTGGCTCTTTGTATACCTTGAAGAATGAGGCAAATCTGGGTGTCTTTCATGTTACCAGGTCATATTGCATCATTAAAAAGGCATGTTGAGATGGATCAGAGAGCGTTCCTCAGGCAGCTCTGTTGCCTTAGTTTTTCCATAAAGTTAAACATGGCCATTCCCACTTTTTTTATTTTCTGAGAATGAAACCAAGCTGTTTGGAACTGGAAGCACCCAGAGTTCAAGAGGGTAAGGCAGATGTGGTGAACCTTTGACCTTCCAGATGTTGCTGAACTCCCATCATCCCTCACCATTGACCATGCTTGCTGGGGCTAATGAGAGTTGCAGTTCAGTAACATCTGGAGGGTTCCTCACCTGGAGAGAAGAGGTGGAGGGATATTTTGTTTTGACAGATTCCCCAGTTTGGGGCGCTGTTGTCAAGAGCAATTCATCTCTTACATTTTGGAGCAGCAATTTCACTTTAACATTATCCCCAGCTGGAACAGTAGCATAGTTTCACTTGACAGCATCCCCAGTTTAAGACACTTTTGTCAAGAGAAGTGCATGACATCTCTGGTGGGTATATTTGCCAAGAATATTTTTTTGTTAATGATGAATAAAAGTAAAAGATTTTAAGATAATCAGATACCATCATAGTCCTTCTGATCATAAACAATGCTGGCTAGCAATCTGGCAATGTTATTCCCATGACCTACTGAGCACCTTCCAGGAAACAACAGTCTTTTGGTTTGTAGAAGGAGGGGGAGTTACTGCGACTTGCGGATTTGGGAGTTGGAGGCACTGCTTGGCAGTGGCTGTACTCCTACCTCGAGAACCGTCTCCAGAAGGTGGTGCTCGGGGAGCATTACTCGAGGCCCTGGGTACTCCAATATGGGGTCCCGCAGGGCTCAGTTCTGTCCCCCATGCTCTTTAATATCTATATGAAGCTGCTGGGTGAGGTCATTAGGAGTTTTGGAGTGCGTTTTCAGCAATATGCTGATGATACGCAGCTCTATTTCTCCTTTTCATCTTCTTCAGGTGAGGTTGTTGATGTACTAGACCGCTGCCTGGTCGCGATAATGGTCTGGATGAGAGCTAATAAACTGAGACTCAATCCTGACAAGACTGAGATGCTGTTGGTGGGGGGGCCCTCTGCCCAGATGGTTGATGTCCGACCTACCCTAGATGGGGTTACACTCCCCCTAAAGGAGCAGGTCCATAGTTTGGGGATTTTATTAGATCTGCTCCTGTCTCTGGAGGCTCAGGTAGCCTCGGTGGCACGGAATGCGTTCTACCAGCTTTGGCTGGTAGCCCAACTACGACCCTATCTGGACAGGGAGAACCTTGCCTCAGTTATCCATGCTCTGGTAACCTCTAGATTGGATTACTGTAATGCACTCTACGTAGGGTTACCTTTGAAGACGGTTCGGAAACTTCAGCTGGTGCAGAATGCTGCGGCCAGAGTCCTCACTCGGACTAAAAGATCTGATCATATAACACCTGTTCTGGCCCAACTGCACTGGCTACCAATATGTTTCCGAGCCAGATTCAAAGTGTTGGTTCTTACCTATAAAGCCCTTAACGGCACTGGACCGCAATACCTGATGGAACGCCTCTCCCACTACGAACCTACCCGTTCGCTGCGCTCGACGTCGAAGGCCCTTCTCCGGGTTCCAACTCACAAGGAGGCCCGGAGAGTAACAACGAGATCTAGGGCCTTCTTGGTGGTGGCCCCCGAATTATGGAATGCCCTCCCTGACGAGATACGCCTGACGCCTTCTTTGATATCTTTTCGGCGCCAGGTCAAGACCTACCTCTTTGCCCAGGCATTTTAGTTTTAGTTTTAGTTTTAGTTTTGTTTTTTAATTTTAATGTTATTGTTAATTAGTTGTAAGTTCTATTTTTGTCTTAATCTTTTTTAATGTATTTTTATACTTACATGTTTTATCCACATTCGTTGGTTCTAAATGTGGTTTTATCATATTGTACACCGCCCTGAGAGCATGTTGCTATAGGGTGGTTTAAAAGTGTAATTAAATAAATAAATAAATAAAATTTGGCCTATATCTATCCCAAAAAAAAAGAAAGCAAGCAAAAGGCAGAACTCTAAATAGGTGTTACCAACAGTCCTGAGCTGGCCGCCTAGAGTGGCTTCGGCCAGATAGGCGGCCTAAAAATTAAATTATTATTATTATTATTATTTATTATTATTATTAAAAGAAAGAAAGAAAGAAAGAAAGAAAAATCAGGACAGCTGGCAACTCTATTACTGTGCTTTGTTAGAATCTGGCTTTTATCTTTTGTTTCTACTTTGTGTCTCGGTTACCTCCTTGCATCCTGCCAGACTGTGACAAACATAGCAGTTTCTACAGTGACTGCTTGGGAAACTGTCCGCTCTCTGAATAAAACATTTCAGATCTTGACACTTAAAGGTCTCCTACCAAATGCCACTCCTGGATTCGGGCCAAAGTACACTTTCTGTAGGGTTCCATGTTAATTTCCCCCTATTTGTTTTTTAATGAAAAACAGCTGTTTGAGCTGCAATCAGGAATGGTAGATGGCCCAGTAGGAAAGGGGGCACTTGACAGCCATTTTCTCACTCAAAAGAGCTCTCCTGATCTGTTTTTCCCCACCAGCTGTTTAAAATATACAGAGAAAAGCAGCTCCTAAATCAACAGAAAGGGGGAAAGATGATATTGAAAGGAAAAATGACTGTCACAGAAAGGGTTTAGCACCCTGCAACATCTCTGGCACTTCCAAGCATGCATTTATTTATTTTTTGCAGTGTCCTCGTGAGTTTTTTGGCATAAAAATGCCAGCCTGTATTTTCCCCATTTAATCTGGATTTATCCTTTTGAGGAAAAATCTGTTAGGTAAAAAAACCTTGTTGCCAACAACTTGTTAGTGATAGCTAGACACTGCTTTATAATATTAAGCCACCATATGACAACCCCCTTGGTAAGCTGAATTAGATGGTTCCCTGATTACTCCAGCATTGACCTTGGGACTCACCCTTAAACTCCCAAAGTATAATGAGTTTTGTGGGAAACCTTTGGACCTCCAGATGTTGCTGAATTACAACTCTCATCATCCCTGGCCACTGCCCATGCTTGCTAGGGCTGATGGGAATTGTAGTTCAGCAATATTTGATGGGACAAAAGTTCCCCACACCTGGTTACAGAGCAGTGGGATTCTCAAGTATGAAGGGCGGGGCGGGGGCCTTTTCAGCCTGGTGGGCCAGATCCTTATCTCCAAAGGCCCCATGGGCCATGTTTGACAGGTGGTGGTGGGGAACCACTTGTCAATCACCTAATGCCATTATGACATCAAGCGACAACACATTTGAAGTGCGTTTCCAAGTGGCTTCTATAGAGACCACTTAGAAATGTACTTCAAAGTGATTGCCTTTTGTAGTGCATTTTGAAGTGTTTTCAATAGAAAATGAGAGTGAAGACCATACTTTTACCTATCTCCCACCTGATGTCACATATGACATTTTGGCTGCAAGAAAGACAAATGCTATTTTAGGCTGCTTTAACAGAAGTATAGTTTCCAAATCGCATGAAGTATTGGTTTCCCTCTATTTGGCACTCGTTAGGCCTCATCTTGAGTCCAGTTCTGGACCACACTTTAAGAAGGATGCAGGCAAACTGGAACAGGTTCAGAGGAGGGCAACAAGGATGATCAGGGGACTGGAAACAAAGCCCTATGAGGAGAGACTGAAAGAACTGGGCATGTTTAGCCTTGAGAAGAGAAGACTGAAGGGAGATATGATAGCACTCTTCAAGTACTCAAAAGTAGTCACACAGAGGAGGGCTAGATCCCAGCGTGCATGACACGGAATAATGGGCTCAAGTTACAAGAAGCCAGATTTCAGCTGAAGATCAGCAAAAACTTCCTAACTGTTAGAGCGGTATGACAACGGAACCAATTACCTAGACAGGTGGTGGGCTCTCCAACACTGGTGGCCTTCAAGGGGCAGCTGGACACCACCTGTCTAGTATGCTTTAAGTTGGATTCCTGCATTGAGCAAGGGGTTGGACTCAATGGCTTTATAGGCCCCTTCCAACTCTACTATTCTATGATTCTATGATGTCAGGACAGAGTAGGTGGGTGTGGTTTGAGGAAAACAACCTCGCAGGCAAAATTAGGACCCTTGCCAGGCCTAATTAGGCCCATGAACCTGAGGTTCCCCCAGGGCCGGATTAAGCTGAGGAGGTCCCCTAGGCTGATTCTGAGCTGCCTGCCATCCCGTCCCATCTCATCCCATCCCATCCCCCCCACTTCAGCTACCTTCCCACTTTTTTTGCAGCTGCGCGCACTGTGTGCACAGGTTTGCCATCAATCAAGATGGTGGCCGAGGTTTCCCTAAGGGGCTGAAGCCTCTGCCACCATCTTGGTTGATGGCAACAGTGCGCTATGGGAAGCCCACCAGCAGGACCTGAGCAGGGATGTAGTCATCCAGGGACACAGGGGGTCATAGACCCCTTAGGTTTTTGGGAGCAGAGTCCCAGCCAGGTCCTAAGGGAAGTGTGTTAGTCAGGAAGAAGAGTCCTTGTACTTTTTGTGCTGATTGGAGCCAATCAGAGTGAAACAAGGTGAGTCAGCCACTGAGAAGAGTCTTCTGAGTTGCTGACACACAGACATCCTTTTTGTGCTGATTCGCTCCTAGGGACATCTATTGTAGTGGAGTGTGGACCCAGAGATCACATGGAGGGCAAGGGAGATGAGAGGAAATGGGCGTGGGTGTGAGGGCATGTGGTGTGACTATCATGAAGAGACCTTGCACTTCTGAATTTGCTACTGCACTGCTGGACCTGAGCATTCTCCCCTCCTGTGGTTTTCACACCTGGTATTCAGAAACAGTCTGCCTCTGTCGGTGGAAGGAGAGCACAGTCATCACAGCTAGTCATCACAAGTGCTGGTTTTGACCTACAAAGCCCTATACGGCTCAGGTCCAGGTTATTTGACAGATCGTATCTCCCTACATGAATCTGTCTGGGATTTGAGATCTTCAGGTGAGGCCCTTCTTGTGCTCCCCACACCTTCGCAAGTACATATGATGCGGACACGAGATAGGGCCTTTTCGGTGGCCGCCCCTAGGTTGTGGAACTCCCTTCCGGGTGAGGTGCGATTAGCTCCCTCCTTGCCGTCCTTCCGGCGACAAGTAAAGACTGTTTTATTTCAACGGGCATTTGGGATAGAGAACGACCAGGATTAAGTGTCATAGGATTGGTGACTATATTATTATTATATTATATTATTTTAAATATTTAAATATTTTATTATTTTAAATTGTCCTCTGTTTTTAACGTATGTTTTATGGTTTTAATTTTTCTCATAGTTTAATTCTTTTTTAATTGTATACTTCTGTATGTTTTAATGGTGTTGTTTTTAGTTGTAAGCCGCTCTGAGCCGTATAGGGCTTTGTAGGTCAAAACCAGCACTTGTATTTGTATTGTCTTTGTTGGCAGCCATCTGATCAGCTAGGAGGGTTGCTTCTCAGGTAGTCCTCGGCTGTTGGTCTCTCACATATCTCTCACATACCAGTCAATCAAGAGTAAGATGGTTCTTCCTTCCTCTAAAGGACCTATTAAATTGGTAGGCTATATTTTATGTGGCTGTAGTAGATCCATGGCAGATGGCTGTAGCTTGTCAGGAATCAAAGACCTTTTCTGCCATCTGGTAGAAGACCCATCAGGCAATTTAGCTTCAGACTGGAGGCCCTTAACAAAAAGACTTGGCTTTATTGTGGTCTGCTTGCTTTTATTATGTACAAGAGTTATATTATTTTACTTTTTTTTCTATTTTGCACTTGTACAATTCGGTAGGGACTGGTCTTTGACCGTAACAAAATCAATCAATCAATTTATATGCATTGTTGAATGTATCTGTTTATATATGCTGGTTACTTTAGGAAACCTGGCACATACATATATTTATATTAATAGGCAAAAAAACCCTTGCGGATTAGGAATGTACCTATAGCCAACAGATATTTCTCTCAAACTTTAAAATGCAGGGATTTTGGCTAGCTATAGTGAATGCACCAGGGGAGCAGGAGACCTGACCTCCCCTCTGAGATATTGTACTGCCCTATAAATTTGTAAAAGGAAAACACAATTTGGTTGGTCTTTCACAGTCCAATCCACTTCCTGTGTAGCTTGGAAGAATTTGGTAACATGTGCCTCTGAGCATATGGTGAGTGGTGGCAACACCTGCAATCAAGACTGCATCTCCAAAGATGGAGAATTATATTTTTTGTATTTTATTGGTATTATTCTTACTTTGCTTCTTTCCGGTATTACTACTGTTTCTATGGATAATCTAACCTAGAAAATTATATTTCTCTCATTATTCATCCTAGAAATCTGTGTCATAATTATTTTCATTGATTTCAAGCCTTTTTATTGCTCAATGTCATATGATGGTGAAGACAGCCTTTTGCGTTTCAAACTGGAGGTTATGTTCCATTTCTATTTTGGGTGCATTAACAGTTGGATCTGAAACTGCAGTTTGATGTAAAATCAGACTGATTACAATATGTTGCCGTTTAAGCAATGAATCTAGCTGTTGGAAAAAACAAGCTTGGCCTGCCCAAGATATATGTGTTCAGCCTCCTATGCTTAAACTACTCAAGAAAGAGTGGGCATGGTCAATTAAAAACACAGAGCACACCTAGAAATTTGCTAGAATACATTTCACCTCCCACTGTTTTATCTTGTGCAAACAGAGACACTCTTCATGTCCATTGAAGACTATTCTGCAGTCAGTGCCATTATTCCACAATTGTTTTTGAAGTTTTTTAGTGTAAATTATGCAGTGTTGCTGTAGTTCACATATGCACAGAAACAGAAGCAAAAGAAAATGATTTAGTATAGGAAACTTTAATAAAATTGCAAGGTAAATCAAACATATTTAAAGTGACCATCTGAACTATATCAACTGTCTGAATAATGTTGCTTCCTCCCTCCAAAAACAAGATCAGCACAGCACATGTCTTCTTTCTATTATTTGGGCAGATTGCAGGTGTTGGCACCACTCACCATATGCTCAGAGGCACATGTTACCAAATTCTTCCAAGCTACACAGGAAGTGGATTGGACTGTGAAAGACCAACCCAAATTGTGTTTGCATTTTGACACATTTTTAGGGCAGTACAATATCTCAGAGAGGAGGTCAGGTCTCCTGCTCCCCTGGTGCATTCACTATAGCTACCCAATTTCCCTGCTTTTTAAAGTTTGATGGAAATATCTGTTGGGTATAGGTACATTCTTAAACCAGGTCCCCCCCCCATTAGTGAATTTCTCTGCTTTTTAATCTGGGAGGTATGAAGTGAGATCCTATGCAAGTTTGCTGAGAATAGATTGATCATTTGCATGCTTATTGAGTTCAATGGGATTTATTCCCCTGCAATCATGCCTAAGATAAGTGAAACTGACCACAGGGGATGGGGAGGGGAGGAGGAGAAAGGGCAGAGGTAGGAGAGGAGAAGGGCAAGTTTGATTATTTGCACGCTTATTGAATTCAGTGGGATCTACTCCTGTGCATAGGATAGGTGAAACTGACCATGGGAGAGGAGAAGAGGGAGGGAGGGCTGGAGTGGGCACGGGAGGAGGAAGAACAAAGAGGGGAGGGGAGGAAGAAGTGAGGAGAAGGAGAGAAGAGAGGGCAAGGAGGGGAAGGAGACAGAGAGAAAGTGGGGACAGGGAGGGGACAGGCAGGTCTGATCATTTGCATGCTTTTTCATGGATTCCCCCATCTTTTTATTTTACAGCAGGTACATGTAGTCTCCCACCCAAATATAAATCGAAGCTGTCCTTGGCCACATCCACCCCAGACCTTTATTTCACTTTAGGCAGTCATTGCTTCTCCCAAAAAATCCTGGGAAGTGTAGTTAGTCAAGGGTGCTAAGAGTTGCTAGGAGAGGCCCTGTTCCATTCACAGAGCTTCAATCAGAGCGGCTGACTGTTAAACCTCTCTGGCCACTGGACCTCTGTCAGGGGAATAGGAGTCTCCTCTCAGCACTCTTCACAAACTACACTTCCCAGGATTCTTTGCGAGAAGTCATGAGTGTCTAAAGTGAAATAAAGATCTGGCTTTTAGAACACTGACAGTTGGTTCTTACTGAGCATGCCTGTGCTTATTATTGACTCCAATGTTACATTTCTTAAATTAATTAAAATCAGCCAGGCATTTTTGTAACTTTTAAACTGCCGAAGATGAAGGTCAGAGTATGGGGAAAGGTCAGTAATAGGATTACAGGTACTCTGTGAACATGACTGATTTTTAATTAATTTCAACAAATTATGAGACCACTGACAGAAAAAAGTCCAATAGGGGTCTGATTTTTTCCCTCTTGTTTTACACTTTGAACTCTTGATTCTCTCTGTGTGTTTTGTTTATTGCTATGAAAACTTAGAGGGTTAAGCACGTGTTTCTGAGTTCAGGACTATAAGTTTTGTAAGGTTTTGTTGTGAAATGAGCTTATGGGAAGCAGCAGAATGGCATAGGGGGTATTTTCAATTTAACATTATGGAATGCAAAAAATCCATGCTGGCTATAGTATACAGCCATTCTTGTGGCTGTATAATATAGTGTGTGTCAATTGTTTGTATTTTTAGCAGAACCAATAAAAAACAATTTCTCAATGAGATCAAGGAACAAGGTATAAATGAGGAAAAAATCAGTACAGATAAACTCAGTGTCAAGATTTTCAGAAAATTCCACCCCTTAGATATAGTTCACACCCACAGTAAGTGTAGACTTTTCTGAGAGAGCCTGAGCCTGTCCTATCCATTGTATATGTAATGTATGAGATGAAACCAATGTAAGGTAACATTTATCCTGGCCACTTAGAAATGGAGGCAGGTTGACCGACTTAAAAAGAAATGTATATAACTCCTGCAACTTAACATGTTATATTACTAACTCTCCATCACATATTCCCTCTCAATTTTATATTCTTTATGGCAGCCTCAATGGGTGTTTTTAATTAATATTCTTTTTTTAAAAGCCAGGAGAAAATAACATAGAGGACCACATAACATCTTAGAAGACTGAATGTTGGAATAAGGATATAGTAGGCCAGGATTAGAGGCCCTGCTGCAAAGGTCTATGAAGTAGTCTTCCTGGCGCCTTCCTGTACCATGCCTGTCTCTTGTACTTTATGTGGTCCCATTAATTTCATGATCACTTAATGCCTGCTTAAAGTATTTGCAAAAATTTTATGGGGCATTTCCAAGGTACACCATCTTATATAATTAGACTTAAAGTAAATCTACTACACTTTGTTTATAACTGTTGGCCATAGAGTCTCTGGACAGTTTAGAATTTCATATTAAGCAATGGGAATTGTCATGCAACAGGGATGCAAAACAAAAGGCAATAAGCCAGTTCTGGAAGAGGTTCTATTTTTTGCCCACATTAAGCTAAACATGTGGTATAGAGTGGCAGAATTGCTAAAATATTCTCTTTGTTTTGTTATGGCAACCATTGCATCATTGAAAGTGACTCACGAAAAATGTAATCCGTTGTTGAATTTGTTGACAGGCCACACACCAGTCTGAATAGTTTCACACAAAGAATAAAAAATGTCTTTACCTCTCTAGTATAAAGGCAACAATTATTTTTCTTGAAAATACAGGTACATATTTTCCCTAAATAAACATAGGTTGTTTTAACCTTGTTTTCCATCCTCTCCAGTACTATTGTGGCAATTATGGACAAAAGGGAAGCACAGAATTATTTCTGTAACCTCCTGCCCAGTCCCCTCAGCCTTTTTGAGCCATCAGAGTCCCAACATTTATAACCTCAGCTGGAATTCAGGCCACTATAGATGGAGAGACACCACTTAAAAGGCCCTGTCATGGGTCAATGCCAACTGGGCAGCCATCAGTGGTCGCACCACCACCAAGGCCTCACCTACTGATTGTAGGGTCCAAGATGGCTGATTATGAGGAAGGTGCTCTTTTAGGTTCATCATGCTAAACCAAATCTTGCTTTAGTACAAGTGAGCAAATGGGCAGGCTTCTGGATAAGACATTGTAATCATTGTTCCTCCCTGGTTAGTTTGCTTCTGCGCTGCGCTGCACTTTGCTGAGCCATGGTTTGCCTTGGTGTGTTATCCAAACCTGAGTTCATGGGTTAGCATTCTCCAGATAAACCACCAGCAATTAACAAGGTTGTCCTATGTTTTTTACAACCCATGGCTAGGAGAGCTAAACCAGGAGCCCAGATTTGGATGACATGCAAAATCAAACTTTGGCTCACCTCAGCACAGCAGCAAAATGACCAAGGAGGAGCAAAGTGCTCACAATCTTCCCTCCAGGAGCCCACACATTTGCTTGTTTGTGCTAAGCCATTGTTTGGCCTAATGTTACTTGTGAACAAGGGTACTGTGTTTTTTAGGGCATGCTCCTAAGAAGTTTTAAGCATAATCCTAAAATGTAATGTGTAAATGTGACAAAACAGGCTTTCCAACTTGTATCATACTGCTGCTGTTGTGATCTGGGATTGGCTGCTGCTTCCCATTGACTGTAAAATCAGTGGCACACTTGGGTTTGCTGCCACATAATGTGTGAAATGTTTCCAGCGTTTCTTACAATTACAGGTCAGGTTTAACATGAACTTACCCTCAAGACAGATAAGAAAATAGATAAGGAAATGACAGTTACTTAAAAACCTGGGGATTTGGACAAAAATGTTGGCTTGGGAACAGAAAAAAGGAGAGGAAATGTGCAGCAACAGATATAGAGAAGATATAGTCTTGGAGCAAGAATGAAAGGCTGCTTTGCCAGAAATATCTAAGATCCACTCCAGGTGGGGAAGATCGTAATAACAGATTATTTCCTAGTGGGAGCAAAAGCAGTGAAGCCAATAAAATCTGATGTTAGTAGAACTCCAAGCCTCCCACAGAGATGTCCAAACATAGGCTTTTGAAGAATGAGCAGAAATGAAATTCTGACAAATGCTATAGCAACTGTCACCAAGGATACTGCCAGAAACATTCTTATCCAGAAGACTCGTGCTGTAGCATGCACTGACAAATTTGGGATGAACATTTTAAAAGCCAAAACAAGTGCTACCTCATGATACCTCTGGAATGTGAACCAGTCCTGTGTGTTGCTGTAATGGTAGCACTGTGTGTGTGGGGGAAACAGGGAAATATATTTTTATGAACCTACATGGACATTTTATGTGAATGAAGGGAAACCTGAAAGGAGTCGGGGTTTAATTGGATCCATGAATAAAGCCAATGTAGCATAATGGGTAGGACACCTTTCATTGACCTAACAGATATGAGATGAACAGAAACAAATATTGTGTTTAAAACAAAATATCCAATGGTTAGCTCTAAGCCCACTGTTGATTGAAATGTGGTACATATTTATTTTATTAACTATACCTCACTTTCCCTTCAAAGAGCTCAAGATTCAGGCCTTGTGTGATCAACAGCACTCACAGAAGTTTCAGACATTTTAGCAAGTGCTGAAGTGAGCAGGATGGCTTCACTTTGAGTATAAGTGAACTTAAACATTATTTTATTTGTTATACAGGCATACCCCACTCAAAGCAGCTTCACTTAAAGTAGCCTCGCTATAAAGTACATGCTCCATACCCCACCATACCCCGCTGAAAGTACGCGCGCTTCACAATAACGGACACTTTACTGGCATGACACCGCTGCCATCTAGTGGTGATTGCATGCAGTACAAGTGAAGATAATTGCTTCACTTTAAGTACATTTTCACTTAAAGTACACTCTCCGGTCCCATTGCGTACGTTAAAGCGGGGTATGCCTGTACTTTTCCCTCAGCAATTCTCTTGTTAAACAACTTTTTGTCTTGTATACAACTCTTTTTTTTTCAATTAATTTTTATTCAAATTTTCAAAATCAAGACAATACAAAAAGAAAAACACAAATTAAAACTAATACAATAAAAAGAAAAAAAACTATTGACTTCTGATTTGTCATAGTTCAGCTATAGGTCTATAATATATAACAAACCTGTCTCTTGATAAATTATAAAATCACCTTCCTTCAGCAGTTATCTTAGTTGGTATCAAATCTCATTAACATCATATCATTTTATTCTTCTACAAAAAGTCAAAGAGAAGTTTCCAATCCTTGAGATATATGTCCATCAATTTTTTTCTAGATAGACATGTCAATTAATCCAACTCTTCAAGTCTATTAAATCCAGTAATTTCAAATCGCTCTTCTTCCTTTATCCGTGTTGATTCCATCTTCCATCTTCCATCTTTACGCACCCAATAATCTTGCTGTCATAGTCATATAATAAGAGTCTGATAGGGATTTCCTTCATCACAAATATTTTCTTGCCATCATTTCTGAACGTATCACTGAAGTATTGTTGCAGAACCTCATCTCTGTTCCTCTTTTTTACAGAATGCACTAGCACATCTCTTGAAGGGTTTTTCATTGTCACAAAACAGGAATTAATTCTGTAAACTTTCTCCATTTCAAGTTCCATCAAATCCTTCCAGTCCATGAATTTTTTCGAACCGATGATATCTTTATCTCCAATCTCTTCACCAATTCCTTCAGGGACAGCGCTGAATTCCAAACAGTAATATTTGTCTCCAGGATCCATCACAGCCAGGAAATCCAAATCTTTTTTCCAAGACCATATTTAATCCAATCTCCAGGGCTTGAACCTTCCCTTTAATTTTTCTTTCATCCTTTTTTAATTTTCCAAATTTATCTTTGTTCTCCTTTCTCATAGAATCCTGAATTTCTTTCAGCTCCTGTCTCATTTTGCCAAATTCACTTATCATCACTTGTCTGTTATGTCTGAGTTCTTGTTTTGTTAGCTTAATCTCATTCATTATTTTCTGAAACATATCTAAAGAGAAAGTCCCTTCTTGTACATCCATGATCTCAACCACCTTCTTGATTGTCATTCTTAAAACCAAAAAAACACAATCCCTTCAATTTCCAATGTCCCAAGCAAAGAACAGTTTATTTCTTTATCCAGTTACAAAGGAGTTAATCTTTCAAGCCAGCTGACGTCACCCTCTAGACAAGACGAACTGCCTTATCTCTTGTATGTCCAAAAGTGCCAAAACAACTTTAATTCACAGCATCCAAATAATTAGTAGCAGGAAGAATGAGCAGATTTGTCAAAAAAAAAAAAAAAGTAAACCGGAAAAATAGTCCCAGACATATATTACTCAAAAGTCTTATAAATCAAAAAAAATTCTCTTTTAATTAGAAACCCCTCAGCCGTTTGTAATCTTTATAATGCTGAATTCCATGCCAGCTTTTTGCAATAAAAATAAAGATAAACTATTTATATTTTCTTCCCCTTAGCTCCGTGAATAAAAGAGAAAGCTATGACTCACCCAAGGTTTCTTAATTGCTGGTTCTTTGACAAATCTCTTTAGCTGTATTGATAACAAAATAATGAGAAAAGACAGGAGGATGCTTGCCTGTTAATCCGTTTTTCTTTGAAGAAAAAAAAACGGCTCACTTAATCAGTTGAGCTGGTTGGAAATCCTAGCTCCGTCCGAGCTGCTGGAAGACCTTCTTTCACAGAATTCCAGCCTCCAACAGACACAACAAAGCTCTGTGGAAAATCTCTACGTTTCTTCCTTATCCGGAAGAAATTTTCCCCAGTCAAAAAGCCCTTCTGACTGGTTTTAAAACTGAAAAAGTTTCTACCAAGACGGGAGCCCGTCCCAGAGGCAGCACAGGCGGAGCGATCCTCCTGGGAAGTGAAGTGATCCTCCTGGGAAGTGGTCTTGTATACAACTCTTAAAGATTTCCTCGGTAGCAAGCCTTTACTTCAGGAGCATTTATATCCAGCCCCTAGCTATAGAGAAAACACAAGGCACTTTTCACAAACACATAGCCCCGAAAAAGCATGTTGCTGCAGATGCTCAACAGCTGACTCAGGTCCACTCTCCAAGTCTTCTTGTGCCAAGGTGCTGTTGGAGCATGTGCTGTGTGCCCGTGCATTGAAATAGTTCCCCAGTTCTGAGTACTGTACTTGGTTCATACCATCAAATGTAAAATATAGACTCCACCCCATCACACACATTACAAACACACACACATAAGAGTCATAGCTAGCTTTTTGTACAGCTGGTAAATAGATCTATAAGCAGAAAAACCTGTCCAGTTGCTCTTGAACCTTAGGGAGAAGAACATACACACCTGCCTCCATTCCAATAAAATAAACCATGCCTAAGCACTGGTGAAATCAAATCAGTTGGGACTAAGAACCTCACTGAGTTTAACAGAGTGGCCTGGTTAAAGATAGTCAAGGAACCTTGGCTACAGCTCATCACTGAGGGGGAAAGAACTGAACCACAATCCAAGTTCAGATGGCACACTCTGCAAAACTTTGGCTAGGCTGCTGCACTGCACCAGTCTAGAAGGAGGATCAAAGGAGCAAAGTGGCTGTGATCTTCTCTCTAGGAGCCTGTATGTTTGTGCATTCATTCTAAGCCATGGTTTGGTTTAGTGCTATCTGCAAACATGGCTGGTGACTTTTGGAGTGGGGCCTATACTTATTTGTGAAAAACTGATCAGTGTAGAATACAAATGTTTTTCATTGCAATCCCATCCATGGTTACTCAGAAGCAGGGATGGAAGGATCTGCCAATTTTTGGTTCTCTCTGTTTCTCATTTTTCCAATCTTAAATTCAGTTCTCCACATTTCTGCAGCCATTTACACTTTTAAAAATTCTTATGATAATTCATCAGCATTTTAGTGTCTATATCCCTTAATAAACACATTTTTGTATGCAGTTTTGTCTAATATACACAGTTATGTAAGCAATTTTCTCTGACAATGCATGTTTGTATGTTGCTAAAATATTGATTTTAATGTACACTTTCCCTTAATATATATACATTTTAAAAAACATTGGTTGGAGAACTGCATTGCAAAATTCAGACAAGTGTGAATTTCAAAGGACAGCTGTGTCTCGGTTCTCATATTGTTTTGGAAAGTGCACATTTGATAGATTCACCTTTAAATGTGACCTGAATTGAATTCCTTCCCCATCCCTATACACAACCCACAGAATGCTCAATGGAGCTTACTGCAAGGAAGTTTTGGAGCCTTGGTCATAATTTTTTTTTTTAGTTCTAGTCTTACATTATGCACATATTCTTATCACAGTACCATCTGAGACATAATCATGTAATTTTTTCCTTGCTTCTTAATAAATTTGATAAAAAGCCTAATAAATTCTGCATTGAACTCTAGATTAATGTTAATTGTATTCCATCTGCCTAATAATAACAAGCCACATCCTTAGAAGTGATGAAATATAATCTAGAGTCATATTTTTAATTTAATTTCAAAGCTAGGTCAACAAATGCTTTGGCTACAGACTAACGCTAATCTTTAACATCTTCAGCACGATGGTGGAGTTGGTGCTTATACACTGGGATGACATGAAAAGACAAATTTAATTAGAACCTCTAAGAACAAATAGTTTTCATATCTTCTGGCTGATCAGGCTTAACACTAAATGAAAAGCCATCTTCTTTTCTTCCCTAGTAATAGCCATACTATATGACAGCATATTCTAATCATGATCACTGGTGTTTTAAGAACAAAACTGCTAAAAAGTCCAGCTCCAGCAACACCATCAAAATCAGTGAGAGCTTTCTCACTGAATTCAACAGGAAGTAGACCACATCCAATCCAATGCTTTAAAAAGGATTAAAAGAATTCATGGATATAAGATTGTATTCAACTAACTTTTAGTCAGAGTAGACCCATCGACATTAATGACCATGACTGACTTAGGCTCAATAATTTCATTAGGTCTGCTCTGAGTACAGATAAGCTGAATACAACCCAAGACATTTGGCTGCGGAAGGTAGAGCACACACACCATTCCATGGCCAGAGCAGTCAAGCTATTTTGGCATCCTCCAATGACATACATTTTCTTTTCCCCGGCAGTAAAAATACTATAATAATAAATTAAATAACCAGCAGCCTCAGGCAGCTAGTTTTCATGATACCAAAACTCAGCTGCCTGAGGTGACCACCTTACTCTTCCTAAAAATAGGGCTGGTCCTGGATGGCTGATGGGGAAGGACAAACCTGTCCATTTCGGTTTCTCTCACTTTCTCACTTAAGACTGGGAAATAAGTTCAGTTCTCCACATTTCCGCATCTGTTTGTGATTTTTAAAACAGATTTCTCCTAATATATACATTTATGCAAAGCGATGTCACTGAATATAATGCACTTTTGTAGATTATTTTCACTAACATGTATTTGTATGGGGACTTTACCTTACACTATACATTTTTGTACGCATTACTTGGCTGTAGAACTGCACTGCAAAATTCAGAGAACTGTGTGTATTTCAAAGGATAGTTGAGTTTCAGTTTATGTATTGTTTTGGATTTAAATGCAGCTGAATTGAGTTTCTCCACCATCCCTGGTGGCTAATAACTGCAATTATAATTATAATTATAATTATAATGGAATTTCTATCCTTCCTCCCTACAGGGAGTGCATCCTTCTAAAGTGCACCTTTTATTTGCAGAAATGTTATACTTGTGAGTACTGGATGCTGGCATTTAACAAGTGAAGATAAATATTAGCATCATGTCCAGCTTATAAAACAGCCTAATCTAAGGCATTTGGCTGGCTCCTATAAGTACACAGGATGCTGAACTAGATGAACCACAGGTGTGACCCAATGGGACAATTAGATACTTATATTTTAAAGTCAGAAATTAATCTTAACATTATCCAGTTATAAACATCTCAGTTTTTTGTGCCAACAAATATTGTTCAAAGATTACAGTTGCTGTTAATTGGACTTTCCCACATTCTGATGACTATCAGGTACAAAGAGCAGGTACAAAGAAGGGCAGGGTTCCTTTTTTTTTTTTACTATTTCATCAGAAAAGACATTTTGACAGGTGTAGCTCAGGTGTTGCTATTTCAGAAAATGGGGCATGAGATCTGAGAGAGCGGGGAGGAATTCAGCAAAGTCTGAAGGCTCAACTTTATATTGGATTGTGGTCCATCAGGATGTAGTGGACAGAGTATTGGACTTGACTAAAGGAGACTTGGGTGGTCTTGGCCAAGTCACTTTCAGCCTAATGTACATTACAGAGGTGTTGTAATGGCCAGAGGATAAAATGAGATTGTTCCATCTGCCATGTAGATTGGTTTGAACTCCCTAGAGCTGAGATGGCAAAAGATATATATGTGATTTTATAGTATCTCTTGATAGGAAACATGTATGGACCTATTTATGTGGATTGCTGTGATAGCAGTCATTCAGCTATAGAAATAAAGCTCAACTTGGCACATACTGGGCAGCAAATTGGCAAAAAAAAAAAAAAGCTCAGGCTGTCCAAAATAATCATCTACTATTTATTTTATTTTATTTATTTTCTTGCATTTATGTTCCAGCTTTCTTCCATCCTGGAAACCAAGGCATTATACGTATGGGTCCCATCCAGGCACTGACCCGATCCACTTATCTTCAGAAGGTGGTAACTTCATGCACCTTCAGACCGTACCCTGGGACTATAGTTCTAAAAGGGATAAGAATTTTTTTTTAAATAAAGAAATTGTTTGGCTTGCTCTCTAGCTAGAAGGCTCTTAGGAATTTCTATAGGATTACTTAATATAATAAAATAAACATCTTAATTTTTAAACAAATAATCCTATCATTCTGTGAATACTAGCTGGATTAGGCATGATGCATATTTGTGTTCACATCAACGATATCAAATCAAATAGCAGATGGGAGGATTTTCAGGTGAAAAATCGGGCTCTGATCTGGATTGGGAGTATAATGTGGGATCAGAGGCCCATGCAATTGCTTTTCCTTCAAAAGAACAGAGGCAGGGTTAAGTAGGTTTTTTAAAAATCAAGAATTGTGTAGTGTATAGTTTGGCCATAATATTTCAACACATGAATTGGTACTCTTCTCTTAGCATCAGTAAAGATTATCTAGGTTTGGATCTCTTTGCAGGCCAGCATTTAAGAGGATATCGGGACCAAACTTTAAATGCATCATTAGAAAGCACATCAGGATTTTTAAATATATATATTTTCAGAGAATGGGTTCCTTCCCTCCTTCCCTACTCACAAACCCAAGAAAAAACATTTCCACACACCAAGCACAGTGTTATTTGTCTTATTTTAAAAGTTCCTAATGTGAGCTTCTCCCCACCCCCCAAAGATTGGTAGCAGTGCCAGAGAGAGGGCAGTTTGTACTGGGATCATGGCTATGGAGGGAAGGGTGAAACTTCCCCCCAAACCTGCTATTCCTGATACCTTGCTGAGAGTTATGGCTAGTCTGGCCTTCAGTCCCTGGCAGTCTCATCACAAGTTATGGATGCAGAAACGCATTCAACAAGAAGTGTGGGGAACGTTTTTGGCTCTGGGGCCACATCTTTATTTGGCCCCACCCCACAGGCCAACTTTGACAGGTGGGTAGGTCAATCCACCTGTCAATCACATTATGTCACTATGACACCATATGCTTGCCATGCCTACCTGCCAAAATCCCTTGCACTTGCAAAGCATGTCCTGTGCTGATTCTTAAAACCTCCAATCCTCTGTAAAGGGTCAGCGGGGGGGGGGCTTTAAAAACAACAACCAGGTCTGTCTGGTTTTGCTGTGCATTCAATGAAAAGCAAGCGGACCTGGTTTTTTTCCCCTTCACTGCTGTACAATGGAGCAGTCACTGCCAGAGCTAATGACTGCTGCGTGTAGACATTGGCTCTGACAGGGACTGCTCCATTGCTTGGTGATGAAGAAACAGATGCTAGTTTTGCAGCAGTGCTTGTTTTGCAGCTCTGCAGTACTCTTGAAAGTGGGGGAGACTGCTTCGAAGAGCGCTGCAAACGCTTTAAGGGCTCATCCAGACCATGCTAAAAATCCATGTTTTCTTTATTGGAATTGTCCTCTGGTAGTCCAGTCCTAATTATTTTGCACTTTCTTTGTACTTGAATCAAACTTTTTCCATACTTGTAAGCATGCCCTTTTTTGTATACAAACTTCCCCCCTCTCCTTTTCATCTTGTGGTGTTGCTGATTGGCTTAGAGTAGAAGGGAGAGAGGTGAGGGAGCCAATGGGAAACCAACAAAAGCAGGAGTTGTGGAAGGAGGTGAAAATGTGGGCATACTAGCATACCTCTTCACCAACTCTTTGTAATAGCTGTTTCTCTGCTTTTTGTAGTATAGCTGGTATGAGAAACTGCAGATTAAGGGGAAAGTGTGGGAAGGCAGTGATTAGAGGCCAATGTCATATGGAAGAGGGAGAATTAATGGAGACACAAGGGACTTACCTTGCAGATTAAACCAAAGTATAGATGAGCCCTAAAACAGTCCCTGCACGCTTATCTGAGCACGCGAGTGTGGAGACTGTCTCAAAGCAAATGCTCTTTGAAGCAGCCCCCCCTTAAGACTGCTCCAGCAATCTTTAAATGGGAAAGGGAGAGAGACTGCTTCAAAGACCACTGCAAAACAAGCCGCTGTTTCTTATGTCACACTGCAACGAAGGAAAAAAGTGTCTGCTTGCTCTTGCTGCCCACAAAAGCAAAAGCAAGCAGACCCATTTCTTTTGCAAAGCCCTTCCCATGCTGATGCTTTCCAAGATCAGTATGGAGTGGGCTTCCCAAGAAGGTTCATCAGTGACATCAGCTAATAGGTGGGTGGGCATGGTTTGGGGAAAATGGGCTCAGAAGCTGAATGAGACCCCTTAAAGGGCCATGATTGGCCCAGAGGCTGGAGGTTCCCCATCCCCCATCTACAACAACACCCCAAGGAAGTAAAGCAGAAAAGTTTTCAACAATAAGCAATATATTTGACAGTTTGAGTTCACTTAAAAAAGCAAAATAATTCTAATACCTCCTTTTCATTTTCTAACTATTTTAACTTCACCAGCTCTTCAGAGCTTAAAATAATTATCCAGCAAGAAAATATAGATTTTTGGATTATCTTAAACAAGGCCTGTAGCGTCACCATCCACATGTCCAAACCAGAAACCAGTAAGTGATATAAAACAAAGCAAACTCCCCTGGTCTCACATGCTCCGGGGTGCGCTGTCCTTACCCCCTCCTCTTTCTAAACTAAACATTCTCCACACCAGAACTACAAATAGAAAAGGGCATGGTAGGTCTAAAACGGATTTTGATTTTTTTTAAAAAAAACCCTGAAAGAATTATTTGAAGTAATTTAAATTTGCTAGTGTGAACCAATGCAGGGCAAGGAATGCAGCCCAACAATGATGTAAATTGTGAATCACAGGAAGAAAACTATACATAAACAGTCTCAGAAAGATGAGAAAGGTTAACAAGTAAGGGCCAAAAAAGACACTATGTTAAATGTGTGGCTGCATTTAACATTATATTATTATTATTATTATTATTATTCATTTCATTTATGAATTGCTTCCCATGAGGCATCTCAAAGCCATTTACGATATAATAACATATATAAAACAGTTACATATATTAAACAATTGCATATATATAAACAATTTTAAAAACAATTATAAATATAAAAACAGTTTACAACAACAGAACACACACAAAGTGAATTCAAATCCAAGACAGATACCAAATGGGATAAATATTTTAGAAGGTTTGTTAAAGAAAAAAAAGGGACATTTAGGAGGTTCTCAAAAGATAATATGCAATGCCTGGGTTTTTTAAATTTAAAAACAACAGTTTTGTCTATAGGTTGATCAAGATCAGGGTCATGGTATTTGGGGTGAAGTTAATCATTTTTCCCCATGCCACAGTCCTGACAAAATGTCACCCCAAAGCTGCTAATTCACCTGTGGAGGGTAGCTGCCATTGGCATTACGTACCTCAGTGAGCTGCTGCTCTAATAACAAGTATAAATTAGATTGTAACAAAGGTTTTCCATTTGATATCCCATGCTGCTGCTGCATTTGCAAATCATTTCTGACGCACAGATTGCAAGACCATTCCCCCCTATCTCTTCACTTCCTGTCATTGATGAAACATGATTGGCAAAAGTCTCTTTTTACTGATTTGGCTGCCATGATGAGAAGGCTGGCTTCAAACTGCCACTTTTCATTTTGTTCAAATACCCTGTCTGACAGTGCAGTTGTACACATGTGTACTCACACAAGTGAGCCCCAGGGAACTCAGTGGGACTTATTTCCCACAGCACTGTCCGCAGCACGTGGCTACAATGCATAGCTAATTTAGGAACTTTTTACTGATGACTTAAGAGGGGAAGGCCCATTCTCTTCCCCTTTCTTACTACACACACAACCTGGCAGGTAAGAGGCATTATCACAGTTCAGTGACACATTCTAGCCAGGCAAAGGCATTCAAAGTGGAGGTGGAGCAGGGGTGCGACATGGGAAGAGCTGTCCCTCTGTCCTCTCTGCACTGTGGTGTTTTTCATATACGGCAAGCTTGGGAAAAAATGTTTCAGTTATTGCAGAAAAACTGTCTGCAGTTTTATTTTTCCACATCTGAATCTCTAAAGTGCCCAGAAGAGTTTTTGAGGTCCCCACGGGGTGTATCAGAGAGATCCTGCATAAAAATACATATATGAGTGAAAATAATGTACACAACTGCATTATATATGGGGGAATTATTTGGGGAAAATGTGTAGTTTAGGGGAAATTGCTTACAAAAATGTGTGTATGAGAAGAAATGGGAGACTGAAATGTTGACAAATTTTCATGACATTTTAAAAAATAACACATTGATATGGAAATAAACGATTATTTATTTATTAAATTTATATCCTGCACGTCCTCCTAGAAGGAGAAAAATGAGAATTTGAAATTGACAGGTTTATCTATCCATACTTATCTTACTCTCTTTTTAAATCTGTAGGATAAAACTGTTTCTAACAATATAATATTTTTGTAAGGTGTCATGCATGGGGTGGGGCATGGCAGCAGGACAGCAGTCAAGCGAGGCGAGGGAGTGAGGGAAGCAAGCATAGCAAGCGGGCAGAATGAGCGAGTGCAGGGGGAGCAAGCAAGTGTGGGGAGTGGGCAAGCATGCGTGTGAGCATGGGGACAAGCGAGCATGGGACAGGCAAGCAAGTGCATGGGGGGTGGGCAAGAGAGTGGCAGTGACAATGCAGGAGGCTGATAAGCAGTTGAGGTGGGTTGGTGGCAGCCACAGACTGGGCAGGCGGGAGACTGGCAAGCTGCCTAAATGGGATGGCGGCGACGAGTGCTTGAGGGCCATTTTGTAAGTTGCGTGGGAGTGGGGGGGTGGGGAGTTGCCTGGGGTGGGCGTCATTTTGGGAGTTGTCTGAGGGGTGGGAGCTGATTAATTGTCTGAGTTTTAATGGAGCAAACTTATGCACCTTTACTTGGGAGCAGTGCTTTATTGGTAAAAAATAAGGTGCCGGTACTCATGCCATGATAAAAATGCTGGGGTGCCAGTGAGCAGTGATTGCCACAGGCAGCTGAAAATGAGGTGCCAGTAAGTGGGAACGGGTGAAAAATTCAATTCAGTTCACATTTGAAGCCGAACCTGTCAGAGTCTCACTTTCCAAAACCTGAGAACCAAAACACAGGTAGCCTTTGAAATTCACACTTATTTGAATTTTGTGATGCAGTTCATGAAGCAAACAATGTTTACAAACATGCCTATATTAGAGAAATGTATGCATAAAATGAATATATGAATGAAAATAACATGCAAAAATTCATTAGATGAGATGGCTTGAAAATGTGTTTTGTTGTTGTTATGTGCCTTCAAGTCGATTACAACTTATGGAGACCCATGAATCAGCGACCTCCAGTAGCATCTGTCATGAAGCACCCTGTTCAGATCTTGTAAGTTCAGGTCTGTGGCTTCCTTTATGGAATCAATCCATCTCTTGTTTGGCCTTCCTCTTTTTCTACTCCCTTCTGTTTTTTCCAGCATTATTATCTTTTCTAATGAATCATGTCTTCTCCTTATGTGTCTAAAGTATGATAACCTCAGTTTCATCATTTTAGCTTCTAGTGACAGTTCTGGTTTAATTTGTTCTAACACCCAATTATTTGTCTTTTTCGCAGTCCATGATATGTGCAAAGCTCTCCTCCAACACCACATTTCAAATGAGTTGATTTTTCTCTTATCCACTTTTTTCACTGTCCAACTTTCACATCCATACATAGAGATTGGGAATACCATGGTCTGAATGATCCTGACTTTAGTGTTCAGTGATAGATCTTTGCATTTGAGGACCTTTTCTAGTTCTCTCATAGCTGCCCTTTCCATTCCTACAGATGAGTAGCATCACATACACATACAAAAACCCTGCTTGGGTATAACCCTCACTGAACATAGCAGAGGTTCAGATAAGCCTCCCATGTGTTCAAAAAAAAAAGTGAGGGGGCTCTCTTTGGATAAAACAACAAAAGAGACAGCCATGAACAGATTAACTGTAGCATGGACAGAGCATTTGAGCTATCGCAGATGTCAAAATCCAGAATTACTGCACCGTTGCTAACGACAAAGAGTAATGAAGAAATGTATAGACAAACATAAGAGTAAAGTTACAAATTATGGATGAATATGCAGAACAACAAATAAATGTTTATGTCGCCCTAAATATTTATGTCCCCCTACAGGGGGAAAAAAATGTCCTACTAAAGAACAGCAAAGTACACCTCTCAAGCAGACGTTCACAGATCCATTGCTCTCCAAGTTCTTAGTAAAACATGCCTCTGCACGTGTTAAACACTCTTCTTTGGGGATGGGAGAAACACCCAGCTCCAGCATTCAGTCACCAATGTGGATGGAGGAAGTAGATGGGCTGCTGCTTCACAGCAGGCAGTGAAGATGTGTGTTGCACAAACTATGAAATGGGGTCATGATGGAGTAGGGAAAATTGTGCTGACTTCTAAAAAAAACCCCTATTTGTATTAATTCTCTGCCCCACTGAAGACAGTGGGACTTACTTCTGAGTGTTCATGTTTAAGACTTAGGATGCTTAAGGATGTTCCTGGTTCAACTGATTCCAACTGGAGAGTTTATGGTATACATTTAAGTCTTCCATTAAAATCTATAGGACTTAAAGAGGTTTGCCATAATCCCGTTAGAGGTCATATTCACATAGAAACAGGTTTTTGCACACTAAACCTAGCTGGATGTGGAATCATAACTAACAACAAATGCTGCATGATTGGTTTGTAGCCTAAACCCCTGGTGAGGGCTGCATATGCATAGCCCCAGCTAGATATGATGAAGAGCATCATTCAGTTGTTTAGGACAGAGAACAGGGGGCTGGCTGCACGCATGAGCACACGCGCGCACACGCACACAAGCAGGCTTACATAGGAATCTGCCTTATACTGAGTCAGACCATTGGTCCATCTAGCTCAGTATTGTCTGCACTAACTGGCAGCTTTGGCTAGATAATGCCCTGATTTTGTAAGAAAATTAAAAAAGGAATTCTAGCATAGTAATTTTACCATTAAAATACAGTACAATTATTTTATTATCCAACCCAAATCATGAGATACAGCAAGGAAAAACATGTTGAATTGTATATTATAATTTTGAAATATTATTTCAATATCTGGCTTTATTATCTACCACAAAAAATAATATTGTAGTTAATGTAAAACCCTTAAGTTGTTTTTAAAAAAATATTCACCAGTAATGCAAAAATTCTGTACATACAAACATCAGCTCCAAACATTCCAGTTATACATTAATGCTGTTTTTTTTAACATATATTCTAAAAATGTTTGGCAGCAACCATTGCAATGTACAAAACATCTGTATTACATGATTAACACTGAACCAGAAAGTGCATTTATTCATCACAACCAGAGCAGCCTAGCCTGTCGGAAAAGTGATGGTCACACCTCAGAAAAATGCTGTGCAATATAGCAAAGCAAGTAAAGGATTTCATTCACAAAAGGACTATATCCCAATCCCATGGGAGTCGATGATACAGTGTCTGTTGACTTTAGTGGGCTTTAATGGAAAGAGCCTAATTGATTTCAGTTATTGGTGAGACAAGCGAGCATTGTTCCAGTCCCAGTGTAAGGAAAATTTTCACACTTATGCATTAGATCTACATGCTGTGGGCTGGTTCACAGATGCTTGCTGATCACTTGACCAAGTGATGCCTCACATTTCTGAATGAGCTGTCACAGGTCAAATGCCAGACACAACTTTTACATCATTGCCTAAAGTGCAATGCTTTTCAACACAGGCCTGGCTCAGATGATGTCCGGCTATGTGAACAAGCTATGGTAAGCCTTGGGTTCACACACTCCCTCTCCCCTCTTTTCTTCTTTTGTGGCCATAAGATTAGTTTTTTAAAAAAACCACAGGCCTCCTATATTTCCTAATTCAGGGAACTGCAATTTGTTTAAACTCTTATTCGTTTTTGTTTTTTTTAAGGAGGACACTGGTTTGTTTCCTAACTGAAATTTAAACAAACCATAGTCTGGACATAATGGGAATCTGTGTATTAGTTTAAACCAGAAGTAGATGATTCCATTCTCTTTCTCACATCAACAAATGAGGAGGGAAAGGGAGGGTTTCCTATTACATCTGAACCAGGCCTCAGACAATTCAGATATTTAGCTGCCAGAAATCAAGTGCTGAGTAATCAAGTGACGCATATACAGTATATGTATGTGTGTGTGTGCATGTGTGAACCATCTCTTTGACAAAGACTACAGGCACAGTTTAAGAAGGTCTTCTTGATATAAACTCAACACTCTGTCCTTCATTTCAGTGCGTAGCTTAGTCAGGAACCTGTAGACTAATATTTATGTTGACTATAACTCAGTAGTATCAGTTATTCCACTTACATAACCAATAGCCATTCTGCATATAGGGAACCTTGATGTATTTGCACTGAACACCAAGGTGGGCATTTTGCCTTCCTGAAATATTGTGTACTAGATACTTAATACCACTGGCATTATTGGGACAATGGCTTTTCTGTGTTTGGCAGAGCATAAACAGGTACATAGACAAAAGAGGTGCCTGTTGAATCATGGGTGTGTGTGTGAGAAGCAGAGTTAATCACTCAAAGGGAATTTTTTAAAAGGTTCAGCTAACTCATGGAGGATAGGTGTATCAATGAACATTAGCTATTATTAAACCTCTTTTTGAGAAGTATATTACTGTATATCAGATGTGGGGGCAAACAGGGAAGGACCTTTGTAAGCTTGTCAGAGACTTTTAGTTGGCCACTGTTTGAAACTGAATGATGGACTAAATGACCTTTTGTCTAATCAGAAAGGGTTCTTTTTATGCTGTATTCAGGACTATGTGTACTTTTACTTCTTTGACAGCACTGTGCAACTGCAGGATTTGGCATCTTGTAAAGATGTCAGAATTCGTTGAACTGATTTCTTTTTTAAGAACCATGTTTCTAGTCCTTATTACCATGGATGTCTTTGGAGGAATGTGGGCAATGCCTTCTAAACTTTCATATACCAGAACTGGACCTAGGCAGCACTTTGAGTGCTCAGGAATATACACAGACTTTATTACGCTATGTATAAGTGTCTGTTTGGGTACACAGAGTATCTACAGCCGTGTTGAACAAATGATGTATTCATGCAAGCAAGACTGTTTTTCAATCCTCTTAGATCACCACAATGATAAAACAATATATGGCACTTTAAAGATTAAAAAATATCCAGTTATGTTCCTCATTCTTGTAAAGTGCTACCTCAGTACACAGCAGTTCTAAATGTACTGTTTCTGTTTCAAATGCACAGTAACCTGGGTTCTCACTATAACTGTACGGTCATCATAATGTAAAAAAGGTAAATATCACATGCACACAAGAAAGACTTTCATTCGTAGATGGGAAACCAAGATGCAAGTTACAACAGTGATGAATTATGGCAAAATAAGCAGCTCACCAGTAAAATTGTAATTAGATCTCTATTCAGAAAGTACTAAAAGGGACTCTTGCCTAATAAATACAGACATTTTTTGTTTTTAAAATAGAAATAAATGCTGTGTATCTCTCCTGGAATTTCCTCACTTGAAGTCATACTCATATCCACATAAAGTTCGGGAACATCCCAGCATGAAATAGCTCTTGCACAATTCCTATTCTTTTATTTTACTGTAAAGGTGAATATCCTACAGGATTATGCGATGTGCCTTTTATTTTGCTTGGATTAAAACCTGGCATTAGAAAACCATGCACTGCACTTTGCAAGTGTCAAGACAATCCAACTCTGCAATTCTAGATCTACAAATTCAGCAAAGTAGAGATCCGTCCCGTTCCCCCTCTGATATTTACATTCAAAATTACTTATGCACTAACATTTTTAGCAGCCACTGATTAGCTAGAGTGCAGTTATCATATTGTAACAACTGAAGACATTTAGATAGTCTTAAAACACAAATTCGTGCTTGTCAGTAATCATGGCTCTTGATGCTGGTCATTGTTAATTGCTGTAGGGCCAATGTGCTTCATTATTACACAACAAGCCAAATGCCTGTCAGTGTGATGGGAAAAAGGGCTGAAGAGATTTGTATACTGCTGGTGGTTTGCAGAGACACATATGACCTCAAATGGGAGTCTCACTCCATGGAAGCCTGGCCACCCAGTGCTAGGGCCGGAGGGCACATTTGGCCATCCATGCTATGGTATTTTCAAGAACAGCACCTTACTTACCCCTCTAGCTGTGAGTATTAACCATTCACTTATACCAAGGGTGGGGAATCAGTGGCCCTCCAGATGTTGTTGGACTCCAACACTCATCAGCCTCATCCAGAGTGGTCCAAAGTAAGAGATGATGGGAGATGTAGTTCAACAGTCTACCATCCTCTGGAGGGCCACAGATTCACCACTCCTGACATATAGGGTAGAAAATAAAGGAGGAACATCATTGGGGTAAGGACTAAACCTGACTCTTAATTCTGATGACTTCTGAATTTGGAGGAAAGTAGGTTTTATGTCCCATAGAACTGAATGAGAGCCATTATTACAATGTTTTATCAACCCTTCAATGTTTTATCAGCCCTGCATCGCCACGAAGCTTTCTCTTGGGTTAGCAGCTTTGTACTTTACCCAACAGCCTTGCCAATTTCAGCCAGTTTTCTTTGTACCATTGTACTTAGCGGGAGTAGTTGAAATTTGAGCCTATCTTGTTTATTCTAGGTCCCATGTCTTCTTCACACTAGTGTGAGACAAAATATATGAAACCCCCAAACTGGCTTTTAGTATATATGACTATAAAGATGCTGTTTTCCATTCCTGTACAGTGCAGTGTAATTTGTCTCTCAGTGCAGTCAATGCAATCTGTCAAAGTCTAAAGCTTTGCAGGACTCAGCAACATGACAGGTATTCACTTAAATCCAGGGATTCTGATCTGCACACAGGATCTTTACCGTGCACATGATGCATTCCTTAACACCAGGAAGAGCTCTGTGCCGGAGTCCTATGGAGTTTTGGATCATGGCCGCTATTGCTTAATTGGATTGTACAACAAATACTTGCTTGCATGCATGATACTTAGACATGTGCAAACTCAGGTAAGAGAGAATTTTATAGTATTTCTTTGGGATAAAAAGATACTATCACTCATTATACAGTGAAAGTAACACAGAGGAACACCTCCCCCCCCCTTTTCAGTGCAAAATCCTTTTACAATGTGGGAATCCAAAGGACCAGTTTGGCTCATCTGTGCTGTCCCACGATAAACAGGAAGACTAGACATGTGGTACGATTTGGTTGAAATGGGATTGAAAATCCCTTTGAGTGAATTTGCATCTTGAGGTTGCCAATTTGACATTGTTTAATAACCCAAAGCTTAAAAGAATGAGAGAATAGTTTTCTAACTGATGACTACCATGTGACATAATCTACAATCCAACTCCAGTTCCAACAGATATATACATATATACACACATTATACACACACACACACAGAGTGAGAGAGAGTGAGAGAGAGAGAGACAGACAGACAGACAGAGAGAGACAGACACACACACACACACACACACACACACACACACAGAGAGAGAGAGAGAGAGAGAGAGAGAGAGAGAGAGAGCAAGCTGGTGGAACTGGGGTTGGACTGTAGATCCATGAATATGAGTCACATAAAGCAGCAGTTTAGCAACCTTTCTATCTTAAGGGAACCTTTTTCACATTGATTGTTCCGCCTAGGAACCCTTGTGCATTCGCCACAGAACCTGCATATGGCAGGGGCTTCCAGAGTGCTCAAAGATGCACATTTCATATGGAGTGTTGGCAGGTTAGCTGGGGCTCACCCTATGTGAACTGCGAGAATGCATCCTAGAACTCCACCAGGACTCCCCACAGCTGCCTCTTACAGGTGAAGATCAGCAGTTGCAGGAAAGCTATCATTAAGGGATGGATGTCTATCCTTACTATTGATCTTCACATTGAGGGCCTCTGATAAGCATCTAAGGAATCCCAGGGTTCCTCAAAATACTGTTTGACAATCACTAGTCTAAAGGAATGGTTCTTTAGAAACAGCAAAAAATTGGTCCTTAGTGGTGGTGGAAACATCATTATGAAACATTATACCTCAGTTCAGCAAGATTCAATAGATGAACATGAGTTGTATAAATTTGTTCTTGCTGCAGTTAATGAGAGTCATACTAAAGAAAAAAAATCTTCCAGTCAAAGATGGAGAGTTTCAGTCCACAATTCAGACATGAGCTTATCACTGTCAGACTGTATTGCATGGGTCTACATGGAAGTCAGTTAACAGTGTGGGTCAGTTTCTCTTCTTGGGGTGGAAAAAGTCACAGTCTTCTCAGTCATTCTCTTGATTGATAAAATAAAATATATCCAGATTCTGAATTTTTAGATATATCAGAAGTCAGACCATAGAATTCTTCAATAGCCTGTGCATCAATTTTCTGCATAAAATAAACAAATCAAAATGTTAATGGAGAAAATTGGAGGAAATGGATGTAACAATATAAAAAAAGTGAATTAAAAAAGTGACTTGCCCAAGGGTACATTCTGTTAGAAATTTAGATAAGATGGTAAAATGGTTGGCCAACTCTTTTCAAACTCTGTTTATACAACCCTCAGAGCGAAACTTAAATTTAAAATACAAAGAGGCTGGCATGTAGGCTCACTTTGCTGGAAACATTGTGGACAGCTGAGATCTTTCTACTGTTTGTTATAGGAAAAACCTATAGTTCAAACTTTTGAGGGCAGGCTTATTTTGCATTGTCCATTTGAAGAAGATTCAGAAGTGGTAGAAATCAACTTTTTCCCATCTGAGTCCCCTCTGTCTTCATAGAAAGACCTGTTGTTCAACATATTATTGAGTACAATTTCTTTGGTGAGCAAACAGGAATTGCCCATTCTCCCTTCATGAGACAATGGGTGGGTAACCTATGTGATATTACGGGTATCCAAAGATAAACCTGCCAGGTCTGCTAGCTAGAGGCCTAGGTAATCCTAACTGCTTCCAGGTTACTTGGTTCAAATACCTTTTGTATTTAATTATAACAGGGCCTTTCTGTATTAATTGTGGTTTTTATTTTTCTAACCTATGATATTCCTTTTACTCCCTAGTTGTGGGAAAGTTTATTTATTGATTAAAATATTCATAGATACCCCCCCCATATTTCAAGGCAGTGTATAGCAAAATATACAATTACAATACAGCATAAAATACCATAAAAACAATACCAAATTTTCATAAAACTGACTCATCTGGAAAAAAGTTTAAACAACTCAGTAGGCCTGTCGGCATAAAAAGGTCTTTAAGAGACATCTGGGGAAAAATAGTTGTGATGTTCCACCTATTATGCAGGTAACTAGTTCTTATTCAATTTGTAATTTAATTTGTATTTTATCTTGGGCTGTAGTATTTGCTGATTACATTAATGCTATATATGGCACTTTTTTGTTTACCTTTGCTTTGTTTATCTCTTATGATAAAACTCACTAAAATGGCATGACAAAAAAAAAAGTAGTACATAAATATAGATAAGAAGTGATTAACTAAATGGCCCATTAGCAAAATCGTCCATGGTTTATATATATCAATGGGACTTTTAAAAAGATAGTTTTAGATGTTCCATAAGATTGTTATCTACAGTAGACACATTCTGCTCGGTGTACTGACCTCTACAATGTCATCATCAAACAATAGCCAAAAGCCATGACTTTTCACAATGGTAATATAATGTCCACGATTAGGTCCGCTAAGAAGAAAAGAAACACCAATTTAAAAAACAACAGAGACACAACTGACTCAACCTCCTAAACGCAAAAAAAAAAAAAAGCATTATAGTAAAATGCATTAATAGTTCATTTATAGGCAGAGAGACAGAGGAGTAGATGCACACTTCAACAGGGGGCACTTACACCACAATGACCTGGAATGCTAGAACAGAGAGGTATTCACTTCTTTGGGAAGTCTAGTAGGCACTGAGGCGATCAGCCTGTGTTTCAGCTCTACCACTTCACACTGCAGCTGGTAGAGTCCACCACGTGCTTGCCTTCCCTTCTGCTCTCCAGTCCCAGGTATTAACAAGTGCTCAGAGCAGGGACAGCTAACATGTGGCCCAGTCCAAATGTTGTTGCACTCCCATTAGCACTGACCACCGGCCATGCTCGCTTGGGCTGATGGAAGTGTGCTTGTTTGTTTGTTACTTACACTTCTACCCTGCCTTTCACCAAATTGTCCAGGGCAGGTTAAAAAAACAAAACTAAAATACAAAAATACAATTAAAACAACAAAAATAAAAAACACAAAAACAACTAATATCAGATTAACAAAACAGCAGCACAGAACTGCAGTAGCCACAGCAACATAGTCTAACAACATCTAGAGGGCACCAGATTGGCTAGCCCTGACTTAGAATGAGGCCCACCACAGATATAGAGGCTGAGTGCTGTGTAAAACCTGTGCGGGCGCTGCTCCAGATTCAGGTATGACATAGCTACTAGAAAAGCATGAAGTGAACTTCTAAACATTACATCCCGCGTCTCCTCTTCTATGTGGAAGGAAAGTTTTTGTATGGAGAAGCACTGAATTGTAAATATTTTTGTTTTTACAAAATACACAGCATGTCCATCAGTCACAGTGTGAGGTTTCCTCATATTATTATTATTATTTTATTTATTAAATTTATATACCGCCCGACTAGCGATAGCTCTCTCATACCTGCCTTCACCCCTAGAACTGATCTACTAGGATCAGACCAGATTTATCTAGTCTAGCATCCTGTTTCCAACGGCTATACGCCTGCAGAATCTGACAAGAAGGACAATTATTGGCCTTCTCTTATTGTCCCCAGCATTCAGAGTTACAAGTGGGACCTGCAACAAAATGTTGGAGTACATCTTCACCACCTAAGGGCGGGGGGAGAGGGAGATGTTTCAGGAAAGGAGTTTTTTCCCCTTCAAGCTCTGCTCTAAGACCTACCCTGCCTCCCAGAGGCCTTCCCCCTGTTGTACTAAAAGGGTCAGGTAGCAGGTGATACAGAAGACCATTGCCTGAGAACTTGTACAGCTGTTGCCAGTCAGAGTACAAAACTAGGTCAGCAGATGGACAAATTGTCTCACCTGGTACAGACATCTTCCTACGTTTCAATAGTACCAGAGGGCTCTGCTTTGGGGCTCCAGCCTCAAACCTGAGCATCTTACAGCTATATAAGTGGGGACAGGATCTGGAGACTGGATTCCTGCATTGAGCAGGGGGTTGGACTCAATGGCCTTATAGGCCCCTTCCAACTCTACTATTCTATGATTCTCTGGAGAGTGGGGAAGAAAAAAGCTCTTTTTCTTTTCCTTCCTCCTGAAACATCCTTACAGTGGAGGACGGTCTATTAGGGCGAATGGGGCACTGCCCATCAACCTCAGGCTGTCTTCAGTCCACCCCCACCTACCTGCCTTCTTACTTCCATCCAGTCCAGGAGGTAGAATCATAGAGTTGGAAGGGGCTGTGTAGGCCATCGAGTCCAACCCCCTGCTCACAGCAGGAAATCCACAGCTAGAGCATCTCCCGCAGATAGCTGTCCAGCCTCTGCTTGAAGACATCCAGCGAAGAGATAGTGGCACTGCCTGTCAGCCGACTCCCCCCCCCCTTAGTTTCAGTGATGCCCTTGTAGAACTGAGAAGGGAGAAGGATGGGAACACATCTAGAATTGGTTGGCTCTAACTACTTTTGGCCTCTGTGTCTTCTGTCCTTCCAGACCCAATGGACACTAGTCACCCCTGCATCCCTATATAGTTCACAGCACAAATTTGCCCTCCCCATCTATAATTTTCCCCTCCAGGATACTTTCTAGAAGCTGTTAAGCTTCAGCAGGCTAATTTCATCTTCTCCAACCTCCCATTTTTTTCTCCCCTCTCTTTTTCAACTGACACCTTAACATCCTGACTGTCATGGAAGCTCACAGGTGCTTGTCAGGCCATTAAAAAGAAATCTTCAAGCTTATATACCTCTGCATCCCTAGGTTGCATCCTGAATGTAGAAACTGCTCCCTTGTTTTTGTGTGGCCCTGTTTTGCCTCCAAACTGCTAGGCACTCAGCCTTCCGAGTTCAGTTTTAAAAGGAATGACGATGCTCCTTCTGTACAGGAATTTTTTCTTTTAGTATACTAGAATGCAGTTTACCTGCCGCAGTGAACTACCACAGCCACCAAGTCATACATGCGATCCAAATTGATAGCATCCCCAGATGTGTTGAAGAGACGTAGCTCCAGAGGAAACACCACACGGTAAGAGAGCTTGGTGTACCGATGTAACTGTTCCATATACTTAAATCTCTTCAGATGTAAGGCAAGAATCATTGGCAGCTTTTTAACCCTCATCCTATGAAGTCAAAATAATATGACTCAATAAGAATTGCACTGTCTATTCATGCCATGCAGACAGGATGTTTTTTTTCTTCCAAAGGGGAAACCAACTGGCAACTATTTGTTATAAAAGCTGTTTAAAAAAAAAAGTCTAGTATTTTTAGTACACACAAAATGAGTCAGTGATGTCAGTAATAATAATGTAAAAAAACAAGGGGTCACTCTGAAATGTTCTTGAAATATTTTGAAACAAGATTTATGGCCATTTAGGATAAACACCATTGAATAAAGTTACTACTTAACCACCCACCTCTTGCATCAGAGCAAAAAAATGGTCTATACTGTGGTTATAATAATAAGCATGAATAGATTAGAAAATACAGAGGAATGAAAAACCTGTTGGTTTTTATGCAGGTGACTGGAATTATGCACTGCCCTTGGGAGAACAACAGGGCAATCCTAAACCTGACCATGGTGCAGCAGGGCGGAGGGGTGGATTGGCCACTGCATTCCAAACCCTGCTACTCACACTGGCTAGACTCGAAGCTGGGGAGTAGTTTTCCCCTCTCTTTTTAGCTACAACTGCTCTATGCTAGCACAGCTGAGGGCCCCCAAGATTTGGGCCTTCTGCACCCTATCCCATTTTTGGTCTTACTGTTTACCACCAGTGGGAGATCCACCAGTGGCATTTTTCTGCCCACTAGAGCAAAGCTGGGATCTCTGCCTCAGCAGAGACCCCAGCGGCAGCAACACTTCCCACTGCTAGCACAGGCCAGCAGGAAGAAACATATGTGCCATTCTAATCTCCCTACCCACCTGCCCATTAACATGGGAGGATTTAGGATTGCACTGTACAACATGCAGGCAACTGATGGTTCCCATTCAGCAAGTCTTTGACCGGATCTTCTACGCATGCAGCAGAATGAGGCGTGAATATGCTGTGGTAGAATGTACTACATCACTTCTCACGGCAGACGGGGGAAATGCCCTTTTTAAAATGCTTCCATGTCTTTGCAAGTAAAACATTACTACAGTGAGGAGAGGGCTGGGTCAGAACTGCTCTCTCTGTTGTGATACTTTTCTACTTTCAAAAAGAGCCAGTGTGGTGGAGTAGTGAAAGCTGGGGTAGCCAACACGGTGCCATCCAGAAGTTATTGGACTCCAGCTGCTGTCATCCCAGGCAACTGGCCACACTGGCTAGGGCCAGTGAGACTTGGAGTCCAACCACCATGCTGGCTACCCTTGAGTTAAGAATGTCAAAGTAGAACCGGATGGAATCTCCACGCAGCCATGAAACTCACAGGGTGACTTTGGGCCAGTTACCATCCCACAGGGTTGTTGTGAGGATAGGGAGCAAGAACAAGCATGCATGGTGCCTTGAGCTCTTTGGAAGAAAAATGGGATATGAATGTAATAAATAAAAACAATATTTTATTCAGAAATGGGATCCCCAGCCTGCAAGTGAAATGAAAGCCTGCATCCTGCAACATCATGGCGCTACCACCTTGTTCTGCTGTCTGTATAGACCCAGCCTTTGAGCAGGCTGGAAGACTACATTGGATTTTGGCATGAGCTATGTTTCTCTTCCTCCTACAGCCCTCCATGAGTCACAAACACATGCATGGAGTTGCCTGTGCAGTGCTATGGTTTACAGACGGGATAGGGAAGCTGTCTCTCTTTAGATGTTGTCCGACTCTGACTCCCATCAGCCCTACCCAGCATGGCCAATAGTCAGGGGTTATGGGAATTGTGGCCCAACAACATCTGAAAGGCTACAGCAGGGATGGGGAACCTCAGGCCCTGAGCCAAATGTGGCCCTCCATGCCTCTTTATCTGGCACATGGAATCCTCCCCTGGCCTTCCCACCCTCTCCCCAGGCCATGCCCCTCACTGCCCCGGCTTCAGACCCTGAGGGTTTTTGCATGCTGGAGCATGCCCTTGAACTCCGATAGTGCCTCTGCCTTTCTTGAGTGGAGAATAGAGGGCTGTGTGAGTGTGTGTGCAGAAACTAGGCTACTGTGCAAAGGTAACATTTACATTTGTTTCTCTGTCTCCTTGTGTCCCTCAGAAGATTGCCCAGAAGGGAATGTGGCCCTTGGGCTGAAAGAGTTTCTCAGCCCCTGGGATACGGCTTTCCAGTCACTGGTGTACCTTCCATTTTGAGCATTTTTTATGCACGTTAGGAAATACATGCAGAGTCGTGCTGCTCTTCTTGACACAGTACTCCTACATAATTTAGTAAACTATAAGGTACAACACTATTTTTTGTTATTGTTTTTGCAGAACTGAAAGCAGGAAGGATTCATTTTATTTTAACTGCCGCTTTAAAATCTGTACTAGACTCACAACCCATGCTGAACAGAGATCAGGCCACAATGTTCTTTGCTTACCTTTTTTGTGCCTCTTGTTTGCTGCAGCAGGTCTCACAGTAGTACTTTTGTTCACTACACAATGTTTCTGTGTTGCTGAAGTCTCTGAAAAACCAAGAGGGACCAGTTCTTAATGTTTCTTGTTACTTTCCATCTCAAATGCCCACTGAATTGGCTGTAAATTGCAGTACAATCACTTCATTGTGCCTTAAACACAGTTATTAATGTCCAAAATGTTTCATGTAATCTTGCTACACCAGCGTGAGAGAGCCCACAAACAAGTAGTTGCGCAGGACTGCCTTTAAAGAGCGCTCAGAAACGACAACTAGTTCAAAATGTCGCTTCCTTGGTGTCAGAGCCTGTGCCAGGTTTGATAGGGCCTTCGATGCCCCTCCTTAGGTGGACTTTGTTCCCTTGCCTAATATTCGTAGAGGTAGGCAGGTCCAGCAACAGTAAGAAATGCTGGTCTAGCCAGCATGCTTTGCTGGTGGTGCCCACCAGTTTAATTATCCCACATTACTTCTAGGGTCCTGAAGTAGCATCACTCTGGAATTAAAACAGCAGGTGCCAACTATAGCCACCCAGGCTTTAGGCCAATGGGACTGGGTAGCTGTAGCCAGTATTTTGGCATCAGCAGCTGGGTCAGTAGCAAGCCCTCCTTAAGGCTCAGGTCTGATGGTGCCAACTCCTGTTAACAGGTAGCCCCAAGCAACCTTCTTTTTAGATGTAAAGTCAAAACTATCATGTTTCAGAGTACTTTGGGGTTACTTGGTTAGGGATATACTGATTATTAAGCTACTGTGGGTTACGAATTGCTTATTATCGTGCTGGCTATGAGCTTTGTGGACTTCTGATGTTCTCCAACCCTTAATGTTTTTATTGTGGTTTTTAAGCTTGTTGATATTGTGGAACCATGTGGGTCAAAAGGTGGAGTATAAATAGCTTAAACTACATTTCCCAGGACTATTTGGCGGACGCCATGACTGGTTAAAGTGGAATAAATGTCTGGTGTGGATGTAGCCTTTGTTCAGGCACCCATTACCTCACACATGCTTCTAGATCGTGAAATTTTCATAACATTCACCAACAATTTGCACTCACTTTTTATGGACATTGTTGCATGGCTAACAAGGTGAAGAAGACCAAGGGAATCTTAATCCCGTATACTTTTAATGGAGAACCACTTTTGAAGATGGAGAGGGCAATGATGGGCCAGGACCTCTCTACTATTTTTTAAATTGGGTGCTATTAAGACCCATTGCCCCTTCATTCTTCCTACCGCATGACCATCTTAACTTCTGGATTGGCGGCGGCAGGGCCAGATAGGATCCCTTAAAGATTTGGCCTGGCACTGAGACTTTCTTATCTCTAGCCTAGTTCTGTTCTTCCAACTGTATTCAAGTGTGGTTTTCATAGCCCCCCCAAAATACTTGCTATACGTTCAACAGATAACTTCATTTTGATCGAACCAAAATAAAAGATACTCCCAGACGTAATTTCTGGCTCAAATCTACATATATCAACTGTTCTTAGACAAGAAATATGTTGGGGTGCTGTTTATTCATGGGGCAAATGTTTTTCTTTAAAAAAAAGGACAGGAAAATGTTAATAAAACAAAGCAAATGAAAGGAAAAGGACTTTGAGAGGTAAGACTGACCGAATCAACTGGCCTTTTTAATTCCTCATGGAAATAAAAATAATTAATACATAATTTATTGTGTTATTGTTATGAATTCCACTTTCCATGCCAGCACTGATACCCAGAGGTAAAGAACTATGCTGGAGGCTAAAATGCAAAAGGCCGTTTTCATCCAAAGATAACTAAGAGGAAGGAAGGAGAGTTGGATGAAGTACTACAGGGAAAGGAGTCTGAGCTATTGCCTTTGAATAGCTCCTGTTTACTCATTTCTCTTTCCAGCTCAACACTGCTTACATAATTAAGATCAAACAAAGAAGTTTCAGTTCTCAAACATGGCAATTATAATTTCCGAAATACATTTGGGAAACCTGCTGCTAACAGTACATTTTATATTAGCTAGGAAGAAATGATGCAGAACGACAAAAAGGATGGTGTTGTTTCCTTCAGAGACTGTTCTCAGCTAACTTTTTGTACTTTTACAAATCCATGTAAGCTGTGGGAAGAAAATGGTGGCAGTGCTGGCTATAAATTATCTATTGAATAACTGAATACCAGCTGAGGCTCCATATTGATGGTACCGAAGTTCGATCATCTTTCCAGCCACTTGATTAGCCTTTTCTGAGTTGCGTGGTATGTTCTTTTGGATGATTTGAGACCTTTAGTATCATAGCAGAGATTGCTGGATTGTACTGGTTAGTATCTGAATGTAAATAATTCTGGCAACCAATAGCTAAAAATCTATTTCCTGTTCCATATTCATTATATGCTTGATTAACAATTTAGAAGCCAACACATATACAATAAGCATTTGAAATGAGACTATAAACCATGTATCCAGTGCAGGGGCTTCTCTTCTCTTTTTTCCTCTGCAATCCCCCAATCTGCTCTAGAGGACTGGGAGACATTCTAGAGCAGATTTTCAGGGTGTGCAGGTGGGAAATTTTCAGGATGCTGCTGGAGGAGGGAGAAGAGTAACCAGAAGTCCAGTTGTGCCAGGAGATTTCCATTGCACATGCAGGTGAACATTGTCGGATGTTACCCTATGTTAAGAACTCATACTCTTAGAAGGGGCTAAGTAAAGCCAGTCCAGAATCTTAACAGAGGCGAAAGGTGAGCTTGCACAACCATTTTTAAATTGTATTTTTAATTTAAAACAGGATTAACAAACATGAAACAGAAAAGCATACATTTTGCATATCAAAATGCATCCCATTCAAGTGTCTTGTAAGACAGAAGAGACTGTAGTATTAAAGCTAAAACAACAGATCCACATCTATGCCACTGTCAATTAGGCTGTAGTATTTTTCCAAAAATATGCAAGCACACTTTGAGGACCCTTCCTCTTTTTCCAGGCATTTGACGGCTGAAAGACGCTCTTCCTGCCTACTCTGAAATTATTAGCTGTGTGAGTATGTGCCTCTTTTACATTTTATATATATCATTTGATGTTTTCGAGCATTTTTTATGTTTTCAATAGTTTTAAACATTTCAAATATATTTATTTTATTTTGAATTATATTGTTTTGCCACTTTGGTGTTTGCCACTCTATGCTCCTTTAGGAGGGAAGTCGGGATAGAAATGTACTAAAGAAACACTGCTGACATCAGCATTCACAAAGGTTATAATAGGATGCCAAGTTTCCATAAATATGTCATGGCTTACCATTTCCCCGGCTAACCCACTGTTGCACAATTTTTGATGGGAAATTTTAACCCTGCGGTAACTGTTCCCCAGGATTAAGATTTCTTGTGATGGAGCCTGTGTGTGTTCCAATTTATACTTAAACCATGTTTGAAGCACCTGTCTGTTTAATGAAATATAAGACCCAATATATTAACTGGGGCAATGGGCAAGGGTGCATAGATCGCAGCCTAAATTTAAATGTGGCCACTGGGGGGGGGGGACCTTTACAGTATATTTAACTGCAGGAGAGTGACAAAGGGAGAGAGCCATGATGGAGCAACCTGTCAAAAATATTTCTACAAATATATCCTTAGGAAACTTATAAAAATGCTCAGGCTTTGATGGGTTTCCAGGGGAAAGGAGATACTCTGCGCACTCTCATCATCCATACTCCCATTCACAAATCAAACATTCAAGAACAGAATGTCTGACACACTAAGCCAGAGGGGGGGGGCTCAGGCCTGGGGGCAAAATGCGGCCCTCGACATCTCTTCATCAGGCCCTTAGGACTCTCTCCAGGCCACAACCCTCCTCTGCTACATCCCTCACCAACCCTACTGCAGATCCTCCTCAGGTGTTTCTGCCTGGGTGGAATGTTTCCTTGAATATTGATAATGCATCCTGCTTGCCTACATGAAGGATAACGAGGGGTAAAGTGTGCATAGAAACTAGCTTACTGTACAAAGGCAATGTAAACATTCATTGCCTCTCTCACTTTTGTCTCTGGCCCTGCCCACTACTGGCATGTGGCCCCTGGAACGTTGCCATGCCCAGAATGGAATGTGACCCTCAGTCTGAAAAAGTTTCCCAGCCTTGCACGAAGCCATATGTAGCGACCTGCTAGCTGCTTGACAGTCCCTCTGTTCTTCCAGTCCCAGTAACGCAGCAAAGCCATTTGTGGATTGCCGGTGCTTTTAGCTTGTTTGATCACAAGCTTTGCAAGCAAGTCTGTTCAAGGATAAGCATTTTGGGTGGATCTCATGTCTCAGAACAGGACATAGAAGAGGATGTGATCTCTCAGGTGAGACTTATGTAGTCACCTGTCTAGAGAGCTACAGCAGTGTATCCAACAGAAAGTATGTCTGCATGCACAGGGGAATTCTTTGACTTCCAGGCATTGCTAGGGCTTGGTCCCAATTGATAACAAGGCTTGAGCAGGTTCTTAACTTGGAAAGATGAGTTAAAATATACTTAGTTCAACATAGCTCTAGTAAATCTCTCTGGTAAATATAAAATGAAAGTTGTATTCAATTCAGTGGGAGCTAATGAATGCGGAAGAACTGCCTGTAGATTAACTGCTAATGCAGTTTTCTAATGCTTGGGATAAATGCTTCATATTGTTCATCAGTAAGCCCTTTGACTGATAGATGGTAAGTATCTGGTATGCATGCAGGCATGCACACACACAACTCTCAAGGTATTTGCTCCAAAGCAATTCTACTACCTTCAGTGGGATTTTCCTGGAGTAAGCAACTGAAAGATTCAAAAGCTGTCATTTCTTACTGTGTGTTCAATTGATTTATATTCCCAGCTTCCTCCTGCCATTAAAAGCTCCACTTATATTCCTTGATTTGATCTATGCCATATCATACTGTAACTCTCACATTGTTTTTCCTTTCAAATCCCACTAATCTAAAATGATCAGTGTTCTCTTTTTTCAACACACAATTCTACAGTCACACATTTACCTTAAACAATGAGTAATTGATGTGTTCTGTTCTACATCAACAGAGAGATCAAGAAAATCTTCATCTTTGCTGCTAACCTGCAATAAAAACAGAACATTCAATAATATTTTGCAGCACTACACAACTAATAGCCTGATCCTAGGACTAGCTGCACCAGTAAACAAATGTTCAAAGGAGGCATGTCTACCATTATGTCAGCACACCAGCAAAACCTAGAAGCCGATGCCAAAAGTTACAGAAACATTAGAGCAGACAAGTGCACCAGATCAAGTTATTTAAAAGATGAGTTGTCAAGGTCTTTGTGGAGACTGCTTGATGAATGGTCCTGACTTGAAAGCATGTTGGGAAAAGATGGTGTATTAATATCTTGCAGCTCTATGACCTGATGCAAATGTAACAACTAGTCATGATTTGTTTCCTGTAACTATGGTTACAGAAATACCTCAGCCATAGTTAAGGACTGGCCACAAACCAGGACATTAAACTGTCGGTTGAAGGTGGTTCGCAAACCACAGTTTGTGTTCAGTATAATTAAGTGTAACATCTGCACCCAGCAAAGCATGACCAAAGCAATTTCCCTGTCTCTCCCTCCTTTCTGCCCACCTGGTGCTGTGCAGGTGTTTTAGACTACAACTTCCATCAACCCCAGCCAGTTGGTAAAGGCTTTTCTATAGAATGTTGGCCCCAGGCCATGAGGTATTTCAAAGATAAGCACCAGCATCTTGAATCAAGCACAAAGCTAACAGGAACCCAGTGTAAATGCTACCACAAAAGTTGCATATGACCCCATGGCCTTGAATCTGTTAGGAAAGCAAATATCAGGTTTCTGTAGCGGTTGCAGCTTCAAAATTGCCTTCCAAGTTGCTCTCAATAGTGTTCCCAAGTAGAGGGCAGTGCAATAATCAGACCTTGCAGTTACAAAACCAGTGAGATTCCTCTTCTCCAAAAAGAGGAGTCTGCATAAACTCTGGCATTGTTGCTACCTGCTTATCCAGACAGAAACCAGGAGTACCCTCTGGCTCTGGACCTATTCTGGTGGGGAAATTGCTACCTAACCTCTTAAGAACTTAGAAATATGAAGTCCCAGAAAAAAAGAAAAATGCATAAAAAACACTTTTTCCTGTTTTTTTCCAGGAAAAAACAAAAAAGTTCAGAAACAAAGAAGAAAAAATGTGTTTTCCCTCCAAATTTTTCCATTTTTTCCTCTGGTCCTTCACATCTTTACTTACAAAAAATGATCCAAAGATCCCTTCCAATACTCTGGGACACCCTACCAGCATCAACTCCATTTTATTTCAGTTCCCCTTCATACTCTACCCCAAGAACCAAATCTGGCTTCTCCTGAGATTTATTGGGGGGGGGGACGGGACAGGACAGAATATATTTTTAGAATTAGCTCTAAGGTAATTTTAAAAAGCCATTCTTCTCCATTTCCCTGAGCTGTGAGAGCTGTTACAAGTAGATTAGAGCTAAATGTTGATTTCCACTCAACATTAATGCTATCACTTTGATCCAGTTATAGATTTTCTTGCTCACACATGAAGAAACGCTTGTGCTAACATCATTCTGCTGGTATCACCAAAACAAGGCACAAGTTTTGTTGTTTTTGTCAAGCCTGGAAATTAACTGTAGATATAGGATCAACTCTTGGGAAGAGATTTGTGGAATTAAAGGTTCTTTATTCTAGAGTTTAAATCTCTATCCTTTTGGAATCCATGATTTGGCTCACTTAGAGCACAGGTGTCAGAACCCAATCTCCTTTGTAAGTAGCTTTTACTGCTGCTACTAGGCCATTTCTCCCCATATGAAGGGGAGAAATAATATTGCTTCTTCAAACATAATACATTACTCGCCACAAGTAGCCACAACAGATGCCATACGTTGTAACAGTTTGTCAGCATTATATAAGAATTAAAGGGGAAAATAAGGATTCTTGCTTTTCTCAGGACGAAAATGCTAATTCAGATGAAGACTCATAAATACAGTAATTAAGTGTTCATTCTCAGAATCTGGATCCAGAACTTTTCTTTTTCCTTTTGTGTTTAGCACAGTATGCAATTTGATCCAAAAAGGTTAATTGTTCATAGAGGCATATATCACCCTTGCGAGATTTGGAGGCAAGAGAAATCTTAACTACAATTCAGATGATAGTCATCTTTCTGGCTAAACCAGTGAACCTGAAAAGTGCTCCTATTGGAATCCACCGGAAAGACATGGATCCATCCAAAACCCACCTCTTATGTGAAACCCTCCCCTTGGGCTGCCTTGGTCACACCTCTGTTTCTCGGCCTATTTATAAGATAGGAATAACAGCAGCTACCTCACAGGGATGTTGTGACAGTGAATAGGAAAAAGACTGTGAAAAAATTGCCATGTAACACCGTTACATAAATGATCCTAGTATGACCTCATCAAAAGATTGAAGTACAAAATGATATTAATGATGCAATTATAAGAGACTGTCTTCATCTAATCCAGTAATTATCAAACTGTGTTCCAGGACACACTAGTATGCGATGGCAGGACTGCAAGTGAACGAAAAGAATTTAATTAATTATATCATTAGGGGCTCCTGGGAGTCCAAAGTACTCACTCAAAGGACCCACTCACTGCCTTTCTGCATGAATCACTGAACAAGGCTTTTCTCATTTCAGTCAACCTTAACCAGAGTCAGATAATTCTGCCCAGGCCCAGTATCTGAGCAGCAGGGCCATCAGGGCAGGACTTTAGGGCAGAAGTCCTCAACAGAATGAGCAGGAGGGTCCCCAAACATAGCAAGATTGAGCTACCACATTTTGAAGTAATGTACATTACCATCTACAGAACCTCCAGCCCAAGACAATTAAGTCTGGAGTCTGAGTATATAATTACACCTGAGATAGAGAAGAGACTGCCTGTTCTTTTTTTCTTCCTTACATTTATTTCCCATTTTTTCTTCCATCATGGAATGCAAGACAGTGTACATGGAGATTTCAGGAGGTTTTCCATTGCCCAGACCCACACTCACTTCAAACCATACCCTAGGTTCTGTCTGTGCCTGAGTCTGCCTTCCAGTCAGGACGTACATCTAGCACAGTGAGTCTCACAGAGGTGGGCTCTTTAGAGGTCAGGTAACTCTTACTCAGGACCAAACTACATGTTGGGTTGGGAACTCCAAATACAGAGTTCCAATGGCAGCTCTCCCCACACACACCAATTCAGATTGGGGCTCCAATGGTGGGAGAAGAGGTGGTCTAATCCTTTCCCCCGGCACCACAGCCTTGATCCAGACCACCCCCAATTTCTATTAGTCATATAGGTGAAAACTTGCAAGCATTAACATAGTAGCTCTGGGGGTGCATGGGGAAGGGGATTGGTCCAATAGCACAAGAGGAGAGGTTGAGACAGCGTACATGGCTCCTTTTACAACAAGAAAATTATGTTGGGAAATGCAAAGACAGAGCACTAACATAAGACATTGCTTGATCCATACACACGAAATGCCATGCAAAACATAATGATGTATGCATCTAATTTGGATTCAGAAAAAAGGATATCAGACATTTGTGCCATGAGCAACATAAGCAGTTATTTCAAACTCAATCCCTCACTGAAGGCATGTATACATTTGTACTACCTTAAGATGCATGGGGAAGGGGCATAGCTCAGTGCTAGAGCATCTGATTTGCATGCAACAGGTCCCAGGTTCAGTCCCTGGCATCTCCAGTTAGTGCTGGGAGAGTCCCCTGTCTGAAACCCTAGAGAGTCACTGCCAGTCAGTGTAGACAATACTGAGCTAGATGGACCAATGACCTGACTTAGTATAAGACAGCTTCCTATATTCCTGCATAAAGAGACTGGGTTGGGAGGCAGTTTGTACTTGTCTAGGGCAGATTCAACAGACGGAGGAAATTACCAAGTGATGCTTATCAAATGCCCCCAACACACATGAATTCTGAGAACTAGACCATATTCACTTCACAACACAAAGCACAACTCATGTCAATAAGAAGTCGCGCTTTCAGTGTTCTGGGCCCAACTCTGTGGAACTCCTTCCCACTAGGTGAGACAGGCACAGTCCCTGCTGAGTTTCAGACACCTGATTAAAACCATTTTATTGTAGATGGCCTTTGCTTCATGAAGGCTTTCTCAGTTGCATTTTTTAATGACTTTTATTGTTTCTGAGATTTTATTTTTTTTGTGGTATAATTTATGTTTTAAATTTTGTATATTGTATATTTTTATTCTTGTAAGCCACTTTGAAACCTTTGTGGTGAAAAGCGGGACAGAATTTTTTAAATAAATAAATAGAAACATTCACATTTCCTGAATGGCTTCATAAAGCCACAGAGTTTTTATCAACTTGTGATCTAGCTATTTGCAAGCAAAAATCCCAGCCAGCCCAGTGCTTACAGTTTCACAGTTCAAACATCTTGTTTCATTTGTCAGTGTTCCCTGAAAAATCTCATGCACCCAGGTGAGTTCTTGTTTGTTGTTCTCTTCTACTTCGTTCATGTTGCCATTTTTCAGTTTGCCATTTTGCTTTTCCTGCTTCTTCTCCTCCTGCAAAATGTCGGCGACAGTGTTCAGTAAGTAGTTTAAAAACTCATGGGCATCTTGCTGCATGTAGTTGTCAAAGAGATCTGAAATAGGAGAAAGGCATATATTTTCCTGGCTTCTGAAGTCATGTCTGGCGTCAGGGGTCAGCGCTGTTGGGCAGTTGCCAAAGATGTGCAGCACTGAAGGGCCCCATGGGACATTTGGGTCCTAGTTAGTAAGCTCCCCTGCCCTGTGCCATGCCAAATCCTGCAGTGACAGAAACAACCCTATCTCCTCCCAACTTCAGAGGGCAGTCAGCCAGGACAGCTGCCACTTGCACACCTAGGAAAGCAGGTGCATCTGACTGCTCACCCGTACTCTCTTTCTGGGAGATGCAGCGATAGGGACAGGGCCTGCCGGGCCACCAAGAGGAAGAGTGCAGGCAGTTATTTCTGCCTCTGCCACCTCAATCACCTTCTGTCTCTGGTGTGGCAGAGAGGATTTGGGCCCAGCAGGGCTGCCCAGAGAGAGTGCAGGAGGTGGCAAGACAGGAGGAAGCAGCTTTGAAGAAGTAGCCACCTCATCCTCTTGATGGCAACACCCTCTCTTTTCTCTGGGCAATGCAGCCAGGAGGATCACGCTTCACGCTGCATTGCCCAGAAAGAGCAAGAGCACAAACTGCTGCCTCTGCCCTCACTTTCTCATTCAACAGCACAGTGGGAATGGTTAGACTTCAACAGGAGTAGCCACTACCTCTACCCTTTTCCTCAACCTATATCTCTAGGTGATGCAGAGGACTGAGGCCAGCAGAACTGCCCAGGGAGCATATGCATTATCTGAGAGGAGGTGGCAGAGAAGGGTATCAGGTCCTCTTACTGGCATGCTCTCACTCCCTCTCTTTCTCTGGGCAGCCTGGCAGAAAGGATTGGGATCAGGGTCACTGTCTGAAAGGATGTGCAAGTCTGTACTCACCGTTCTCCTTTCGTAACCTTGAGATGAATTTTTTGGGTGGAATCACTCCAACTTTCTTCTTCTGTGTAGCAATGCTATGGAAAAGGTCTGCTAGGCAAGTCAGGAGGTTTTCCTTCTTTTTCTGCTGGGCCTTGTATGCCAACACATTTTCCCGAAATGGCCGGCAAAAATACAGGGCTTGCAGGACGGAGTTGCAGTAGCATGTGTTTCCAAACTGCAAAATAAAAGTGGGGCGGGCGGGCAGTGGAGAGCTGTTTAATACAACATCCAAATAACATTCAGTCCCCTTGTCTCTGTAGTTTCTCCTTTTGTTAAACTCTTGATTGAATGTAGGTCAAAATCTTTGCTGGTGGCACTTCAAAGTATTACCCTTTAGCTAGGATTAAGTATGACATAATCTTAATCAGGCTTCTTCAGTGCTGTTTTGTTATGTGGCATAACACAGCTTTTAAAACAGTGGGCCCCTACAGGCTGGTCTTTTTGTGGATGTATTCTGCAACATGTTGATGCAATAACAGCAGATTAGTGGTGCATTTTTAATGGACATCCATATATCATTTTGCTTTATTAATTGTTCTGAGATGCTTCCCCAATGTCATTGCATGATTGATGTCTGGAGGGGCACTCTTGCACTATAGTGCAACAGAATCAGGGACCCCCTCCTTGAAACATTTGTGGTATAAAATGTTGCAGGATTTTAGCACAAAGCTACAGAAACTGTACTGATTGGAAATGAAGCAGTATGTCCATCCTGAAACTTTTTCAGGTGGAAACAGTATTGAAAGCAGGATTGCATTTAACCACCCTGCTTCCATTATGAGCACAGTTAATCAAGAATGCACAATAAAAGGACATCTGGAGAGGCCCAGTATTTCTATTTCCGAAGTCCTCAAATTCAGCATTAAATACACTCATCAAAGTACTTTTGTCTGTGATCCAGGGAGCCCTTTACCATGCATTATCTCCACCTTAAATTTTGAAAACCTCTTGTGATAAGGCATAAACGCATGCTTCAAATACAGATATTACTTTCCTCTTCGGGAACAGGGTAGCTGGACCTTTACAGCTACTTTACTGAAAGTGCAGTCAACACGGTAATAATGGGCTAGTTCAGTTGATGCACTGGCTCAACACATGGAGAGGAACATGTGTGCATGCAGCCTCTTCTCCCTGCCCACCTGGCACATTGTCTCTATCTATATACATGGGGGCAAATCATCCAGAAATGACCACATGTGCACAAATTGGTGATCACATGAAAGACTGTTCTGATCTATTGCACACAGAACTCTTAAATGTTCTTCCCACACCTGTGCCCTATCCTGACCTCATGCAGAAGCACACAGAACACAACCAAGTCCACAAGGCAGCCCAGAATTACAGACATCTGAAAGCTTCAAGCAAGCAATTTGCTCCAACAAAGGCTGCAGCTGGATGAGTTTTTTTTTTTAATCCTTCTAGGGCTCCACCCCTTCCCTGTGGAGTGGAAAGCTTCAAAGGGGCAATCCTCTCTGTGAATGCCCTCCAAGCTCATTGCCTGGGTAGGCATGAGAGTGTGCAAGTCCTTATGTTCTTCTTTTCTACAAGCCTTGTGGCAAAGCACAGTGAAGCTATAGATTCTCCTGACCTGCTGTGAGGCAAAATGGGAGTCTTGCTCCAACAGGCAAGGTGGTGGAAAGCAGGCTACAGAACTAGAGGAGCAACATCAGAAGCAGCAGCTCATCTTTTAGACAGTTCTCTGAAATGTGACCTGGTAATTCTAAAAATATGCTTTCACACATCGACACTGCAGCAATAACACTTACATTGACCAGTCCAAAGTAGTGTTCGTTGATTGGAAATTGCTCTGGCCCAATGTCTTTTTCCAGAGCAGAGGCATTGGTGCCCTAGGGAAAAAAATAGCCAGTTGAGAGGGTGAAAAATATCCTGAAAGGGTGGATCACACACACACTCACTGCTCTCCCCAAAAGCTGTGCCAAGTGGATTGTCTGAGGCGTTTTAGACATTTGTTTGCTATACTTACATCCCAACTTTCCTCCAAGGAGCTCATAGTAACGTATATGGCTTTCCCCCTCCAGTCCTCACAACAACCCTTTGGGGTAGGTGAGGCTGGGAGATAGTGACTGACCCCAGTGAGTTTCATGGCTGAGGAGGGGACTTGAACTCTGGTCTCCCAGGTATTAGTCCAACACTCTAACCGTTACACCACCACTGTCTCTTTCTGAACACTTACAGCCCCAACGCTCAGCCAATGACATGAGGCTGCCATAAATTCTATGAAAACTCTGGTCCTCCAACATCCCAGAATATGACCCTTGAAAGCACTTGTAAAAGGAAAAAGGCTGCTATACAGCATACTGTGAAGCACATGCAAACCCCATTGATTTTAAATTAAAAACAGACCACAAGGATCCATTCTTTCCAACACATGACATTGGAACGGATTGCCAAGGAACTCTTTCACCCTACATCCATTAACTTGTCATCATCTGTTTCCCAGACAGACCAATATCCAAAAATAAACAGTCCGCCAGGGCTTTTTGATGTTACCCGGTTTTATTTATTTCTGCAATCTAATCTAGCATTTCCTTATCATCCCTTTGTCTGATTTGCAGGAATTGGGAGATGGGAAACAGAGGGATGTTTTTCTCTTGCTTGAATGAGTCCAGCAACTCTGATTTTTCCCAGTAAAACAAATGCCTTCAGAGAGCTGGAATACCTGAATGAAAATGAGAAAAGATTTGTAGAGAGCTTTAAATCAACTTGCTTATACTTGGCAGCTAGTAATAAAAGTTACAGGCATTTTTTTTAAGTTTCATGTGACAAAATGCTTTCTCTATTTTTCAACCCTAGGCTAGTTTTGAATATGCCATCCCAGCCATTCCCATTGAAAACAAAAGCCTATATTCACTTCCGGGAAGGGTGACTTCGCTTGTGCCTGCTTTTGAGACGGGCTCCCGCCTCAGAAGAAGTTTATCCAGATATAAATCAGTCAGAACATTTTTTTTTTGACTGATGAAATTTCTCCCGGGCAGGGAGAAACGTAGAGATCAACCTCAAAAGCCTGTTTTTGTTGGGAGGACTGGATTTCATTAATTTATGAGAAAAGGTCCAGCCAGCAATGCCGGACGGACTTCCGAACAAGCTCTATCTGATTAATGCAATACGTTTATCTTTTCTTCAAAGAGAAAACGGACTAACAGGCAAGCACCCTTCTTTCTATTATTTTTTTTACTTGGTTTAAATTGTTGCAGCAAAAAGAGATTTGTCAAATGAATCAGCTTTAAAGAACTTCTGGGTGAGCTATAACTCTTCTCTGTTATTCACGAAATTAACAGCTTATCTCTGTTTCTATTGCAAAAAGCTGTCCTGGAAGTGCATTCTAAAGATATAAACAGAAGAGGGATTTCTATTCCGAGGAACATTATATTGTCTGGGACTATTCTCTTTTTGGTCTATTTTATTTTGACGAATCTGCTTCTTCACGACGCCACTAACTGTTTTGATGCTGGGAACTAAATTTGTTTTGTATTCTTGAACATAGAGAGATAAGGCAGGCTGCTCTGTTTATACTGTGATGTCATCAAGCCTGGAATATTAACCCAATTGTTGCTGAAATAAGAAGTGGTTCTTCTTTATTTTTGTTTTGTTTTGTTTTCGTGGTTTTAAAAATGGCAATCAAGAAAGTGGCTGAGAATCTGGAAGTAATTATGTTTCAGAAAATAATGGATGAGATTGAGATAACGAAACAAACCCTGCGGCAGGGCAGTAAGGAGCTGAAAATTGAACTGAGCAAAATGACACAGGAGCTTAAAGAAATAGGGGATCCTGTGAGAGAGGAGAATGAGATCAGAGATGAGAAAAGAAAAAATAAAGGGAAGATACAAGCCCTGGAGATTGGAACAAATGTGGAATTGGAAAAAGATCTGGAGTTTATGGATATTAGAAATAAAATCTACTGTTTGGAATTTAACGTTATCTCTGAAGAAATTAATGAAGATATTAGAGATAAAGTTATCAATGGCTTGGATAATCTTCTGGACTGGAATGACGTGATGGAGCTTGTTATAGAGAAAATCTATGGAATTAACTGCAGCCATGTGACAATGGAAAAACTCTCAAGAGATGAGCCAGTGCATTTTGTAAAAAAGAAGAACAGAGATATGACTTTACAACAATATTTCAGCAACTTATTCAGAATTGATGGCAAGAAAATATTTGGGATAGAGGAAATTCCCATCAGACTCTTATTATATGACTATGGCTATGACAGCAAGATTATTATGGAATACTGATAATGGAAGATTGGACACTGAAATTACTGGACTTAACAGGACTATTGAAGATGGAAGGTGGAATTAATATGGATAATGGAATAATGGCTATTGAAATTATTGGACCTAACAGATTTTGATGAGATGGATTAATCGATATGTTTATTTGGACTATGGTTATGACAATAAGATTATTATTATTATTATTAACGAGATGGATTAATCGACATGTTTATTTGGAGAAAAATTGATAGATATATTTCTTAAAGAACTGAAACCTCTCTTTGACTTTTTGTGGAAAGAATAAAGTAATGTTTATGAGATTTGATGATTAATTAAGATAACTACTGGAGGAAAGTGATTTTATAATATAATTTAAGAGACAGGATTGTTATATATTGTAGACCTATAACTGATTTGATCTGCGACAAATGGGGAGTCAACATTTTATTTTTTTATTTAATCATTTTTGTTTTGTTTTGTTTTTTGTCTTTGAATGTTTTATGATTTTGTTTTGTATGTTTTGTGAAAATTTGAATAAAAATTATTGTAAAAAAAAGAAAAGAAAACAAAAGCCTATATTAAATTTCATCTGGCACACAGAGCATCTCAGTTCCCCAGGACACCTGAGCTCTTCCTGAGGAGATGTAGGCAACGGGAAGGCACATAATGCAACAATGATCCATTGTGACTTCTGTTCTTCATGGGCTTGACTGCTATGAATGTCTACTTCAAATCACATCATTTGCATCCCAGGGAGGATCAGGTGTAGTGAAATTTTAATCCAATACATCCATCATGCTGGCATCACATCGGCTCTGAGACAAAGCAAGACCCTGGCAGAGCTTCATTGACTCTGAAACATTCAGTTTTCCTTTGCTGGAAACTGCTGCTATGCCAGAATTACTAATTTTCAAGTGGAAAACTACAGCCCATTGATGGACAGGTGTGGAACAACAAGACTGTATACAGAATTGTATTTGGTCAGTTTTGCAGCAGCTGCAGTGGCTTCCTGTTACCTCTTGGGCCAAATTTGTGGTGGTGTTGGTGGGATCCTACAAAGCTCTTTGTGGTCTGGATTCTTGAATTCCTTAGGAAGTGTCTTGCTTGATTCTATCAAGGCACACAGCAAGTTCTATGGAAGTATGAAAGAGACCCTTCACTGTAGCCCCAATATTATGCAGGTTTTCTGCCTAGAGAAGCCAAAATGAGCACCAGACTATCAATGTTTAGGAAATTGTGTGTTTGTTTTCATGCAGGCCTTCAACAATGCATGGGCTCCCACATCAAGAGAGGAGTAGCGAAGTTATAACAGAGAATGGGCTAAGTATTGGTTAAAATTGCCCTTGCCTCAGAGGACTCTGGGTGGGAGTTGTTACCTGGTAAGACACTAGAGAAGAAGGAAAAGGGCAGGAAATGCTGTTTGAATAATTCTGGTTCCATATTGACAGCATGTAATTGCTGTTGCTGTATGAGAGCTGAGTGTGATTTTATTGTGAAAATCTTTTTTTGTAAGCCACTTTGGAAGCCTCTTGGGGCTACAGAACTTAATAAAAGCATTGCATCTTCTGGATTATTACAACATACTCTATGAGGGGCTGCCCCTGATGACTACTTGGAAACTTCAACTGGTCAAAATGCAGCAGCCAGATTTATGGCTGGGGTTAGCATAAGAACATAAGAAGAACCTGCTGGATCAAGCAAGTGGCCATCTAGTCCAGCATCCTGTTCTCACAGTGGTCGAACAGATGCCTCAGGAAAGCCCACAAGCAGAACACTCTCCCCACCTGCGGTAGCTGGTATTCGGAAGTGTATGGCCATACACTTCTTGATCATCCTCTTGGTAGTTCTGCTGCCCTCAGAGGTTCAGAGGGTGATAGTGACCTGGGAGAGGCGATTCTGTGTGGCAGCCTCTAAGCTGTGAAATGCGTCAGGCACCCTCATTACATAGTGTTTGTCATATGCTGAAGATGCACCTCTTTAACTTGGCTTTTGACACCTGATATATATATAAAAGTGTATGCAATTGTCAGTTAATTGTTGGTAATTTGTTCTGTATTTTATAACTATATGATATTTTAATGATGTTATTGTACACCACCATTATACTTTTCTTGTGAGTTGGTTTAGAAATAACTTATGTGTGGTGTAGTGGTTAAGGTGTCGGACTACGACCTGGGAGACCAGGGTTCAAATCCCCACACAGCCATGAAGCTCAATGGGTGACCTTGAGGCTGCCTCTCAGCCTCAGAGGAAGGCAATGGTAAACCCCCTCTGAATACTGCTTACCATGAAAACCCTATTCATAGGGTCACCATAAGCTGGAATCAATTGAAGGCAGTCCATTTCCATTTTTCATAAATGAATAAATAATAAATTGCACACATTGGTTCTATACAATAAATGATTGTTACAAACATGCCTGTGTGTCAGATATGCGCACCAATGGCACGCAGCTCTATCTCTCATTTAAATCTTCACCGAGGTTGGCTGTAGAAACCCTGTCCAAGTGCCTGGAGTCGGTGAGTGGCTGGTTAGGAAGGAATAAGCTGAAAATGAACCCTGACAAAACCGCAGTACTGTTCGGGGGAGACAAGGGAAGGTTAGGGGATTTGGACCTGGTGCTCAACGGGGTACAATTGCCCCTGAAAGACCAGGTCCGCAGCCTTGGGATCATTCTTGACTCCCAACTGTCCATAGAAGCTCAGGTCTCGGCTGTGAGCCGGGCAGCACTGTATCAACTCCATCTGATACGGAGGCTGTGCCCCTACCTTCCCAATCATCTGCTCCCATCAGTGGTACATGCCCTGGTCTCCTCTCGCCTAGACTACTGTAATGTGCTCTATGTGGGGCTACCCTTGAAAACGGTCTGGAAGCTGCAACTGGTACAGAATGCAGCGGCGTGCCTGATTAAAGGCAGCCGCTGGTGAGATCACATCACTCCAGTGCTAAAAGAGTTGCACTGGTTACCGGTTGCTTGCCGGGCCCAATTCAAGGTGTTGGTTTTGACCTTTAAATCCCTATATGGTCTCGGCCCAGTCTATCTGAAGGAGCTATGCCACCCAACAAGATCAGCCTCAAAAGACCTTCTCTCTATCCCATCAATCAAAACAGCCAGACTGGTGAGGACTAGAGAGAGGGCTTTTTCAATTGTGGCCCCCACCCTGTGGAACTCCCTCCCAAATGATCTCCGCCATGCCCCCTCTATGATGAGTTTCCACTGCGCCGTGAAGACCTGGCTCTTCAGGCAGGCTTTTGGGGTGGGCTAGATTTTATTATCTTGTGTCCAGATTTTTAATGTTTATTGTATCTGTATGCTTATTTTGTACGTTGTCCAGAGTGGCTGGATAGCCAGCCAGATGGGCGACTAAGAAATTCAATAAATAAATAAATAAATAAATAAATAAATAAATAAATAAAAATAGTCACATGAAGTCCTCTAAAACATTTTTTCTATCTGCCTATTCCAAATGGCCATTTTAGCATGTGCATTTGCTCCTCCCTCCCAATCCCTTTTCCTCTTATCCCATGTCTATTAAACTTTGCAAGCTGCTCTGGGAGTCCCCCCTTTTTTTTGGCAGAACAGCAGAGTAAAAATCCTTCAAATAAATACATTAAAATTAATAAAGTATTTTATTATGTGTGTCTGTGTGTCTTTACTAGGCAAGGAGGCAGGACCTGCATACTTTTCCAACTGTTGTGTAGATAGTTAGTGCAAGGAATCTATTTTCTTTGCTCCCCACCAGCTTCTACCACTTTCAGACCCAAAGATTGTACCTTTAGCTTTACAATCCACTCTATCCTTGGTGCTCAAATACTCCACGCACTCATTCAACCTCCTTTTACACTAAAATTAGCACACATGGGATATTTGAGCATCTGCCTGAAGTTGCCACTGCCAACCCTGTAACTGTAGAGTTCTTAAAGTTCCAGGTATAGTTGCTGACACTGGCGACCAATATGTGTGGATCTTCAGGCTCTTTATACATCCAAAAATCAGGTCGTAACCATTTTCATAGATTGGTTTTTAAAACTCAGAAAATAATATGCAGCAGTATAAAGCATGGAGCCACCTTCACTTTGGGGATTTATTCAGGCCATACATTCTCACTACAGGATTGACAAGCATTGGAAACATGTCAGCATTCCAAATAGCTATAATGTGTATGATACCATCAGAAGCTATTATGACATGTTGAAATTTGGCACTGAACTCAAACAGATAATTTTAGCTATTGTTCAGAATTGTGGGGAAGAGTGAAGTGCAGGAAGAAAAGACAGATTATAACAGGAGGAGAAGATTATATATGGCAGCAATATAGATCTCTCTCCCTCAGCAGCTGAACAGCAAAAAGCGCTTAACTTATGAGAATCTGAAGCTGCTGAATTGGAAGATTATGAGTGATGGAGAGAAATGCACCGCAGAGGATTTGGGAAACAATCATGAACCGACAGCGCATCATAAGAATTTAGGAAAATTCCTGCTGGGTCACACCAAAAGTGCATCCAGTCCAGCATCCCACAATGGCCAAGCAGCCAATAGCTCTCTTCCATTGCTGCTCACAGTTGCTCCTATCAGCTGGTATTCAGTGACATACTGCCTCTGAACTTGGAGATTCTTTATAGCCATCATGCACAGCTTGCCCTACCATCATCATCATCAACAACTATTATTATTGTTATTATTATTATTTGATTATTATTATTACATGTCCTTCCTCCCAGAAGGAGCCCAGGGAGGCAAACAAAAACAATAAAAGCACTTTAAAACATCTTAAAAACCAAAGACTTTAAAACATATTAAAACAAAACATCTTTTTAAAAAAAGCTTTAAAAAACTTCAAAAATGTCTTACAAAGCAATTCCAACAAAGATGCAGACTGGGATAAGGTCTCTACTTAAAAGGCTTGTTGAAAGAAGAAGGTCTGCAGTAGGTGCCGAAAAGAAAACAGAGATGATGACTGTCTAATATTTAAGGGGAAGAAATTCCAAAGGGTAGGTGCCACAACACTAAAGGTCTGCTTCCTATGTTGTGCATAATGGACCTCCTGATAAGATGGTATCCGCAGGAGGCCCTCACCTGCAGAGCATAGTGATTGACTGGGTATATAAGCGGTAAGACGATCTTTCAAGTATCCTGGTCCCAAGCTATGTAGGGCTTTGTACACCAAAACCAGAACCTTGAACTTGGCCCAGTAGCTAATGGGCAGCCAGTGAAGTTCTTTCAGCAGCTGGGTAACATGTTGGCGGTAACATGTTTCAGCAGCTGAGTAAGATGTTGGCATTTCTGGACCATCCTCAAGGGCAGCCCCTCTTAGAGTGCTTTACAGTATTCCAGCCTGGAAGTTACTAGCACATGGACAACAGTGATCAGGCTATCCCAGTCCCGAAATGGGCACAGCTGACTTACCAGCTGAAGCTGGTACAAGGCACTCCTAGCCATTGAGGTCACTTGGGCCTCTAGTGAGAAAGATGGATCCAGGAACTACAAACCTGCTCTTTCAGAAGGAGTACAACCCTATCCAAAGAAGGCAATTGACCAATTATCTAAACTCAAGAACCACCAACTCACAGTGCCTCTGTTTTGCTAGGATTCAGACAAAATTTATTGGCCCTCATCCAGCCCACCACCAAGTCCAGGCACTGGTCCAGGGCTTGCACCGCCTCTCCCAATTCAGATGTTACAGAAAAACAGAGCTGGGTGTCATTATAGGGTGAAGGGCTGATTAAGTTGGTCTGGCCCTGGAGACTCATGGATCCGGATGGTTTCCTCAATACTCTGGGGGATATTCCCAGCATGGCTGGTGATACTGCCGAAGCCCTGGTCAATCTCTGGAATACAGAGGTGACCTGGGTGGTGGACACTATCACTCCAAAGCACCCTCTCCCACCAGGGAAGGCCCATAATACACCTTGGTTTACTCAAACCTTTGGCCTGATGAAACAGCAAGGATGACAGCTAGAGCGTCAATGGAGAAAAACTCAGTTGGCTTCTGACTGAACACAAGCTAGGGCTCATTTTTGAGCCTATCATGTGGCAGTGATGGCAGCAAAGAAAGCTTACTTCTTTGCCACCATTGTGTCTGCTCAGTGTCATACGGCAATGCTTTTCCGGGTGGTCCGTGGTCTTTCGGGCTCTGAGATTAGACTCTGAGCCCTCAGCTGCTTGTTGTGACATGTTTGCGAGGCACTTTGCAGATAAAATTGCTCACATTCAGACTGACTTGGATTCCTCAATAATTACAGTTGTGCCAGATGTCCCTGAGGCTTCCTCTGGTCATTTTTCTATGGCTACTTTTCAGCTTGTAAAGCCTGAGGATGTGGACAGGACTCTGGGAGAAATGAGGACCACTACGTGTTCTCTGGACCCTTGCCCATCCTGGTTAATTAAATCTGCCAGAGTGGGAGTCGTTGAGTGGTTGGCATATTTAATTAACACTAAGGGAAGGTTCTATGCCAACATTGTTGAAGGAGGCTGTGATAAGACCTTTGTTAAAGAAGCCTTGGTTAGATCCTGTGGATTTTAACAATTTCTGCCCAGTCTCTAATCTCCCCTTTTTGGGCAAGGTGATTGAGAAGGTGGTGGCTGCTCAGATCCAAGTTTTCCTGGATGAATCAGACTATCTAGACCCTTTTCAATCAGGCTTCAGGCCTGATCATGGGACAGAAACTGCTTTGGTTGACCTGCTTAATGACTTACGCCAGGCATCAGACAGGGGGAGTGCATCCCTGTTGGTGCTGCTGGACCTCTCAGCGGCCTTCAATACCATCGACTATGGTATCCTTCTGGGCCATCTAGCTGGGATGGGATAGGGAGGCACTGTTTTATGGTAGCTCCGGTCCTACCTGATGGACAGGACCCAGAAAGTGGTGCTGGGAGACTACTGCTCGGCCCCCATGGCCATTGGCCCACGGGGTACTGCAAGGTTCCATTCTGTCTCCCATGCTCTTTAACATTCGTATGAAACAACTGGGAGAGGTCATCTGGAGATTTGGAGTATAATGTTATCAATATGCTGATGACACTCAGCTCTATCTCTCCCTACCACCTGATTGCAGGGAGGGAGTGATCATCCTAAACCGGTGCCTGGAGGCTGTGAAGGGCTGGATGTGGCTAACAAACTTAAACTTAATCCAGACAAGACAGAAGTGTTGCTGGTCACGGGGAAAACTGCGCCAGGGATAGGGTTGCAACCTATTCTGGATGGGGTTGCACTCCCCTTGAAATAGCAGATTTGCAGTTTGGGAGTCCTCCTGGATCCTGCCCTACTGCTTGAATATCAGGTGGCTGCGGTAGCCAGGAGTGCTTTTGGCCAACTCAAACTGGTCTACCAGCTGCGTCCATTCCTGGAAGCAGTTAGCTCAGCCACAGTGACACATGCATTGGTGACATCAAGGCTTGACTACTGTAACGCACTCTAGGTGGGGCTGCCTTTGAAAACGGTACAGAAATTACAGTTGGTTCAAAATGCAGCAGCCAGAATGTTAACTGGAACTGGTGCAGGGAGCATATCACCCCTGTGCTTTATTGACTCCACTGGCTCCCAATTTGTTTCCAGGCCCAATTCAAAGTGCTGGTTGTGACTTTTAAAGCCCTAAATGCCCTTGGACCAGTGTACTTGAGGGACCACTTATGCCCACATGTAACTGCCCAGGATTTAAGATCATCTGCCTCTGGTCTCCTCTGCGTGCCTGGAATGAAAGATGTTAAACTGACAGGCACGCAGAAGAGAGCCTTTTCAGCTGTGGCCCCCAAGCTTTGGAATACCCTACCCCAAGAAGCCCACTCTGCTCCCTCCCTGATGGTTTTCCAGAGATTTTTGAAAACCATCTTGTTCTGGACAGCCTTTGGGAGGGACTGATGGGAGAACCTGAGACTATTTTTATGCTTTTTATTTTAATTTTTAATTTGTATTCCCTTTAGTACCACTCCCCTATATTGTATTTTATGTATTTTAATTGTGTTTTATGTATTTTAATTTACTCTAATGTTTTTGTGTGTTTTTTACTGTGTACAATTTTATTATGTATGTGTGCAACTTTATTGTAAGCTGCCCTGAGTGCCCTATTATAGGGCAGAAAGGAGGGATAGAAATATTTTAAATAAATAATAAATAATAAATCAGCATACTGCTGACATTTCACCCCAAATCTTCTAATGATGGCTTCCAAGGGACTTCTTATTATAGATATTAAACAGCATCAGGGACAATATCGTACCCTGCAGCAGCCCACAGCACAACTGCCAGGGGGCCAAAGGCAATCCCCCAATGTTATTCTCTGAAAATGACCCTTGAGAAAGGATTGGAATTAATTCAGTCCCATAAACAGGCCTGAACCCAGACTGGAATGGATCAAGATAATCAGTTTCTTCAGTTGTTGCACCACAACCCTCTTGATCACCTTCCCCAAAAGGGGTGTATTTGCAACCGGGTAGTAGTTTGCACAAACCAATGGGTCCAGGGTTGACTTTTTCAGGAGCGGTTGGATCACCGCCTCTTTCAGGGTAGATGGCACCACTCCCTCTCACAAAGATACCCTTGATCCACTCAGTCATACCCTCTCAACAAGCTTTAATAAGCCAAGAACAGCAAGGGTCGAGAGGACACATTGCTGGCTGCATTGTCACAAGCACCTTGTCCTTGTCATCAGGCCACATCATCTGAAACTGATCCCAAGGCGTTGCAACAGATGTTGCACTGGGCACCTCATTGGGGACTACAGTAGATGTGGATGGGGCATCAAGAGTGCTATGGAGGTGAACAACTTCACCCTCCATAACAACAATTCACAACGGGTTTCCAAAGAGTCTAAAACTCCATTTCCTGGAAGTGATATTAACAGACCCCTGACAATACAAAAAAGCTCCACTGAACGGCTATTTGAAGATGCAAAGGTGGCAGAGAAGTGGGCCTTCTTCGCCGCCCTCATTGCCACACAGTAGGCATGATCATGATGTTTTTTAGTCATCCCCTATCAACCTCACAGCACATCTTTCACCACTTGTGCTCTAGCTGTCATCCAGCCTGTTTCATTGCCTTAGTTCACTGGTGTACCAAGGTGCAAACTGGGCTCCGTTAGACAGAGTGAGGTGGTTAGGCAGAGTGAGGTGGCTGTCTCAGGTGGCAGATGCTGGAGGGTGGAGAGCAGTGGTACAATTTTGGAAGACAGAACTTCAAAATGAGACCTGCATTGTGCCCCCTAAGTTAGCCTGCTGTGGAAGACACTGGCTCATAGCCAATGTTAAACAAATGCCACAGCCACACCATACATTTAAAGCATTATGATACCACTTTATCAGTCATGGCTTCCCCCAAAGAATCCTAGGAACTGTAGTTTGTTAATTACAGTTAGGACACTTCCCTATTGCCCTCACAAGGCTACAATTCCCAAAGTTCCCTGGGGAAGAGGGATTGATTGTTAAACCACTCCGGAAATTGTAGCTCTGTGAGCATCAGGAGTCCCACAACCAGCAGCCACAAGACATGCTTTTCTTCCAAGCAAAACAAGGGCACTGGGAAAGAGAGACGCCAACAAAAAGTCAGATGTGAAAAGAGGAACAAACAGAGCCTATGAAAGAGTGAAAGGGGTAGAGGAGCACAGAGTCACAGCAAAGAAAAGAAGCAGCAGAGCTGAGTCAGGATAAGACCAACAATGTTCTTAAAACATCTTTACATATTTCAGAAAAAGATCTCTCTCTGCTTTCATACTGTGGATCAACTGTAGCTCTTCTGTAATGTGTGTAGCCCTCAGAGTACAGATTATTTAGGACAAACTTTTTTAAATGTATCAGACCATTCTCTGCTAAACAACCACATGGGTCTGTCTTCTGGCTGTATTCACATGGCACAATAAACTAGGATTGTTGACGTATTGTGGTTTATTGGATACTTCAAGTAACATGCTGGTGCATGCTTCCCAACAGGTCCCACTTTGTCCTCCATAGCATGAGTGGGAGAAATAAACCACAATTAAGCTTGGCTTCCTGTAACATCTGAACCTGTGGTCATGGTTTGTTTCTCCCTAAGAAGACAAGTTTAAGGACAGCTGATGATCATTAGAGAGCAACAAACCACAATCCTGGGTTTAGACATCATGAGAAGCCATGCATAATTGTGACTTCTTGGTTTGTTTCTCCTGCTTGCGTCAGGGAAGAAGCAAAGCAGGAGCGACTGGACAGAGTGCGCCAGCTTGTGCTCAAGAAGCCAGACGAAGCAGCAATCCTGCTTTATCATGACTTGCGGTCGCTGCCTCTGCTTAAAGGAAACGTTGTGCTATGATAGAGAATAGTTTTTCATCTGAACCCTAAATATTTCTGTGATGTAGACAAGACGAAGGTCTGCTTATGCTGAAATGGCCCACATGTTCAGTCTTAACCTAGCTATAATGTAAACTGGGTTTTAACTATAGTGGAAGACATGAGGGATGCAAAAACTGAATTCAGACTAAAAAATGTAGGGGTCTTCTGCTGAACTCAGCCCAACACTTTTGGCTAGACATGTCAGATTCAGCATTAAGGACAGGGCTCCTATACCTCATGCTAGTACAGGACGAAAAGTGATAATAAGAACATAAGAAGATCCCTGCTAGATCACAGTGTCCTCACAGTGTCCAGTCAGGTGTCTATGAGAAGCCCCCAAGCAGGACCTGAGTTCAAGGGCACTCTCCCAACTTCTGATTCCTAGCAACTGGTATTCAGAGGCATAGTACTTCCAACAGTGGAGGGGAACACAGCCATCGTGGCTAGTGATCACTGATGGCTTTATCTTCCATGAATTGGTCTATTCCTCTTTTAAAATTATCCAAGCTGATGGCCATCACTAATACCTGTGGGAGCAAATTCCATGGTTTAACTATGCGCTGTGTGAAGAAGTGTTTTTTTTTTTGTCTGTCGTGAATCTTCCAACATTCAGCTTCATTGAATGCCCCCGAGTTCTAGAATTATGAGGGAGGGAGAAAAAAGTCTCCCTATCCACTTTCTAGAACAGAATAGACACTTTCAGTAGCTGCACATTTTCCCATCAAAGTGCTACAACAAAGGTAGAAGCCGCACATTCTGAAATCCCTTCCTCCTTCTACACAACAAACCCCTCTATTAAATCTGATAATTGTTTCTCTCCTTACAGCATTATCACATGGGCTCAACAGGCCCACATAAATGCAATTCCACCAAATGCACAAAAGAAGAAACTACCTTACCCATCAGTGTCGTTACTGCTTGACCTAGCCATAGGACATCATAACAAAGATATAAAAAAAAAATACAAAACTTAACAAACAAGTTCATTTACTTGGTTATATCTAAAGCTGGCACGAAACACCAGGTCTGGTTGCCTTATTTGGAAGAGGCCTTTTTTTTAAAAACCATTTCAAAATCTGGACTCCAAAAGGAACCTGAAAAGGGCTGAAATAGCTCAAACTTTCTCTGCCTGAGGCTTCTAGACCCCTTCATTTAGTTCGCAACATCTTCAGGTAAGCAAGCAGGCCTAAAGGTCTCCATATCTATTATACCCTTCTAAGAATGGACCTTTCTCCTTCCCTCCACCCCCACATCATATCAAATAATTCCTATTGTGTATCCTTCCCCTTTTCAATTAGTGGAAAATAGTCAGTTCTGTGTGCTGTGGGCTTCCACAGTTGGTGAATAAATTGACACATCCCTGGGCCATTTTGGAATACCAAAAGCCATTATAACCTTGTCCTCTCCTTTTCTAATGATCTCTCCAGGCCTGAGCCAAAGCTGACATTGCTTTGTTTGAGGATGCTGAAACCAAATATTCTTGACATAAAAATGCTCATTGTGAAAAATGTTTGCACACCTATCTACGTAATGTACAGGATTATTATTTTTTTAATGTTGGAATTAAAATTTCATCCTCATACCCCGCAATCACTCAATTCTGCCATCTCAGGAGTGGTCCCAATGCACTCCATCATAAAGATTCACTTTTGGAAAAATGATGCCCTTAAAGGCAGCCAATGATATCAAAACAAGGATCCTTCCTATTCCTCTGACTAATCAAATTAGATTTGGCTGATTTCCCAGTGTTAATGCTCAGTTTACAGTATTAATTTCAATTAGACATGATAGCACAAGGTTTCCAAATGAAACAAAACAAAAATCAATAGGAGACAAGGAATCCTCCAAGACATCCAATACCTACACTGGTGTATAAACGTATTACACAGATCAGATTTCTTTTTATATGTAAGACGTACATTTCATTTCCCCCTCTCCCCCGTGGTACGTAATTAACAGTGCAATCCTGTACACAACTTTTCAATACAGTACACCTCATTGGCTATGTATAGAATTGGAACCTAAAATAACTTGGTACACATTTCATCTCAACTTAAAAATGAATGGAGCATTTAAGTTGCACTTCGCTTACTGGATTTGGGTCCACAGACATAAAATAGCAACTTCTTTCAATTCTTCTACCAAGATATTCAAACCTGTGCTCTGCCAACTTTTCATCCTCCTTCACCATTTACCATCCTGGAGAATTAGTGCATTTAACTCTTTTCATTCTCCCAGTCCCATTTTAAAAACAAATTTTCTCTCCTCCCTGATCCCCATGTTTGTAGTCATTATCCTGCCCTGCCCCTGGGCCTCCTTCAGGCATGACGAGCTTCCAAACACCAGCCTTTGCTAACCTGGTGCCCTCCAGAGGCTTTGGACTACAACTTCTGTCGAGGAAGGAAAACAATCACTCCAGGGATCCTCAACCCCAAATCCTCCAACCTCTTAACTGGGTGTGATTGAGAACCTTGGCACAAGTTTTTGTAGGGCTGTTTCTGTCAATGAAAGCAAGTGATATAACTCACTTCAGTGGAATATTGGTGAGAAAGAGAAGGGGAGCATGCTCACCACTCTCCAATGTCCTCAGACAGAGGCTGCAGACACACTAGTTGCTTCAAAAACAGCAGACCATTTTCTCTGGCTTTGGTTTAAAATGCTTCTAAAACACGTTTGTCCATGGCTGGACACATCTCCCTTCTCTGCTGCTGATCTCAGATCTTTTAGGACCACCCACAGCAAAGTACCAGACCAATCACTGTCTCTGCCCAACCTACAGTAAAACATTTTCACTGGACACATCACAGAGTGGCAATAAGTCAATCTACCAGTTTTGATTTCTGTGTGAAGCTGATTTCACAAATGCACAGGAGCTGCAGTTCCCCAGGTTTTGAAGGAAAAAGGAGTGGAGCTTGACCAGTGTCATGTGTCTCTGACTTCAGAAAACAGAGGTGGAGATGCAATGAGGCCAACACAACCACAAGTGTGTCTCTCCACCCAAAGTGCAGGTGATCCCAGGGGCGCCATGACCCCACAGGCTGAGAATAACTGCCTGACCCTAGAGACAGGCTCCATCTACCAGTACTCATGAGTGGTGGGTATGATATGACCAGCAAAGAGCATGCTGGGCCACCACCATAAGGAGCGAAGATGGCGACTGCATTTAACTACTGTTGCAGAACCTGAAAATAAGGGGGGGGATATAAAGTAAAACAAGATGTTCTGAAGAGTGACTTCAGATATTACATTTTTCCACCTCTCAAAAATAAGTTAATTTTTATCATTAATGAAGAAAATGTTTTGACTGAAGACTTTGGAGACCTAAGGCCCAGCAGCCAAATTTGGGCCCCTGTGTTATTCTTTATCCCAGGGGTGGGAAACCTCAGGCCCAGTGGCAAAATGCGGCTCTTCAGGCCTTTCAATCTGGCCCTCAGGCCTTTCTCCAGGCCACACATTCTCCTGAGCCATCTCCATAAGCAACCCTGTTTTACACCCTCCTTGAGTGCTTTTGCCAGGCTGGAATGTGTCCTTGATTATGCTTCTGGCTTTCCTGAATGAAGGACAGAGAGGGGTGTGTCAGTGAGTGCAGAAACTAGGCTCCTGTATAAAGGTAAAATTCACAATAATTGTTCTGCCTACTTTTTTATCTGTCCCCACCCACCACCGGCATGTGGACGCCAGAAGATTGCCCAGAAGGATCAAGTACATGTTCACATGCACTCTCTCACACAGAGACATACACCATTATGTGCTTCAGCCACTTTATCTCACACGGGCTCTTTTAAGCCCTTCTCCTGCGACATAAACAATATGAGCGATTTTGGCAGAGCATCCCCTTATTATGCAGCTTAGCTACTCACCCCTTACATGAGCAAAGATACAGGGCAGAGGTAGGCAATCTCCAGCTGTTTGTTGAATTCTAACTTTAGTCAGTATGGCCAGTGGCCAAGGATGATGCAAGTCATAGTCCAACAACAAATGGCAGGCCACAGGTTTCCTACGCCCTGACATAGGGCAACAGTGGAGCAGCTGAGATGCCTAAAGGCAAAGCCTCCATTGCTGGCCACAGAAGAGGAGAGGTGAGCTAATGAGCTCTTTGGTGTTTGGACTCATGTGCCATCCATGGACAGAGCCAAAGTTACTGGCTCTTCTGCCATTCTTAACTGAAAATATGCCCTCGGTTAAAAATGTAGTTGATAACCAGGAGCCACGCTGAATGAACAGACGGACCTTTAAACGCCTCAGTAACAAGATGGACAATCAGTTGACAAAAATGATGTCAAAATGAAGGTTTCTCACAGAAAACAGGGCATGAAATTTTGGCTTAATAGCAGGGCAGAAGAGTGGTAAATGTCCACTGCAAAAAATGCAATAAAATATTATGGTTATAAAGTATTCTTAAGGGGCTGCCTATGAGGTATAGCTGAACGTTGAACTTATACATGTAAAAATGTAAGCCATCACACAGCGTGACAGCAGCATTCTATGGGGAAGGCACAGTGGATGTGAGGCAGACGTGGTCTGGGTGTGAAGCAAGTAAGGATGGCGGACAGGTGGGCAAGTGAGGTGGGTGTGAGGCAAGTGAGCAAGCAAGTTGGGGAGTGAGATGGCCCAGGCAAGCCATGGAGGAAGTAAGGACAGCCTGGGATAGCTCATAAACAACCATCCTACTCTGCTGTTGCTGTTCCACACTAAACAACAGCCTCAGCAGCTGAAGGCAAAGAAGAGGGAAGCAGCAGGAGAGCAGGATGGTTCCCCAACCACACCCCACTGCTCTTGTGTTGCTCAGTCAGACACCTCCCTCCTCCTCACAGGAGAAGGTCTAAAGGGGAGGAGAGGAGGAAGCGTTGTGACCTGTTTGGAGGTGGGAGGAGGAGAAAAGGCCACATGATGACCATCGGGGGTGGGGAAGAGGATGACTGGCAATCCACATGGGGGGAGGACAATCTATCTGGGAATCCCTGGGGGGGGGTTGGGTCCATTTGTGCGTATGTATGTTTGGGAGCATGTGTGTGTGTGAGGTGTGGGAGGGTTGGCATGCTATACTATTATATCACATTGGCCCCTGTTGTTATGTGCCTTCAAGTCGATTATGATTTATGGCAACCGTATGAATCAGTGACCTCCAATAGCATCTGTCATGAATAGGGTTGCCAAGTTCAGGGCCTGATCCTATATCTTTAGGAGAAGAGAAAGTCAGCCAAGTACAGGTGTTCTTGCAACACTGTAATGGGAAAAACCACAAGGTGGAATTCTCCCTTCCCCTTCCACAATTTTTAAAGATACAGAAGACCACTTGGAGGCCAGACCTGGCAACCAAGAGGTCTTCTGTATCTTTAAAAGTTGTGCAGGGGGAAGGGAGAATTTCACCTTGAGTTTTTTCCCATTACAGTGTTGCAAGAACACCTGCACTTGCCTGACTTTCTCTTCTGCTAAAGATACAGGATCAGTGTCAGGCACTGAACCTGGCAACCCTAGCAATGAACCACCCTGTTCAGAGCCCCTAGTATATATGATATTATTGTTTTGTGTTTCTAAGTGAAATTGTTGATATTCATTGCTGTTTTAACTGTACTGTGTTTATAATATAACCTGTATATAAACTTGGAACCTTCTGGTGAAGGGCTGGGATGATGATGGTTGGTATGTTTGCACTTATCGAGTACACCACTTCGTGCATCTAATAATGCAGAACCTAGTCGATGAAAACTACACTGTAATAAATCTGTGACGGTGCAATCCTATACATGTCTGCTCAAAGGTAAGGCATATCATATTCAGCAGGACTTATCCCAAATAAGCATATATAAGATTTCAGCTTTAAGGACTTACTTCTGAGTAGACATGTACAGGATTGCACTGCTAGTCTTGAAGGTGACACAAGCCTCTGTTGTTTAAAAGTAGTTTTTGCCCAGTTAAGAAAAGTGCAGAATAAGTATTATTGTTGTTATAGTTCCCACATTACATTTTTTTCTCTATACACAGATACAGCTGTGATATTCACTCAACTGCCAAAAATAAGAAAATGCCAGGGGTGAATTGGTCCTAGGTGAGTGAGTGTGAGTCCCAAAACCTGTCCTACTACTGCATCTTGACTAGTTTCCAAAGTAAAAGTTAGGAAACCAGACCAGTACACCACATAACAGCATGCACAATCTGTTATGAAATAAATTAAAATAGATATGAAATAAAGACTATCTCAAAGCCCACATTTTTAGAAGCCCTTTTGACTTCAATGAGAGTGCAACAGAGAAATGGCTTGAGGATTATAGTCTTACACCCCGGTATAAGCATGTGTGCTAACCGCAAGGCTGGTGCATCATCATATTTTGCAATCCTGTGCTCTTGTAGATATTGATGCCTGCCATTCTAAACACTTTCATATTAGCATAGCAAGTAACAGGTTGCATCTAGGTAGTGGTTATTCACACAATCTGCTGCTGATCTAGTGACTTTTTCCTGCTTAGTCCTCCACTTTGAACCCCCTCCCCCAGCAAAATATTGCAATTCATTAATGGGCTGCACGTTTTCCCACAAGTTTGCACTGTCTCTCTTTGAAGTCACTTCTCTAACCTTAAGATAAATCGGACTTTTTGTCACCTAGCTGTCAATTTACGAACCTAAGGAGAAAAATAGTTTAGGAACATGCTGACCTATGAGAGCAAGAACTTTTAAGATAGAAACCTCGCCATTAATTTAACTAAAACTCTTGGTAAATATCACTGAATGATGAGCAAAACTTATCAAAGCCCTTACCGAGCTCCTGGATTATCACTTCATTAAAGAGAGAGATGGGTTGAAGGCCAAACCTCCTTCCTTATTCACAGAAGCTGAAAGAGCTAGCGTTTGGACCAGCTAGTTTTGCAGCAGACACTTCCTCGAGGGAATAGCACCGCCCAGACTGAAATCACATGTTTTACTTTCGAACCTGTCCATCGTGTTTGCATACTGAAAAAGAATTTTCTCCCTTGTGTCCGAAACTCAGTTAAGTGGATCTCCGGCTCCTCCTCACCTAACACTGGGCCGGTATTCTCCTGCGCAAACTTCCAGTGACTCCAACCAACGTTTTGGATGCCTCTCCGCCATCCCCGCCCACTGGATCAATAGAGAAATTTCCTGTATTTCCAGACCTTAACAGCTTCCCGCCCCAAATGCCCCCGATCGTATGCATGATTACTCGGAAGTAAGTCTTACTGAGTTGAGCGAGACTTTACTCCCAGGTAAGTGCGCCCCAGAATTGCACCTGAAACTCTGGCAATCAATGGCTGCTCGTACCAGGGAAGAGGAACCTTCGCTTCCCTCGATTTCCCCATAGCGGGCGGGTTCGGGAGGGGCTGATTGGTGTGTGTGGAGGGGGATTGGGACCTATTCTCAGCTCCCTCCCCCGCGCATCTCCTGTTTAAAGCCCCCAAGCAGGTCAGACAGGCCAAGTACTCACCATATTACAAATGGAGGCGATATTTCTGACAGTCATGAGTCTAAAGGTTGCAGTGATCCCACACCGCCATCTTTATGAGGTGAAAACCGAAACAGTCATGGCTGGAGGATCGGGAAGAGGCCGGGAGGAGTGGGGATGGGGAGTTCGGGAGGAAGAAACGAAAGCTCCGGGGCTCTTAGGCTGCGAGGCCGCCGCGGTGGGGAGACGGAGAGCTCAGCTTCTAAGTCTCCCGGCTTTGCAGGCTCAGAGGTAGGTAGAGAGGGCATCCGCCCCCTCTCAGCTCGGCTTCCTACTCTGCCTGCTGCTCCTGCCTCTCCCAGACCAGTCCAGGAGCCGGTGGGGGTGGCTGATGCTCCTCTCAGCAGCGCAGCAGCAGCATTTCTGGTGCTGCGTTTATCTGCTCTGGCACCACCAGACAAGCTCGGCTGAGAGATCTGAACGGATCACCGGTGCCTCTGGGTTTCCACCAGTCGGGACAGGCGTAATCTCAATCTCCCCCCTTTCCTTCCTCCTCCTCCTCCTCCCGCTCCTCCTCCTCCCCCCGCTGCGGATGCTGTTGCTCCTCTTCCCTTCCCTCCATTGCAGTGCAGCGCCCGATTATCAACTTTGACAGCGGCGGGGAAAGGGAAGGTCAGTCCGGATTAGTGGCACTCCAAGAGCCAACCGCCTGGTCCCGTCTCGGGGAGGGGGCCCGCTCAATAGCCAATGTAGAGGCGAAGAAGGCGAAAGGCGGTTCCACCGCTAGGACAGCCTTAGGGGTCAAGTGGAACCGACGACAGCCACAGAGGTGTTCAGCATTACTCGGTCAAGAAGGGGTCTCGCCTTTACATGTTTTAGGACTCAGAGTAGCGTTCATTGTATGTTGATGACTGAGCTGGATCCAGATCCTCCAGGCAGGCAGCGCCACAGTTTAACATTTCCCCGTACACTCAAAACTGCAACACTTTCACACATTTTCGCAAGTGCGAAACTGTTGCAGTTTTCACAGCTAGAACCACCACAACCTTCCCATTGTCTCTAATGCAAATGCTTTAAAGCGGGATCAGTTCACACATCCTTGCTGCTGCCAGTCAACTGTACTATAATCAAGTGCAGAGAAGAATCCAGTGATGTGCATGCATTTGTGTGTTAAACCAGGCATTTGCTTCTGGAGAAACCTAATCTTCTCCACTGACAAGGATCCCCCAGGCAGCACCGCTGAAACTGGCAAATGTCGCCCAGTATGAATAGACAGAACCAGGGCCCCGCAGCAGGTGCACGGTACCTTTTAAGAACACCAGAAAATCCCTGCTGGATGGATCAAACCAAAGCATTCCGTCCCCACAGCCACCAAGCAGATGCCCCTGGAAAGGCCACAAGCAAGATATGAGAGCAACAGAACTCTCCCGCTCACAATCCCCAGCAACTGGTACTCAAAGACATACTGCCTCTTGTTCCATAAGCATAATGACTAGAAGCCACAATAGCCTTATCCTCCATGAATTTGTTTCATTCCCTTTCAAAGTTGGTGGCCATCACTATATCTTGTGGTAGTAGGGTTGTCAGGCTCAGGACGTGAGACTGATCCTGTATCTTTAAGAGAAGAGAAAATTCAGCCAAGTGCAGGTTTTCTTGCAACACTGTAATGGGAAAAACCACAAGGAGGAATTCTCCCTTCCCCCTGCACAACTTTTAAAGATACAGAAGATCTCTCAGGTTAAAAGCTTAGCCCCTTGACCATTTTGGTTGCCCTTTCTGCACCTTTTTCCAGCTCTACAATATCCTATATATGGTAGGTGGTATTCAATGCTAGTCCTACTTAGAGTAGACCCATTGAAATTAACAAACCCAAGTTTGCCACATCCACTAGCTTCAAAGGGTCTACTCTGAGTAGGATTAGTGCTGAATACCATTCAGTATTCCAAGTGCAGTTGCAATGTAGATTTGTATAATGGTTTTGTGACAGGCAGTTTTATTAGCAATTTGTTTCCTAATGATCCCCATAATTGAATTTTCCTCACTACAGAGCAACTATAGAGAGTCCCCACCATATCATGAATTGGGATGAGGACTTCCTGTTCAGAGTAGGGAGGGGCAAGAAATTCATTTTAGTTTGCATTTCAAGATAAATCCATCAAATTCACGCTTTCTGAAACAATGAGAACCGAAACACAACCATCCTTTGAAATTTGCACTTATTCAAATCTTACAATGCAGTTTTCCAACCAAACAATGCTTACAAAAATGCATATGTGAGGGGAAAGTGTGCATAAAAATGAATATGTGAGTGAAAAGAACATATAAAAATGCATTATATGAGAAATTAATGCATTATATGATGAGAAATTGCTGGTCAAAACTGCCTATCCAAATGTATTTATTAGGAGAAATTCACACTAAAATGCTGCAGACTTTTCATGAGGGTTTTTTAAAAAATCCACAAATTACTGCAGAATGTGGAGAACTGAATTTAAGGTTGGAAAAATGAGAACCTAAGACAACCGAAAATGACAGATCTTTCCATCCACAGTGGTGCTTCCTGAGACTAGCATCTCATTTTCTAGAAATAAAGCACTGGGCATAATCCAGCTCCCTTTCCCCCCAGTCCATTGCATGGGGATTGGATATCATGCTATGATTCACGCAGGGAAGCATATTGATCAACACCAGTCTGTGAATCAGTAAAGGCTGTTCCACACATGCATATTCATCTGGGGCTTTCCATTGAGTGTTTTTCCCCTAGTGTGACCTATTTTGTTGGTATAACATTACCCCGATGCAAGATTCTAACTACCCTCTGCTTTTCTTACACCAGGCTCTCTACTCTGTCCATTCTCTCCCTCCCCCCTGCACTGCTGGTGGCCTGCCAGCATAAGGGTCCACCATTCAGTGCAACCTATCACCAGTTCAATGGTACATGTTTGATGCTGTAACTTCAGCATATTGTGCATATTCCAGTATGAGGCAGTTTTACAGAGATCTGATCCTGCCCAACAGGTATAACTGGAGGCTAGTTTAAAATATTAGCACAAATTAAATTAGAAACATTTTTTGCCTTGCAATATATACAGTTGCAGTTCAATAAAATAAAATATTCTTTAAAGGGGCAATATTCATAAACTTGTGGGAGAACATTTCAGCCTCCCAGGACCCTCTGCTGCTGACCTGAAAGTAGCTGTTCTTGAACAAAGGAAAGTCGAAGAGAGATGCCTGCATGAAACCACTGAATCACAACCTATCAAGAAGTTCAGTCTGACCACCTGTTGCTTACAGGTATTAATTAACAATTAGTAATGCCAAGATGTTTGCAATATGTAAACCACTTAGAGATTTTTTACAATCAAATGGTATATACATTTTAATAAAATAAATAAAATTATCATCAATACTGCTTTGTGAATGGTTACTGTGATGATTTTAGTCATACATTTAAACTTTAATGTGATTGTCCCAGGATAATAGCCACCTGAATGATATGCAGAGTAGACCCATTGAAATAAATGAACTAAATTATGTTGATTTCAATGGGTCTACTGTGAGTATGATTATCATTGGCTATCACCACAATCTTTACTTTTTGCATTTCATCCCCCTCTGACTTATTTGCTCATCATTTCCCCCATACACAATCATATGTATATATATATATGCACCAATGTAGGATGACACTAGATGCACCTGATGAAGTGGGCTAGTCTGTGAAAGTTTCTTCAGAAATACATTTCTCAGTCTTTAAATTATCTGTATGGTTTTTGAAGAAGGGTCATTGATGTTCTAGATAAGCTCTCTTTACAAGCTGCACTCCATATGTAGGGCTATATATGTGGGGGAGGGGTTGTACCTTCTGGCCCCTCTCCTGACATTGCATGCCTTGCCTGACATCCATGCTGAACATTTAGCCCCACACATGGACAGCAATGTGTGAAGAGGGCTATAAGCTGCCATTCAAATACTAGTCGTGAAAACTAAGTGCCTGGTCTGGTCCAATTTCTAGGTGGTCAAATTCTAAAATTGGTCAGTTATTAGTTGTCTTTTGAAGAGGAACATAAGACCATAAGAGCCTACAGGATCAACCCAGTGACCCATCTAGTCCAGTATCCTGTTTCACAGTGGCCAATCAGATGCCTATAGAAGTCCGCAAGCAGGACCTAAGTGCAACAGGACTCTCCCCTCCTGCAGTTTCCAGCAACAGGTAGCCAGAAGCAGACTGCTTCCAACTGTGGACGTAGAACATAGCCATCAGGGTTAGTAGCCATCGACTGTAAGCCATTATCCTGCTATGTGAAGAACATGGCTGTATGTATTAGGTCTGCAGTTTCTACATTATTGTCTACCTGCTCTTTTTCCCATTGTTCAGATTTTTTCCAGACTTTTCTCACTATTGTTTATGGTCTTCTTATCATGAATGTTGGTGGTTGGACCCTTCCAACCCTGGTGGATGGGAACAGAGAATCACTGTTCCCTTCAGACTGATCAGATGGCACCTCACAACCTTGTTTGCTGATTAATGAGATGTCTTCTTGCACCTGTCTTGAAGGATTAACTGTGCACTCTGGTTTAACTGTTACTGATGCCAAGCTCTGGTTTGTTTGTTTTTTAAAAGTGGAGGTACTTTTTTGGCAAAAAAAGTTACCAGATGGGCTATGATCCTGAAAAACTCACACCACAATACGTTTGTCTTTAAGGTGCCATGAGACTCTGTCAAACACAGCTGCCTCTCTGAAAGCTAGTAGCAATATATTCAAGGTTGGCAGGGTATATATCACAAACACATATTTTCTTTTTTAATGGTTGAAAAAGAAATGCTGGGAAAGCAAGAAATGTTATTTTTCAGAACAGTATCAGGAGGATAAGCTCACAGAACAATTGTTCCCATTGTATCCCTTCACAACCAACAAGCAGCCTTGTGTTTCCTTTCTCTGGTAAGACAAAAAGAACTATTTATAACACAACTTTGCTTATATAATTTTTATTGAAAGGTCAGAAGAAACCCCATGCATTTACTTTTAGTAGCCTACTGATCATGTGGCTGTAAACACTATCAACCAAAATGTTATCAGGAAATTTCCACTTTGCTGCGTGGGGGTATAACAAAAACCTCAAGGACCAACTACAACCTAGCCTAGCTAACATTGCTTTGAACCTCTCTATATTTCAAGCTCGAAAATGTGGTACACAGGCTTCCTTGCCCCTCCAAAACCGCATAATTAGAATGAAGGAACAGGACTTCCTGGCAGGTAGAATTGCCAACTTTTCACTTAATTGTACCATGAGTTTATTGTTTATGTATTTGGTGTTGTAAATTGGAAACAAAATCAGTAAAAAGGCTATTGACAAGACAACTCTTCTCCTCCCCTCCCCTCCTCTCAGAACCACAGCAGAACCAGATGGATCAGGGCAGAGCCACAGAGCAAAAAAGAATCTGACTGACCAAGAGCAGATTTGGGATGGAATGTGACAGGTTAGAAGTAGAGCCAGGGTGGATCCTATGGGAGTATGGGTGGTGGAACTTGTCATAAAAGCTCAGCTAGAATGTATACCACAAGTCAGAAAAAGGGCAAGGAAGATCCCAGCATGTAGTGTCAAAAAAGCTATTAGAGGCAAGAAGGCTTCCTTTGGAAAATAGAAGTCTTGTCCAAATGAGAATGACAAAAAGGAACACAAACTTTAGTGACATAAATGCAATGAGACAATAAGGGAGGCAAAGAAATAATGATTTGAGGAGCACATTACTAAAAACGTAAAGACAAACAACCAAAAATTCTTTGAAAACATTAGTAGCAGGAAGCTCTGTCTTTACAGCAGAAGCTCTATATTTATTTATTTATTTATTTATTATTTGATTTATATCCTGCCCTTCCTCCCAGCAGAAGCTCTAGGGCAGATCCCTGTGCAAAGGACTATGAGGAAAAGTGCTAGAATGTCATCTCTTGTCACCACATTTGCTTGCTCAGTTCCTCAGACTCCCTTCTAAAGGAAGGATGGGGCTGTTCTATTTGCTGGAAGAAGAAACACCTGAGGCTCCTGACCAAGGTGCAATCCAATGTACACTTACATGGGAGTAAGTCCCATTGAACCCAATGGAGCTTACTTCTGAGTGGACATGTGTGAATTGCAGCCTAAGGCTGCCTTTTCTTCTTCCACCTTCCCAGGTATGATTTGTACCTGGCAAGGCTGTGGCTAAAGGGTTAGGGCTCTTGCCTTGTGACTCTCAGCCAAGAGTGAGTAGCTGGAGCGTGAGACGGAGATGATTCTGTTTCACTGTCAGACCAGACAGATACTGACCCCATCTGCCCAGCCTATTTCCTGGCACGTCTACTAACCTGGCCATGTTCAGTTGTAGGAGAACTGTTGCGAAGAGTGGTGGAGTGTGCCTTGCTGCCAATTGTTAGACATCCAACCCATACAAGAACTGGATGTTAATTATTGGATATAAAAAGAGTATCACTGTCTTTTGTTGTTTTATGTTACTACTGTTTGTGCAGGCTGAATGGTGGTTCTCATTAAGAATGTGGAGTCCCACAGGAAGGGGTATGGAGTTTATTCCAATCTGTCAGAGAGCTTGCGTTTGGGTAATAGCAGCCTGGGTGGGTGCAGGGCCACTGTCTGTGAACACACATCCATGTGATTGGTGTGTGAGAGACTGGATTCCATTACAGTACAGTTCTGTTACAGGTATTTGTTGGATCAGCATCCTCTTGTAAGCAGACTACATTTTAACGAAGTAAGTAAAATGAATTATTAAGTTTGGGGGAGTGGCACCATCTAGCTTACTTTTTAGCTGCTGTTTTATTAGTGATCTTTTATAGCTTATACTGTATTTCTTTATAATTGTGTTATTGGTGGATTTGTTAATTATATAACTTGTGCTGTAACTATGATGCTCTATTATGTTGTTGCTGTTTGTAAGCCACTTTGGGCTTCATTTGTATGGAAAACATCATAGAAATGGAATCAGTTAATCAAATCAACTTAATTGGTGTGTGGAGAGGAACTTTTTGTTGTTGTGGGTTTGCTAAACGATTGGGAATCAAAAACCCTTGTTAATATATTTAAAGCCATGTGCAGGAGTATACTAGCAGATCTTGGTCTACTTTCTGCTGACCCCTAGGTTACCTAACAGAATTAAGTGTTATTTGTTATATTCATAAAATACCAGTGAGCCTGATCTCTTGGCATTCCCTTGTTATTTTCTTTTAGAAATTAAGATGGACACCATCCTGAGTACATAATCTTTTTTTAAAAAATAATAATCAAATAGTTGCTTTTCATGGTACAGCATACCTGTCTATGCTCACTCAAGTTAACCTCTGATAATCAAGGAAGGTCCACAGTGGCCCCCCCCATAGTCATAAGTAGGCTGTAAGACGGTTGAAACCAGTGGGGTTTTTATAGTGAGAAGTGAATTGCTAATGGATTTTGTGTGCGTGTTGGCAGCCACACAGACCAGCCAAATTCATCAAATAGAACAAGCCATTGCCAAATGCCCAAAGTAGCTTAATATTTTGTGCTGATACCAAGTTAAGGGCCTTTATTTATATCTACCTTATTTATAAGTTTTTACAGTCTGATTCTCCATGAATGCCGCTGGAGTGTGGTTATTGTATAATGTAGCCATTCCCTGTCCTACCTTGCTGCTTAATTACATTTCATAAAGTTGTATTCCCTAAGCAAATTAGTGCCTTTGTAGAAAGAGTCACAATGAGACTGCTTTTGCATGTGGAGCTCAGCTTTCTTTGTGTACATAATATTTATCTTTATTATAGCTGTTGGTTAAAAATATTCCCTGCCTTCTGTGGTGCAAAAGCTTAAATAAGGTTGCAGCTGTGACCTCATAATTTGGTAACCCATTCAGTGAAGAAGTCATAAATTATGCTAGCCTAGGAGCCATTTAAATAGGGAAATACTACATAAAATATTAATCCTTTCCACAAACATAAGATCTCCCCCTATGGCAAGTTGCTAAAACATGTAATTAACTATAGAAGAAACATATTGCTGTTTTTTTTTTTGAGTAATCTAAGGAAAGGGGTCATGAACAAATTCAGAGCAGATAGGTTTATCAACAACTTGTTATGTGCCTTCAAGTCGATTACGACTGACGGCGACCTTATGAATCAGTGACCTCCAATAACACCTGTTATGAACCACCCTGTTCAGATCTTGTAAGTTCAGGTCTGTGGCTTCCTTTATGGAATCAATCCATCTCGTTTGGCCTTCCTCTGTTTCTACTCCCTTCTGTTTTTCCCAGCATTATCTTTTCTAATGAATCATGTCTTCTCATTATGTGTCTAAAGTATGATAACCTCAGTTTCATCATTTTAGCTTCTAGTGACAGTTCTGGTTTAATTTGTTCTAACACCAATTATTTGTCTTTCTCGCAGTCCATGATATGTGCAAAGCTCTCCTCCAACACCACATTTCAAATGAGTTGATTTTGCTCTTATCCACTTTTTTCACTGTCCAGCTTTCACATCCATACATAGAGATTGGGAATACCATGGTCTGAATGATCCTGACTTTAGTGTTCAGTGATAGATCTTTGCATTTGAGGACCTTTTCTAGTTCTCTCATAGCTGTCCTCACCAGTCGCACCCTTCGTCTAATTTCTTGACTATTGTCTCCATTTTGGTTAATGACTGTGCCGAGGTATTGATAATCCTTCACAAGTTCAGTGTCCTCATTGTCAACTTTAAAGGTACATAAATCTTCTGTTGTCATTACTTTACTCTTCTTGATGTTCAGCTGTAGTCCTGCTTTTGTGCTTTTCTCTTTAACTTTCATCATCATTCATTTCAAATCCTTCCTGGTTTTTGCTAGTAGTATGGTAACATCTGCATATCTTAAATTATTGATATTTCTTTCTCCCAATTTTCACACCTCCTTCATCTTGGTCCAATCCTGTTTTCCGTATGATATGTTCTGCATATAGATTAAACAAATAGGGTGATAAAATACATCCTGTCTCACACCCTTTCCGATTTGGAACCAACCGTTTTCTCCATATTCTGTCCTTACAGTAACCTCTTGTTCAGAGTATTGGTTGTGCATCAGGACAATCAGATGCTGTGGCACCTACATTTCTTTTAAAGCATTCCATAGTTTTTCATGATCTACACAATCAAAGTCTTTGCTATAATCCATAAAGCACAGGGTAATTTTCTTCTGAAATTCCTTGGTCCATTCCATTATGCAATGTACGTTTGCAATATGATCTCTTACCTCTTCCTTTTCTAAATCCATCTTGGACATCTGGCATTTCTTGCTCCATATATGGTAAGAGCCTTTGTTGTAGAATCTTGAGCATTACTTTACTTGCATGGGATATTAAGGCAATAGTTTGGTAATTACTGCATTCTCTGGGATCCCCTGTCTTTGGAATTGGGATATATATGGAACACTTCCAGTCTGTGGGCCATTGTTTTGTTTTCCATATTTGTTGACATTTTTTAATCAAAATTTGGACAGATTCAGTCTCAGTAACTTGTAACAACTCTGTTGGTGTGCCATCTGTTCCTGGTGATTTGTTTCTTCCAAGTATTTTAAGAGCAGCTTTCACCTCACATTCTAAAATTTCTGGTTCTTCATCATATGGTTCCTCCATGAATGAATCTGTCATCCTGGCATCTCTTTTATAGAGTTCTTCAGTGTATTGCTTCCATCTTCCTTTTATTTCATCTTGGTCAGTTAGTGTGTTTCTCTGTTGATTATTCAGCATCCCTACTCTTCGTTTAAATTTCCCTTTCATTTCTCTAATCTTTTGGAATAGGGCTCTTGTTCTACCTTTTTTGTTGTCTTCTATTTCTATACAATAACTATTGTAATAGTTCTCTTTGTCCCTACGTACTAGTAACTGTATTATTGCATTTAGGGTTCTGACCATGTTTCTATCTCCTTTTGCTTTTGCTTTCTTTCTTGAACCATTTTAAGAGTTTCGTCAGTCATCCATTCAGGTTTTTCTCTCTTTTTAACCAAAGGTATTATCTTTTTGCATTCTTCCCTGTTAATGTCTCTGACTTCACTCCATAGTTCTTCTGGTTCTCTATCAACTATGGTTAAAACCTCAAATCTGTTCCTTATTTGATCTTTATATTCTTCTGGGATGTTGTTTAAATTATATTTTGGCATTATGATTGCTTTGTTGCTACTAAACTGAATTACAAATTAAAATGTTCATGTTCAGAAACGGTATGCCACTCAATATCAATTCTAGTTGTATGCTCGTCTTCCACAGGGGATGGGGAGCCAAAAAAATTTTTCCTAGGGGGATTTGAACTAGTGACCACAGGGGCTTGTTTGTAGCTGTCTCAGCGCTGCCCCGTTCACTTGATTATACATGTGAGACCTACCAGGTTGTCTTGTGTTTTTTCTTGTGTTGGGGATGTAGTGCCATGATGGACGCTCCCAGCCTTGGCTTACAGAGATTGGCTCCCTCCTATGGGTGAGTGGCATGGTACTGGCAGAGCCACCCACATTCCTGATTGGTACGCTTTAGCAGTCTTTCCAGGGATTCTGGGAGGGGGTGTCTGCCATGCTCACAGTGTTCTGGGATTTTTCTTGTGATGCATTTTCCTCTCCTCTCCCAGGATCAGTACAGTGGCAGTTCCATGGGCATAGTGGTGATGCATCCAGTACCCCTGGATATGGTATAGGATTGTTCTCTTATGCAAAGTTAACCCTATATCTTGCCCCTGGGATCCATCACTCAGGGAAGAGTAGAAGTATATTAATAGTTCAGAAGTGGCCTTTAAGAGACCAAAACAACACATTATCATTGAAGTTTGATAACTGAAGTACAAAATGGTGCTTCTGTCTTTGTAAAATATATATAACTTGTGTGCTCTTTTACTGTATATAGTAATCTGGAAGTGCTAATTGCAGGGCATATACCTTGTAGAAGTCAAATAGTGGGGTGCAGTGACAGCATGTGGGCTGAAAACAGAACATGAACTATTTTCAGTATAATATTGTAAAACCAACATGGATACTGTTACTAATAATCCATGCATTAGCAGCAACCAGAGGTTCTGAATTAAAATTGTGACCAGGGGAGGGAGGTGTTGATTCCTTCCTTGCCAACCATTTTTCTGCTAAAAAGTGATCTTAGCTGCTCCGCCCCCCCCAGTTCCAGATGTGTATTGACGTAGATGTATCTCTAGAATCCCACAGAGGAGAAAGCCCACAAATGGTCAGCAGGGAAAGGGTTACACACCTCTCTTTGCACTCCAAAATACCATGTCCCCAAGGCTGCTTTTCATTTTATTTTTAGAAGCTGATGGGGCTTCATGACATGCATTTATGTGAAGCGTCAGATTTGCTCTTCATGCTGCAAAATATGATGTCGGAAGCATGATTTGTGCCAAGAACTTTGTATTTGCTCACTGTGTAGCTTACAGCACAATCCTATTCATACCTACCTGGGAGTAAGTCCTCCTGAGGCCAATGGAGGTTATTCTGAGTTGACAAGCATAGCATTGTTGTCTGAGTCTCTGCGCCCCTACACTACACTACCATGATTAAAAGGTCTCTTGCTCGCTGTTCACTCTGGGCTTGTGCCATTTCTTTTAACTGATTTCTTGGCCCTTGTCTCCTCTATGGAGCTCAGCATGGTGTATATTCCTATTTTTTCATTACAACAACCCTGTAAAGTAGGTTCAGCAGAGAAAGAATTACTTGCCAAAAGTCCCTCAATGCAACTCATGGCTAAGTGGGGCTTTGATCTCTGGTATCTCCACACAGCTGAATACTTACCACACATACACCCCTGTATCACTTTGGTCCTTTTGGTTTCACAATGGCATGTAAGGGACTGTGGATTTATTTCCCAATTAATTAGAATGGTCTACATGCATCTAAAGTGGTTATCAAAACTAAGCTGGTCTAGTCCTGGCCAATACCTAGCTGGGCTGGGAGATTATCTGCAAACTACACAAATGGTCCTTAGAGCACTATTCATTCATTGAGGAATTATATAACCTGTCTTGTCCTGTGGAGTCAAGGTGGTTTATTACACTTGTACCAAGATTAGTTTATCTCTGTTCTCAAAAGGCTCATTTCAAAGATTTATTTATTTATTAACAGTTACACCTTAAATGACGATATGTAATATAATTTGTATGTAATAGCTGGCTTCCAGCGCCCCATAAATCAGCTTGGGAAGGCATTCTTACCTAACATCAGGGTGGGGAACCATTGGTCCTCAGCTAGGGATGATGGGAGTTGTAGTTCAGCAAAGGTTCCCCACACCAGGTCTATGTAATTATTTCATACTTATTTAAGTGAAACTGCAACCTTAGATCATTTTTTTCTTTAGGGCAAAATAAATATTTGATTTTGCTTTTATTATCCTCTGGATTTTTTATCTCCCTTTTTTGTGTTATGGAACTCACTGTTGATTGAATAAAATGCATTTTTAAAAATGAAAGAAATTAAGAGGGCAAACCCACAGCCCCCATAGTTTTAAATGTTTATTTATTTATTTATTTGCTATTTTGTTGTTTACTGCCCTGAGCACCTTTAGGAGGAAGGGTGGAATAGAAATTAAATAATTAAACCAGACACAAGAAGTGGAAGTGAGAGCAAAAAGCAATGGGATGAATTGTGGAGAATCTTTGGCCCTCCAGATGTTGTTGAACTTCAACTCCTGTCAGCTCCAGCAAGCATGGCCAAAGGCCAGGGATGATGGGGGGTGCAGTCCAACAATATCTGGAGGACCAAAGTTATCTGCAAGAAGCCCTCACCTGCAGAGTGCAGTAATCGACTGGGTTTATAAGGGGTAAGATGATCTTTGAGGTATCCTGGTCCCAAGCTGTATAGCTTTGGTTTGTAAACCAAAACTAGAATCTTGAACTTGGCCTAGCTAATGGGCAGCCATTCTTTAGCAGTGGGGTGATGTGCTGGCGATATCCTGCCCCAGTGAGCAGTCATGCTGCCGCATTTTGCACCTGCTGCAGCTTCTGGACCAATCTCAAGGGCAGCCCCACATAGAGTACATTACAGTAATCCAGCCTGGAAGTAACCAGTGCATGGACAATAGTGGTCAGGCTATCCCAGTCCAGAAACGGCCACAACTGTCTTACCAGCCAAAGCTGGTAAAAGGCACTCCTAGCCACTGAGGTCACCTGGACCTCTAGCGACAAAGATGGATCCAGGAGTACAGACTATGAACCTGCTCTTTCAGAGGGAGTATGACCCCATCCAAAGCAGGCAATTGACCAGTTATCTGAACTCAGGAACCACTGACACACAGTGCCTCTGTCTTGTTAGGATTCAGACTCAGTTTACTGGCCCTCATCCAGCCCACCACTGAGTCCAGGCAGCAGTCCAGGGTTTGCACAGCCTCTCCCAATTCAGATATGACAGAGAAATAGAGCTGGGTATCATCAGCATACTGCTGACATCTCACTCCAGATCACCTGATGACTGCTCCCAAGGGCTTCATATAGATGTTAAATAGCATGGGTATTTAAGGTGGTACCCTGCAGCACCCTATAGTACAACTGCCAGGGGGCTGAAAGACAATCACCCAATGCTATTCTCTGAAAACAACCCTGAAGGTAGGATTGGAACCACTGTAAAATTCCTCCAATACCCAACCCATCTCACCAAGTTGGTTCAGAAGGATAGCATGGTCAATAGTATCAAAAGCCACTGAGAGATCAAGTAAGAATAACAGGGTCGCATTCCCCCTGTCCTTCTCCTGATAATTACTATCTTTTCGGCGCCAGGTTAAAACCTTCCTCTTCTCCCAGGCATTTTAATAAGTATTTTAATATGTGTTTAATATGTGTTATAAATGTTTTAAATTTAATTTTTTTTAAGGAAGCCCATTTTTAATGTTGTTTGAATTGTTTTAAAGATGTGTTTTATTGTATTTTGATATTGTCTGCTGTGAACCGCCCAGGGAGCTTCGGCTATGGGGCGGTATATAAATTTAATAAATAAATAAATAAATTTAATAAATAAAAGGTCATCCATCATGTCAACCTAGGCTGATTCAGTCCCATAACCAGGCCTGAACCTAGTTTGGGATGGGTCAAGATAATCTGTTTCATCCAAGAGTACTTGCAATTGCTGTGCCATAACCTTCTCAATCACCTTCCCTACAAAGCGGGTATTTGTGACCAGGTGGTAGTTGTCACAAACGAATGGGTCCAGGGTGGGCTTTTTCAGGAGCAGTCAGATCACCCTCTTTCAGGGTGACTGGAACCACTCCCTTCCACAATGACGCATTGACTACACCCTGGATCTGCTTGGTCACCCTTTTGGCAAGCTTCAATAAGCCAAGAAGGTCAAGGGTCAAGAGAACACATTGCTGGTCACATTGTTGCAAGCACCTTGTCTGTGTTATGCACTGGCCTGAGGGCCCCTGGAGCTACAGGTGCCCCTACGCTCACCGGACAGGAGCTTCTGAGCTGCCCGCCATCCCCCCAGTTCACCTACCTTTCTTTCTGCTTTTCAGCCCCTTAGGCAAACCTCAGCTGCCATCTTGATTGATGGCAAATCTGCGCACACAGTGCGCACAGCCACAAAAAACAGCGGAGAGAAAGGTAGGTGAAGCGGGTGATGGCGGGCAGCTTGGAAGCTCCTGCCCTGCGAGCCGCAGCTGCTTCCGCGGATTGCATAAGGGGAGTGGAGGGGCCCAGGGCAGGCTGGTGCCCAAGGGCCCTGGCATACCTGGGGTGGCCCTGATCAGGCCACATCAACTGAAACTGATCCCAAGAAGTTGCAGCACACATTGCACTGGACATCTCACTGGGGACTACATTAGATGTGAATGGGGCATCAAAATTGCTGCAGAGGCAACTGTCAAAGTGCCTTCCAAACAACTCACAGTGGGCCTCCGAAGGGTCTAAAACTCCATTTCCTGGAGTTGATGTCAACAGACCCCTGACAATATGGGAAAGCTCCACTACATGGGTACTTCAGGATGCGGGAGAAGTGGGCTTTCTTTGCCGCCCTCACTGCCACACAGTTATGTTTTACTCGTGCCTGATCAGCCTCACATCACGTCTTTCATGACTTGCACTCTAGCCATTGTACAGCCTGTTTTTTTGCCCTTAGCTCACTGGTGTACCAAGGTGCAAACTGGGCTCCACAATGCCAGAGAGGGTGCTCAGGGGCAACAAGGTCAAGAGCCTGATGCATCTCTTTGTTCCACAGCATGACAAGGGCTTCCATTAGTCTTCAGGGGCAGACCATCTTAATATGTCCACCATACCTGCAGGGGAGGATCAGAGTCGTAAGTCTAAACTTCACCAGGAAGTGGTCTAACCATGACAATGGGGTGACATCCCCCCCATCTCCAGGCCACCACCTCCTCCATCTGGAGCAAAAACTAAGTCAAGGGAATGCCCTGTCCTATGCAACAGGCCCGTGAAAACTTGAGATAGCCCCATGGTTGTCATGGAGGCATGATGTCCTGAGCCAGAACACTACAGGCAGCATCAACATGGACATTAAAATCACCCAGGACTATCATTCTGGGCTTTTCCAGTACCACAGCCAAGACAGACTCGGTCAGAGAAGCTGCTGACGGTACACCAACAGCAATCCTAGTTTCCTGTCTCCTTGGCCCTTCACCAGGTGCAGGCCTTCACAGCCAGCTCCATGACAGAGTAGTGTCCTAGTGACAGAGATGGAAGTTCTGGAGACCACAGCAACTCCTCTCTCCTGTCCCTGCAGAACCGAATAGGAAATGGCATTTGTGCTGCTCTGCTGGCAGAGAGGGAGGCCTGCTGGCAAGACAGCACTTGACTTGTGCCGCTAGAGAGCCCTCCCTGTACATTCATAGAAAGCTCCATAAATGTAGATGCCCACCGGTGGTGTTCTCCCAGTGGTGTGGGTCAAATCAGGGACTTCCGGAGACACAGCGAGGCAACCAAGGATCCACAACCTGCTCATTGCCTTGAAAATCCAAAACGCTGGTGCAGTAATTTCCCTTTCATTAGTATCAATGGGAGAGAAAATAAAGAGAAGGGCAGGGAGGGAGGAGAGAGAGAGAAAAGCTGTGGTGATAGCTATGCATCCCTCCCTCCACAGTAGGATTGCTCTGCCCTTTAAAATATAGCTGGCAAAGTCTATGGACCACATTACCAATCAATCCTAAACTCCTTTTATGAAAGCTACAACACAACTGCCAGCAGCAAGACCAAGAATTCACTTTTTTGTATCCAGCCCGCACTGTTATTTTTATCAATTACTATAAATACTAGCAAGGCTGATTCATCCATCCATTTGTTTCAGATACATGGAGAGGAATGGGCGGGAGCCAAGCACAGCTGACTTGCCTGCAGCTGTAACTGTATCTAGAAATGTGGAACCTGTTACAAAAAGTAACATTTCCTCTTGGATCTACCCTGTATGTTGCAGTATAAGTTTCTATTTACTAACTCGCATGTGAAATGTGGAGAACATTAACACAAAGTAATTGCAAATTCCCCCACAGCCCGTGTAATACGGAGACACAGTGGACTACATGGCATGGCTGTTGTAAGCTATTATCTATCAGCCCTCTTTCCATTTGCAACATGCAGTAAATGGACAATTTATGTCTTCCCTCCTGGTGCAAGAAACATTTGCAAAACAAAATTATACATAAAAATACCAAAATTATATCATTGCTTCTTCTTTGGGTAAGGGTAAGAATGGAACATGAAATCCGGTATGTATACAAAGGCACGTCTCCTTCCTCTCTTTTTACATGCCCAGAACCGAATCTTCCTTCCTAGCCGCAGTGTTGCCAACAACATTTTTTCCTACCGGACCCATTACCCAAATCCATCAAAATGTGACTTTAACCCATTAGATACTACATCTGATATCGTTTTTTTGAAAAGCTTATAAAGAATTGCTTAACAAGGTGGATAATGGCATTTAAAAGGTTCAAAAATGCTGTGTGTGCCTGTTCAAGTTTGGAACTGCAGATATAAATACATTTGTGTGTCTTTTAGATCTTAGAGAAGTATGAAGGTTTTACATTCCTGGTTTTGTTAGGTTTTAAAAATGCTGTGTGCGTGTTTGTTTGGCTACTCTGACAACAGGATGCCAGACTAGATGGGTCTTTGGCCTGACCCAGCAGGCTCTTCCTGTGATGATTATGAGATGTACTGTTTATTCACTAATAGGCAAAAAACCTTGTGGTTTAAGAAAGTACCTATAGCCCACAGGTATTTCTATCAAACTTTAAAAACCAGGGAAATTGGGCAGCTATAATTAATACACCAGGGGAGTAGGAGACCTGACCTCCTCTCTGAGATATTGTACTGCCCTACAAATTGGTCAAAATGCAAACACCATTTCGGTTGGTCTTTCACAGTCCACTTCCTGTGTAGCTTGGAAGAATTTGGTGACATGTGCCTCTGAGCATATGGTGAGTGGTGGCAACACCTGCCATCTCCAAAGATGGAGAATTATATTTTTGTATGTTTGTTGGTGTTGGTCTTACTTTACTTCTTTCCTGTGTTACTAATGTTTCTACAGAGAATCTAAACTAAAAGATTTTATTTCTCTCATTTTTCATCCTAGAAATCTGTGTCAAATTTATTTTTATTAATTTCAAAGCCTTTTTATTGGTCAATGTCATATGATGGTGAAGACAGCCTTTTGTGTTTCAAATTGGAGGTTATGGTCTATTTTTATTTTGGGTGCATTAACAGTTGAATCTGAAACTGCAGTTTGATGTAAAATCAGACTGATTAGAATATGTTGCTACTTCAGCAATGACTCTAGCTGTTGCAAAAAAGAGGATGCATGTTTTCAGCCTGCTATGTTTAAACCACTTCATTTAAGGCAAGGTGGGCACAGACAATTAAAAACACAAAGCACCCCTAGAAATTTGCTAGAATAAATTTCACCTGCCACTGTTTTATCTTGTGCAAATTGAGACACTCCTGATGTCCACTGGAGACTATTCTACAGAATAGTCAGTGCCATTATTCCACATAATTTTTGGAGTTTTTTTAGTGTAAATTTTGCAAAGTGTTGCTGTACATCACATATTCACAGAAATAGAAACAAAAGAAAATGATTTCCTATAGGAAACTTCACTAAAATTGCCAAGTAAATCAGACATTTTTAAAGTGATCATCTGAACTATATCAACTGTCTTAATAATGTTGCCTCCTTCCCTGCTAAAACAAGATCAGCACAGCACATGTCTTCTTTCTATTATTTGGGCAGATTGCAGGGTTGCCACCACTCACCATATGCTCAGACGCACATGTTACCAAATTCTTCCAAGCTACACAGGAAGTGGATTGGATTGTGAAAGACCAACCCAAATGGTGTTTGCATTTTGACATATTTGTAGGGCAATACAATATCTCAGACTAAAGTAAAGTAAAGACTAAAGTAATAACAGAAGATTTATGCAACTTCACAATGAGGACATTGAACTTGTCAACGATTATCAATACTTTGGCACAGTCATTAACAAAAATGGAGACAATAGTCAAGAAATCAGAAGAAGGCTAGGACTGGGGAGGGCAGCTGTGAGAGAACTATAAAAGGTCCTCAAATGCAAGGATGTATCACTGAACACTAAAGTCAGGATCATCCAGACCACGGTATTCCCGATCTCTGTGTATGGATGTGAAAGTTGGACAGTGAAAAAAGTGGATATGAGAAAATTCAACTCATTTGAAATGTGGTGCTGGAGGACAGCTTTGTGCATACCATGGACTGCGAAAAAGACAAATATTTGGGTGTTAGAACAAATCAAACCAGAACTACAATTAGAAGCTAAAATGATGAAACTGAGGTTTATCATACTTTGGACACATTATGAAAAGACATGATTCACTAGAAAAGACATAATGCTGGGAAAAACAGAAGGGGGTAGAAAAAGAGGAAGGCCAAACAAGAGATGGATTGATTCCATAAAGGAAGCCACAGACCTGAACTTACAAGATCTGAACAGGGTGGTTCAGGACAGATGCCGTTGGAGATGGTTGATTCATAGGGTCGCCATAAGTCATCAACTTGAAGGCACATAACAACAACAACTCAGAGAGGAGGTCAGGTCTCCTGCTCCCCTGGTGCATTCACTAGAGCTGCCCAATTTCCCATAGGTACGTTCTTAAACCGCAAGGTTTTTTGTCTATTAATGAATTTCTCTGCATTTTAATCCGGGAGGTAAGAAATGGGATCCTGTGCAAGTTTGCTGCGAATGGATTGATCATTTAATAATAATAATAATAAATAAATTTAATTTTTGTGTCGCCTATCTGGCCGAAGCCACTCTAGGCGACGTACATATTAAAATTCAACAGTACAATATAAATACATAATAAAATACAGTGCAGTCAACAATGATCATTTTAAAAAGCAGCAATACAGAACAATTTGGGGCCATCAATAAACAGATTTTTAAAACAAACATAAAGAACCTAGCCCACCCCGGGGATCCCAAAGGCCTGTCCAAAGAGCCATGTTTTTAAGGCTCGGTGAAATGTATCCAGGGAAGGGGCATGGTGAAGATCGAATGGGAGGGAGTTCCAGAGAGTGGGGGCCGCCACTGAAAATGCCCTCTCTCTAGTCCCCACCAACCTAGCTGTTTTCGTTGGTGGGATGGAGAGAAGGCCCTGTGTGGCTGATCTAGTCGGGCGGCTTAATTGGTGGTACTGGAGGTGCTCCTTCAGGTAAACTGGGCCGAGACCGTATAGGGATTTAAAGGTTAACACCAACACCTTGAATTGGGCCCGGAAAACAACTGGAAGCCAATGTAGATGAAATAACACCGGTGTGATGTGATCACGGCGGCGGCTGTTTGTAAGTAACCGCGCCGCTGCATTCTGCACCAGTTGTAGTTTCCGGACCGTTTTCAAGGGTAACCCCACATAGAGCGCATTGCAGTAGTCTAATTGAGAGGTGACCAGGGCATGTACTACCAGTGGGAGTTGATGAATAGGGAGGTAGGGTTGCAACCTCCGTATGAGGTGTAGTTGATACCAAGCTGCCCGGCTCACTGCCAAAATCTGAGCCTCCATGGACAGCTTGGAATCAAGAACAACCCCGAGGCTGCGGACCTGATCCTTCAGGGGTAATCTTATCTCACTGAGTTCCAGGTCAACAACACCCAGCCTTCCCCTGTCACCCACAAGTAGCACCTCGGTCTTATCAGGATTGAGCTTCAGCCTGTTCCTTCCCATCCTTCCCATTTGCATGCTTATTGAGTTCAGTGGGATTTACTCCTCTGCAATCATGCTTAGGATAGGTGAAACTGACCACAGGGGATGGGGGGAAGGAGGAGGAGGGGGTTGGGAGCAGGCGGGAAAGGGAGGGGAGGAGAAGGACAGGTTTGATCATTTGCATGTTTATTGAGTTCAGTGGGATTTACTCCCATGCAATCATGCATAGGGTAAGTAAAACTGACCAGGGGAGGAGGGAGGGCTAGAGCAGGCAAGGAAGAAGGAAGAGGGGAGGAAGACGGAAGGGAGGGGAGGAGGGGAAAGGCAGGTCTGATCACTTGCATGCTTACTAAGTTCCATTGGATTTACTCCTATGCAGTCATGGTTAGGATAAGTAAAACTGACCATGGGGGAGGAGGAGAGGGATGGGGAAGGAGCAGATTGGAGGGGGCAAAGGAAGGGGGAGGGGCAGGTTTGATCATTTGCATGCTTATAGAGTTCAATGGTATTTACTCCCGTGCAACCATGCTTAAGATAGGTAAAACTGACCATGGGGAGAAGGGGAGGGAAGGAGGGGGAAGGAGAGGATTGGAAAGGGATAGGGATGGAGGAGCAAAGGAAGGGGGAGGGAAGGGGCAAGAGGGAGGGGATAGGAGGGAGGAGAAGGGAAGGTAGGTTTGATCATTTAATGAATTTCAACAGATTATGAGAACTCTGACCAAAAAAAGGGCTCTGAGTTTTTAATCTCTCTTTTTACACTTGGAACTCTTGATTCTCTCTGACTGTTTTGTGTATCACCATGAAAATTGAGAGGGTTGTTAAGCAAGCATTTCTGAGTTCAGGATTGTAAGTTTTGTTAGGTTTTGTTTTGAAATGAGCTTATGGAAAGCTTCAGAATGGCATGGGGTTTATTTTCAATTTAACATTGCAGAATGTTAAAAATCCACTCTGGCTGTAGTATACAGCCACTTTCATGGCTGTATAATACAAAGGATACATTTTGTGGAATCACCTTATTAAATACAATGGCAGTGCACTCTGTGCATGATCATGCAATTTATTTCTAAGGGTTATAGTTTCTAATCATTATGTCTCCTCTGCTCAAGCCTGTGGGAGCTGGCTGTGGTTTGTGAGGAATTAGTGGTGCATAGGCTGCACCACATTTTGCATAGAATATGGCCTGCACATTTTCCTTCTCAGTAAGCCAATTAGCAAGAACCTCCTTGTCTTTATACCCTTCAAAAACAAGCATACCAGAAGTTCTGGAGATTTGAACTAGCCGTGGTTTACAGCAGAAATGAAACAATACTCAAGTAGTAGCACTTAAGAGACTGTACACAAGAACAGAAATGTAAACAATGAAAAATACAAGAAAATATCTGAAAATAGATTTTTTTCCAAAATTCTAGATTTTGGCTAGACAGTTTCATGAAATGCATAACAGAGAAAAAATAAGAAAATGGAAGTATTGATAAAAACCACCAGATTCTCACCATAAAAGTTTGACATCCGCTAGACAGGAAAATTAACCCCCAGACGCATGCCTAAAAACACTAAATTGAGTGGAAAAATCACTTTAGCCGTCATCCAATACACACTCACCTGGGAATAAGTCCCATTGAACCCAATGGAGCTTCTTTCTGAATAGACATATATTGGATCGCAGCCGAAATTGGGAACGGTCCCTAGCCAACCTAATCCCCCGCCAATTTCTTCTTCTTTTTCCTACGAGGCACGCGCTTCTCCTCTCCACCAATTAACTACACAGCCAGACTAGAAACGTTCCAGGAGTGGCCGAACAAAACATTTCCTCCCCGCCTCTCTCTTCCACGAGGCGCCCTTTGTAACCATTGTACGCACGCGCGCCGAGGTCTAGTCTCGCGCGACCTCCTTTTCCCTATATAAACTCGCTGAGGGCGCGTTGTCTTTCTTTCAGCTCTGTTTTCTGGGCGTTGAGCGTGATTGCTTGGGGCCAGCAGCTGGGCCTGGAGAAGCGAGAATAGTCACGTGCGAGATGAAACTGGGCAAGGAACGGAGCGAATCCTCACTTTCGTGGAGAGGAGAAACGGTTGTGAAGCACTGGTTGAGATGCATTGCTTGTGAAACGGTATGTGGATGTGTGTGTGCCTTGAAATATGTCCTCTTTCTCCGGGGTTTTTTTCCGGATCCCCTTAACATTGCGCATCTAAAGCGACCTGTGCTTTAGAATGGTCAACACAGGGGGGTAGAGTGTTCCTCTCACTAAAACCTGGAGCAGGGTCGTTGCTCTCTGCTTTCGGATCCTGTCGTGAGAGACAATTTTCTGCGATGCTACTTTTCTGTCAGGAAGGTACAGGTTGGCGCCTAGGTTCAAGTCTATGCCTTATTGTGCGGCTACGGCTTGGAGGGATGACAAATTTCGCATAGTGTGGTTATTTGCCCATAATAATGCCCTCTCAGTTTCATACCTCGGAACCAGTGAATGTGGTTGGGCCCCAGCTTCATTCAAAAGCATGTAATAAACGTGTGTGTAAAATTTGTGCACTCATTCACCACTTTAAATTAGTTCATAGCCTTCATAAATGTTGACATACCTACTTTTGTGACTTATCTTTCCCTGCTCACAGTTCATTCTGCAGTATATTTAGTTATGGGGTCATCTGAGAACGGTACTGGAGATGATGAAAGCCTGCCGTGAAATTGGGAATAGCATGTTCTTTGATATTTTGTTGCATTTATTACACTTAATAGGTTGCTCTTCCTCCAAAAGAAAGTCCAGAATGGCCTTTATGTTGGGGCCAGACCTGTTTAGCTTCATCTGTATAACTGCATCATGTAACTTCAGACCATTTCTCTGGACCTTGAAGTTGAAACAAATTTTGTTGGCTTAAAATGGTCTTGATTTTTTTCTCCCTTCCTTCCAAATAATCCTTGTAGAGGACCCATCTCTGTTATACTTTATTACTCCTGTAAAGGGCAGAGTAAGCTGAACTAAGAGAAAGAATAAATATGTTGTATGAAGACCTTTAACAATATGAGTTAATCTGATTTTGTTGGGGGAAAGCAGTAATACTTGGTAGGGTAGTGCAGTAGCATAATGAGGAGCAGGAGCCATCAGAGTTTCCTCCTATAATGCTCACTCTGCAGTATGATTCTCCTTCTGATAATGCTAGAGTAGACCTTCAGAGTAAAATAGTGCTCTGGGACTACACAAACTGCCACAGATAAGAAAGCTTGAATTCTACAGGAATTTAAATGAAGCAGTTCCAAACAGCAACATTTTGGTTGCTAGCATCAGATAGAAGACAAATAAGAAATCTTTTATTAGTATTCCATGGGGTGTTCTCCCTATTTGTTTTAAAAACAGTGACCTGCTAACAACTTCACTGTGTTGCAACTATTTATTCTTCAGATGGTGGGCCTTTGATACATATTAGCACAGAGTTATTATAGTTGCTGGGCTTGCAATGTTTAAGCCATTAGAAGTGTACTGGCAGATACCCTTGTGTTCTGGATGGCAATAATAACAAAGTAGCTGGTTAACTGTCTTTCTCTTTCAGGTATATTCATGGTTCACTCACAAGCAATAGCTTGTCTGCTTAGAAGTATGGCTTTCCACAAAGAATTCTATTATTTAATGGACTGGAAGTAATTGCTGATTGAATTAATGTTTCTTTAGGTAAAAGGTAAGAATTAGTGATACTCTTTTCTTTAAAACACTATTTAAAAACCCTCTTTTTTTCTCAATACCAATGACTAAAATTTTGATGCCTGATACATGCCTTGGTCATTTGCCACTTCAAAAATGTCCTCTGTTACACAATGGCTCTCTCTGGTTTAGCCAGAATTCTACTGCCAAAATAATCTTATCTCTTTCAGACGTTGTGATGAACTTCTTACACCGGCCCTTCATCCTGTTTTGTATCCTTCACAAGCTCCTTGTTCATAACACCATGGGCTTGCCCACTTTCTGCCCATTACATCCCTGCCTGTCACTCCCCCCCATGCTACCTTACATAGGTCTCTTCTAAACAATTCTACCCATGTTTCCTTGCTATCCTTCGTATCTGGGATTTCTTTCTAGAACACCTGTGTGGTATCACACTCGTTATTTCTTTCTCCAAAACTTTTTTTGGTATCCACCTCTTTTCCAACAAGTAATTGGCCCTAACCAATGCGCACATACATGCACCTCTTGTTATTCTGTTGCCTCCCCTAGTGTTGAAATTTTCCTTGAATCAGCAGCCAGTAGTGATTGCATAGTACTCTGTAAAGCACCATGTAATTTGGTAATGCTGTGTAATGATGCATTTGATGCATGGCTTGAGACTACACATTTATGTCCAACATCTTGTGTCATTGTCGCACAGAATGTTGGGTAACATAGAAATATCATTGTTGCCATCTCAAAAATGCAAGGCCAGAACATGGGCAGACTAATAAAATCCTATATGAGGAAACACTACCAGATTAGTTAGTGGGAAGGATTTGAAGGAAAAAACCTGAATATGTCACAATTGAAAAGCATTGTGCTTAAGGTGATATGAAAGTTCAGTCTGTGGTGTCTTGATTTGGGGTTCATATTTTTAAATTAGTGTATATGATGCTTGCCAAGTAATAAATATTAACATGTGAACCAATGACTTTTGAATCAAAATATTAAATATGGATTTAATATCCAGTGCCAGATTTTCCCCTTTTTAGCTTTGCCCTCTTAAGGCTGATGGTGCTTTAAGTGGCCAACACAGAGGGGTATAGTAATTGTCTCTTAAACCCAGAGGCAAGAACGGAGCTTTCCTCTGGATCCTGTCAGGACAAACAAATATAACAAAGACAACATTTGTTAAATGTCAGCTGTGATACAATGATAACCCTTGCTTTAGAATTGCTATGTCAATCAATAGATTTTGTATTTCTTTGAGATTTAGATGCATCTAAAGCTTTAACAGGTGGAAGTTAAAATGGATTTTTTTTTCCAATTAATTTTTATTCTAATTTTCAAAACCAAAACGATACAAAAAGAAAACAACACAAATCAATAACTAATACAATACAAAAAAATATATACATATATATAAAAAAATAATATTGACTTCCGATTTGTCATAGTTCAGCTATAAATCTATAATATATAACAAACCTATCTCTTAATAGATTATAAAATCACCTTCCTCCAGCGGTTATCTTAGTTGGTTTCAAATCTCATTAACATCATATCATTTTAATATTCCACAAAAAGTCAAAGAGAAGTTTCCAATCCTTGAGATATATGTCAATCAATTTTTTTTCTAAATAAACATGTCAATTAATTCAACTCATCAAATCTACTGAGTCCAGTAATTTCAAATCGCTCTTCTGTCATTATCCATATTGGGTCCATCTTCCATCTCTACGCACCCAAAAATCTTGCTGTCATAGTCATATAATAAAAGTCTAATAGGAATTTCCTCCATCATAGATATTTTCTCACCATCAAATCCAAACGTAACACTGAAGTATTGTTTCAAAGCCGCATCTCTGCTCCTCTTTTCCACATGATACACTAGTACATCTCTTGAAGGTTTTTCCATTGTCACAAAACAGAGATTAATTCTGTTAACTTTCTCCATTTCGAGTTCCATCAAATCCTTCCAGTCCAGGAATTTTTTTGAACCGATAATATCTTTATCTCCAGTCTCTTCAATTCCTTCAGAGACAGCGCTGTATTCCAAACTGTAATATTTATCTCCAGGATCCGTCACAACCAGGAAATCCAAATCTTTTTTCATGTCCATATTTAAGCCAATCTCCATAGATTGAACCTTGCCTTTAATTTCTCTTTCATCCTTTTTTTGTTTTCCAGATCTATCTTTATTCTCCTTTCTCATAGAATCCTGAGTTTCTTTCAGTTCCTGTCTCATTTCATGAAATTCAGTTCTCCATGCTTGTCTATTATTTCTCAGTTCTTGTTTTATTGAGTTGATCCCATTCATTATTTTCTGAAGCATGTCTAGAAATAAAGTCCCTTTTTGTATATCCATGATCTTCTTAATTGTCATTCTTAAAACCAAAAGAACAAAACTCCTTCAATTTTCAATGTCCCAAGCAAAGAGCAGTTTATTTCTTTATCCAGTTACAAAGGAGTTAATCTTTCCAACCAACTAACGTCACACGCTAGACAGTCCTTATCTCTTAAAAGCCCAGAAGTGCAAAAACAGCTTTTAGTTCACAGCGTCCAAACAACTAGTAGCAGAGAGAATGAGCAGATTCGTCAAAAAAAAAGTAGATCAGAAAAAATAGTCCCTTACATACATTACACAAAAGCCTTATAAATCAAAAAGATTTCTTATCTCTCCCAATCAGAAAGCTCTCATCCGTTGTAAACTTTAAAACGCAATTTTCCATGTCAGCTTTTTGCAATAAAAAAAAGATAAGCTATTTATATTTTCTTCCCCCTTAGTTCCGTAAATAAAGAAGGAAAGTCTTACCTCATCTAGGTTAACCTAATTGCTGTTACTTTGACAAATCTCTTTAGCTGTATAGATAAGAAAATGATAAATGTAGACAGGAGAATATTTGCCTGCTAGTCCGTTTAAAAAAAAAACGGGTCACTTATCCAGCTGAGCTAGCATAAAAATCCTCGCTCTGTCTGAACTGCTGGAAGACAGACAATTCTGACGAATTCCAGGCTCCAACAATCAAAACAAAACTATGTGGCAGATCTCACGCTTCTTCCTTATCCGGAAGAAATCATCTCCAGTCAGAAAAGTCCCTTCTGACTGAATTTAAAACTGGATAAGTTTCATCCAAGACGGAGCTCATCTTAGAGGCTGCACAGGCGTAAGGATCCTCCTGGGAAGTCTTAAAATGGATTTTTTTTTAAGCAGATACCTCAATGCTTACCAAGAGCTTTGAGCATCACCGACATTACTATTGAACCAAGCATCTGGGTGAGTACTATGAATGAATAAAGATCAATGAATTATGGGTGATTCTGTAGAAACTGCAGCTGTTGCAGGGGAAATTCATGCTGATTGATAATTTCATTACCAAGTAAAGAGAGGCACAGGGCGGTACCCAGTGCACTCATTCCATTTACGCAAGAATTTCCACTTGCATAATTGAATTCCCCATGGGCACCCTATGCCCTCACCAAATCTATGGAAGGTTGGGAGGGAAACCCAGAATAGATTTAGGGAGTGCATGGAGAGAGGAGAGGGAGGGGAAGTTCCATTGTACAGCTACACTTCTGTGCACTGACAGAACAAGTATGTTGAATACTGCCTGTGGATTTGAACATACTATCGCTTGAAGCCATGTTGGAGCGCACTCCATTAGCTTGTGAGTGTTATAGGAGTTTAAAATTTTTATAGTAAATCTAGGATGTTCACAGGAAAATAGCTCCAAATGGCTTATATTGCACAATGATTTTCAGTGAACTCTTATTTTAGGCAACAAGTATGAGTTGTTTCTTCTGCTGGGTTCATGTGAGTGAAGATAATGAGAGCCTATAGCAATCTCAAAAGATCTCTAGACTTGTTTAGTGTGTTGGCATTTTTTAAAGCTAAATACATGCAAGTCTTCCATCTGAACTAGACATTTCTGGCAAATCTGGGGTAAGCAGGAGTACTACATCTTTCTCCCCTATGTAATGTCTAGTCAACATGGAATGCATGCCATGACAACATTGTGTTGCAGCAAATATCCCTGCCGCTATTCTACTTTTCATTTGCTTGCAAAGGCATGGAAGTCCAATTTAGTGCTGATTAGTAATACAGAATGCATGCTGTGATGTTGCAGGTGAGAGGAATGTTATGGAGTGGTAGCCATGCTTGCGTGTAATGTCTTGTTCTAGTCTTTGTAAATGGTTTTTAAACTTGGTCCCAGTAGGTAAGATAAGATGTCTGTACATTAGATATTTTGTTGGCCAGCAACACAGTGTTGTAGTAGATCATAATCTGACATAAGATTAAGTTTGATGATGTGATGCTGATCATTGTAAGTGGTACAACAATATTCAAGGTATATTTGCACTGATTATCTAAAATAATTTTTTCCCCTGCGCAGGCAAGAAAACAGCATCCATCCAAAAGTGACTGGCAGCAAACTTCATTGATGAGAAAGCTAATGTGGTATAGTTAAACTTGTTTAATAATTATCTCTCTGTTAAATTCCTTCAATGAATCATCATAATAGATAGCTGAGTTTGTAGCTTTGCAACCATATAATTGCTTAGAAGATGGAAAAAGCATGAATATACAGAACTGCTTGCTCCCAGAACATATGTTCAGTAGCTTTGCATGGGTAAATCAAGAAAATGTGATGAACAAGGTGTTAGGTGATAAATGCCTTAGATGCTGATAATTACCATCCTTACTGAAACATTTTATGATAAAACATTCTGGCTACTTAGCAAATATGTATAATGTGTTCGCAGATAATAAATTGGACTAATCCTATACACCTTTATTAGGAAACAAGCCACTGCCTTCAGATGGATTTCTTGTAAGTATATGCAATTGCTGTTAGTGTCAGTCGACAAAGACATTGTTCTAAAACATGTACTCAGATACTCTGTATTTTTAATAAACATTATTTTATAAAAGAGTTGACTCGTTTTTACAGGGCGTTTGGTGAACCCTACCCCCAGGTTACATGAAACTCTTACTGCCTTGGCTCCTTGCCAGCATTATTGTAAAGATTAGAGATAGTCCTTAAGCACGGTGTAAATGTGACAATATTTCAACAGTTTCAAGTGCAAAAGGTAAGGTGGTGCTTCTTAATTATACAGCCACAGAAGCGGCTGTATACTATAGCCAGTGTGGATTTTCCCCATTCTGCAATGTTAAATTGAAAATACCCCCCCTGCCATTCTGATGCTTCCCATAAGCTCATTTCAAAACAAAACCTTACAAACTTAATAGTCCTGAACTCAAAAACGCTTGCTTAACAACATTCTCAATTTTCATGGCAATACACAAAACAGTCAGAGAGAATAGAGAGTTCAAAGTGTAAAAGGGGGGGGAACCCCAGAGCCCTTTTGAACTTTTCCCCCTCAGTTCTCATTTTGTGTTGAAATTCATTAAAAATCAGCCACAGAGTGCCTGTAATCCTATACTGACCTAGCCCCATACTCTGACCATCATCTTCTGCAGATTAAAAGTTAAAAAAAATATCTGGCTGATTTTTAATTAATTTAATAAATTTTGGCTTGAACCCAATGATAGTGTTGGGCATGCTCAGTTCTAAAAACTAGACTCACAGCTGCAGGACTTGTCTAATCAGGGGGGCAAACCCACACCAGACTTTGATTTTATATGAGACAGTCAGGGCTTCCCTTAGAGAATCCTGGGAAGTGTAGTTTTGAAGGGTGCTGAGAGGAGACTCCTATTCCACTGACAGAGCTCCAGTGGCCAGACTGCTTTAACAGCCACTCTGATTGAAGGTCTGTGAGGGGAAGAGGGCGTCTCCTAGCAACTCTCAGCACCCTTTACTAACTACACTTCCCAGGATTCTTTGAGAGAAGCCATGACTGTCCAAAGTGAACTAAAGGCCTGGTGTGGATGTGGCCAGGGACAGCTTTGGTTTAAATTTGGGTGGGAGGCTACATGTGCCTGCTGTAGAATAAAAAGGTGGGGAAAACCCTGAAAAACAATGATACTGTTCACAATGTTTTCCTTTTGGAAAGGAAAGGGGGTTCCCTTCTGCCCAGTGCCCACCCACCCAATCTCCCTGCCGCTCCCCTGGGTCGGTGTTGGACTACGACCTGGGAGACCAGGGTTCCAATCCCCACACAACCATGAAGCTCACTGGGTGACCTTGGGCCAGTCACTGCCTCTCAGCCTCTGAGGAAGGCAATGGTAAAACCACCTCTGAATACCGTTTACCATGAAAACCTTATTCATAGAGTCGCCATAAGTCGGGATCGACTTGAAGGCAGTCCATTTTCTTTTTTTTTTACAATAATTTTTATTCAAATTTTCATAAAACATACAAAACAAAATCATAATACATTCAAAGACAAAAAACAAAACAAAAATAATTAAACAAAAAAATAAAATATTGACTTCCCATTTGTCACAGATCAAATCAGTTATAGGTCTACAATATATAACAATCCTGTCTCTTAAATCATATTATAAAATCACTTTCCTCCAGTAGTTATCTTAATTAATCATCAAATCTCATAAACATTACTTTATTCTTTCCACAAAAAGTCAAAGAGAGGTTTCAATTCTTTAAGAAATATATCTATCAATTTTTCTCCAAATAAACATGTCGATTAATCCATCTCGTTAATAATTATAATAATCTTATTGTCATAACCATCATGACGTCACATAGTGTGATGTGTCATAACCATAGTCCAAATAAACATTTCGATTAATCCATCTCATCAAAATCTGTTAGGTTCAATAATTTCAATAGCCATTATTCCATTATCCCTATTAGTTCCATCTTCCATCTCCAATAGTCCTGTTAAGTCCAGTAATTTCAGTGTCCAATCTTCCATTATCAGTATTCCATAATAATCTTGCTGTCGTAGCCATAGTCATATAATAAGAGTCTGATGGGAATTTCCTCTATCCCAAATATTTTCTTGCCATCCATTCTGAATAAGTTGCTGAAATACTGTTGTAAAGTCATATCTCTGTTCTTCTTTTTTACAAAATGCACTGGCTCATCTCTTGAGAGTTTTTCCATTGTCACATGGCTGCAGTTAATTCCATAGATTTTCTCTATATCAAACTCCATCACGTCATTCCAGTCCAAAAGATTATCCAAGCCATTGATAACTTTATCTCTAATATCTTCATTAATTTCTTCAGAGATAACGTTAAATTCCAAACAGTAGATTTTATTTCTAAAATCCATAAACTCCAGATCTTTTTCCAATTCCACATTTGTTCCAATCTCCAGGGCTTGTATCTTCCCTTTATTTTTTCTTTTCTCATCTCTGATCTCATTCTCCTCTCTCACAGGATCCCCTATTTCTTTAAACTCCTGCGTCATTTTGCTCAGTTCAATTTTCAGCTCCTTACTACCCTGTCGCAGGGTTTGTTTCATTATCTCAATCTCATGCATTATTTTCTGAAACATAGTTACTTCCAGATTCTCAGCCACTTTCTTGATTGCCATTTTTAAAACCACGAAAACAAAGCAAAACAAAAATAAAGAAGAAGCACTTCTTATTTCAGCAACAATTGGGTTAATATTCCAGGCTTGATGACATCACAGTATAAACAGAGCAGCCTGCCTTATCTCTCTATGTTCAAGAATGCAAAACAAATTTAGTTCCCAGCATCAAAACAGTTAGTGGCGTCGTGAAGAAGCAGATTCGTCAAAATAAAATAGACCAAAAAGAGAATAATCCCAGACAATATAATATTCCTCAGAATAGAAATCAGGAATAGAAATCCCTCTTCTGTTTATATCTTTAGAATGCACTTCCAGGACAGCTTTTTGCGACAGACACAGAGATAAGCTGTTAATTTCGTGAATAACAGAGAAGAGTTATAGCTCACCCAGAAGTTGTCCAAAGCCGATCAATCTGACAAATCTCCTTTTGCTGCAACAATTTAAACCAAGTAAGAAAAATAATAGAAAGAAGGGTGCTTGCCTGTTAGTCCGTTCTCTCTTTAAAGAAAAGATAAACGTATCGCTTAAACAGATAGAGCTTGTTCGGAAGTCCGTCCGGCATTGTTGGCTGGACCTTATGTCATAAATTAATGAAATCCAGTCCTCCCAACAAAAACAGGCTTTTGAGGTTGATCTCTATGTTTCTCCCTGCCCGGGAGAAATTTCATCAGTCAAAGAAAAATGTTCTGACTGATTTATATCTGAATAAGCTTCTTTTGAGGCGGGAGCCCGTCCCAAAAGCAGGCACAAGCGAAGTCACCCTTCCCGGAAGTCCAAGGCAGTCCATTTTCAAACATGATTGCACAGAAATCCATTGAACTAAAAAAATATGTAAATGATCAAACCCACCCTCCCTTCTCTCTCCTATCCCCTCCCTCTTGCCCCTCCATAACCATCCCCTCCTTCCCGCGCCTACCCCTCTCCCTCCCCATAGTCAGTTTTACCTATCTTAAGCATGATTGCATGGAAGTAAATACCATTGAATTCGTAAGCATGAAAATGCTCAAACCTCCCCTTCCCCTTCCTTTGCCCCCCTCCAATATGCTCTTTCCCCCTCTTCTTCCCCCATGGTCAGTTTCTCCTATCCTAACCATGATTGCCTAGGAGTAAATCCCATTGAACTCAATAAGCATGCAAATGATCAGACCAGCTTTTCTCCTCCTTCCCCTCTTCTCTCCCTCCTCCTCCCCCCTAGTCAGTTTTACTTATCCTAAGCATGATTGCAAGGGAGTACATCCCACTGAACTCAATAAGCATGCAAATGATCAATCCATTCTCAGCAAACTTGGACAGGATCCCATTTCTTGCCTCCCAGATTAAAAAGCAGGGAAATTCACTAATAGGCAAAAAACCTTGTGGTAAAGAATGTACTTATAGCCCACAGATATTTCTATCAAACTTTCAAAAGCAGGGACATTGGGCAGCTATAGTGAATGCACCAGGGGAGCAGGCCACCTGACCTCTTCTCTGAGATATTGTACTGCCCTACAAATTTGTCAAAATGCAAACACCATTTGGGTTGGTCTCACAAGATAAACAAGCAGCTAATAGCCAGCAAAAGTGTTTAAGAGCTAAACTGGTAGTTGTCCAAATAAAAATAAAATAAATAGTTGTAAGCTGCGTTTGGATGTAATCTTTAGTTACTTGTTACAAAATTTAAATATGGTATAGTAGAGACAAAAAACATATATAGATATGAATGAGGCAGTCATTTCAGTAACTAAACATGAAGTCACCCTTGAGCAATGCATAAGAAATAGTCCCAATGTCTCTTGCAACACTCCCTTATGTACCGTATGGTATAATTCACTAATAGGCAAAAAACCTTGCGGTTTAAGAATGTACCTATAGCCCACAGATATTTCTATCAAACTTTAAAAACCAGGGAAATTGGACAGCTAGAGTGAATGCACCAGGGGAGCAGGAGACCTGACCTCTCTGAGATATTGTACTGCCCTACAAATCTGTCACTCTAAAACTGGATTAGCTGCATGGAAGAAGTAATGTTTGATCTGGGGCCATCATGATCTTCAAAGAGTAGTGTAGATCCTGCAATTACAAAGTTACAGTGGATCACAGCTCGCAATGCTTGAATTTGACTTGCATTGAAAGCCAATGTATTTGTCTCACATTTCCTCCCACTTCTTGGCAGTTTCCAATAATAAAACCTCCAAATATATTTAGCACAGTAGCCAAAAGACCTGGTGAAGAATGGTCGTGCTTCTTAAATGACAAGATAGTTAGCAGTGTAAATTGCTAAAGGGAGAGTATTCCACAAAGGTAGGGTGTCCTCAGAAAAGTCTCTGCACCTGGTGTGTGCTTTCCTTTGTCAAGGAAAGAAGCCTAAGTAAGACTTCCCCCCCCCCCATATCTTGCTGTAGCTAGGAGACTTAAGGGGTTACAGATGGGAGGAGCCATTGGCTTGTAGGCCGAAATTGGTTTAGTGTTGGAAAATGAGGCATAGCCTCATGTGTGCCCTCCACTGGTAGACCTGCAAAAAGGTGATCCAAAGCATTCTCTTCCATTTTCACCTATCTACATTTCATTATGTCCAAAATGGGACAAACATTGGTTAATGTTTAACTATCAATTAATGGTTTGACCAACATCAGACTGGTTTGTGATCCTGGCTCATTTGAATAAATCAGAAAAACTCATTCCTGGTTCAGATAATGTGACTGACTGGTTAGTTGGAAGCTGATGCTTCTGACCATGTAGATATGATAGGAGAGGAAGGAGGAGCAGGCTCAAACACATACCTGTACCTTGGTTGAAGGCTGTCATTGTGGCTACTCTTTTTGTACCCTATTTCCTTTTAAATATTTTTAATATGGAAAAATGGGGGAATTATCTTGCATTTATTCCAGAAGTAGCTGACAGCACTAGCATAACTTCTAGAGATGCTTAAGGAATTCAGATTTGCAAATTCCAATATAAACTGACCTCTTCCACACCACACCCAAACCAATGTGTGGAATGGAACACAACTACATAGCTATGCTTATCTGGTGTTGAACACTGAATGTTACAGCACAGCTATGTATCAAAAGGCATTTAAAATTGTGTTTAAAAATGAATATTTTTAGAGAATACTCAAAAATACTTTATTTGAATTTTTGTGTAGTTCTTTTAAAAAAGCAGATTAATGCAGAAACTGAATGAAATAAGTTTTGATTGAACACATGACAAACTGACACAGATTGGAAATAGATTGACCTGTCCATCTCTATAGAAGTGTCCAGATAATAGTTTTACTGCCACATTCTGGACAAAGTGAAATTTAGGAACTATTAATGTAATGTACCACCAGTATATTATATTATTTAACCTGGAGCTTCAGGTTACTGTGTTATTAACACTGAAAGATCCTTTTCCAGAAGAGGACAAAGCTAACAAATAAGTATTTCAGCTAACAGCTACAATGTGGATGTCCAAGGAATATCCCCCAAATGGCATAGCTGGTTCTTAAACTAAATGGGTACCCCCCATCAAGAACAGACAAAACAATTATTTCCTGCTTAGCTGAATCCATCATCTCATCTGGATTCAATTTTTGTCTTCATCCAGTACATTGCCAACTTTAGACATTTAAGAGAACCCACTTGCTCACTTGTATCTGATGAGAAGGAGACACAGAATTATTTGATGTCACTGGCATATTGATGGCACCTCACCCCAACTCACCAGGCCATTTATCTTATATTGCAGTGTTATAAGAATAAAATGAAGTAACCCTTTTCAGGCACTGTAATGGGGAACTAAATTCTGATGGCATACCAGTGTGACTGGGGGAGGAGGAGGGACTTCTCATAGATTGTTAGCTGTAGCAATCTTGCCTGTGACATTGCACTTGACATGGAAATGGGCTGCCTTCATGTCAATTCCGACTTATGATGACCCTATGAATAGGGTTTTCATGGTAAGCAGTATTCAGAGGTGGTTTACCATTGCGTTCCTCTGAGGCTGAGAGGCAGTGACTGGCCCAAGGTCACCCAGTGGCTTCACGGCTGTGTGGGGATTTGAACCTTGGTCTCCCAGGTCATAGTCCACCACCTTAACCACTCTCACATTGCCACATTGGCTCTCTTGACATTGCACTTAGTGGTGCCTTCATTCACCTGCCACAAAGTCTGTCAACGGTGGCGTAGAGGAAATGGCTACCTCAGAAGGGTCAGGCTGACATATCACTGATAATTTGCAGAAGTGTGGTAGACTTTTTTTTAAAGTGCGACTCTACTACAGAGGCAGGCAACCTTTTTGCTGTGAAGCGCTGTGCTTTCAGGAGAAGTCAGGCTGCATTTGATGGTAGGCAGACTGAAGTCAAAAGTGTTTGAGTTTTTACTTCTGCATAAGCTATGCCTATCACTCCACTTCCATCTCTCCATCCATTTCAGCCTCCCTCTGTTAACTCTGGTCTGAGGGCCTATACAGTTTGCTTGTAGAGGGCCACATGAAATTAGGCTGGGGTGTTTATCTTGGGTAGGTAACATGGGTTACGTATTCCCCACCCTATCCCTATTAGATAACAGTACCTGCTCCAGATCATGATGGCCCCAGATCAAACATTACTTCCTCCATGCAGCTAACCCAGTTTTAGAGTGTCTATATTGGTCCTTAGTATGTCACTCTGTACTCTCTGGAGAGAGAAGTGATAGATAAATTCTCTTGCCAAGGAAAATGTCCATACTTCAAAAATGGTTGCTTTCTTAGAGGTTCTATTTTCCTCACAAAATCTCCTTTTGGTTTCTTTGTCAGATTTTAGTCAAAATTAATGGTGGAAATATGTCATAAATATAAAGAACAGGTTATTCCTGATCACTTGTCAAGAGCATCTTTTGTGACCTGTTACATACAATAAAAAAGAAAAGTCAGTTGCTTCAGCTTTAGAATTTAAATAAAGCATCTGGCAGATGCAGAAAGAACTGTCAAGGTTGTTTATCTGTTTGCACATAACTTTCTAAAGGTTGTTAGCAGCAGACATCCAGCCTGCTGGAACAGAACCTGTTTATGCTGAAAAACAAGTAGAAATTGCAGATAAGTTCCAGATTCTCAATGATATTAGGCAGTGAGGTTTGAAGATTGAGCATTTTAGTTGTCAGTTGACTTTCTCAAAATTATTTCTCTTTTATCAAATTTTGCAAATGCACAACATGGAAAAGTTAATCACACTTATCTGCTCCGTTATATTGGCATGCAGTAGCCCTGAAATACAATTCTTATTTGTCCAATTCAGTAAAGGGCTAAAAGGTTGAGTCTGACCTCTTGCTAAAACACATTAACATCTTTCCACCAACCTTTCAGAGAACAATTTATACAATCCAACAGTAGTGTGACACAAATGGAAAGACAAGGGGTTTAAAGAATCAAAGAGCAATCATTAAGTAAGCTATGGCAAACATTCCACATTATGTATGACAACATTTTGGCTAGTATATTATAAACTTGTGGAGAAAGTGGCCCAATATGTTTCAAGCAACCAATCCAAGTTCCATCTTCTAAATGGAGACAGGGAGAGAAAATAGGTTCCCAGCACCCCTACAAACCCACACTTCAAACACTGGACTTCTATGCTGAACTTATTGCATATAAGTTCACCAGACTCTTTATAACAGTGTTCAGTATAATTAATATCCTTGAACACTCACTCTTGGATATTTATAGCTTCTCTACATTTTTCATTGAGCTTCAACCAATCCCTTAGCACATCGTTTCCCCCCTGGGGCATAGACCTTTGGTTACCTCTTAATACAAATAATATAGTGTTTATGTATATGTCAAGGTTTCTGAATTCAAAACAGCATTACAACATTCATATATTACTTTTTAACTCATTGTTTGTTAGCCTAACCATTCCTTGATATACGTAATCAATCTACAGCCAAAACACAGCTTGTTTTAAGATGCTCAGTGTTATCTAGGAGAAATATTGTAGTCAGAAAAAGTTTTATGTAGTATGGAATGTTGGTCTTAGCTGGCTTATTGATGCTTCTCTTTGATTTGACTAATTTTCTTCTATTCCAGATTTCAATACTTAGATGACTCAGGACTGCAGTATTCTGAGTAGAGAAAGAGGTTGGAGAGAAGAGGAATTGTAGCTTGCAATTTGAACATTTTTAAGCAGTTACAAGCCACAATAGTAGTGCTGAATTCATTTTTCTCTCTGCCAGACCCTGAAATTAGTTATCCATGCTTTTATTACCTCAAGATTAGATTTACCACTTGGATTGCTTGAAAAACTTTTGCATATAATTGAGTACCAAGGAACATATTTGCTGCATTCTTGCTGGGGGAAAAATAAGCTTCACAATGCTTTGCCTCATTGCCCAGAGAGGTGAAATAGCTACATTTCTTGTCAGACAAGCATGATATTTAATTAAGAACTGCTAAGTCTTGTGAAGCCAATACCATGGCATCATGCTTGCTTGCTTGTTAAGCTGGCAAAAATCCACTGTGTCAAATACCTTTGGGACAGATTCAATAAACTGTCAATTCTCAAGTCTTTTAAAAAAATGAAATTAGATTTTGAATAGTGTTCTGCACTGCTTTCTCTCAGGAATTCTGAAGGAAGTTAGACCTGCTGTACAGCTAGCTACAAATGCACTGCCTCAGTCCACTTGTTCTAAAATGGTGGTCACTAGTATAGTTAGCTTGCCTGTAGTGAAATTATTTATGTTTTTCTTCTCCATAAAGGCCAGGATCCCAAGCACTGCGAAACAAGTTTGCTGTGGCCAAGAGGACTTTGGACTTGTTCTTGAACAGTAGTCCCCTACGCAATTTTTTTTTTAAAAAAAAATAAGGTCACTTTCAAAACCAGTTTGACCTGTGGCATGGCAATCTGCTGTGAGACTTAGATGCCACTTAGATACTACTGAGTGTTCAACAAGCCCTTGCGGATGCCTAAAAATATCTCTTTTGATTCTGTAGTTGCATAATCAACTATCAAGGTGCCTTTGTCATTATGGTATCAAATGCTTTTATCTCTAACTAATGCTCTTGTTCTCTGCTGGTGAATATGTGTATGTTTTCATGGCAACTGTTGGCTGAATGTTGGTCAACACTTAGAAAATAAGAGGACCACAACAGCAAGGTCAGCGTAAGCAAGAAACACTGTAGGAACACTGACCTCTGGGCAATTCAGGAGCTGCTTCATGATTTTGTTTTCAGAATGTTTCTACATTTTTGAGGCAAGAAAACTACTGTGTATTTGATTAAACTATTTTCTGCATAGACTATTTTTTAAAAGACACACAGAAGTCCATACAAAAGATGCTAAATAAGGGTAAAGAGGGAAGCTACATTTTACACAATAGGTAAAACAACAATAAAATGCACTTGATTTTAGCCATGTTTTAAAAATAATATATACTGCCTTTTCAAAAACCACTTAGAAAATAAAACCGAGTAGGGTTGTCATACGTAAGGCTGGGGGCCTCTTCGGGTGTCTTGGGGTTTCTAATGGAGTCTCTTCTATCCCTACAACACAAATTCCTGAACCATGTTCAGGACTTAATAGAAAAGAGTCTATGGCTGATACTGCAGGCCCAGCAGGCCCTCTCCCATTAAACTCCAATTTGCAATTGGCAGTTAAAGGAAAGTATGAAAAAGGTGGCAGTAGTCTTTGGTCAGTGGAAAAGTATATTTGGCTAAGTATAGGTGGGGAAGATGAATTGAGTATCATTTTAGGGTCTCAGCTTCCTTATAGGAAAACCTATAAATAAATTTACCCTGCACATGGAATGCATGCATACACGTGACAGCAATGAGTACTTAAGGACACAGCAGAAACCAATTGTCCTTGGTGTAGAATATAGATTGGAGGCACACTCTGTGTACAGACTGTCACTATTTTGTGGAGAATGTGGATTAAAGCATATACTGGAAATTTAGGTTTCCACAATTAAAATGGATTAAACACTGTCGAAACAAATCAACTTTTTAAAAAAAAAAACTGGATTTTTTGCTCTTTAGTAAGGATATCTGCTGAAAAGTATGGGATGAATGAATGAATGATTAATGAGAATATATATAACCTCACAAACAAAGAACAAATACTCAAACTCTAGACATATAGTCTAACTTCTGTGTAAGCGTTGTGCAAGCAAATCAGGATGAATTTCCTCCTGTAATTTGAGCACTGATACATTTTTGTATAGCAGTGTTCTGTTGTTATATCTAGTTTAGCCTAAAAGCTTGATTATTTTTCTGATTATCAAATTAATTCTTCAGGGTCATCTGTATCTTTGTAGATGAATAAATAATAGTTGAAACAATCATTTTTTACTTGATCTTTTTCATTTTTTTCCTGTTAAACTTTCAGCATCCAACTCACCCCAGAAATGGTTCACACTTTCAAAGTAACTTCTCAATTTGGAGATTAACATATGGCAATCTTCTCACAAAAGTTATCCCTTTTTTCATTTATTGCTTTTATTTGCTAATGATGAGCATTGTAACTAGGCAAGGAAGAAGCCAGAGTTTGATTGGGATGTAATCTTCATTTTTGTGCTAAGGATTCAATCACCCACCCCACCCCATTGTATAGCATACAGAATAGGGTTGCCAGGTTCTTGGCCTGAGACTGATCCTGTATCTTTAGGAGAAGAGAAAGTCAGCCAAGTGCAGGTGTTCTTGCAACTCTGTAATGGGAAAAAACTCAAGGTGAAATTCTCCCTTCCCCCTGTACAACTTTTAAAGATACAGAAGACCTCTTGGTTGCCAGGCCCGGCCTCCAAGAGGTCTTCTGTATCTTTAAAAGTTGTGCAGGTAGAAAGGAGAATTCCACCTTGTGGTTTTTCTCATTACAATGTTGCAAGAACACCTGAACTTGGCTGACTTTCTCTTCTCCTAAAGATACAGGATCAGTCTTAGGCCAAGAATCTGGCAACCCTACAACCAATGCAGCTGTTTAAAACAGAGGTTCTATGAGATCTAAATGCAAACCCATTCAGTAGGCCACTGCATTTTGGACCAGTTGAAGTTTCCAAGTTGTTTTACAATGCATTGCAATAATTCAACCTGGAAGTTACCAGAGCATAGAGTGCAGAGCTGGAAAAAGGCACTCCTAGCCACCAAGGCTATCTGAGTCTCCAGTGACAGTGTTGTATCCAAGATCACCCCCAAGCTGTGGACCTACTTCCAGCTGAGTGCGACCCCATCCAGAACAGGCCATCTCCCCATCTCTCAGATGTGAGAACTCAGAAGACCTAACACCTCTGTCTTTTCAGGTTTCAGCCTCATTTTATTGGCCCACATCTATTCCATCACCACTTTCAAGCACTGGTGTAACAACTCAATCACCTGATTCAGATGGAACAGAAAGATAGAGCTTGGTGCTATCTAAATATTAATAACACCTGACCCCAAATCTCTTGATGACAGCTCCCAGTGGCTTCTGTGATGTTCCTGTATTAATGTATATATGGTAAGTGCTGTTTGTATAGAAGATACATGGTAAGTGGAATGAAAGAGGAGGGGGGAGTAAATGAGCAGTAGAATGCTGGATGATTGGCTGAGTGTTTGAATGGCTGAGAGTATAAATGGAAGGATGACAGTTGAATCTGGGTGGACGTTGGTGGGTTGTTTGAGAGGTGTTTGGTGGGGTTTTTGAGAGGAGATTGTGTGGAGAGTTGGTGGATGTGAGGAAAGTGTGGAGTTCGGATTAATACTAAGACAAGTACCACAGGAATAGATGAAACCATATGCTTATGTGCCTTTATAAAGTAATCTTGTTATTTCTAATATTTAATAAACACTAGTTTGGTTTACCGGAGGCCTGCTCCTTGGCTGGGGAATATACAGACCAGACGGGAGGGCAAGGTGCTTACCAAGGCTGAAGGGAAACTGTAACAATTGGTGGCAGCGGTGAAGGGAAGACTATTACACCACAAGTATCCAGAGCAATCCAGAGTTGTATGTTTTTTATATAAAGATCAAAGGGATTGGGGACAGCTTAAGCACACAGTCACAGAGGTAACCTGATAGAGAGACTCAGGCAGAGTCTCTGGGAATACTGGTTATAGGACGTGACTGGTGGTGCTGCCTAGCAGGGGGATCTGGTGAGGTCTGTGCTAGAGCGGAGAGAGAAACCATAAAAAAGGACAGTCCGGACTGGTGGAGTCCCTGGTGGTGCCTAGTGACAGGCAGTAGCCACGAGCAGGTAGGAACCTGACAGGGAGAGCCAGGGAAGGGCGTCACAGCTTCATATTGGTGTTAAATAGTATGGAAGACAAGATGGAACCCTGCAGAATACCACAGGAAAGCTCCTATGGTGCCAAACAGTAGCCTCCCATAACTACTGGTGATGGCCACCAACTTGGATGGCTTTAAAAGAATATTAGACCAGTTCATGGAGGATAAGGCTAACTATCAATAGTTACTAGCCATGTTGGCTGTGCTCTGCCACCGTAGTCAGATGCAATATGCTTCTGAAAACCTGAGCTTGGAAAAGTTAGTTTTGTGAACTACAACTCCCATCAGCCCAATCCAGAGGCCATGCTGGCTGGGGCTGATGGGAGTTGTAGTTTAAAAAATATTTTTTCCAAGATCTGCTGAAAACCAGTTGCTGGAAGCCACAGGAGGAGAAAGTGCTCTTGCACTCAGGTCCTGCTTGTGAGCTTCCCATGGGTATCTGGCTGGCCACTGAGAGAACAGGATGTTAGACTAGATGGGCCACTGGCCTGAACCAGTAGGCTGTTCTTATGTTCTTGCTTTCTGGAAGTGGCTCTGGAGGTAGGAGCAGAACTGCTGAAGCACTGAGCTTCCAACCTCTACCTTCCTGAGATGGATATCATGGTCAACAGTATCAAAAGCCACTGAGAGAGTAAGGACAATGAGCAGGGTCACACTACTCCTGTGTCTCCCCTGACAATGTCATCAACCAAATTAATGAATCAAGGTACGTGGTGGGGAATCACAAAATAAAACACTAACAATCTGACCTGCTTGGGGTGTCTCAGTATGACATCTGATGAAGCACTTATTTTCAAACTGTATGATGCACAACAAACTGGGATTTGGGAGAGATCCCACTCCTGCAGTATTCAGCAGTCTAGTTAAGGGGGCAATGGAACTTGGCTCACAAGGAAAGGCTTAATAATATTACCCAGCCTAAATCAGCAAGTGACATTTTCTGTGGCCTTTAATGCTTTCTTAGAGTTCTGCATGATATGTATGTATTTAACATTATATCTTGTTTCTCCTGTACACAAAAGAATTGCTCAAAGCAACTTACAGCTGTAAATGCAAACATAAAAACAACCATAGTCCCAACAAATAAAATACAAATTATCAAACTAAAAAAAAGACATGGAAAACCCAGACACTCGCTTCTTGAATGCCACTTTTTTGAATTGGCAATGTGAATTGGGTGTGCAAGCCTCAGCTCTCTTCTCACCAGAGGAAACAGTGGAAATTATACAGCCACGAGAGTGGCTGTATACTATAGCCAGAATGGATATTTCACATTCCACAATGTTAAATTGAAAATACCCCCCATGCCATTCTGATGCTTCCCATAAGCTCATTTCAAAACAAAACCTTACAAAACCTTACAAAACTTATAGTCCTGACCTCAGAAATGCTTGCTTAACAAACCTCTAAATTTTCATGGTGACACACAAAACAGTCAGAGAGAATAGAGAGTTGAAAGCCTAAAGAGAGGAAAAAACCCCAGAGCCCTTTTGAACTTTTTTCTGTCAGAGTTCTTATAATCTGTTGAAATACATTAAAAAATAGCCATGTTCACAGAGTACCTGTAATCCTATTACTGACCTTGCCCCATACTCTGACCTTCACCTTCCACAGTTTAAAAGTTAAAAAAAAATGCCCGGCTGATTTTTAATTAATTTAATAAATTTTGCATTGAACTGAATGATAGTGTCGGGCATGCTCAGTAAGAACTGTCAGTGTTCTAAAAGCCAGACTCACAGCTGCTTGGCTTGCCTAATCAGGGGGCCACACCCACACCAGACTTTGATTTCACCTTAGACAGTCATAGCTTCCCCCAAAGAATCCTGGGAAGTGTAGTTTGTGAAGGATGCTGAGAGGAGACTCCTATCCCTCTGACAGAGCTCCAGTGGCCAGAGTGGTTTAACAGTCAGCTGCTCTGATTGAAAGTCTGTGAGGGGAACTGGGCACCTCCTAGCAACTCTCAGCACACTTCACAAACTACACTTCCCAGGATTCTTTGAGAGAAGCCATGACTGTCCAAAGTGAACTAAAGGCCTGGTGTGGATGTGGCCAGGGACAGCTTTGGTTTAAATTTGGGTGGGGACTACATGTGCCTGCTGTAGAATAAAAAGGTGGGGGAAACCCTGAAAAGCAATGATACTGTTCACAATGTTTTCCTTTTAGAAAGGAAAGGGGCTTCCCCTCTGCCCAGTGCCCACCCACCCACCCAATCTCCTCCCCTCCCTCTCCTCCTAACCTCCCTGCCCCTCCACTGGGTCAGTGTTGGACTACAACTTGGGAAACCAGGGTTCGAATCCCCACACAGCCATGAAGCTCACTGGGTGACCTTGGGCCAGTCACTGCCTCTCAGCCGCAGAGGAAGGCAATGGTAAAACCACTTCTGATACCGTTAACCATGAAAACCCTATTCATAGGGTCGCTATAAGTCAGAATCGACTTGAAGGCAGTCCATTTCCATTTTCAAACATGATTGCACAGAAATAAATCCCACTGAACTAAAAAAGTATGCAAATGATGAAACCCGCCCTCCTTTCTCCTCCCTTCTATCCCATCCCTCTTGCCCCATCCCTCCCCCTTCCTTTGCCCCTCCCTACCCATCCCCTTCCAATCTCCTCCTTCCCCTTCCCCCTCCTTCCCTCCCCTTCCTCCTTACAATGGTCTGTTTTACGGTTTACCTAACTTAGGCATGATTGCATGGGAGTAAATACCATTGAACTCTGTAAGCATGCAAATTATCAAACCTGCTCTCCCCTCCCCCTTCCTTTGCCAATCCGCTCCTTCCCCCTCCCCTTTCCCCATGGTCAGTTTTACCTATCCTAACCATGATTGCATAGGGGTAAATCCCATTGAACTCAGTAAGCATGCAAATAATCAGACCTGCCTTTCCCCACATTCCCCTCCCCTCTTCCTTCTTCCTCCTCCCATGCACACTCCAGCCCTCCCTCCCTCCCCCCAGTCAGTTTTACCTATCCTAAGCATAATAGCATGGGAGTAAATCCCACTGAACTCAATAAACATGCAAATAATCAAACCTGTCCTTCTCCTCCACTCCCAATCCTACCTGCTCCCATCCCCCTCCTCTCCTCTGCCCTTCCTCCTCTTCCTCCTCCTCCTCTCACCATCCCCTGTGGTCAGTTTCACCTATCCTAAGCATGATTGCAGGGGAGTAAATCCCACTGAACTCAATAGGTATGGAAATGATCAATCCATTCTCAGTACTCTTGCACAGGATCCCATTTCTTATCTCCTGGATTAAAAAACAGAGAAATTCATTAATAGGCAAAAAACCTTGTGGTTTAAGAATGTAATTATAGCCCACAGATATTTCTAGCAAATTGTGAAAAGCAGGGGAATTGGGCAGCTATAGTGAATGCACCAGGGGAGCAGGAAACCTGACCTCCTCTCTGAGATATTGTATTGCCCTACAAATATGTCAAAATGCAAACACCATTTGGGTTGGTCTTTCACAGTCCAATCCGCTTCCTGTGTAGCTTGGAAGAATTTGGTAACGTGTGCCTCTGAGCGTATGGTGAGTGGTGGCAACACCTGCAATCTGCCCAAATAATAGAAAGAAGACATGTGCTGTGCTGATCTTGTTTTAGCAGGGAGGAAGCAACATTAGTCAGACAGTTGATATAGTTCAGATGGTCACTTTAAATATGTCTGATTTACTTTGAAATTTTAGTGAAGTTTCCTATAGGAAATCATTTTCTTTTGTTTCTATTTCTGTGAATACGTGAAGTACAGCAACACTTTGCAAAATTTACACTAAAAAACCTCCAAATATAATTGTGGAATAATGACACTGACTATTCTGTAGAATAGTCTCCAGTGGACATCAGGAGTGTCTCAATTTGCACAAGATAAAACCGTGGCAGGTGAAATTTATTCTAGCAAATTTCTAGGTGTGCTTTGTGTTTTTAATTGACCATGCCCACCTTGCCTTAAATGAAGTGGTTTAAACATAGCAGGCTGAAAACATGCATCCTCTTTTTTGCAACAGCTAGAGTCATTGCTGAAGTATCAAAGTATTGTAATCAGTCTGATTTTACATCAAACTGCAGTTTCACATTCCACTGTTAATGCACCCAAAATAGAAATAGCACATAACCTCCAATTTGAAACACAAAAGGCTGTCTTCACCATCATATGACACTGACCAATAAAAAGGCTTTGAAATTCATAAAAAAATTTGACACAGATTTTTAGTATGAATTATGAGGGAAATAAAATTTTCTAGATTAGAACACAGGAAAGAAGCAAAGAAAGAAGAACACCAACAAATATATAAAAATATAATTCTCCATCTTTGGAGATGGCAGGTGTTGCCACCACTCACCATATGCTCAGGGGCACGTTACCAAATTCTTCCAAGCTACACAGGAAGTGGATTGGACTGTGAAAGACCAACCCAAATGGTGTTTGCATTTTGACCAATTTGTAGGGCAGTACAATATCTTAGAGAGGAGGTCAGGTCTCCTGCTCCTCTGGTGCATTCACTATAGCTGCGCAATTTCCCTGATTTTTAATGTTTGATAGAAATATCTGTTGGCTATAGGTATGTTCTTAAACTGCAAGGTTTTTTTGCCTATTAGTGAATTGAACCCATAATTAGAACTGAATACAAACTCAAAAATTGGTAGCAGATCTTGGTGTGGGAATCTGAGTCACCTCCCCCTAATAGATGTGAAGCAGTAAGGGTATGATTTTGAGAGCGGTATGGGGGAAGAAAAAGGGTGCTTTACTCTGTCTTACCACCTGCTGTTCCTGATTTAGTCCTCCTCACAGTAATAATAATAATAATTTAATTTTTGTGTCGCCTATCTGGCCGAAGTCACTCTAGGCGACGTACACAATTAAATTCCAGTAAAATTACAATTTAAAATACAGACCAAATACAATACAGCATCATAAAACAGTGTATAAACAACAGGCATTCAGTAATATTGATAAAGATTAGCCCACCCCAGAGGTCCCAAAAGCCTGTTCAAAAAGCCAAGTTTTTAATGTTCGGCGAAATGCATCCAGGGAGGGGGCATGTCGAAGATCGAACGGGAGGGAGTTCCAGAGAGTGGGGGCCGCCACTGAGAATGCCCTCTTCCTAGTTCCCACCAACCTAGCTGTTTTTGTTGGTGGTACTGAGAGAAGGCCCTGCGTGGCTGATCTGGTCAGGCGGCTTAATTGGTGGTACTGGAGGTGTTCCTTCAGGTAAACTGGGCCGAGACCGTATAGGGATTTAAAGGTTAATACCAACACCTTGAATTGGGCCCAGAAAACAACTGGAAGCCAGTGTAGATGAACTAACACCGGTGTAATGTGGTCACGGCGGCGGCTATTTGTGAGCAGACGAGCCGCCGCATTTTGTACCAGCTGTAATTTCCGGACCGTTTTCAAGGGTAACCCCACGTACAGTGCATTGCAGTAGTCCAATCGAGAGGTGACCAGGGCATGTACTACCAGTGGGAGCTGATGAATAGGGAGGTAGGGTTGCAGCCTCCGGATAAGATGTAGTTGATACCAAGCTGCCCGGCTCACTGCCGAAATCTGAGCCTCCATGGACAGCTTGGAATCAAGAACAACCCCAAGGCTGCGGACCTGATCCTTCAGGGGTAATCTTATCCCACGGAGTTCCAGGTCAACAATACCCAACCTTCCCCTGTCACCCACGAGTAGCACCTCGGTTTTGTCAGGATTGAGCTTCAGCCTGTTCCTTCCCATCCATCCACTCACGGATTCCAGGCACTTGGACAAGGTCTCCACAGCCAACTCTGTTGAAGATTTAAACGAGAGATAGAGCTGCGTGTCATCAGCATATTGGTGACATCGCAGCCCAAATCTCCTGATGATGACTCCCAGGGGTTTTAGATAGATGTTAAATAGCATGGGGGAGAGGATAGAACCCTGTGGCACTCCGCAAGTGAGGGGCCAAGGGTCTGAAACCTCATCCCCCAATGCTACCTGTTGATGCCTGTCAGAGAGAAAGGAACGGAACCACTGTAAAACAGTGCCTCCTATTCCCAAACCTCCCAGGCGATCCATCAGGATACCATGGTCAAAGGTATCAAAAGCCGCTGAGAGATCCAGGAGGACAAGAAAGGTGAATTCTCCCCTATCTAATGCCCTCCTCATATCATCCACCAGAGCGACCAAGGCTGTTTCAGTACCATGTCCAGTCCTGAAACCCGATTGGTATGGATCCAAATAATCACAGCTGCTTGCTCCCTCAATGTAGCAAAATGCTTCTGGAATGCTAAGGGAAAGGTGATTGGGGAAAGTGTGAGGTGGGGTGAGGATGAAGTACCCCTCTTGCCCATAATTTCAAAGCTGTTCAGTGGCAGCCCAGGTTCCTAAATCTAAATAGATTTTAAAAATGCCAGGCCTAAACTAGTGACACACATTTTCTTTGTCCTTTAGTTCAATCACTTATAAATCAGAATGGTCTTGTGTGGACAAGTTTTAAACTGATGGACTCCAAGACTCTCTTTAATATGTTTCATCTGTCGGATTCGTGATGCTTTAAAAACAAATTAAGTTTTCTCTCCCTGCAAGACATTTGGCATTTCATTTAAACTATGGCCCAACAGCAAAGCATGTCACTTATTTGAAGAACTCTGCAGCCATGGGGTCTTATCGGTAGATTTAAGAAATGGGCTATGAGGCTCATGCCAAGCTCTTGGATATAAATTCCAGATGTGAATTCAGCTATAACCCCATTCTTAGAGGATGGCCTAATTTAAATGACAGCATATAAAAAAGTACAATGTGTGCTGTTACACTCCAAAAGCTACCAGGTGCTCCTTAGTTTATATAAGCCAGCATTTTCTAGAATAACTTAATGTTGCAGTTCTTGGATGTTTGGAGAAGTATAGAAGCATTTATTCTGTGTAAAGTTTCTCAGTCAAATAGAGGACAAATTGACAAACCATCTGAAAAAAATGGCACAGTTAACCAGCGTTTGTCTTTTTAAAGAACATAGTAGATTAAAATTAATGTGAAAGCTGTATTGTTTTGGGGTAACATGGCACAGGGGATAATGGCAAATGCATGGCTGACACCATCCTTGCAATGGCCACTTACTAACTGCAGAGACTTCATGATGGTGCAGTTAATAACTATGGTTCATTATTATTGCTAGGATGGTTTCGGCTATGCATTTATTATAATGAAATACAACCTTTTTTTTAGTATTTATTTATGATAATATTTTATCTCACCTCTTGGTATCACGGCTATGCCCTAAGGTAGATAACAATGTCAATAGAAAACATTTTAAAAAAATTATAATAATCATAGAGCAACAAAAAAGTAAAAAATGTAATACAAAAGCAGTGAGAAGTACCATGAACAAACATTTAATAAAAGTGAGGAGCCATCATAACTAACAGTTATACACAGTGAACACGTTGTTAAAGAATGTGTCAAATTTCTCATTACAAGATGTTCCATAACTCAATTGCCATTCCTGAGAAGGCTTTAGCCCTTTTCTGTTTTTCAATACACATGGCTAGCCCCACCTCCTAGATGCTGACCTGCCCAATCAGTTATCTTGCTGTCTCCATGGAAGGATAGCTACACATACATACATACATAGGTCTCATTCAGGCTGATGTGGAGCACATTCGCCATGGCGTGTGGCCAACATGTGTGTTGGCAGATAAAGGACCAGGCTATCCTATGTATTCTAGAGAGTCTCTTTATATGTTTGGTACTCACAGGTATAAATGTCCCTCATGCCAACCAATTGCACCTATGGCTACATACACATCATGCATTTAAAGGACATTATGACCCCCAAAGAATCCTTGAAACTGTGGTTTACCTCTCACAAAGCTTCAATTCTCAGTACCCTTAACAACCTACAGTTCCCAAGATTCTTTGGGGAAGTTAATGTGCTTTAAATGTATGGTGTGTATGCAGCCTGTGGAATCTAAATATCACAGTACAGCTGAGTAGTGATGTCATTGCTTTGGAGTATGGATTTGCCCAGCTTGTAATGTATGGGCGCATTACAAATTTGAAGCCTTATTTCCTCTGAAAGTTCATCTCCAGCTTGTAGTGTAAAATGCAATTCTGCGCATATACAGTCGGTGTTCACCAAGCTGCTACTTTGCAGGCACGTGTGTAGAAGTTAATGTTAGCCCATTAAGTTTGACAAAACTCTTGTGGATTGCTATGAAACTACATGAACTACAAAGCCAGCTGCAGTGCAGGCATATGCCCCAAACTCTTTAGGATAAAAGATGTCTTCTTGTGAACCATGTGTCTGGACCAATCAACCAACAATGCTGCCATTTGTTTGATGAGTAACTTCTTTAAATCCATTGTTTCTTGCAAAAAAAAAAGTGCAGCTGATTTCCCCTATCAAAAATCTAAATCCCTTACTTGTTGCCAGGTTTCGAAGGGATGAGTTTGAATTTCCAAGCTATGCTCAGCTACAGTTGATGTTGGGAACTGCAATTCCCAGATGGCTCAGTGCACCATCAATAGAAACCTGAGGAGCACTCTCTGAAGATAGATGATTCCCCTTCCCCTCAAATGCCCACCAAGGCAACGCAGAAGTTGTTTCCCAGCCAACACACTGAAAACTGGAGCTTGTAAGACATTTACTTACGCACATACAGACCTTGTAGACTTTAGTTCACTTGGAGACTTGAGGCCAGTCATCACCTTTTGGCTTCACACAACTCACATGGTTGTGTTGTAAATATAGAAATGGAGAAGGATCCCTGTATATCACCCTGAGCTTGTTTTTCTTAAAAAATCAACATGCATAATAAATAGTATCAGGATTAAGATCTCAGTAGCTGAAACAGGACTTCAGCAGTAGAGAGAGATTCAAGGAATGCAGAGAAACAATTGGGATTAGACAGTATGATATGTGGCAAACAAGTGCTAGAACTGCTATTCATTTAATAATTGTGTAGACAAACACATCAATCTACACCTGCTGAAATTCTCCTTCTACACAACTATTAATGGTGTGGGACTTTGTTCGCTTTTGCAGTTGGCCACTCTGTTTTTTGTTCTCTCTCTCTCTCTTTCTGAGCAACTACTTATGTCTTCCCAGACAGAAATACTTTTTCAAGCACTCTTCCACATTCAGGCAGCAACATATTTATTCATATAGTGAGAATCTGTAAACTTCCTCATGAGAAACATCACAATCTACTGTTGAATAATGTGGGACTCTACAGGCTGAGAATGTACATACTACTGAAATCCTACATCAGGGACAGCCATCCTGGAGCCTTCAGATGATATTGGATTACTACTCCCATCATTCCTGGCCATTAGCCATCCTGGATGGAGGAAAGTTGGAGTCCAACAAGTTCTGGAGGGCACCACATTGACTACCCCTGTCCTACATAATCTGTATATTAGCCAAACCTAAAAAATTATGGATGGTATTCAATGCTTGTTCTACTCAGAGGAGATCCATTGAAATTAATAGACATGACTAACTTAATGGGACTGCTCTGAGTAGGACTTAGTTGAATACAACTCCATGGTTAAATCTATATGTTTGTGAAGCTAAGAGAAAAAGGGGCAATTGTTCAATAGGTGAAAGGAACAGAAAAGGTTGATTTAGAGCCCCCCCAAAGCCCAGACTGTTTTTATTTTTATTTTTATGGATGTATTCAGCAACATATCATTGATACAATAATAGTGCATTACTGGTGGATTTATATTGGACTGTCCACACATCATTCCACTTTATTAGTTGTTCTGCAATGCTTCCCCAGTGTTACTGCATTATTGCCATCTGGAGGGGCACTCTTGTTGTACATCTCAACAAAAGTCGGACAGAAAACAAAAACTAGAACGTTTGTGGTATGCATAGGATTTTCACATAATGTTTTGGAACATACACTGAGCGGAAATGAAGCAGTATATCTACCCTGAAACTTTTGCAGATATAAACAGTACTGAAAATTGGACCAGGAATGCACAGGAATATGGGAAGTTGACTTATATCGAGTCAAACTATTGGCCCATCTACCTCAGTATTGCTACACTGACCGGCAGTAACTCTGCAGGATTTCAGACTGGGATCTCTTGCAGCACTACTTGGAGATGCTGGGGGCTGAACCTGGGACCTTCTGCATGCAAAGCAGATGTTCTACCACTGCACTATGGCCCTTCCCCAATAAGCGCCCTGATACCATCATGAGTCTAAAAAATTATGTGTGCACAATAAAAAAGGATGTCTGGAAAGACACACTAACAAAATTAAAAATGAGAGCATAGGAAGCGGGGAAAAGCAGGAGTGGCTCAAGAAATGTTGCTGCCTGAGGCAAAGGACAAGATGTAGCTCTGACCTCATTCTATAGACATTGGTTGGACTGACAGTTGAATCCTATTTAACACTGGAAATGGGACACTACCCTCTATGATACCTCAGGGCAGCAGGTTATGCAGGGGGCACAGAGCAGGCAGTGTGGCAACATGCTCCAACAGAGAGAAATGGTTGTGGGGCTGCCACTGCACTCACACACTCCTGCATCCACCATCTTGTGTGTCACCTCACTCTGGTAGGGCCAGCCCTGGCAGCAGTAAAGGAATTATGGAATACTCTTTTAAAAATTGCTACAAAGAGGGCCAGATTTAGGGGCAGGAAGCCTAGACAGCATCTGGCTCAGGTCAGGTATGTGAGTGATGAGTACAGCTTCTTAAAGTTCAAGCTCATTGAAATATATCTTTGATCAACGATGTCGAACAGAAGTGATTGACTTTGGTTGCTATTTTATTGACTGAAAATGCATCTTATACACTGTGCTTTAGTTTGCAACGGCAAAGGTAAGAAAAGTCACAGAATGGGACAGGTGCTTATGGATTTTTTTGCTTCGTGTGCCAAAATAACTTGGCTTGCCTTGGGTACTGTTGCCCCTTGCCTTGGGGGGCAGGCAGAGCTGGCTCCAGGAATCCCAGGGCCCTTGGGCATCAGCTTGCCCTGGCCCCAGGCATGTGTGTGCATGCGTGCGCACATGAGTGCATCATACATGCACACACGCGCCTCCCCATGCCCCCACCTACCTTTCTGCTGTCTTTTACCATTGCCCTTAACGAAGATGGCAGCAGCGGTTTCCCTAACGGGATGACGCCGCCTCCACCGCCATGTTTGTTGATGGCACACACGCGTGCTACACATGCGCATCTCTGCCATCAACTAAGATGGTGGCAGGGGCTTCAGTACCTTAGGGAAACCGCGGCCCAAACCGCAGCTGCAATCTTCGTTAAGGGCAATGGTGGTAAAAGACAGCAGAAAGGTTGGTGGGAGTAGGTGGGGTGTGGGGGGCCCGTGGATCGCAGAAGGGGAGCAGAGGGGCAGCTGAGGGGCCCCCTGTAGCTCCAGGGGCTGTCGGGCCACTGCCCAACCTGGCCTCCCTTTAGAACCAGCCCTGGGGGCAGGGAAGTGCAATTTGCTACCCTACCTTAGGTGCTCTTCCAAATGAGCACTTTTGCTCTCTGCTACCACCATTTTTAGGAAGACCAATTGGGAGCCTTTGCTGGGGAGGAACTGTGTCAATGCAGACATGCTCCACAGCCACCAAATCCATCATAATATTTTACCTTCTGTATCATCTTGCCTTGCCCTGTGGGAAAGAAGCAATCCTGAATTTATTGTCTTGTCTGTACGTCCTAAATATATATAAAATTTATGGTTATCCTTTGACCTTCTCTGTTTGACACCTCTTCTGAATAAAAAGAAAGTACTACATATGCTGGAAACTAACCACAGTATCAAACACATTTAAAAATCAGCACTGGAATGTGAAAAGCAAATACTGCAGGCATGGGGAAGGGCTTGTAGCTCAGTGGCAGAGCATTTGCCTTGCATGCAAAAGGTCACAAGTTCAATCACTGGGACCTCCAGGTAGGGCTGGGAGACACCCCTGCCTGAAACCCTGGAGTTTACACTGCCAGTCTCAGTGTAAACAGTACTGAACTAGATGGACCAATGGTCTGATTCAGTATCAGGCAGCTTCCTATGTTCATTGTTTCCCTGGATTGTTTAAAGAAAACAGGCCTAACATGAAATCTGGAAAGCAATTCTTCAGTAGCCGAAGGACTTCATTAGATAAATTCAGACTTACTTTGAAGAGAATTTAGAACATTATGATTCATAAACCTAGGCGATTTTGGATTTTTTTAATTGTATTGCTTTGATCACCCTAGTTAAGAGCTGGCATTGACCTATGGATGCCAACTGACCTGGGGCTAGGGAGGAGGGAGAATATTCAAAAAAATCAAACCTGGTACTGGATACTGACTGAATTTGCTAGTTCGCTATTCCTTCGGAGTGGCACCGATCTCTTGTGATGGGCCATGGCTGTAATCAGCACAGATTTCGCGGCTGTGACTGCAATCAGCAAGAATTTCCCCCTGAAATCCACCCCCTATTTTATGTATTTTTGTTTGTAATTGTGTCAGCCACAGGATTTCCATTTGTCCATTATATATTAGGATTTTTTTTTGTTATTATCACATTATTGTTATTATCTCTTCTTCCAAAAGGTTCTTCAGGACCCCCCATTTCTTTTGTAAAACAAAGATTATTATGAACAACACACATACCATGCAGTTCAGTGCAAGTAGCAATCAATCATTCACCCTGGGAAAGAGATGGGTGTAGTGTCCTCTCCTCTATAAGATACATATCAGTGCTTCCAAACTGGCACAGACCATATCCAAAAGAGAGTAAGCCTGAGGCAAGACAGACTCAAAGGTGATTATATGCCTCATTGATATGTAAAAATAGGAAAAAACACCACATGGAATGCTGTGATCAATTCATTCACGTAAGCAATCTAAAAATTATGCAATGTTTTTCCCAATGTCAAAAACCCACGTGGAACATTGTGATCATTCATTCACATCAGTGACCTGAAAATTATGCAATGTTTTTCTCCACCACTAGAAAACTACATGGAATGCTGTCATTTACATAAGTATCTATGAAATTTCCTTAACCCCCGAAAAAACCACGCCTGCGGATTGAACTGCTGAAAAACGCGAGCAGCAGATTGGATCAGCAAGCACCAGAGAAAGCGGAAACCAAAAAAAGGATGGACCGGTAAAGAAATGACGGACTATTGAACTGCATGTAGATCAGCACCATGCAGTGAACCCCATCCCCGCCTAAGGCTGAACACCTTGGCCTGTTCTTGTGATTTTAACAGCATTTTGATGTGCAGAAATCAGTAGGGGAAGTACTTCATAGAAAAGAGCAAAACATTAGCCTTCTTCAGACCCCTCTCCCCATTTGTTCAGTGAACACGAGTGAGGACAGTGCCTCCTGATGTGCTGGCTATCCAGGTCCAAGCAGCTGCACATTCAGCAGCAATGTGAAAGAGACCCTATGTGTGACAATCATGTGAACTGGAAACCTGGCCAGTCATGATGGAGGTCTACATACATAATGCACATAGGCTTCCTTTCCAGTAGTGTAGTGGCAAATTCAGAAGTGCAGGGTCCCTTCATGATACTCACAGACACACCCCTCCCTCTTTTTTTGCTGCTGGGTTGAGAATGAGATTCTCCCACAACAGACATCCATAGGAGCCAATAAGCACAAAAGAGGAGAGTGTTAGCTACTGAAAAGAGTCTTCTCAGTGGCTGACTCACCTCCTTTCACTCTGATTGGCTCCAGTCAGCAGAAAAGGACAAGGAAACATGTTAGAAGACTCTCCTTGGTGGCTAACACACTCCCCTTTCATGATGATTGGCTCATAGGATGCTGAAGACATAGGGACCCTGCTCTAAGATCCCCTGAGACCCTGGACAACTACACCACTGTTGCTTCTACATTACTGCTGAATGTGCAGGGCTCTAGCTAGCCAGCATGTCAGGACATTCACTGAAAGCGGTGGAGGTTGCATTGTCTTACGAGGGCTATTGTCACTTGCTAATGTTTGCACATCAAGCTGGTCTTAAAGACATCAGAACAAAGGTTGGTTTAAACGCAGGCAATCTTACACAGGTAATCTTACACAGGTCAAGTTTAGCTGGTTTGGAGGCTGAGATTGTAAACTATGTTGCAATAAGTGGACCTTTTACCTGCTAAGATAAAAATTGTAAGTATTGGAGCATAAGTTTCTCAGACCTTTAGCCTTATAAATTTGGCAGATGGAGCTCCTGTTGAGCTCTTCTCTTCTCAGTGTACAAGAACCCTGTCCTCGTAGGTCAGTGAATGGCCACTATTTTTCTAGTGTCTGCAATTCCAGTTTAAGAGCATTGAGATCCCTCTTTTCATACAAGCATCAGTAGATGGTTATTTTCTGTGCTCGGATACCTGGCCTTGGGCTCTCAATAGGTTCTGCCAGCCTCAGATTGTTCTAGTACAGAATCCCACTGCTTCCAATTATGCTTCTGATTAACATGCTTGCTGCTAGATCTGCTTGCAAAGAGATACACTAATTTTGATTTCTTCTTTTTTTCTGGCATCAAAAACTAAGCCTAGAGGGTGGAAGGGGAGGGCATCATATCTATCCCTAGACAGTAAGCAGGTTGGTGTATATTCTGAGCTAATAAATTTTTAAAAATTATTATTAAAATAATTTAAAAATATAGTCTAAACCTTATACAAATGGAAAAGAAAATACAAATGCTGCAGACCATATACATTATGTAAGCTAGGCAGATTTACAGTTTCACACATGTCAAAAGAAGTGCTTTATATTTTCACTGCTCTCAAAACAGTGTGGGAAATGAAATTTATTTTGGAAGCAGCAATGAGCTGAGTTTTAAATGACTTAATAGCCTGCTTTTGAAAGCATCCAGAGTCTTTCCTCATTCTGTTTTGAATGTGGAAAAGTGGGAAGCATTTTTAGTAACTCAAGCTGTGGAAGAGATAGGGTGGCCAGATGCTCCAACACCTTTAATAGTTATGTAGGATAATGAGTTTCAGCAGGTCTAGCTTGTCCAGCCACATCTGCTGAAATTCCCATTTCTACTCAACTGTTAAAGGTGCGGAAGCTCTGTCCTAAAAGGAGACCAACTCATACTGCTCCAGATGGACTTCTCAGGGACCATGCAAAATATTCATCCATCTGTGGCTGCTACTCTCATGTGCTTGAGCTCCTTTCCTCTCCCTTATGTGCTGTTCCAATAGCATGCAGCATTAACAAGCCTGTGCCACATCCCAGCAGGTAATTGACACTGGTATTATACAGCCATGAGAGTGGCTGTATACTATAGCCAGCATGGATTGTTTGCATTCCACAGTGTTAAATCGAAAATACCCCCTATGCCATTCTGATGCTCCCCATAAGCTCATTTCAAAACAAAACCTTACAAAACTTATAATCCTGAACTCAGAAACACTTGCTTAACAACCCTCTAAATTTTCATGGCGATACACAAGACAGTCAGAAAGAAATGAGAGTTCAAAGTCTAAAAAGAGGGGGGGAAACCCAGATGCCTTTTGGAATTTTTTGTCAGAGTTCTCATAATCTGTTGAAATTCATTAAAAATCAGCCATGTTCACAGAGTACCTGTAATCCTATTACAGACCTTGCCCCATACTCTGACCTTCATTGCCTGAAGTTTAAAAGTAAAAAAAAAATGCCTGGCTGACTTTTAATTTACGAAATTTAGCATTGAACTCAATGATAAGGCCAGGCATGCTCAGTAAGAACCAACTGTCAGTGTTCTAAAAGCCTCACAGCTCCTGGGCTTGCCTAATCAGGGGGGCCACACACACACCAGACCTTTATTTCCCTTTAGACAGTCATGGCTTCCCCCAAAGGATCCTGGGAAGTGTAGTTTGTGAAGAGTGCTGACAGGAGACTCCTATTCCCCTGACAGAGCTCCAGTGGCCAGAGTGGTTTAACAGTCAGCCAATCTGATGGAAGCTCTATGAGGGGAACAGGGTACCTCCTAGCAACTCTCAGCACCCTTCACTAACTACACTTCCCAGGATTCTTTGGGAGAAGCCATGATTGTCCAAAGTGAAATAAAGATCTGATGTGGATGTGGCCAGGGACAGTTTTGGTTTAAATTTGGGTGGGAGGCTACATGGGGCGGCTCAGGACTTCATGGCCTCCATGACAACCATGGGGCTGTCTCAGGTTGTTACTGGCCCAACGCATGTGTCGGGACATACTCTTGATTTGATCTTCACCACTGGACATGGAGATGGTGATCTGGTGGTTGGGGTTTTTTCATCTACCCATTGTCATGGACAGATCACCGCTTGCTGAAGTTTAGGCTCACAGTGACCCTTTCCCTCTGCAAGGGTGGGGGACCTATTAAATTGGTCCGCCCCTGGAGACTAATGGATCCTGAGGGTTTCCAAAGGGCTCTGGGGGATTTCCCGACTGAGAAGACTGGTGCTCCTGTCGAAGCCCTGATCGGATTGTGGAATACGGAGATGACCCGGGCGGTTGACACGATCGCTCCCATGCGCCCCCTCCTATGTAGAGCTCATACAGCTCCATGGTATACCGTGGAGCTGAGAGTGATGAAGCAAGAAAGGAGGAGGCTTGAGTGCAGATGGAGGCAAACTCCTGACGAATGCAGTAATGCCTTGGTGAGTGCCTCTTCTAAGCGGTATATAGTAGCGGTGAGGGCAGCAAAAAAGAGATATTTTGCTGCCACAATTAAGGCATCTCTCTCCCGCCCGGCGGAGCTCTTTAAAATCATACGAGGGCTTTTACATTCTGGCCCTCGGGACATCATAGATTCATCTGTAGCCCGCTGTGATGAGTTCGCAAGGCACTTCCAGGATAAGATTGCATGCATTCGCCGGGACTTAGACTCCAATATTATGGCAGTGGGATCTAATGAAGCATCCAGAACACGGTGTTGTCCTTGTTTATTGGATGAGTTTCAGTCTGTACAGCTTGAGGATGTTGACAAGATCCTTGGACTGGTGCGGGCGACCACATCTGTGCTGGACCCTTGCCCCTCTTGGCTGGTGAAAGCTGGCAGAACCGGAACCGCTGGCTGGGCCAAGGAGATAATAAACGCCTCTCTGAGAGAGGGAGTGGTCCCTGACTGCCTAAAAGAGGCGGTTGTGAGACCGCTCCTGAAGAAACCCTCTTTGGACCCAGATAACCTGAACAATTATAGACCTGTGGCGAATGTTCCGTTCCTGGGCAAGGTGCTAGAACGGGTGGTTGCCGGCCAGCTCCAGGGGCTCTTGGATGACACTGATTATCTTGATCCATTTCAATCTGGTTTCAGGCCCGGTTTTGGCACCGAAACAGCCTTGGTCGCCCTGTATGATGACCTTTGTCGGGAGAGGGACAGGGGGAGTGTGACTCTGTTGATTGTCCTTGATCTCTCAGCTGCTTTTGATACCATCGACCATGGTATCCTTCTGGGAAGACTCACGGAGTTGGGAGTTGGGGGTACTGCTTGGCAGTGGCTCCACTCCTACTTGGTGGGTCGCCACCAGAAGGTAGTGCTTGGGGAACACTGCTCGATGCCCTGGACTCTCCATTGTGGAGTCCCGCAGGGATCGGTACTGTCCCCCATGCTTTTCAACATCTACATGAAGCCGCTGGGTGCGGTCATCAGGAGTTTTGGGGTGCATTGCCATCAGTACGCTGATGACACGCAGCTCTATTTCTCCTTTTCATCCTCTTCAGGTGAGGCTGTTAACGTGCTAAACCGCTGCCTGGCCGCGATAATGGACTGGATGGAAGCTAACAGACTGAAGCTCAATCCAGACAAGACCGAGACGCTGTTGGTGAGTGCCTTCTCTGCCCAGATGGAGGATGTTCATCCTGTTCTTGATGGGGTTACACTCCCCTTGAAGGAACAGGTGCGTAGCTTGGGGGTTCTTTTTGATCTTTCCTTGTCACTTGAGGCCCAGGTGGCCTCGGTGGCACGGAATGCTTTCTACCATCTTCGCCTGGTAGCCCAGCTACGTCCCTATCTGGACAGTGACGACCTCGTCTCAGTTGTTCATGCTCTGGTAACTTCTAGACTGGACTACTGCAATGCGCTCTACGTTGGGCTGCCCTTGAAGACTGTTCGGAAACTACAACTAGTCCAGAATGCAGCGGCCAGATTGCTGACGCAGACCAGAAGGTCCGCTCATATAACACCTGTTCTGGCCCATCTGCACTGGCTTCCTGTTTGTTTCTGGGCTAGATTCAAAGTGCTGGTTTTGACCTATAAAGCCCTACACGGCATGGGACCGCAATACCTGGTGGACCGCCTCTCCCAATATGAACCTACCCGGACACTGCGCTCAACATCTAAGGCCCTCCTCCGAGTGCCATCCCATCGAGAAGCTCGGAGGGTGGTGACTAGAACCAGGGCCTTTTCTGTGGTGGCCCCCGAACTGTGGAACAGCCTCCCTGATGAGGTGCGCCTGGCGCCGATGTTACTATCTTTTCAGCGCCAGGTGAAAACCTTTTTATACTCCCAGGCATTTTAATGTGTGTTTTAATGGTATTTTCATCATTATTTGTATTTTTGGATGTTGGTTCTTTTATTGTTTGTTTGTTTTGTTTTCTTGATTTATTGTATTTATATATTGCTTGTTTCTTATCTTTTTGTACACCGCCCAGAGAGCCTTCGGGCTTAGGGCGGTATATAAATTAAATAAATAAATAAATGTGCCTGCTGTAGAATAAAAAGGTGGGGGAAAACTTGAAAGCAATTATATTGTTCACAATATTTCCTTTTGGAAAGGAAAGGGGCTTCCCCTCTGCCCAGTGCCCACCCATCCAATCTCCTCCTTTCCCCTTCCTCTCCTCCTTCCTCCCTCCCCCTCCCCTTCCTGCCCTGCTCCTCCCTCCTATCCCCTCCTCTTTCCTTCACCCCTCCCTTCCCATCCCCCATCCCTTTTCAATCCCTTTCTTCCCCTTCACCCTCCCCCTGCCCCTCCTCCTTGGTCAGTTTTACCTATCCTAGGACTATGACCTGGGAGACCAGTGTTCAAATCCCCACACAGCCATGAAGCTCACTGGGTGACCTTGGCTCAGTCGCTGCCTCTCAGCCTCAGAGGAAGGCAATGGTGAACCACCTCTGAATACCGCTTACCATGAAAACCCTATGCGTAGGGTTGCCATAAGTTGGAATCGACTTGAAGGCAGTCCATTTCATATTCAAGCATGATTGCATGGGGGGAGGGGGGAGCTAGCCGCCAACAGTAATGGCAGCATAATTCTCTCTTTCTGAACACCATGAGATGCTTTAAGGCCTAGAAAGTAGTTAAAAATAGCACTTTCTGCCCATTGAGATAGCATTCAATAGGCAATGCAGCAGCAATCACAGGAGGATTGAGTGAAGATGCCATGGTTAGATATAAGCCAAGCAATCAACCAGACCACCTCCAGTCTCCTCTCAGACAGTGACTGTGGCAATATGGCATGTGGCGGCTCAAAACCCTCAAAAAGCATGAAATCGACTAGAACCACTGACAGCCCTGTTGAAATTGATGACTATGTCAAAAAGGTGAGGCAGGCACTTATGGCGGACTGGGCAATAGCATTTAAACCCTCAGAGTCTAAATTAGAGGTGGTGACTATTAACATAGCTGAGACAGCAAAAACATCACACAAAGCCAAGTCACTAAGCTTAGATAATCAATCAGAATTAGAATTCTTGAAACTGGCAGTGTATGACATCAAGTTAAAACAGGAAGAACATTTGGATCGAGACCGCCGTAGGAATTTCCGGATACATTGGATTCCTGAAAAAGAGGAAGGGGGAAGATATGGTATCTTTCCTAATCGAGTGGTTTCAAGATCTACATTTGGGAACCACCATAACTGCTAATGATATTGAGTGGGCCTATAGAGTGTCTAATCAAAGAGGGAGCTACAGTGAGTTGCCCAGAGACATAGTGCTACGATTCAAAACATTTAAGATTAAAGAGAAAATCTTTAAAGAATTATGCAATTTTAGGGAATTGAAATTTAGACAAGGAACAGTAGAAGTGTATCAGGATATATGCCCTGAAACACTCAGAAGGCACCTCTCTCTATGCCCATATACTAACGCCCTGAAAGAAGCGGAATTTTCCTATAGATGGGGGTTCCCCTTTAAACTAATTGTACCTTCAAGGGGCAAGGTCCGTATTGCAAATGAAGAACAACAAGCTGAACTTATTCTGCATGAACTGGGCATTCAACCCCCGATGAATTAAACAACAGAGCTAAGGGGCAACAAAGAAAGGAAGATGTCCTTTCATGGTCTCAACGGCACCTTCAGAGAAAGCGTAAAAAACTAGCCAGCCTGCAACTAGTACTCTTACTAACGGGAGCAGAATACAAATGCAACAACATTAAACTCACTGTTTTTTTGCTGAATCTCATAGGTGAGAGGAATGTCAATTTTAACAACTTCTACTGTCTCCCCCCCCCATCCTCTAATAGTGCCTCTAATATGATGCGGTGCATTGTTATGTGGGGCCTTGCAACACCTTGCCTTGTGTAAAGTGCCTTCATATTGGAACAGTTTCTTGCAGTTTTTTCCTGTTTAGGGGAAGTTTTCCCTGTAAAGTTAGCAAGTCATTTACAAAATTGCTCCTTATTAGACACCCTGATTATTTTAGACTTAAAACTACACCGGTTCTGGATGGTTATTTATAATAAACCACTTCATGCTATGTAACAACACACCCCTTAAGGTAGTTTCTTGGAATGTAAATGGACTCGGATCTCTAATCAAAAGAGCTCAAGTAGAAGCCAAATTAAAAGGACACTGCCCAGATATTGTGTTATTGCAGGAGACTCACCAGTCTAAAAAGGAACCTCTCCATCTTCTCCTTAAAGGCGCCTGGATTGAAGATCAGGCACCTCAAAGTCAAGAGGGGTTGCGGTGCTGATAGTGCGAAATTGTACATTTCAAATAGATTATTGCTTAGCTGATTCGGAAGGCAGATTCCTATTTGTAAAAGGCTCCCTGAGAGGTTGAACTTTCACGCTGGGCTCAATTTATGCCCCCAGTGCTGGACAATGCATTTTTCTCTAGAAAAGGCTGGACTCTCTACAGTAGGGCCCCGCTTCCCGGCGCTCCGCTTCCCGGCATTTCGCTAATGCGGTGGCTTTCCTCCCCTCTTTAAAAGCCGATTTTGCGGCATTTTGCAGCATTTTCGCAGCATTTTCGCAGCATTTTCGTGTGACGCGCCCCATTAAAGTCAATGGGGTTCTGCCTTACGGCGATTTCCACTTTAAGGCGGGGGTCCGGAAAGGAACCCGCCGTATAAGCTGGGCCCTACTGTACAGAATTTTAGGAGTGGGGCTGTTATAATTGGAGGAGACCTACATGAGAACCTGAATGCTGCTTTGGACAGGAGCAGTCAGTCAGGTCGGACTGGCTCTCAAAGCTCTCAGCTAGCAGACCTACTAGTATTTTGTCATTTGATTGGCACCTGGAGGTATAAGCATCCAGAGGGCCGTGACTACACTTACCATTCCTCCTGCTTTACAACACATTCAAGGCTCAACTACCTGTTTGTGTCAGAGGAATTGAAGTCCTGCAGGCATCCATTGGCATAATCACGCCTTTGTAGCACTAACACTGACAGAGAGCGGTACCTCCCCTCACCCTTCAGGATGGCCCTTTAATTCTGGCATGCTCAATGATGCAGTGGCCCGGGACCACCTCCGTCAAGCTGTTAATTTCTATTTTAAAGACAATAACACTCCCAATGTAACAACTAACACTTTGTGGGATGCAAAGAAGGCAGCCCTTAGAGGCCACTGCATTAACAAGGCAAGCAAATGGCAGAAAGAAAGGGAGATTGAGACAAAACAGCTACTGATAGAGATTGAACACCATGACAGTTACTGTAAGAAAACAGGCTCCCCGAGAGTATATCCTGCATAGCAAAAGGCCCAAATGGAACTGACAAAACTAGAAACTGAAAGGACTTACTCTGCCATGGCATATTTAAATAGTCGATATTATAACGCAGGGAATAAATCCTCATGTCTCCTCACTCAAGCTTTAAAATGAAGAAAGACTAGAAACCATATAGCAGGAATTCACTCAGACTCAGGGGTAATTTGCCACTCGGCACAAGATATCACTTTTCAGTTTGAAAAGTTTTACAGCAAACTATACGCATCAGACAACCCAGAGAAACAATCCATCAATGATTATCTGGCAGAATCAGAGGTGAGACCCCTATCTAAAGACCACAGTGACTTTATAGATAGTCCTATCACTGACCAGGAGGTTAATGATGCCATCAAGAGACAAACATGGTAAAGCTCTGGGTCCAGATGGATTTACAATGAGTTTTACCACAAATTTAGAACAGAACTATCTCCCTGGTTAACAAAACTTTTCAATTATATTCCAGAGGGGGGGTGAGTTACCAGGCACATGGCGAGAATCTATATTTGTAATAATCCCCAAACCAGGTAAGGACCCAACATTATTTGGGTCATATCGACCGATAGCCCTAATTAACATTGACACTAAACTACTACAGTAGGGCCCCGCTTATATGGCGGGTTCCGTTCCGGACCCCCATGTGAGGCGTCCTTCCCTGGCTCTCCCTGTCAGGTTCCTACCTGCACGTGGCTACTGCCTGTCTCTAGGCACCACCAGGGACTCCACCAGTCTGGACCGCTCTCTCTTATGGTTTCTCTCCCCGCTCTAGCACAGATCTCAACAGATCCCCCTGCTAGGCAACCACCAGTAACGTCCCAATACTAGTATTCCCAGAGACTCTGAATACTGGTATTGTTATTCTCTTCACCGCTGCCACCATTTGTTACAGTTCCCCTTCAGCCTTGGTCATTACCTTACCCTCCCTTCTGGTCTGTGAAACCCCAGCCAAGGATCAGGCCTTTGGTAAACCAAATTAAGTATTTATTAAAGATAACAAAGCTAACAAGATTAACAAGATTTCTTCTTAAGGCACATAAGCATATGGTTTTACTCAATACTAATCTGAACTCCACCCCCCTCCTTCTTCACTCTCTCCTGGCAAACAACTCTCTCAAACCCCACCAAGCAATCCACTCTTTCTCTTCTCACCCCCAGATTCCACTCTCACTCTTCCTTTTATCCATTCAGCCATTTTAAACACTCAGCCAATCATCTCGCATTCTACTGCCCATTCACTCCCCCTCCTCTTTCACTCACTTACCATGTATCTTCTAAAACAACAACACTTACCATATATACATTAATATAGGAACATCACACCCTGCCGTAAAGCAGAAATCGCCATAAGGCGGAACCCCATTGACTTTAATGGGGCACGTCGCACAAAAATGACGTGAAAATGCCGCAAAATGCCGCAAAATTGGCTTTTAAAGAGGGGAGGAAATCCGCCGCATTAGCAGAATGCCGGGAAGCGGGGCCCTACTGTAACTGGAATTATGGTACAGAGGCTTAACAAAATTATCAAAAGATATGTGGCACCAGATCAAACAGGCTTTATCCCAGGCCATAACATTGCCGACTCTATCAGTAGGGTGCTCAATGTAGTCCATGGAGTGCAGACTACTAGAAGTCCAGCAGATTTGTTCTCCCTTAATGCCTTCAAGGCATTTGACTGAATTGAATGGGTCTTTCTGAAGCAGCTCCTGGCACATTTTGGCTTTGGTAATCACTTCCTCCACCTTACAAACCAACTTTACTCAACATCAACTGCTCTTATAAGCATAAATGGCCACTCATCCTCACACACTGTTATCAACAGAGACACCTGGCAAGGTTGACCACTGTCACCCCTGCTGTTTGTCTTAGTGATCGAAGGGCTAGCCCAGCGTATATGAGTTCAGACTTTGATTATGGGAGTAATAGTAGGAGGCCGGGAGCAAAAAATCACTCTTTTTGCAATGATGTGCTCCTGATGCTGAGCAACCATTGCAACGCTAGGCATGTAAAAAAAAAATGCCGTGACAGTTCCATAGCATGGCAGGACTAGAAATTAATTGTGCTAAATCTACTGTCTTGTCATAAAATCTTCCCACCCCTGACAGAGACTGGCCCCTTAACAATTCTGGGTTTTCCCCATGTTTTGGGGGGTTCCGTTATTTGGGCATTATTCCAACCTGTGAGGTGGGCCAGCTATGGAAAAGGAACTACAGACATTTACAAAGCTCAACACGAAGAACTCTCTTAAATTGGCACCATCTTAACCTAAGCTGGCTAGACAGTGTAGCAGCAGTGAAGATGATGTTGTTACCCAAATTCCTTTTCCTTTTCCAGACCCTCCCCCTCTACACAGCTGATCAGCATTTTGCCAGATGGCAAAAGCTTCTTAATGACTACATTCATGGGGGGAAATGAAGCTGAATAAGCAGTCCTACCCTCTATAGAACCCAAACCGAAGGGGGCCTAGGGGCACCTAACTTAAAGAGCTATTATGATGCATTCCAAGTACAGTAGGGCCCTGCTTCTCGGCGCCCCACTTTTTGGTGTTCCACTAATACAGCACCAGCGAGGCAATCAACTGGAGGGGGGCTGGAGCTTCCTGTGCTCCAGCTGATCTCGCAGGAGGAGGGGAAGATCAGCTGTAGCATGCTATAGCTGATCTCCTCGGGGGCGGTCAGACTCCCACACTCCAGCTGACCATGGAGGAGAGGAAGATTAGCTGTAGTGTGCTACAGCTGATCTCCTCTTCTGGCGCGATCAGACTCCCACGCTCAAGCTGATCATGCTGGAGGAGGGGAAGATCAGCTATAGCGCACTCCAGCTGATCTCCTCCTGGGGGACGGTCAGACTCCCGCACTCCAGCTGATCATGCCACAGGAGGGGAAGACCAGCTGTAGTGTGCTACAGCTGATCTTCTCCTCCTCGGGTGCGATCAGTGGGTTAGGTTCGAGACCCCCATGCTACAGCTGATCCGCTTTTCGGTGGTTTTTGCTTTTCGGCAGGGGTCTGGAACCTAACCTGCTGTATGAGTGGGCCCTACTGTAAAACAATTAGTACACATAATTAGTACACATAATTTAGAATGCACACCTTAACATGGTGAGGGGGTTTGAGAGTGTTGAAGATGCTGAGAGCAGTGGTCAAAGCTGAGACACCAGACTAAGATGCATCCAAACTCAGAGGAAGGCAATGGTAAACCACCTCTGAATACTTCTTACCATGAAAGCCCTAAGAACAGAGTATCGAAAATGCAACACAAGATAGTGCTGGAAGATGAGACCCCCAGGTCAGAAGGCATTCATCAAGCTATTGGGGAAGAACAAAAGGACAAGTATGAGTAGCGCTGTGACTAATGATGCAGCTGGGTCAAAGCTGAAAGGAAGCCCAGAGGCTGATGCGCACAGATGCGAAAGAAGAGTCCGGAGTTGTATGACGCACACAATAGGAACATGGAATGTGAGAAGCATGAACCAGGGAAAGTTAGAAATTGTCAAGCAAGAAATGGAGTGTATCAACATTACAATACTTGGCGTGAGTGAATTAAAATGGACGGGAATGGGACATTTTCAATAAGGCAACTACAAAATATTTTATGCAGGAAATAAGAAATTAAGAAGAAATGAGGTTCTTTAATAGTGAGTAGCAAAAGCAATTAGGTGTTACTATGCAAGGTCTGAGCGATTGATTTCAATGAGATTGATATCAATGAGCGAGTGATATCAACGGGCAGCCTATTATCATAACCATCATCCAAGTCTATGCTACAACGGCAAACCCAGAAGATGAGGAATTGGAGAGATTTTACGCAGGAGTACAGGAGGAAATTGATCACACAACAAAACAAGATGTGATGATAATCATGGGGGACTGGAATGCAAAAGTAGGGAACAGAGAAGAGCTAGGAATTGTGGGGAAATGGGGCTTAGGAGACAGAAATGAAGCAAGAGAAAGACATTGAATTCTGTGAAGCCAATGATTTGTTTCTTGCCAACACATTTTTTGAGCAACCAAAAAGATGACTGTACACGTGGACATCACCAGATGGTCAATATAGGAATCAAATTGATTAAATAATTGGAAACAGAAGATGGAGAAGTTCCATATTTTCTGCAAAAACAAGACCAGGAGCAGACTGCGGTACAGATCATGAACTGGTTGTATCAAAAATCAGAGTAAATCTAAAGAAGAACATCAAAGCAATCATAATGCCAAAATACAATTTAAATAACATCCCAGAAGAATATAAAGATCAAATCAGGAACAGATTTGAGGCTTTAAACTTAGCTGACAGAGAACCAGAAGAACTATGGACGGAAGTCACAGACATTAACAGGGAAGAATGCAAAAATACCTCTTGTTAAAAAGAGAGAAAGATGTCAATGGATGACTGACGAAACTCTTAAAATGGTTAAAGAGAAAAGGAAAGCAAAAGCAAGAGAAGATAGAAACACGGTCAGAACCCTAAATGCAACAATACTGCGACTAGTACATAGGGACAAAGAGAGCTATTACAATAGTTATTGTATAGAATGTATAGAATGTATATGTACAGAAATAGAAGAGGACAACAAAAAGGGAAGAACAAGAGCCCTGTTCCAAAAGATTAGAGAAATGAAAGGGAAATTTAAACCAAGAGTAGGGATGCTGAATAATCAACAGGGGAACACATTGACTGACCAAGATGAAATAAAAGGAAGAGGAAGCAATACACTGAAGAACTCTATAAAAGAGATGCCAGGATGACAGATTCATTCATGGAGGAACCGTATGACAAAGAACCAGAAATTTTAGAAAGTGAGGTGAAAGCTGCTCTTAAAATACTTGGAAGAAACAAATCACCAGGAACAGATGGCATACCAATAGAGTTGCTACAAGCTACTGAGATTGAATCTGTCCACATTTTGACAAAAAGTTGTGGAGAAATATAGAAAACTAAACAATGGCCTACCAACTGGAAGCATTCGATATATATCCCAATTCCAAAGAAAGGGGATCCCAGGGAATGTAGTAATTATCGAACTATTGCCTTAATATCCCATGCAAGCAAAGTAATGCTCAAGATTCTACAACGAAGGCTCTTACCATATATGGAGCGAGAAATGCCAGACGTCCAAGCTGGATTTAGAAAGGGAAGAGGCACCAGAGATCATACCGCAAACATACGTTGGATAATGGAACGGACCAAGTAATTTCAGAAGGAAATCACCCTGTGCTTTATAGATTACAGCAAAGCCTTTGACTGTGTAGATCATGAGAAACTATGGAATGCTTTAAAAGAAATGGGGATGCCACAGCATCTGATTGTCCTGATGCACAACCTATACTGTGGACGAGAGGCTACTGTAAGGACAGAATATGGAGAAACCGATTGGTTCCCCATCGGAAAGGGTCTGAGACAGAGGTGTATTTTATCACCCTATTTGTTTAATCTGTACACAGAACATATACAGAAAGCAGGATTGGACCAAGATGAAGGAGGTGTGAGAACTGGAGGGAGAAATATCAATAATTTAAGATATGCAGATGATGCCATACCAGCAGAAACCAGTAATGATTTGAAACGAATGCTGATGAAAGTTAAAGAGGAAAGCACAAAAGCAGGACTACGGCTGAACATCAAAAAGACTGAAGTAATGACAACAGAAGATTTATGTAACTTTACAGTTGACAAAGAGGACATTGAACGTGTCAAGGATTATCCATAACTTGGCACAGTCATTAACCAAAATGGAGACGATGGTCAAGAAATCAGAAGAAGGCTAGGACTGGGGACGGCAGCTATGAGAGAACTAGAAAAGGTCCTCAAATGCAAAGATGTATCACTGAACACTAAAGTCAGGATCATTCAGACCATGGTATTTCCGATCTCTATGTATGGATGTGAGAGTTGGACAGTGAAAAAAGTGGATAAGAGAAAAATCAACTCATTTGAAATGTGATGTTGGAGGAGAGCTTTGTGCATACAATGGACTGTGAAAAAGACAAAGGTGTTAGAACAAATTAAAGCAGCACTGTCACTAGAAACTAAAATGATGAAACTGAGGTTATCATACTTTGTACACATCATGAGAAGACATGATTCACTAGAAAAGACAATAATCCTGGGCAAAACAGAAGGGAGTAGAAAAAGAGGAAGGCCAAGCAAGAGATGGATTGATTCCATCAAGGAAGCCACAGACCTGAACTTACAAGATCTGAACAGGGTGGTTCATGACAGATGCTCTTGGAGGTCACTAATTCATAGGGTCGCCATAAGTTGTAATCGACTTGAAGGCACATAACAACAACAACAACAGTTAAGGATAAAACAGACATCCCATGGGTACAAATAGAGGTACAGGCAACTTCAACTCCTCTATGAGCACTACCTTTCATTCCCCTTACTTGGCCCATAATTCAAGCACTCTCTAATCCATTCACCAGGACCACAATGAGGATTTGGATGAGATGGCATAAATATCTGTTGTCAAGGAATTGACCCTTGTCCTCAGCACCCCAAGCTTCTGAGAACAGTCCCAACTCCTTTGGGTTTCTGCTTCCCAGGCAAAACTCTCCCTCCTTCAGGAGTAATTTTACAGTAGTACTGTCACCACCCCTCTTCCTGGTTACTTTCTCTGAGAGAGGGGATCTCAGAGACCTATGTGAGTTCCAAGGGTATTAACCCTCATTAATCAACAGTAATCAGTAGCAAGGACTAGATTTAGAATCATTAGTTTCGAGCCAATACAAACCATTTATAAAAGGATAGTTTATTTAAAAGAAGAGAGCAGCAGTTTGATTACTCAAAGCCAATCACCCTCACCAGGCTACATGAGGTAAATTGGCATAACAAAGGTAAGAGGTTCAACACAGACAAAGAAAATAACCAAGAGCTTTCTAAGCTGAGATCCTATACTTACAGTAGAATAGCCTGGTTCCCCAATGGCTTTTCTTTTCTGTAAAACTTCAAACGAGTCAAGTAGATGGAAATAGGGAATAAAGACTGAAGGAGCATCCTTCATTTTTATGGAGTTTACCAGTCAACAAGGAGGGGGGAGGCAAATAGCCATATTCCACCGCTGCCGAGATCCACTCCTTTGAAGCCTTTGAAGATAAGAGAGCTAGACAGCCTCACCCAGGGGTCCTGATCTACAACACCCCCTCTTCCTGACTTTTGATCTCAGGAAGCCGATAAGGGATAACAGCTAAGGTTCACTTGCATCTTCTTGCAAGGTTGCAAATTGTCTGTCTGGCACTGAGCAGTGGATCTCCCCAAGTAGGGTGTCCTAGGGAACCACAGGCTCCCAGAATTCTCTCTGGTTGACCCATTTCAGCTTGGCAAGTTAGCTATTCTTGACATCTGTCTCCTGGAGAGTCACTCCTTACTCCCTTTTTACACCATAAAGATTTCTTTCATCCTGACAAAGATGCACATTTCAAAGGGTGGGAGGAGGAAGGAATATATCGAGTCCAGGATTTATTTGAAAAAGGGCACCCTATCCCAGAGACTTCACTCTGACTTAAGTGGTTTGAAAATAAATTAGGTCATTAGGTCATTTGCAAGCAAACTGGCAGACAAGGGGTTTCTCTATGCTCACTCACATATTTTGAGAATCTACGCATTAAATCTAACCCCAACCTAAAAGGGGTAGCAGCCGACATTTATAAAATCTTAATAGATAAGGCTACGGGAGGGTCAGTTGGATTAAAAGTGGCATGACAGCAGGACCTGGGTATTAAGATTGATGACGTCACATGGGAGCAGGTATGGTTGCGTCCACCCCTCAAAACAATTTCAGCTAGAATTCAAGAATCCTCTTTGAAAATGCTCTTGAGATGGCACTGGACTCCTCTCAAGCTCTCACGTATTCTCCCGAATGCCTCACCCCTATGTTGGCATGGCTGCAGAGATAAGGGCACCCTAATTCACATGTGGTGGGGGTTGTGATGTTCCTATATTAATGTATATATGGTAAGTGTTGGTTGTTTACAAGATACATGGTAAGTGGAGTGAAAGAGGGGGAGTGAATGGGCAGTAGAATGCGAGATGATTGGCTGAGTGTTTAAAATGGCTGAATGTATAAAAGGAAGAGTGAGAGTGGAATCTGGGGGGGGAGAAGAGAACTGAGTGGGTTGGTTGGTGGGGTTTAGAGAGTTGTTTACCAGGAGGGAGGTGGAGTTCGGATTAGTATTGAGTAAAACCATATGCTTATGTGCCTTAAGAAGAAATCTTGTTAATCTTGTTAGCTTTGTTATCTGTAATAAATACTTAATTTGGTTTACCAAAGGCCTGATCCTTGGCTGGGGTTTCACAGACCAGAAGGGAGGGTAAGGTAATGACCAAGGCTGAAGGGGAACTGTAACAAATGGTGGCAGTGGTGAAGAGAATAACAATACCAGTATTCAGAGTCTCTGGGAATACTAGTATTGGGATGTTACTGGTGGTTGCCTAGCAGGGGGATCTGTTGAGATCTGTGCTAGAGCGGGGAGAGAAACCATAAGAGAGAGCGGTCCAGACTGGTGGAGTCCCTGATGGTGCCTAGTGACAGGCAGTAACCACGAGCAGGTAGGAACCTGACAGGGAGAGCCAGGGAAGGACGCCTCACAGGGGTGCCCGAAGCTTTGTTCCTTCTGGAATTGGGCATTTGCCACAATCTCAAACTTCACAGCCCAGAGTCTGACTCTGGACCCCTCTTTGGCCTTGCTGTCATTAGAAAGTGCTATTAACTCAAAAGTCCACCACTAAGCATTGGTGTCGCTGTTGTTAACAGCAGCCAGAATGGAAGTAGCTAGTAAATGGAAAACAGAAGAACCCCCTTCAAAAGAAAGATGGTGGACACTGTCAGAACATTTGACCTACCATAGAAAGGTACTCCAAGAGGTAGCTAAAAGCGACAAATTCGATGTGGCATGGCTGCCCTTTATGTCCTTTGTCAATGCCAATAAACCTTTATGTAAACCCCCAAGGACTCAGATGGCAATGTGGAGGGGCTACTTTGTGTGACCTTTACCACTTTGGATTCTCAGCTTTTACTCTATATGTTGACATGTAAAAAAATGACACAATGACTGGTGTATCATGTTTTATGGTTTATTGTCACTTGACAACTTCTGTGTTTTTCTTTTCTTTTTTTTGCACATTTGAATTCAATAAAATGTAAAAAAAAGGATGATTGCATGGGAGTAAATCCCACTGAACTCAATAAGCATGCAAATGATCAAACCTCCCCTCCCCACTCCCATCACCTCCCTTTTGCCCCTTCCCTCCCCCTTTTTTCACCCCTCCTCCTCCTGTTCTAATCCCCTCCTTCCCCTTCCAATCCCCTCCTTCCCCCTCCCCTTCCAATCCCCTCCTTCCCCCTCCCCTTCCAATCCCCTCCTTCCCCCTCCCCTTCCAATCCCCTCCTTCCCCCTCCACTTCCTTCTGCTCCCCTCACCCCTTCTTTCTTCCCTCTACTCTCCCCTCCCCCTCCTCTTCCCCCATTGTCAGTTCTACCTATCCTAGTCAAATTGTGTTCGTATTTTGACAAATTTGTAAGGCATTACAGTATCTCAGAGAGGAGGTCAGGTCTCCTGCTCTCCTGGTGCATTCACTCTAGCTGCCCAATTTCCTTGCTTTTTACAGTTTGATGGAAATATCTGTTGGCTATAGGTACATTCTTAAACCACAAGGATTTTTGCCTATTAGTGAATACTATCACTGTACTGGAGCAGTGCATAGGAGAGAGGAGTTTAAAAAAGGGGTGGGGAACCCTTTTCAGGCCAAGGGCTCTATTTCTTTCCAGGAGCTGCATGCCAGAGGCAAAAGTGGGTGGAGCAATGGATGTGATTCTTACCTTTGTATAATGGGCTCTATTGCAGCCATGCAAAAGTCAGATGTTTCTGTGTGCATGCATCCATACACTTCTCCATCCTCCATCCAGGCAAGCAAGAGCAATTATTATAGTTCAAGGACATATTCCAGCTATATAAAAACACAAAGGAGAGCATGGAGCCAGGTTGGGAAGAAGGAACTTGGCATAGGGAGAGTCCTCAGGGCCGAACATACAGGCCTGGAGGGCCCCATTTGGCCTTGGCCCTGAGGTTCTCCACCTCCAGTCTAGACATTTCTTAATGTATGTGCTGATCATTAGCATGGTGAAGGGCTTTTGAGCAACAGCCATTAGTGTGGCGGGGTGGGTATGTTTGAACATGACTTCACTGCACAGCTGGTAAGAATGAAATCTGTGAGAGAGGAGAGGGGATGATGAGTTCAGGCTCAGTGCAACATACAGTCACTAGCCTTGGGAAGTGCCTCACGGTGCGTGGCCTGAGTCATCTGTTGCTCTTTCTCTCTTGGCTGCTGCCCACATGCTGCTTAGGACAAGGCAAAATCAGCATCAGTGATGGCTGGGTTGACACACAAAATTGATGCTGGTATTGGGCAGGTGCCAGAGCTGGCAAATGTGGAAGTAAAGGGGCACTTCTGAGCATCTGAGGTCAAAGACACTTTCACAGATTGCAGATGTGGCAAAGAGGCCACTGTGAAGCTTGTCCAAAGGCTGTGTCTTCACCTGGGATAGGACCCAGCCAGGCTGGATCCAAATATGTACTGCCTTTGCCTCAAAAAGGCCCTGTAGTAGAACTGGCTAAGGACATAGGAAGCTATACAAAGCCAGATCATTGGCCCACCTGGCTCAGTATTGCCTATGGTGGCTCGCAGCTCTGCAGCCTCTCTTTCAGTCAGGGAGCCTTTCTCAGCTATACTTGGAGATGCCAAGGATCCAACCTGGACCTTCTGCATGTGAAGCTGATGCTTTACTGAGCTTCAGCCCTTCCCCAAGGCTCTCAACCAGTGGACCCACCAACTTCAGGCACCATGTTTTGGGCAGGTACAATGTGTGGAATAAGCTAACCAGAAGACCAGAATATCTGGTTGGTAAGACATTATCAAGAAGTTGAGTATCATATATGTTTCTTGAAATGTTTTGGGGATTCCCTTCCCCATGCAATTCTCATTGTGGTTTTGTAGGTCATACATATTGCCTTCACATCAGATCATTGACACATCTACTAGCATTTAAAAAAAATAAGTAAGCCAATGTATTGTTGGCAATGACTATTACTGATGAGGATGTTAAAAACAACTTGGAAGACTTCCAGTTTTGCTGCAGTGTGGGGGCAGATGACTCACCAAGATAACATTTCAAGATTATTTTTAGCTAGCATCTTGAGACTTTGAAGTATATTAACAAGAGAATCCAGAGGGCAAAGATAAGTAATAATGAACCAGAAGTATTTTTGAGAAGATTTTCACTTCCGAAAACACACACACACACCTTTTTGGGGGGGTTGCACCCATTTACAAGAGAGTGCCAAATTGTTCCCAAGGGGACAGAGTACAAAAGAGAACATAGATCAAAGCTGCTTTGTCTCATCAAGTCAAGCATAGTTGTGGATGGAAATGCACATATGGATACACATCCAAATGCCCATTCAAATTCTGCCCAAGCCTTGTCATTCACATAACTACATGCAACAAGAGCTGCATCCAGGTGAATGTCTTGCCACATAATGCTGGTGGGGAACGAGACTGCCAGCATGGTGTGGCAAGGTAGGGAGTGTTGGTCCAGTTGTCTGGGTATTGGGAATTGTCATGCTCATGGATTTTGCGGCGCCTAGCAAAGGAATCTGAGGAAGAGAAAGTTCAGGGTACTTTCAAAGGGGGGGAACCATCAGTACCTTTTTCAGGACCCTTCCAGTGGGAGGATGGCTAGCATCCTTCCACTCAGGGAATGAGTCCCCTTCAGTACTTACAGAACAAGGCAAGAGCCCTTTAACCAGCCAGCCAGCTCATCTAAGGAGATCTGGTCAGCCTACATAAGGCTTGAGTTGGCTCTCCCTGTGGATACAATGTCTCCTGTAGTCATCTTAGCAGAGTTCCTTGGAACTGGTCAAGTCCATCTGACAGTTTTCCCTACAAGTCTCAAGCTCCCATGGAACTGGACTGGAATGTGTTTCTTCTTATACCCCCCCCCCAAAAAAAAACCCAGAGTGAAGGCAATGGATCCCTGGTCCCAAATCTGATTGGCTTCATGGTGCCTTAACATCATCATGTTTGTGACATAATCTCTGATTGGCTGGCATCATGCCATGAAGAAGCTATTTCCAAAAATATTATCACAGAGCAGCATCAGAACAGGGAAACAATAACAACAAACAGAATGAAAGGTGAGAGATTTTGGTGAACATTTTCATACATTCCCCTTCACCAAAATGCCCAGCACAGCAAATATCAAAGCTCATGAAAATTCAGCACGTCATTGAAAATAAATCATTTTAATAGTACACTTTTTGCCATGTTAATCTGCTTTTTCCAGATAAATCTCCTACTGGTTTGTGAAAGGTGAAATAGAGATTTTATGTATTAGCAACAGCTTCTTATGATTGAAGTTTGATTGTTCAAAGGCTTTCCTGACATTTTACTAACTTGTCTGAATTCTTTGGTGACAGATACAACATATATGTTCTCAGCAGCATAGCCAATGATATATTCTTCTCTAAAAGCTTTGCACAACAGTGTGGAGCCTGTGTGCTAGCTCACAGCTGGATCTTCTGTCAAGCCAGAGGCTTCATAAGTGCTATATATTTAAAGTAGTATCATATTACATATTATATTAAACAGTCATGGCTTCTCCCAGAGAATTCTGAGAACTGTAGTTTGTTAAGGATGCTGAGAGTTGTTAGGAGTTATAAGTCCCAGAGATCCTGGGAAGAGATACTGATTTTTAAACCACTCTGAGAATTGTAGCTCTATGAAGTTAATAGGGGTCCCCTAACAACTCTGAGCACCCTTTACAAATTACAGTTTCCAGGATTCTTTGTGGGAAGTCATTACTGTTTAAAGTGCTGCTTTAAATATATAGTGCAGATGAGCCCAGAGTGAAAATGGAAGTAATACTATGTTCCTTCTTTCTGGACTGAGCCACCCATACTTGATCCTGCTAGCTTTCAGCCTGCTGTTTTAATGGAAGGGATCAGTAGGGCTACTTCCAGGGTTTGATAGCTTTCCCCACCAAAGTGGCCCATCCAACATCAGTGGATAGAGGGAGGCTGCAAGCTATCTGCCATATTAATTATTAGTTCCCATGAAGTAGCATCACACCATGCCACAATGACATGGCGTGATGCTACTTCATGGGAACATGAAAATTCCAAGGGGACCATTTTATTTTGCCACAATGCCCCATAATGGTTTTGTATAGGGGGGCATGGGGGGCATTCAAATGTCAAATGGCTTGCAGCTTTGGGTGCCTATGTGCTGGAGTCCTGGCAGCTGCTTGAGGATGGTAGGTGCGGCTTGCACATTTCAAGCACACGGAATCAGCACATCTGATGCTATCTGGGAACACATATGTAACTCAGTGCTCATGCATGTTTACATGGTTGTAAATGTCACTGAGTTGAATGCGACTTCTAATGAAGTTGGATTTCAGCAACAGTCACCTATGAGGTTGGCCAATGTACAGGTAAAATGGGACTTTCACCTGAGACACTGTCATGTAGACAGTGTTGAACATCCTGCTGCAAGGGGCCAATCGCATACAACATTACTGCAACTGCAACTGAAGAAAATAATGTGCTAACAGAAAAGTTTACAGGTGGACAGCCGACCAAATGGAGAACTGGAATCATGCAGAATTAAGCTGGTGTGTGCTTGGAACTGACTCTATCAGAACTATTTCATATCCATTTAGGCCTGTATTTACCAATTACTTTCAAGGAACTCCCCCATGCATATGGCTATTATCATGCCATGTCAAGAGACGAGAGCTTCTGTGTAAATCTCAGTTTTTGTGTGTGTTTACCTTTCAGTTCTAACAATGAAACATTTTATTTCTTGCACAGATTGCTCAACAATAGTTTGTTTGTCATTGTTTTTGGCAAGACAAGGAGGCACAATCTGAGTTTCTGTTCATATCAGCAAATGCAGTTATTTTATAGAGGCTGGCTCAGAATGCAGTACTGTCTGTGTTTCTCAGTAGCTGTGATACAAACAGAGCCATCATATCAGAGAAGAATGCTGCTCAAACACATTCACCTCTGCACCTGCACGTTTTTTTAAAAATATAAAGTCTCAGTTCTTTTGTCCTGTTGCACCTGAAGAATGTGTGCATGTCAGCATGAAATCTGCAACACAGCACAATGATTCCACTGTATCACTAGATAGAAGCTACATCATATGCATAAACAGGAACAGTTGTGTCTTTCACAGTGCTGGCCCAAGACATTTTGCTGCTGAAAGTGAAGCCCAAATGATACCTGCCTCCTGCTAGGGCTAACATTTTTAAAAGTCTTGCTGCACCATTCAGACATCAATTCTTGCTTTATCTTCTTCAACCCACATGCAGACACTGCAGGGCTGGCCCTACCATTAGGCAGAGTGAGGCAGATGCCTCCGGGCAGTAGATTTCGAGTGTCGGGAAGCACAGCAAATTGTTAGTTCTTTAATTTACGACTCTATCTTTACTCCCAAAGAGAGGCACTTGCAGGATTTTCTGCCTCACACGCCAGAACAACTTGACCAACTGTGAGTACATTACACCTCGACTTGAGGGGAGGGCTTCCATTGCTTTTCTGTCTAAGGCAGAAAAAGCATCTTCACATTCTGCCCTATTACTTAATGGGGTGGCAAGTCTGTGCCTGGGCTGTAGTGATCCAGATTCAGGTGCCTGAGTGCTCTACCACTCCTCTACCAAAAAGAAAAAGATCCCTTCACATAGAAAACTAGATGCCAGAGAGAAGAGTCCTTGCCTGGTGTTCTCCATGAAATGCTAGTTTTTAATGCATTTCCAATTCATGCGCTACATACTAGAAAGGTACATTATTATCATCATCCTGCACTGAGCAGTGGATTGGACTCGATGGCCTTATAGACACCTTCCAACTCTTACTATTCTATGATCTTCATCCTTATCATTATTATTACATTTATTACCTGCCCTTCACCAGTAGGTCCCAGGGAGGGTCACAACAATATAAAATACATTTAAATAATTTAAAATTCACAATTAGAGAGGGTCCTAATGTATTAGGGTTTTCAGGTTCAGAGCCTGAGACTGATCCTGTATGTTTAGGAGAAGAGAAAGTCAGCCAAGTGCAGGTGTTCTTGCAACACTGTAATGAGAAAAACCACAAGGTGGAATTCTCCCTTCCCCCTGCACAACTTTTAAAGATACAGAAGACCTCTTGGAGGCCGGGCCTGGCAACCAAAAGGTCTTCTGTATCTTTAAAAGTTGTGCAGGGGGAAGGGAGAATTTCACCTTGAGTTTTTTCCCATTACAGAGTTGCAAGAACACCTGCACTTGGCTGACTTTCTCTTCTCCTAAAGATACAGGATCGGTCTCAGGCCCTGAGCCTGACCAGGGTGTTCATCCTTTGAACACTGAGTATCCCAACTGCAAAAGTATCTGCCTTTTCCAGGGACAGTGACTTCACTCTTTTCAGACTCAGTAGCTATATTACACAGCACTGAATGAAGGCCATGGGAAGATGCCAATGGGGATTTGACCTCACAGGTCCTCTGGAAAGTGAGGACGTCCTCACAGAAGCATTGAGCTGGGAAGGAAGCTGACTCCTACTGCGTCAGACCTTTGGTCTATCTAACTCAGTATTGTCTACACTGACTGGCAGTGGATCTCCAGGGTTTCATTCCCTGCCCTCCGTGGACTGAACCTGGGACCTTCTGCATGCACAACCAATGCTCTACCACTCAGCTACAGCCCCTTCCCCAAAGTTGGGGAAATAGCCTAGATTGTATCTATTTTTCAGTATTTGAATTCAGAGTCCACTAGCTCAATGGATCAAGGGTACATGGCTAGTTTTTAGACCAAGGACTGAATTGTGCTGTGATTGGATGCTGAGATACACCATATCCTCTGTTCTGTCATGGCAACACGGGTGGGGCAATCACTGACTTCAATGGGGGAAAATTTTCTTACACTCACTTGGGACTTTTATAAAGTCTTGGATGAGACCGATTATCTGGATCCGTTTCAATCCGGTTTTAGGCCTGGTTTTGGCACTGAAACAGCCTTGGTCGCCCTGTATGATGACCTTTGTCGGGAGAGGGACAGAGGGAGTGTGACTCTGTTGATTCTCCTTGATCTCTCAGCGGCGTTTGATACCATCGACCATGGTATCCTTCTGGGGAGACTCGCGGAGTTGGGAGTTGGAGGCACTGCTTGGCAGTGGTTCCGCTCCTACTTGGCGGATCGTCACCAGAAGGTAGTACTTGGGGAACATTGCTCAACTCCTTGGACTCTCCATTGTGGAGTCCCTCAGGGGTCGGTTTTGTCCCCCATGCTTTTCAACATCTACATGCAGCCTCTGGGTGCCGTCATCAGGAGTTTTGGAGTGCGTTGCCATCAGTACGCTGATGACACGCAGCTCTATTTCTCCTTTTCATCTTCTACAGGTGAGTCTGTGGATGTGCTGAATCACTGCCTGACCGTGATAATGGACTGGATGAGAGCTAATAAACTGAGACTCAATCCAGACAAGACTGAGACACTGTTGGTGAATGCCTTCCCTGCCCAGATGGTGGATGCTTACCCTGTTCTAGATGGGGTTACACTCCCCTTGAAGGAACAGGTTCGTAGTCTTGGGGTTCTTTTCGATCCTTCCTTGTCTCTGGAGGCGCAAGTGGCCACGGTGGCAAGGAATGCATTCTACCACCTTCGGTTGGTAGCCCAGCTACGCCCCTATCTGGACAGGGATGACCTCGCCTCAGTTGTTCATGCTCTGGTAACTTCTAGGTTGGATTACTGTAATGCGCTCTACGTAGGGCTGCCCTTGAAGACAGTTCGGAAGCTTCAGCTAGTGCAAAACGCAGCAGCCAGACTGCTGACGAGGACCAGCCGGTCAGCGCATATAACACCTGTTCTGGCCCGTTTGCACTGGCTACCTATTTGCTTCCGAGCCAGATTCAAGGTGCTGGTTTTGACCTATAAAGCCTTACACGGCGTGGGACCGCAGTATCTTGTGGAACGCCTCTCCCGCTATGAACCGACCCGGTCACTTCGCTCAGCGTCTAAGGCCCTCCTCCGGGTACCAACCCATCGGGAAGCCCGGAGGACAGTTACTCAATCTAGGGCCTTTTCTGTAGTGGCCCCCGAATTGTGGAATAGCCTCCCCGAAGAAATACGCCTGGCGCCGACGCTTCTATCTTTTCGGCGCCAGGTTAAGACCTGGCTATGCTCCCAGGCATTTTAAAGCGTTTAATGTTACAATTTTAAATCTCTTTGTTTCAGTTTATTTATTGTGATATTTTGTATTTCTGTACTTTTAATCTTTTGTACACCGCCCAGAGAGCTATTCGCTATGGGCGGTTTAAAAATGAAATAAAATAAAATAAATAAATAAAGTTGTATCATTGATGGGAGCACAGCTGTGGATTGAAAGAATACAGCATAAGTGTGCTCCTCCCTTGTGAGGTCCACATCCTGCTACAACATCACACCTTTTAGCTGCCATATCCTCACCAGCAAAATAGCTCTGCAGGCAGAGTGTTCCACTTGCATATCTGAGGTGTTCTGCTGGAATATCTGTCATGGTGGTGGTACATATGGTATTCTGCCAGTGGGACAGAGCTTCCGCCAAATTTATAATAACCCCTCAGCTGGAGTAACCAAGGTATATAGGATAGCTCTATAAAGTAGCCAAAGGCCAAACTACATATATAAATAAATGTCTGCCCACAATTCCTCTGAATTTCTCGGTAATGTTTAGTTAGTGTTCTGTGTTTCCTCATTTCCTGTAAATGGCAGCCAATGAAGTGCTGGGGGGGGTGGAGAGCAGGGAAATGATAAGTATGGTGAAATAATTTCATATGTTTGATTTGGTTTAACATTATTGGAAGACACAAAGAGGATATGTGGGTTGGTGGCAGCCATGGTAATATGTAGTCACAACCAAATAGAGGGCTGTTGGGCATGGAACTTAAGCTCGTGTGTGTGTGTTATGTGTCTTCAAGTCGATTACAACTTATGGTGACCCTATGAATCAGTGACCTCCAATAGCATCTGTTATAAACCACCCTGTTCAGATCTTGTAAGTTCAGGTCTGTGGCTTCCTTTATGGAATCAATCCATCTTTTGTTTGGTCTTTCTCTTTTTCTACTCCCTTCTGTTTTTCCCCAGCATTATTGTCTTTTCTATTGGATCATGTCTTCTCATGATGTGTACAAAGTATGATAACCTCAGATTCATCATTTTAGCTTCTAGTGATAGTTCTGGTTTGTCTGCTTTATTCACTGTTCAACTTTCACATCCATACATAGAGCTTGGGAATACCATGGTCTGAATGATCCTGACTTTAGTGTTCAGTGATACATCTTTGCATTTGAGGACCTAGTTTTCTCATAGCTACCCAGTCCTTCCCAGTTCTAGGTATTGAAAATCCTTGACAAGTTCAGTGTTTTCACAGTTGACTTTAAAGTTACATAAATCTTCTGTTGTCATTACTTTAGTCTTTTTGACATTCAGCTGTAGTCCTGCTGTTGTGCTTTCCTCTTTAACTTTCATCAGCATTCATTTCAAATCATTACTGGTTTCTGCTAAATCATTACTGGTTTCTTAAACTCATAGGGGGCCTCAAATCCAGACATTTGTGGGGTTTTAATTTTTTTTTTAAAGTTTCAGAGCTTGTTTTTATGTGTATTGGACCAAGACGTGACATACTCTCTCAGCTTACAACTGCAATTTAAGCAAGCATGAAATGTGATTTGGTAAACGACTTTTTTTTGTTAACTGATACAGATTTTGTCATATAAAAGAGTTTAAAATGCTCACAAATATTAGTAAAGATATATTGGTTCTGATGGCACAAAATTAGACTGTGATGAATGGGTCCTCTGGGGGCCTCAAAAGCTGAAACTGGCCCGGGCATCTCTGGACCTCTGAGAGAGCCTGTGTGTAGTTTGGGCCTAAAATGAATAAAGAGTGCAAGGTAGATAATCTCCCTCTTATGAGGCAACAGGTTTCTACATACAGGTTAAGTTGATGTGTGAAGAAGAAAATGCAATATCTAGCAATTAAAAAGGAACACACACTGCACTACACTATGTGCACTATCTGACACCAGGGCATTTCTAAAGGAATTGTTACTGGATGTCCATGAACGATGTACAAGCCCTGACATTTTGGATTCAGGCAAAAGTGGTCCAAACAAACAGAATGTGAAAACAGCCTTGCAAATGCATTTACATAAGTTACTACCCTAGCAAAAGTCTTACTAGTCTGCCCATCCACCAGTAAATACATGAATCAAAAAGCAAATTAAAATTAAAAACTTACAATCCATGCCCTGCTGTAGCAGAATTCTTATGAAAAAAGAATGAAGAGAAAGAAAACTAGACATCACTGTGTACAGGGAGAGATATTTTGTTAAGAGGTTTTTCAGAAAGACTGGTGGATTGTAATAACTCTAAGAATTATTGTGTAATGTGCCCCTATGGTCTACTGTTTCTATTTTAATTTACTAAAATGTCATACCTCCAGTCAGTGTTTCAGTGGCTTCCAATCTGAAATTGTGTTCTTGGTTCATTGATTGCATTTTATATGTCCATTTGTGTCCACTGTGTGTCCAAAAGCTAGGACTGGGTGTCCACTTGGACACACAACTATTACTTAAAAAATGCCTTGCCTGATACATTATCTGTGCCATTAGTCTGACAGCAGTGCTGTTCACCCATGGGGAGAAACAGGCCCTGCACTCAGCATAGGGACACTTCTTTTCAAAGTCCCCTAATTACCTATTGGTGCTGTCATTGGACGGTGCCAGCTAGAGAGATGGGAGAAGCTCTCTAAGCACAGGGTACTGTTGACCTCGTGACTGTTTACAAACTATTTTTTTTTCATGCTTGGCATTGTATCCCCAGACCCAATCTTTAGTGTTTGTTGCTGCTATTGTTAGCCTATCATTCATGACTATTACGTTAATCATCTCTTCTTCTGAAGGACAGCACATTATGACTCAACCTCAGCATAGCAGACATTTAGATGCTGCCGTTGTGAATATTCTCTTGACAACAGATGCTCAAGAGAAGCTAAATAAAGGTTCAAAGGCTTATCTGTGCTCTTGAAGAAATCTGTGCATTTTTGACTGCCACTGTAATTAGCTGGGGTTTTTTTGAAGAAAGGTTTTTGCATTTCATTAAGATTTCCTTCAAACCACTATTAACATTTATTGGTTTGCTTTTGGATAAGCCCAGACAGGATGTGCCCCCCTTTTGTTACTGAGTTTTATACTATCCTATCTTCAGTGGTTAAATCCTGTGGCTATAGCATGTATTGTCACAAGAGATGAAGTGGCAGAGCAATCTAGACTACAGGAAGCCAGCCAGTGTAACTTATATCTGCTCCAAATTCTGTTCAGGAGTGGGGCCAGTGCTGGCAGAGGGAAAACAAGCCTTTAAAATGGAGCTTGACTTACATCACCCTTTTTGCCTGCGTAACTTCCGCTGGGTTGCTAGGTCACAGGACTGAGCTGAACTGTGTTTGAAATAGGGATAAGTCTCCCCTTGCCATGTCCCACCCCCTTTTTCAGGACTTACCCTGGTCTCGGCTTAGCTGTTTATCCAGGCCTTTTAAATAACTTGGAAAATATAGAATTTTTAAAAATCTGTTTTAATTTTGAGGGTGCTATGAATTCTGCTTTTTAAAAAAGTTTTGTATTCCTCCAGTTTTTACTAGGGCTGTGTATGCAGTAGTGTAGCAACAAATTCAGAAGTGCAGGGTCCCTTCATGGTGCTCATAGCCACACCCCTCCCTCTTTTTTTGCTGCTGGGTTGAGAATGAGATTCTTCCACAACAACAGACATCCATAGGAGCCAACAAGCACACAAGAGGAGAGTGTTAGCTACTGAAAAGAGTCTTCTCAGTGGCTGACGCACCTCCTTTCACTCTGATTGACCCCAGTCAGCAGAAAAGGACAAGGAAGCACATTAGAAGACCCTTCTTGGTGGCTAGCAGACTCCCCTTTCATGCTGATTGGCTCATAGGGTGCTGGAGACATAGGGACCCTGCTCCCCAAAAGGTAAGGGGTCTAAGACCCCAAGAACCTGGATGACCACACCACTGTGTGTATGCCCCCCCAATCCATTTTGGGGTCCAATCTGACACTTCAGATCAGCTTAAGTTAATGATTAAATTAAACTGGCATAAGTTACCAGTTTCAAACTCTGTTGAGGAGCCAGAGCCTAGCAGAGGGAAAACAAGACTTTAAAACAGAGTTTGACTTGCACCACCTTTTTGCTGACATATGTTCCGCCAGGTTGCCAGCTAATGTGACTAAGTTGAAAGAGCTGTAGAACACATGTAAATCTCTCCCTGCCCCGCCCTGCAGCTATGATTCCATGGGAGTACATCCCACTGAACTCAATAAGCATGCCAATGATCAGACCTGCCTTTCCCCTCCTTCCCCTCTCCTCTCCCTTCCTCCTCCCTTCTTCCACTCCTCCTCTCTTCCTCCTCCCCTGCCCACTCCAGGCCTTCTTCCCTCCCCATGGTCAGTTTTACCTATCCTAAGCATGATTGCATGGGAGTAAATCCCACTGAACTCAATAAACATGCAAATGATCAAACCTGCCCTCCTCCTCCCACTTCTGCCTGCTCCTCTATGCCTCCTTCCCTTCAAATCCCCTGTGGTCAGTTTCAGTGGCGTGTAACTCATGGTGTCGCCCCCATGGTCCCGTACCAGACCATACAGAATCCTTAGCAATGTTTTTTGTACTAATGTTACTCGTAAATCGTAATTCCCATATATCACTGAATGCAATGGCAATAGTATTGACATAAACAACTAGCAAAATTAAAATAACACCTTTAAATTACAGTATCATATGCACAGCCTAAATGTATTTACATTAATACATAGTTTCATGTGGTTAAAGTGAAAATTCGGTAAGAAAACAATAGAATTCAAAGTAAAAACATTTAAGAACTACATCAAAATTATGTTCATTTTAACACAAACACAATTCCTTGTTATGTTTACTCAGAAGTCCCATTAATTTACAGCACAATCCTAACCATGTCTACTCAAAAGTAAGTCCTAATGAATTCAATGGGTTTCCTCCAGATACATGGGATCAGCATTCCTTTACTCCCAGAAAAGCAAGTATTGGATTAAAGCTTTCATATTGGAAAGGTTTTCAAAGCACTGCCCTCTCCAATAGCCCAGGGTCTGACTGCGTGCTACACACAAGAGAAAAAAAAACTTTAACCCATATTCTTATTATGTGGCCCTGGGAAGATCTATTGCCTTGTTAAGCTGAGTTGGGACTCTGAAAAATGCTTGTCAAAGTTGACTTTGAAAACTGGGCAGCACTGTTCCTTCCCACTATACAACCCATGTGTCTGCTGGTATAGTAGGTCAGAGAGCTCTCAAACACTACAACAGCCTTCCCCCACTTGATGCCCTCCAGATTTTTTTGCACTACAGCCATGGTGGCTGGGGCTGATGGACAACACAGAGATCAAGTGAAGTCTCTGTGTTTTCCCAGCTCAAGACCAGACTAACCAAGGCTAGCTCCTGGGCTGTTGCTCTCCTACCTACAAGATGATCTCCACCCAGGTGAGCAAGGGAGGCCTAACCCCTCCTGAAAGGGCATTGGCAGCCAGCTGTTCCTATGGCAATATGACCAACTCTTTAGTCATACAGATGGGATGCTTCTTGACCAGAGCTTGGAAGATTACTTTTAAAAAGTAATAAATTACAGTTACAGTTACATGGCCCAAAAAGTAGTAATTACCGTTACAATTACAATTGCTCTGAAAGCAGCTGATTACTTTACTTTTCCTCCAAAGTAATCACTACAATTACATTTCAGTTACTTTAAAAAATGGCTATAAGGTGCTGGCCTTGGCTGCTGCACATCTAAGTAGCCTAAAACAACATTAAAAATAAACAAACACATACAGAGGTAATTATTTTTATTCATAAGATAGCAATGGTGGTCTCTCCGCTGGTAAGGGTGGTGGGGAGGGAGTCTGAGGCCACTACTCAGATCTTTGCATGTCAAATCAAGTACAACCCCCCCACTCAGCCAGCCAGCATAATCTCTCTCACTTAACCACCTCCCAGACCCTGCCCTGCCACCAACTAAGGGACACTCACTCAAGCCAACATTTTCCCCTGAGATGCAAAAAAGTTAAAATACTGCAAATGCAGCACAGTAGCCAGAGAGGGTGGTGGAGGCCGCTTTGTGTGCCAAGTGCAAACACAGTATTCTCTCTCTCTCTCTCTCTCACTCACACTCACACATGCACACGTCATCTTTCACCTCCACAGTTCTTTATCTCCATTCTGCTGCTGCCTCCTTCTCCTCTTTTATCCATGTTCTTGACCTCTGGATCCTTTTCCCCTCCACTCCATTCTTCACTATCACTATCCATTTTTAAAAACAATTGTTTTCTCCACTCCACCCCATCTCACTCTCCACCTCCTCCCTTGTCGCCTCCTGCCCATCCACAGAGCATGAGGAAAGAGCAACATTGCACAGAAGCCCAGTTTGAGGCACATGATTTTCATCCACAAATCAGAGGAGCAGAAGACTTCCCCTGCCCCCCCAAGTAATTCCCAAAAGTAATTCTGGAAACGTTACAATTACTCCACAAAAGTAGTAAAATTACTCCTAGTTCTATTACAATCAAAATGTAAAGGAATTACCCACTCTTTACTCAAAAAAGTAATGAATTACAAGTAATTTGTTACTTGTAACTAGCTACTTCCAAGCTCTGTTCTTGACAGACTTGGCCAGAGCTATTACCTTAACAAAAATACTGGTTTGGCCAAGGCAGCAGGTTCCTTCTGCTACAGATTCCAACCTTACAGATACAGAATCACAGGCTTGGAGGGGACCCAAACACACCATCCAGTCATCATACTAGCCTATCCAGCTACACAGAGAGGGGGGTTGTCAATGGGTTATCATAGGGAGCAGCTAAAAGTGCTCATTGACCCATGCACCAGCTATGTCACTGGCCCTGATTGGCTCAGCTATGCCTGGTGTGGGATCACCCCAACTTTCCTAGCATGACATATACTGAATTTGAACCTGGGATGCTTGCATGTAAAATATGAGCTGTTCCACCTCTCTAGGGATTCTCCTGCAGCCCCTATGGTCCTAGCATCTATGACTAGGTCTTGTGGCTGGATGAAAACAAATGCCCCATCATAAGTCTGCTGCTGTGGCTGAGTGATTAGGGAATGCTCTGTGGAGCTTGTAGTGTGGGTTCAAGCCCTTGAAGGGCCCTCTATTTTGCCTCTGACATTGTTTTTGCCAGGTGCATAAAGTGTGCATTTTTCCCCATCTCTTTTTTGGGGGGGGGGGTCAAGTTGGGATTTCCACCTGACAAAACACTCTGGAAAGACATCCTGGAGAGAATGCTTTCTCCAGAGGGGCATATACCTGTCACCTACCTTGACATCCTTCTAGTGCCAAGTAAATATGTTTTATTTTCACAGGCTTTTGATTTCTAACTTTATTCTTTGATTAAATTATTCTGACTGCTGATTTTACCCTGCCATTATTTTGTTTTGGTTTTACTTTTTGAAACAATCGTTTTAAGTTTTTATTACTTGCATCACTTCATAGATTTCTATTACCATCATGGGAATGTTTGACACAGAATGGCAGGATGCATTCTTAAATAACTCCTCTACTACATTGTTCATCAAGAAAAAACTAAAATATGGAACATGACACAAACCTTCCCAAAAGGTTGAGCAGTGTAGCATAGTTTCTGTTCATGTGACAAACCATTAGCTAATGTGTGCATGCACACACAGATAAAGCGCCATTGCAAGGTGGGGGGGGCAACAGAGTAGGCAAGTGTTCCTCTATAATCAGTTTATGCCACAAGAGTTCAGACCAAAATATGAGAACAGGTCAACTTGCAGATTTTGGAAAGGACCTGACCTAGGTTATTAAAATGTCTTATATGAAGTCCCTGTTTCCCTAATCCAACAGGCACCTTAATCTCATCAAATTAGCAGTTACAAGGAAAACCTATTACATTTATAACCACACTGGATCTGAATGTCCTGTTATGCACATTTTTGTTCTGTAAGCAGACCTACTCACAGTCTACTATAGTGTAAAATGTACCTTAATGAATGAATTACTCTACTTGCCACATTGCAAAATACAAAAAAAATAGGTGACGCTTTGCATAAGAATTTTTGCACAATCATACATGGTTCTAATATATGCACCTACTAAGCCAGGGATCTTTGGGTCTACAATGTTTCCAGCACTAATTTCAGAATAAAAAGAAACTTCTATGATACACACTGTTCCATACACTATTCTGATTCATTGGGTGTTTGTTTTTAATTGGAAATCAGTATCGCCTGGATTAATTTCTGGTTTTACTAGAAATCTGCTTTATAGCCCACTCCATTATATAAAAAAATCAACTCACTACACATGCACCACTTCTAGGACCATGCAGCCGTTGCAAATTATCGCAGGCACTTCAATTCCGGCAGTCACTTCCTAGTTCCTCTGTACACGTGTCTCTCAAACAGACGTGGCTCCACCTACTATTTCCTCTTCAGCCACTAGCAACCCAGTCTGGAGGTGCAGTGTAGATCCTGCGGTCCGAGCTGAGGAGAGAGCAAGAGGCAAATGGAGCGTCATGCCAGGAGGAGGGGCAGAGCCATGCTCGGAATGTTCAGCTGCCTGCCCCACTTTCTTGTGCCTAGGGGCGGCTCTGGGTGTCACCCCCTCTCATGGTGTCACCTGGTGCGGTCCGCACCCCCCACACCTGCCTAGTGATGCCGCTGGCTAAAAGATGGTGTTCCCAGGTCCATTTGAAGTGACGGAATCGTTCCTTCTCACCTGCTTAGGGAGCCTGGGTAGGGAACATTTAATCTAGCCTACTTGCTTCTGGCAAGAAGGGCGTAAGTGCCCTCAGGCCAGGCCAGTCACCAGAACTCCATTGCATGGAGAGGGGACCCTAGTGTGGCGATGCTGGATAGGAGCACTCTGGATGGATACCCCTGAGGGCTGCAATTCTAAGCCCACTTACTAAGGGGCTAAGCCCTATAGAACTCAATACGACTTCTGAGTAGTTATGGTTGGGTTTAGGGTTACCAGGTGTCCAGTTTTTGGCCAGATACTCCAGTTTCTGGGGGTTCGCTCCGGCTCTCCGGCTGACCCACCTTAATCTCCTGACTCTCGGCTTCAATTTTTAAAAAAATTAAGTTTCTAGGTGGTCTGGTTCCCAAGATATACAGCAAAACATCAGCCCCCCCAACTGTTAAATCTGTCTAACATATCTGTTATAGCAGCTCGTAACATTAACCCCGTCCTTTCAGGACTGTAGCCAATAAGTGAAGCCAGGGTTGTGATTTGTTGACCCAGGCAGTGCATAGACTTCATTGCAATGTCAGAAAATTGTGTTTATGAGACTTTCAGTTTGAGTAAGTAAGTATATGGCTTTCAGTTTTTCCCCCTCTTGTGTGCAAGAGTCAGACCCTGGGCTGTTGAAGAGGGCAGTCCTTTGAAAACCTTCGCAATATGAAAGTATTTAATCCAATACTTGCTTTTCTGGGAGTAAAGCAATGCTAATCCCATGTACCTGGAGTAAACCCCATTGAATTCAATAGGAGTTACTTTTGAGTAGACATGGTTACGATTGTGCTGTAAATTAATGGGACTTTTGAGTAAACATAGCAAAGAACTGTGTTTGTGTTGTAAATCTTTCTCTCCCCCTCCAATCCTATTTTTAAAATAATTAGGCAGGGCTTACTTAGGTATCACAGTTTTTCTTATGTAGGAAACGAATACTGATTTTTTAAAAAAATGTTCTGCAATGACCAACTGGTTTGAAAACAAACTATTATATGGGGTGTATTTTTATACCTGCAAGTGTCTGTGTGTGTGTGTGTGTGTGTATGGAGTCTTTCTAACAACCCTGTGAGGTAGGGTTGGTGACTGGAAACGTAGGCAGCTCACATTAAGAAATAAATCCCTTTAAAATCCAATAAAACAAGCATAAATAGTTGCAAAACAGCTTAAAGAGGCATGATTCTGAATTTTGGGTTGGTTGAATGAAGTTACTTTATTTTTTAAAAATATTTTTATTAAATTTTCACAAAGGACAACATATAGCTAGTTGTATTAACTTGTACAAACTTCTCTAAGGTAAACAACAATGTAAAATACAAATTTATGCAGTGTGGTTCTTTGAAGATGTAAAGTTATCAAATTCATTGGAGAACATTATTCATATTGTAAGCATCTTGCTGACATCAATGTTTTTGTCATAATACATGTACATAACCTCTCCACATAGTCCCATGTGTACATGGAGGATGAATGGTCCCTTCTTTCTTGTTAACAAAATTGATGAAAGGAGACCATATACATCCTCTCGTATACAAGATGCAGTAATCAAAACCTTATTAAGATGGCACTGGACCCCAGTTAGACTCTCTTGTATTACAGGTTAAATGTCACCCAGAGCTTGGACAATTACTTTTAAAAAGTAATAAATTAGGACTTCCGGGAAGGGTGACTTCGCTTGTGCCTGCTTTTTGAGACGAGCTCTCGTCTCAGAAGAAGCTTTTTCAGTTTTAAAATCAGTCAGAACGTTCTTTTTGACTGGTAAAGATTTTCTCCCGGGCAGGGAGAAACGTAGAGATTAACCACAAAAGCCTGTTTTTGTTGGGAGGACTGGATTTCATTAATTTATGAGAGAAGGTTCAGCCAGCAATGCCGGACGGACTTCCAAACAAGCTCTAACTGATTAATGCAACACGTTTATCTTTTCTTCAAAGAAAAACGGACTTTAACAGGCAAGCATCCTTCTTTCTATTTTTTTTTCACTTGGTTTAAATTGTTGCAGCAAAAAGAGATTTGTCAATGAATCAGCTATAAAGAATTTCTGGGTGAGTTATAACTCTTCTCTTTTATTCACGAAATTAAGGAGGAAAGAAATTGAAAAAGCTTATCTTTGTTTTTATTGCAAAAAGCTGTCCTGGAAGTGCATTCTAAAGATACAAACAGAAGAGGGATTTCTATTCCGAGGAGAAAAAAATAAATAAATTTGATTTATGAACTTTGGAATATTATATGTCTGGGACTATTTTCTTTTTGGTCTATTTCATTTTGACGAATCTGCTTGTTCACGACGCCACTAACTGTTTTGATGCTGGGAACTAAATTTGTTTTGTATTCCTGAACATATAAGAGATAAGGCAGGCTGTTCTGTCTATACTGTGATGTCATCAAGCCTGGAATATTAACCCAATTGTTGCTGAAATAAGAAGTGGTTTTTTGTTTTGTTTTGTTTTGTTTTCGTGGTTTTAAGAATGGCAATCAAGAAAGTGGCTGAGATTCTGGAAGTAATTATGTTTCAGAAAATAATGGATGAGATTGAGATAACGAAACAAACTCTGAGACAGGGTAGAAAGGAGCTGAAAATTGAATTGGGCAAAATGATGCAGGAGCTTAAAGAAATAGGGGATCTTGTGAAAGAGGAGATTGATGAGATCAGAGATGAGAAAAGTAAAATTAAAGGGAAGATACAAGCCCTGGAGATTGGAACAAATGTGGAATTGGAAAAAGATCTGGAGTTTATGGATATTAGAAACAAAGTTTACTGTCTGGAATTCAACGTTGTCTCTGAAGAAATTAATGAAGATATTAGAGATAAAGTTATCAATGTCTTGGATAATTTTCTGGACTGGAATGATGTGATGGAGCTTGACATAGAAAAAATCTATGGAATTAACTACAGATATGTGACAATGGAAAAACTCTCAAGAGATGAGCCAGTGCATTTTGTAAAAAAGAAGAACAGAGATATGACTTTACAACAATATTTCAGCAACATATTCAGAATTGATGGCAAGGAAATATTTGTGATAAAGGAAATTCCCATCAGACTCTTATTATATGACTATGGCTACGACAGCAAGATTATTATGGGTTACTGATAATGGAAGAATGGATACTGAAATTACTGGACTTAACAGGACTACTGAAGATGGAAGATGGAATTAATATTGATAATGGAAGAATGGCTATTGAAATTATTGGACCTAACAGATTTGATGAGATGGATTAATCGATATGTTTATTTGGACTATGGCTATGACAACAAGATTATTATGGGATACTGATAATGGAAGAATGGCTACTGAAATTACTGGACTTAACAGGATAATTGAAGATGGAAGATGGAATTAACATTGATAATGGAAGAATGGCTATTGAAATTATTGGACCTAATAGATTTGAACGAGATGGATTAATCGACATGCTTATTTGGAGAAAAATTGATAGATATATCTGTCAAAGAATTGAAACCTCTCTTTGACTTTTTGTGGAAAGAATAAAGTAATGTTTATGAGATTTGATGATTAATTAAGATAACTGCTGGAGGAAAGTGATTTTATAATATAATTTAAGAGACAGGATTGCTATATATTGTAGACCTATAACTGATCTGCGACAAATCGGAAGTCAACATTTTATTTTACTGTTTAATTATTTTTGTTTTGTTTTGTTTTTTTGTCTTTGAATGTTTTTTTATTTTGTTTTGTTTGTTTTATGAAAATTTGAATAAAAATTATTGTAAAAAAAGGTAATAAATTACAGTTACAATTACTTGACCAAAAAGTAGTAATTACTGTTACAATTACAATTGCTCTGAAAGTAACTGATTACTTTACTTTTTCTCAAAAGTAATCACTACAGTTACATTTCAGTTACTTTAAAAAAATGCTTACAAGGTGCTGGCCTTGGCTGCTGCACATCTAAGTAGCCTAAAACAATATTAAAAATAAACACACAAACACGGGGGGTAGTAGAATAATTTTTTTTATCCATAAGATTAACAGAATGGGATAACAGAATCTCACTGATACCCCAACACTTGAAATCAAATTTTACACTTGAAATGCTGCTTTTATACCACATTCTCACGATGCTGCTCACTCAGCACTCAACAAAACCACATATTAGTTGGTTGCTAATTAAGATTGTACATCCGGTCAGCTTGAATGATGACTTACAAGTCTCCCCCCCTTTTTTCCCATAGTAAATTGTGGCATACTTCACCTGTTTGGGCAATTTGTCCTAGAAGCTTATAGGCGGCAAATGAACTTTGGAGCCTTTGCCTTGTAAAAGAATCTAATGTGGTCTGATGACAGCAGGCCTTGTTCTTCCAAGAGAGACTTCAGGGTTCTGTTGCACATGGTGGGTCCTGCCACTGAGAAGGGTTTTTGAACTAGATGTCTCTTTCAAGCCCCCAAATCCCCCATTACTACACTTCTATTAATCACTTTCTCTTCAACCCAATCAGTTACTGCTAATGACTGTGCACTTTTTCCTGTAAGTTAAAATCACCTCATGGCTCATGCCTTTTCCGTGGCAAGTAGGAGGGGCAGGGGGTGGGAAAAGGAGAGTAGCACTATTTGCTCAAAGGAGCTAGGGAGAAGCAGGAGCAAACTTAAGGAAAACGGAAGGGGGCAGGGAGAGAGAGGAGCTGCACACCAAACCATTGAATGAGGAGAAACAAAGCAGAGAGAAAGAAAGATGGGGAGGACAAGAAAAGGGGAAAGAGAAGGCCAAGTGAAGAGCTGAGGCAGAAAGAGAGAAAACTTTAGGGCAATTGTACTTAGGAAAACTCATACAGTATCCAAGGGCTTGGAGGTGGGGAATTCACACCACAAGAAAATGGCCCGACTGGCCTGCTGCTGCACTTTTAACAGTCTGATCTGCAGGCATCAGCAGGTGTAATTTTTGATGGCACAACAATTAACCTGATTAGCAGATGGAAATATTTAAGGCACAACCACAAGGGCAGTTTTTAAAAAGCTGGTAAATCTAGAGGTGTATCTTTCATCACTGATCTCTGGAAAAATATTCTCTAACACTTAAGCCCAAATAGCAATGCTGTGGCACCATCCCAGTGATTTGTAGAGGTTGGGCTGTGACTCCACAACCATTTAAAACAGACAAAGTTCTGCTTAAAGTCAGTTGCTCTAAAGTTACTTTCAGCTGAAAGTGCACACCTTGATCCTAAAGCTATAATTGGAAGAAAGACTCCTAGATCTTTTCTTACACATTCATAGGATAGTGGACTACAGTCTGAGCTTAAGCACAGTCAGGTCAGGATGCACCAGGGCTCAACCCATGTGCAGGACATCTGGGAATAAAAAAGACCAAGAGGAGATTGGCTGCACACTATTATTGGTCAAACATCTCCAAAGATGTAAAACAACATTGTCTATCTTGTGGTATATGCCAAAAGGTGGGAAAAAGTGGAGTAAAGACTAAGGCACCCTTAAAGCCCCTTCCTATAATTGGACAACCCTTTTATAGAGTGGGAATAGATTTGGTGGGCCCTTTTTCCAAACCCACAAGGCATGGCAAGAAATATCTAGTGGTGGTGGTGGATTTTGCCACCAGGTACCCAGAAGCACTAAGATCTGTAGATGCCCCTGTGGTGGCAGAGGCTTTATTAAAAATCTTTATGAGGCTGGGTTTCCCTCATGAAGTGCTGACGGATCAAGGCAGTGTATTCATGGGAGAAGTGATGCAATGTATGTGGAAATGTTGTGGTCTAAAACATCTAAAGACCACTACTTACCATCCCGCCACTAATGGGTTAACAGAGAGATTCAATGGCGTTTTGAAGGGCATGATAAGAAGCTATGTTCAAGATCACCCACAAGACTGGGATGAACGTTTGGGATGCTTCTTATTTGCATACAGAGAAGTCCCTCAAGAGTCAACAGGCTTCTCACCCTTTGAACTGATGTTCACTAGAAAAGTGAGGGGACCTTTGGAACTGCTAAAAAAATCATGGGAAGGAACCCTGGGAGAGTACAAAACATCTGTAGTAGATTTTGTATTGGAATTCCACAATAAATTAGCATCAATGATGGAAGTAGTGAAAAAGAATTTGAGTCAAGCTCAGCAGAAGCAAAGTTACTGGTATGACAGAACAGCCAGGGAACATGTGTATGATGTGGGAGATATGGTTATGGCGTTCATACCCAGGAAACATGACAAATTACAGGCTAACTGGGAAGGACCATATACCATCAGAGAAAGGCTTGACACAGTGACGTATGTAATCACCACAGACCAATTAAACAAAAGCAAAGTGGTTCATGTAAATATGTTAAAGCCTTACCATACCAGGGATGCAAAGGTGTTGCAAGTTACCTTATTCCCTGAGGGAAGTGGGCCTGAACTTCCAGATTTGATACAGGAAAGCAAAGACAAAGGAGGGGTAGATCAATTGGAATGGTCAGAGGAGGTGAAGGAGGAAGTAAAAAAAGAGATTCTGAGAGTTTTGAAAAACTATGGGAATCTCTTTAGCAATAAACCTGGCCGAACCAGTATAGCCAGACATCCCATTGATACTGGAGATCATGCCCCAATCAGATCTACGCCATACCGTGTGAATGGGAAAGTTTTGAGTGAGATCAAAAAGGAGGTGGAAGATATGCTGGAATTAGGAGTGATCAGGGAATCCATCAGTCCCTGGGCCTCAAGTATTGTCCTGGTTCCGAAAAAAGATGGAACGACAAGGTTTTGCATTGATTATCCGCTAATCAATAAAATCACGGACCCAGATGCGTATCCCATGCCCAGGGTAGACGCAATGTTAGAGTTATTGGGGGCAGCAACCATTATCTCTACGTTAGACCTCTGTAAAGGATTTTGGCAAATGGAACTAGACGAGCAATCCAGAGCCAAAACTGCCTTCAGTACACCAGATGGGTTATATGAGTTTGTGACCTTACCCATGGGACTAAGGAACTCACCAACTTCGTTTCAGAGGCTAATCAATACTGTGTTGCGAGGCATGTCAGATTTTGCAGTGGCCTATATCGATGACGTGGCCATTTTTAGCAAATCGGTGCCTGAGCATGTCCAACACCTGACAACAGTATTAGAGGCCTTAAGAAAAGCAGGCCTCACAATAAAAGCTAAGAAATGCCAGTTTGGGCTAAAGGAAGTAATCTATTTAGGACATAAGGTGGGGAGTGGGAAAATCACCCCCTTATGGAGCAAGGTGGAGGCAATACAAGCATGGCCTATCCCCTTAACCAAAAAACAAGTAAGGGCATTTCTAGATGTGGCTGTTTTTTATAGAAAGTTTGTGAAAGATTTTGGGGAAATCGCAACCCCCTTGCATGTATTGACAAAGAAAAAGTGTTCTGAGCGGGTGGTATGGACGGATGAATGTCAGAAGGCTTTTGATCTCCTGAGGCAAGCCTTGTGCCAAGGACCCATATTAATAGCACCAGACTATGAGCAACCATTCATCGTGGCTACAGATGCGTCAGACCTCGCGCTGGGAGTCGTCTTGCTGCAGGAGAGAGAAGGCACCAGACATCCAGTGGCGTATCTGAGTCGCAAGCTAATGCCGAGGGAGAAAAACTACTCGTCGGTCCAAAAGGAGTGCCTAGCGGTCGTGTGGGGACTGAACAAGTTGCGCCCATACGTGTGGGGATGAAGATTCACGGTAACAACGGATCATCGGGCCTTGTTATGGTTGCAGACTATGAAAAACCATAACACTATGCTGCAGAGGTGGTCCTGGGCCCTACAAGACTATCAAGTGGACTTCCAGTTCATAAAAGGCAAGGATTTGCCGATGTACTGGCCGATGGACTTTCCAGGCAAGTGGCCGGGACTGCAGTGACGTGACCCAGACAAAGGAACAAAAAAAGACATTTTCCCCATAGAGACTTGTTATATTGTTAACGCGACGTATAAATCCTGGAACAGGAATAATACTCTGCCATTGTTTTAAGGGGGGGGAAATGTGATGTTCCTCTATTAGTGTATATATGGTAAGTGCTGTTTGTATAGGAGATACATGGTAAGTGGAATGAAAGAGGAGGGGGGAGTGAATGGGCAGTAGAATGCTGGATGATTGGCTGAATGTTTAAAATGGCTGACAGTATAAATGGAAGGATGTCAGGTAAATCTGGGTGGATGTGAGGTGGAAGTTGGATGTGAGGTGGAAGGTGGATGTGAGGTGGAAGGTGGATGTGAGGTGGAAGGTGGATGTGAGGTGGAAGGTGGATGTGAGGTGGAAGGTGGATGTGAGGTGGATGGTAGTGGGTTGTTTTGTTGGGTTTATGAGAGGAGAGTGTGGAGTTCGGATTAATACTAAGACCAGTACCTCAGGAATAGATGAAACCATATGCTTAAGTGCCTTTTAAAGTAATCTTGTTATCTTTGTTATTTAATAAATACTTTTGGTTTACCAAAGGCCTGATCCTTGGCTGGGGTTTCACAGACCAGAAGGGAGGGTAAGGTAAATACCAAGGCTGAAGGATAACAAATGGTGGCAGCCGGGAAGGGAAGAATAACACCACAAGTATTCAGAGCAAATCAGAAATATATGTATCTGCATTGATACAAAGGGAGTGGGACAGCTTGAGCACGCAGTCACAGAGGTAACCTGATTGAGAGAGACTCAGGCAGAGTCTCTGGGGATACTGGTTATAGAACGTGACTGGTGGTGCTGCCTAGCAGGGGGATCTGGTGAGGTTTATGCTAGAGCGGAGAGAGAAACCATAAAAAAGGACGGTCCGGATTGGTGGAGTCCCTGGTGGTGCCTAGTGACAGGCAGTAGCCAAGAGCAGGTTGGAACCTGACAGGGAGAGCCGGGGAAGGACCGTCACAGATGTCCCCGAAGGCAGCAATGCTAAACACACTTACTAATGGACTAAGCACCATAGAACTCAACAAGACTTACTTCTGAGTAGATATAGTATGGATTGTGATGTTGGTAAACCTTGACTATGGATCCTCTGCAAAGACATCCATATCCAAACAGGGTTGGCAACCCCCTGCCTGCAGTGCCCTGCCCGTATCTTTTAACATGGCTGCTCCAAAATTCTTAACAGATTTGACCCTTCAGAAAGAGGTCTGAGAAATGAGTAAGAGTAAGAAGATTCTCTACCCTGTGGGCTGCTATAAACTCACTTTGACAGCCAACCCAATTCCAGTGAGCAATAATGGACAGAGAGAAAACACACATGGTTTGGTCTACTTTCGTAGGCAGCAGCTTGGGAACAACAGTTGCAGCCACACTTCCAAATATGTGAATTCTCTTTTACCACTATTGGGCAAACTGTCATGCAACCAACAAGGTGCATTACCAGTGGGTTTAAGGGGGTTGCCCTGAGCACATGGAACCACTGCTGTTGCTTCTGTGGCTGTAACGGAGTGAGGTTAAAGATAAGTGAAATGCAAATAGAAAAAACAACACAAAAGGCAGTAACACTTTCCTAAATGCAATACCACCATACCAACCACAACAAGATTCCTATGAGTAAGGCAGAAAACTCAGCATCCCACAACCAGTCAGGATTCATAACCAAAAACCTAAACTAAAAAAATCCTAGCAGCCAGTCAGCCAAGGTCACAGAAATCCCCATGCAGCACAACCTGACCTGGGGACTTCAGTTAACGCAGAATGCTGCAGCACGATTGCTGACATGAGTGAGATCCTATCAGCACATTACACCTCTGCTCTGAAATCGACATTGGTTGCTGATTTGCTACCAGGCGAAGTTCAAGCTGTGCTTTCCATGTTATGGGTGCCACATAGTACTTGTTCTGCTCTTGTAAGAAATCAGTCCTTTTGTGTGGCAGCACCTATGCTTTGGAACTCCTTGCCTATTGACATTAGACAGACGCCTCTTTTCAGCACCTGCTAAAATCAGTTTTCTTGAGGCAAGCCTCTCCAGGCATGTAGAAGCTATTGTGTTTTTAAATCTGTTTTTAACTCACTGTTGGGTTTATTATTTTGAACTTTTTAAAATATCTGTCCTTAACGCTTTTGCCAATAATTGTATTGTTTTAATTCTTTCTGTAAACCGCTTTGAGATTTTTTTTTACAATAAAGCGGTATATAAATGTTGTAAATAAAAATACATCAATAAATGTTGGAGTCACTGTGGCCCTTGAGTCTCTTCCCACTTTTAGGAACCAAGGAATCTGCCTTATACTGACTCAGGCCATTTTGTACCATCTAACTCAGTACTCATGACATGGACTAGCATTGGCTCTCCAGGATTCCAGGCAATAGTCTTTTCCAGGAATTGAATTTTGGACCTTGTATGCAAAGCATATGTCCTACCGATGAGCTACAACCCTCCCCCTGTTTAAAAAAGTATCTTTTAAAAAATTTCTTTGCAATTCAGTCTTGAATGCACATCATACCTAGGGCAGATCCACACCATTTATTTATAGCACATTCAACACTCATTTGAAGCACATGAATCCCACCACAGAATCATGGGAATTTTCATTTGTTAAGGGTGGTGAGAACTCTAACTGTGAAGGGGAAACTACACTTCCCAGGATTCTTTAGGGGAAGTCTTGCACTTTAAATGTGAGTTGGATGTGCTTTAAATGTGTTGATCTACTTAACTTTGCCTGCATGTAAATTGTTTTAATTAATTTTTCAAAATGGAAATGAGCTATAAAGTGTACTGGGTGACCATGTGCTACTCACCATCTCTCAGCCTATCCTCCCCTCAGGATGAAAACAACAGAGTACCATAACCACCCCAAGGAAGAAGGGCACACTTAAAATGTAGAGGGAAAAATCATCTACAACCATAGTGTGAAATCAAATACTTATTGGGACACAGTATGAATAAATATTTATATAAATATGACTATCAAATATGTTTATTAATTACACAATCTGTAAAGATATTTATAGTGCAATCCAATGTTTGTTTACTCAGAAGCAAGTCCCAATGCATTCAATGGGGCTTACTAAACTGGGAAGTGTGCAGAGGACTACAGCCTTAAGTGATAAGGAACTTGTTCTTTCAACAAGCCTTTTAAGTTGAGACCTTATCCCAGTCTGAGTCTGTGTTGGAATTGCTTTTTAATATGTTTTAAGCCTTTTTTTTTTTTTAAAAATGTTTTTTAAAGCTTTTAAAAAATGTTTTCAAAAATGTTTTAATAGATTTTAAAGTCTGTTTTTTATGATGTTTTAAAGTGCTTTTAGTACTTTTGCTTCCTGTCCTGGGCTCCTACTGGGAGGAAGGGCAGGATATAAATCAAATAATAAATAAACTTCATTCACCCAACCCAAAATTCAGAATCATGCCTCTTTAGGCTGTTTTCCAACTGTTTATTCTTGCTTTATGGTTATTGGATTTTAAAGGGATTTATTTCTTATTGTGAGTTGCCTTGGTTTCCAATCACCAACCCAATCACAGGGTTGTTGGAAAGACTCCATACACACACACACACACACACACACACACACACACACACACACACACACACACACACACACACACACACACACACCTGCAGATGTATAAATACATACAGCCCATATAATAGTTTATTGTCAAACAAGTTGGTCATTGCAAAAAAACAGTATTAATTTTAAACAAATCGGTATTAGTTTCCTACATAATAAAAAACTGTAATACCTAAGTAAGCCCTGCCTAATTGCTTTAAAACAGGAATGGAGAAGAACAGAAAGAAAGCCCCCTCCCATTTTTTGACTCTTTCCCACTCACCTCCATTCTGCTGCTGCTTTCTCCCTCCATCGGCCATTTTCTCTCTCTCTCTCATGTGCTTCCTCACACAGAGCAAGCTCAGCAGAAGGCCAGTGTGAGTCACATGTCTGTTGCCCACCAATCACAGGAGCAGACTTCCCCTGCTTCCTCCAAGTAACTGGAAGGGGAGGGAGAGAGAGAGTGAAACAGAGAACTCTTTCTTCGGTGCATGCAGTACGTTATAACCCACTATAAGGCATTTTTTAATAAATTAATTAAAAATAAACCATGCTGTTTTTTTTAATTTAAACCTATTACAGATGAAGTACTGTGTATGGGGCAAGCTCAGGGATTTGATTAGAGATACCTTACAGTCATCTCTGATTTTTAATGATTTTCAACAGATTATGTCAATTTCTCAAAAAAAAAAGTCCAAACGGCTTCTAGTTTTTTTCCCTCCCTTTTTTCACTTTAACCTGTGGATTCTCCGTGGGGGGGTTGTGTATCACCAAGAAAACTTCCAGAGTTGTAGAGCAAGCGATTCTGAATCCAACAGTACAAGACATGTAAGTTTTTGTTTTGAATTGGGACTATACAAAACACCAGAACGGGGTGAGGGTGGTATTTTCATTTAACATGGTAGAATGCGAAAAATCCCTACTGACTATAGTATACAGCCACTCTTGTGGCTGTATAATTTCTGAGCAATGTGTTACCTAGCCATTAAGTTATTTTATTATTGCAGTTGTGATAGCAGCTATTATTCATTACCTGAACATGGGAGTTGGAGCAAGTTTTGGAATCTATTTGTGGCACTATCCTGAAAAGTTGGTGTACTAGTAACAAGCAACAATAAGAGTCACATAATGACACATTGAACATTTAACAGACATTATAAATGTTATAATATTTATTGATAAATCACCTAGTATTTAAAGGAAAGGATTGAATTTAGAAGTTAAAGGCTGTAATTCTATATTCACATTCACTTCAGGAGTAAGCCCCATTAAACTCAGTGGAACTTACTTCTGAGTAAACATGGCTAGGACTGTACTGGACTGTGAGCAGATACATAGGCAAACTCCCCTCACTTTCTCTGCCCCCCCAACTGTTTCTTTTAAGCGGCTGGAATCCTAATGCTTCTTACCTGGGAGTAAGTCCCACTAAACTGTATGGAATTTACTTTAGAATAGGCATGGGGTTAGGATTGTACTTTAACAATATAAACAGTTGCCTAGCTCTAGCTTCTCTGACAGAACACTTGCTTTTTTTTTAGGCAATCCTAACTCCACTTACCTGTGATTAAGCCCCATTGAACTAAGTGAGACTTACTCAGAGCTTGGAAGTAACTCGTTAGAAATAACGAGTTACTTGTAATTTGTTACTATTTTGCATAATGAGTGGGTAACTTCGTTACATTTTGTTTGTAACAGAATGAGTGTTAATTTCATTACTTTTGAGCTGCAAATGTAACTTTTTTGCATTACATTTGGACATTACTGGGTGGGAAAGCAGGGGAAATCATCTGCTGTTGTGATTGGTGGAATGGTGGAGGAAAGACATGTGCCTCAAACTGGGCTTCTGCGCGGTTTAGCTCTTCCCTTGTGCTCTATGGAGGCACGAGGGAGGAAGTGGAGAGCCAGACAGCGCTGGAGGGCAAGGAGGAGTAGAAGGCAGAAGCAGCAGAATGAAGGTGAAGAGCTGTGGAGGTGAGTGTATGTGTTACCCTTTCCAGCCTACTCTCCCTGCCCCCCTGCTCGTCCTGCATCCCTCAGCCTGCTCGTCTGCCCCCTCTGCTCGTCCTGGCACCACCTGCTTGTCCTCACATCCCCTCCGCTTGTCCTTGCACCCTCTCTGCACCCCCTCCGTTTGTCCTTGCACCCTCTCTGCACCCCCTCCGCTTGTCCTTGCACCCTCTCTGCACCCCCTCCGCTTGTCCTTGCACCCTCTCTGCACCCCCTCCGCTTGTCCTTGCACCCTCTCTGCACCCCCTCCGCTTGTCCTTGCACCCTCTCTGCACCCCCTCCGCTTGTCCTTGCACCCTCTCTGCACCCCCTCCGCTTGTCCTTGCACCCTCTCTGCACCCCCTCCGCTTGTCCTTGCACCCTCTCTGCACGCCCTCCGCTTGTCCTTGCACCCTCTGTGCACGCCCTCCGCTTGTCCTTGCACCCTCTGTGCACGCCCTCCGCTTGTCCTTGCACCCTCTGTGCACGCCCTCCGCTTGTCCTTGCACCCTCTGTGCACGCCCTCCGCTTGTCCTTGCACCCTCTGTGCACGCCCTCCGCTTGTCCTTGCACCCTCTGTGCATGCTCTCCGCTTGTCCTTGCACCCCTCTGCATCTCCTCCGCTTGTCCTTGCACCCCTCTGCATCTCCTCCGCTTGTCCTTGCACCCTCTGCACCTCCTCCGCTTGTGCTTGCACCCTCTGCACCTCCTCCGCTTGTGCTTGCACCCTCTGTGCACCCCTTCTGCTTGTCCTTGCACCCTCTGCGCACCCCTTCTGCTTGTCCTTGCACCCTCTGCATGCCCACTTGTCCTTGCACTCTCTCTGCACCCCCTCCACTTGTCCTTGCACCCCTCTGCATCCCCTCCGCTTGTCCTTGCACCCCTCTGCATCCCCTCCGCTTGTCCTTGCACCCTCTCTGCATCCCCTCCGCTTGTCCTTGCACCCTCTCTGCATCCCCTCCGCTTGTCCTTGCACCCTCTCTGCATCCCCTCCGCTTGTCCTTGCACCCTCTCTGCATCCCCTCCGCTTGTCCTTGCACCCTCTCTGCACCCCTCCAAAGAGGGTGAAAATTGGGAACTAGCAAGAGACTAGGAGGTAGGTGCAGTCTCATACTTCTGTTTGTGTGTTTTGCTTCAGTTATGTGCCTCTCATAGAGCGACTCTCACTAGGCAGCAAGAGATGACTACCCCAAGCAACTAATTTGGGGCACCATGCAACAAATTATTAGCTATTTTAATGTTTGGTTGTTGTATATTTACTGTCAGGAAGAGGTACTTGTGAGATTTTCTGCCTCAAATGCCAACATAACTTTTCAAGCTATGGTACAGGGCACCATTTGCTGTTCTGCTTCAAGTAGCAAAATGTCTTGGGCTGCACCTGCTTGCAGTCATTTCATATACTGGACAACTAACATGGCTTTTTGGTGAAGGGCAAGAGAGAATAAGACTGTTATCTCAAAAACAGTTGTTGTGCTTGAGGAAAAGATGGCAAACATATGTAGAACTGAACTTTTCTGCAATAATATAGACATTTGCATAGGGTATTTTTTTCTACTCATGGAATATTAAATCTTTAAGTCCTAAATCCTTTGTCATCCCCTCCTCCTTGTGCACACCCTTTACACTGTCTTTTTCCCTATGCATGTAGGTCAAAATGATAACTGGTGTAGTTTGGGAATTAACAGAATGAGAGCTGAATTACAACTCCAAAAAGAACTTCCCTGCTGGTGTCTGCTACTGATGTGGGGGGCATTTTGGTAGGGAGAAGTGATGAGAGGGGGTAATTTGCTGCTGAAACTTTTTATCTGCAACCCCTTCCCTGGCCACTTTCCCCTAGCTGATGGAGGTCAATAAGGAAAAACATGGGGCATTGCACTGGTAAAGTGGCAGGCATGGAAAACAGCCCCTTCCATCTATCTCCTGCTTCACATCCCCAAATGCACCCCAACAAATGCTTTGCACATTGACAGCACACATTTAGTTGGTTTTCTGGTATTTGCTGCTGAAAGTGTAGTTCCATGCTGGGTGCAGCTGGGACGTTCTGAGTTCATATCTTACCACAGCCATGAACTCACTGGATGACCTTTTGGCCACACCCACGCCAGACATTTATGCCACTTTAAACAGTCATGACTTCCCCCAAAGAATCCTGGCAAGTGTAGTTTGTGATGGGTGCTGAGTGTTACTAGGAGATTCCTATTCTCCCGACAGAGCTCCAATGTCCAGAGTGGTTTAACAGTCAGCCCCTCTTCTCAGACAATTCTGTGACTGGAGTTCTGGGGCGGGAATTGGGGTCTCCTAACAACTCTCAGGACCCTTCACAAATTACACTTGCCAGGATTCTGAGAAATCATGACTGTTTAAAGTGGAATAAATGTCTGGTGTGGATGTAGCCTTAGTGAGTCGTTTTTCTTTCCAGCCTGCCCGTCAATCATATGGACATTAAAAAAATCTGGAGTATTATAAAAGTTAGAATTTTATTTGAAACACCTTTCAACACTCTAAAAAGGACTGTCAGTCATTAGAGCAGTATGACAATGGAACCAATTACCTAGGGAGGTGGTGGGCTCTCCAACATTGGAAGCATTCAAGAGGCAGCTGGACAGCCACCTGTCAGGTGTGCTTTAACTTGGATTCCTGCATTAAGCAGGGGTGTGGACTCGACCTTATAGGTTCCTTCCAACTCTACTGTTCTATAATTTTCTGTTAGCTGAGACATCACTCACTCACTCACTCACACAGCCACTGAGCATAACAGCATGCTCAGTACTCATTTGGGCTATTTTGGGAGTCATCCCCTTTCTGTTTTCTCTCTCACTTTTTTGTATTCTGCAACACTTGGGGTTCCCTCTTGCCCACTAATACTCCTTATTATGTGTGGTATGGATGGTGATACCATGGCTACATAAGCAACAACACTTCCAGCCTGAGCTTCAGAAATAGAGGGAATGACACTCTGACCAGTTTAAGTGGTTAGTATTTAAATCTGATTGGAAACTGTTCAATTTGATACAAGGTGGCTATTTAGCATGACCTAAAAGCTGCAATTTCAAGCATACTTACTTGGAAGTAATTCCCATAGCAGTAAATAGGATTTACTTCTGGGAGTATAGAATCAATCCGTAAGAGTCTCCCAGTAGACACCATACATATAAGCACATGGCTTTTCCCCAAGAATCTTGAGGACTGTAGTTTACTCCTCACAGAGCTACAATTCCCAGCACCCGTAACAAACTACAGTTCCCAGGATTCTTTTTTGGGGGGGTGCTTTAAATCTGTCATGTGTATGCAACTTTGGTGAGATAATAGCTGAAGGTAATCAGCCCAAAATGATAACAAATAATCAGTAGGCATTCCCAAAAGACATTCAAACAGTGGGTAAAAAAAAGTGAGAATTACAGAGGCAAACAAAGAATGCAATTAAGCAATAAAGTAATCCAAGAGAGAGGAGACACCTTTGTCTCTGCTCTCTCCCTCCTGAGCCATGAGGGCAACTCCCAAACCTGAGTGTTGCGCCTCCAAGTTAGTTAGAACTAGGTATGCCTTTCCTATCTACTATGTATTTCTATAAATAAAATAGCTTTTCTTATTTTACTAAGTCTTAAGTCTCAGTGATCTCAGTGCAGGGTAAAAGCCTGCTGCTTAGGTAAACGCACACACTGGCACACACACATTTCAGACTGTTGACAGTCTCTGCTAATATCTATACAAATTTACATAACACGCATCACCTGAACTCACATGATCTAGAGTTACCTTAGATCTTGCAACATTTGCAAATGAGAAGCAATAGGGTTTTATATTAGTTCTGATTGTCTATTGGGCTATCATAGGGTATGTGTTTTTTGCCTTTTCTATGGCAAAAACTCCAACTTCAGTGGAATTTATGTGGTGTGTTCTAATCATTTGAATTTGACTAATGAATGCTTTATTCTTTCATCAGAACTTTAGCAGTAGTACTAAAATACTAATAAAAAAAGGAAAGAGAAAAAATACTTTACATACATCATTCAGATGTATTGTTAATTATAGATATAGATATAATGGTTAAATGGCATTTTGTCAAAAGTATTTTTGTCTACATTTTATACCTCCTCCTTGGTTTTCCAAGCTTGGCATGGAATGCTTCTCATACAGAATTAATTTGAAATGCTGCATTATCATAATCATCATCTTCAAAATAAAAAATAAATGTATTGCCTTCAAGTTGATTCCGACTTATGGTGACCCTATCAATAGGGTTTTCATGAGAGGCAGTGACTGACCCAAGGTCACCCAGAGAGCTTCATGGCTATGTGGGGATTCAAACCCTTCTACTACCCTCTGTGTGTGTGTGTTTAGTTTTAATATTGTTTTAGGCTACTTAGATGTGAAGCAGCCAAGGCCAGCACCTTGTAGGCGTTTTTTTAAAAAAGTAACTGAAATGTAATTGTAGTGATTACTTTTGAGAAAAAGTAAAGTAATCAGTTACTTTCAGAGCAATTGTAACTGTAACTGTAATTACTACTTTTTTGGGCCAAGTAATTGTAACTGTAATTTATTACTTTTAAAAAGTAATCTTCCAAGCTCTGGACTTACTTCTGAGCAGACATTTTTAGAATTACAGTGCGAGCCCTCAGAATCTCTCCCCCTTCTCTCTCTTCACTAGCTTTCTGATTGCTCTTTCCTTCTGCCCTTCTCTCAAGATAGCAGTTTCCACTTGTCAGAGCCCACAAGAGGCTTAAACTCCATTTAAGTTTGTAAAACAAACTTATTTTTTAAACCTAGCTCTAGCTTCCTGACAAGTCTCTACATTTTTAGTCACTCCATTTACCTGGGAGTAAGCCCCATTGAACTCAGTGGGATTTACTTCTGAGTAGACATTTTTAAAATTCAAATGTGAATCCTGGAAAGCTCTCTCCTCTCCATTTTTTCCTGTCCTTTCCTCAAACTCAATCACTGCCAGCACACAGAAGCACTGCACTCAATGGGACTTACTTCTGAGCAGACTTTTTAAAAATTGCAGTCAGTCCTTCAAAGCTCTCCCCCCCCCCCTGTTTTTTGCCTCTTTCCTTCCCTCAAGCTCGTTCGTTACTTCAGGCTGGTCTCCCTTCCCTTCCCTTCCCTCCATTTTAGCTTTATTCTTCTTTCCTGCTCTGTGGCTCCAGCGACTGACGTTTCCTTGAGCTCATTTCTGATTGGCTGCTTCTGGAATGAAGGCTCAGGCTGTCCCCGGGGAGAAAAACTAATTGCTCACGATCAGCTCCACGTGGACAGCATGCAGGGAGAATCACCACGTGAGCAGAAGATGTCTTTTTTCAGGATGCCTGTACACGTGGTGATTTTTGAAATCACCATGTGTAGACACTTTCTCAAGAGCAGCTGTACCCAGGTACAGGGGGCTTCTACCTGGGTACAGAGTAATGTGTGAATACCCCCCCCTAGGTACACAAGTAGCTGGGCTGTACGCTTGTACAGTTATTCACATTAACATTCAATGAGTGTACAGTCTGTTATATACACATTTGCTGCCAGGGAAAGAAAATGGCTTCAATGACACTTATTAAATGCACCATTGAAACAATTCCCTTTTACAGGCAACAAGGCAAGGCATGCTGAGTCTGTTATACTTCCTGAAACTGTTTCCTGTCAAGGGGTACCTTCAATAGAAAGAGTTTTGGCAGAAACAGGAATGTAGTTTTACTCTTTTCATTTCCCCTGCAGATTCTTAAGTTTTTAAAATCAAAACCCCAACTCTTAAAAAGAAAATACTAACCTGTAACTATCATAATTATAGTTATTAAAATATTGCATTTTTCATTGCCTGTTGTTAGAGTATGTATGGTTTTTGATGTACGCTTTCATGAAACAATTCTATACATGTCTATACAGTTCTATAGAGATCAATAGGACTTACTCATAGATAAATGTGTGAAAGTGCAGACCTAAATATATTGAATATTTATATATGAAAATATTTGAGGAGGGGGCTACAACAAAAACAAGCTGCTTAAAAGAGTATAAACAAACTATTCTTCCAACATGGTACACCTGATTCTTTCTTGAGGATATCATGCGTTTTAATACACAAAACTACACTCAAAATATAAATGTGGGGGAAATTCTTTATCAGTTGGGCTTTCCAGCCTACTGCTCCCACTGTAACATACTCTGTCCCCTGGAAAGCCTTTCCTGGTGTTTGGGAAACAGGAAAGCTCTGGGCTGTGGTTTTTATGGTTTTTCAGTAGAAATGTTTGTAGCTCAGTATCAAAGTGATCATCTGTATCTCTTTTTATGATCTATGTCAGTGGTTCCCAACCTTTATGGGTACAGGACACCCTTTATAAGCTCAAAATTTTTTGTGACTGACTTCCGGGGAGGGTGACTTCGCTTGTGCCTGCTTTTGGGACGGGCTCCCGCCTCAAAAGAAGCTTATTCAGATATAAATCAGTCAGAACATTTTTTTTTTTTTGACTGATGAAATTTCTCCCGGGCAGGGAGAAACGTAGAGATCAACCTCAAAGCCTGTTTTTGTTGGGAGGACTGGATTTCATTAATTTATGAGATAAGGTCCAGCCAACAATGCCGGACGGACTTTCTAACAAGCTCTATCTGCTTAAGCGATACGTTTATCTTTTCTTCAAAGAGAGAACGGACTAACAGGCAAGCACCCTTCTTTCTATTATTTTTTTTACTTGGTTTAAATTGTTGCAGCAAAAGGAGATTTGTCAGATTGATCGGCTTTGGACAACTTCTGGGTGAGATATAGCTCTTCTCTGTTATTCACGAAATTAACAGCTTATCTCTGTTTCTGTCGCAAAAAGCTGTCCTGGAAGTGCATTCTAAAGATAATAAACAGAAGAGGGATTTCTATTCCTGATTTCTATTCCGAGGAATATTATATTGTCTGGGACTATTCTTTTTTTGGTCTATTTTATTTTGACGAATCTGCTTCTTCACGACGCCACTAACTGTTTTGATGCTGGGAACTAAATTTGTTTTGCATTCTTGCACAAGAGAGATAAGGCAGGTTGCTCTGTTTATACTGTGATGTCATCAAGCCTGGAATATTAACCCAATTGTTGCTGAAATAAGAAGTGGTTCTTCTTTATTTTTGTTTTGCTTTGTTTTCGTGGTTTTAAAAATGGCAATCAAGAAAGTGGCTGAGAATCTGGAAGTAATTATGTTTCAGAAAATAATGGATGAGATTGAGATAATGAAACAAACCCTGCGACAGGGTAGTAAGGAGCTGAAAATTGAACTGAGCAAAATGACGCAGGAGTTTAAAGAAATAGGGGACCCTGTGAGAGAGGAGAATGAGATCAGAGATGAGAAAAGAAAAAATAAAGGGAAGATACAAGCCCTGGAGATTGGAACAAATGTGGAATTGGAAAAAGATCTGGAGTTTATGGATTTTAGAAATAAAATCTACTGTTTGGAATTTAACGTTATCTCTGAAGAAATTAATGAAGATATTAGAGATAAAGTTATCAATGGCTTGGATAATCTTCTGGACTGGAATGATGTGATGGAGCTTGATATAGAGAAAATCTATGGAATTAACTGCAGCCATGTGACAATGGAAAAACTCTTAAGAGATGAGCCAGTGCATTTTGTAAAAAAGAAGAACACAGATATGACTTTACAACAGTATTTCAGCAACTTATTCAGAATGGATGGCAAGAAAATATTTGGGATAGAGGAAATTCCCATCAGACTCTTATTATATGACTATGGCTACAACAGCAAGATTATTATGGAATACTGATAATGGAAGATTGGACACTGAAATTACTGGACTTAACAGGACTATTGAAGATGGAAGATGGAACTAATAGGGATAATGGAATAATGGCTATTGAAATTATTGGACCTAACAGATTCTGATGAGATGGATTAATCGAAATGTTTATTTGGACTATGGTTATGACAATAAGATTATTATAATTATTAACGAGATGGATTAATTGACATGTTTATTTGGAGAAAAATTGATAGATATATTTCTTAAAGAATTGAAACCTCTCTTTGACTTTTTGTGGAAAGAATAAAGTAATGTTTATGAGATTTGAGGATTAGTTAAGATAACTACTGGAGGAAAGTGGTTTTATAATATGATTTAAGAGACAGGATTGTTATATATTGTAGACCTATAACTGATTTGATATGTGACAAATGGGAAGTCAACATTTTATTTTATTTTATTTTTTTGTTTAATCATTTTTGTTTTGTTTTGTTTTTTGTCTTTGAATGTTTTATGATTTTGTTTTCTATGTTTTATGAAAATTTGAATAAAAATTATTGTTAAAAAAAAAAAATTTTTTTTTTTGTGACTTCCCTCCAGGAAGGCAGCTTGGCTGCCAGGAAGGAAGGGGGAAAGCAGCCTTTCCTTGCAGCCTTGCTTCTTTTTGCTTCACTAAAAGCCCTCTCATTCTGAGTAAGGGCGTCATCAGCAGTGGTAGTGGGAGGAGATGGCAGTCAGTGGTAGTAATTCCCTCTTCTTTCTGGTAGCTTCACCCTCAGCCTCCTTTGGTGTCTGCCATGCATTTTATACCTTTGGTGTGCCTGAAAGATGTTCTAGCACTTCAGCTAAAGTCCTCCCCTCTCATTTGGAGCAAGGAGGTGTCATTGCAGTGGCAGTGGGGAGCAGACAGTGTCCAAGGAGTGAAGACTTTTTAAAAAAATTAATAATTAATTTCTTTACTATTTGCAGCCCCCTCTGGATTACTTCGCGGCCCCCAGGTTGGGAACCGCTGATCTATGTCATAACATTTAGCTTTTGGATAGCACTTTAAATGCAGGGTGGGCAGAAAGTAGATCAAAATGTATTGGTGTATTTCAGGATGACTCAAAGAAGATCAGTGAGGATTTCACAATGAAAACAAGAAAATTACCACCCCACCATTATACTGATGAAATTTTAAAAGTGGGGGGTAATCTGATTGGATTTTTGTGTGGAAATACTGTGAGCTCAGTTCAATTTTGGAACTCAAAACAAATTCGTCAGCTAAGAATTATTTAACTCTAAGTGCATGTATTTTGTGGCTTGCTCTGGTTGGTGGATCTTGGGTTTTTGTAATAATAATAATAAAATCAATACAAAAAACCTGAAGTTTAACCATCCTGATCTAGAGTATTAGATCCTGATCTAGTCTAACCATGAAGTCCAACCATCCTAACCATAGAGTATTTGCCACCCTGGGCTCCTGCTGGGAGGAAGGGCAGGATACAAATCAAATAATAAATACATACATAAAATATTACAACCCTACAAGGCAGGTTTGTGTTACCATAAAACCATGTGATGCAGATACTTCTGACAGCAGTTTCTAATAAAGGCAGCCATTATCATGTGTTTGACCATCAGGTGTGTCTAATTTTGATGCATGACACTTGACATAGAAGGTAAGAGCTGCACAGAGATGAGCAAATCCACATTTTTTTTCTTAACTTCTGGATACACAGTAGAAGGTGACATTGCTTTTTTGAGAATGCCTTCTTTGGCAATGTTTTGAAGAGTCTTACCTCTGCTATTGTAGTTTCATTCTTGCAAGCACTCCTTTGAACCATGCTACAACAACCCTGCAAGGTAGGTCTGTGCCCATACAAATGATTTAGTGCAGGGATGGCCAGAAGATAGACTGTAATCTATTGGTAGATCCCTGGGAGATTTGTAGTCAATTGGCAAGCGCTTCTGGCTTCCAGTTGTTTAACAATACCAACAAAAGGACACACATCCATTTGGAAATTTGACAACTGAAATTAAGAATACTTGTGGAAAGTAGGAATAGATCTATGTGTGGAAATACTGTGAGCTCATCTCAGTTCTGATAACCCTGTGCTCAGCAGCTTCGCAGAGACACCATTTTCTTTCATACTAGACGTATGTCTTTTGCAGCTGGCTGCAGTTGGTGGTTCTTTAGGTTTTAGTAAAACGCAGGGTGGATCCCAGACTCTGCAATAGCAGTGCTCTCTCAGTAATGGCAGCATTGCCATTCACTGAATGGGGCAAGGTGCCTGCAAGTTCAGAGCTGGTGACACCACCATCCTGCAGCAGGTGGGCACACACCTGCAAGCTTGTGCTGCATTCCACCAAAGTACCCCCAACCTTGCCACCTCTGTGCCACTGCCATTCTCCTCCCCCCCCATGTATCACTACTGGCCTATGTCATCAAATTATTGGAAGAGTCTTGGCCATATTTCTATTTCTTGACCTTTAGGAGGAAATAGAAAGCACACAACAGAACTTACCTTACCATTGATTTCAATAGGTTTTTAAAGACTAAGGAAGAGAAGTATAGTGGGTAATTTATATTGGATTTATAGAGGTACTGTAGTGTACAAGTTCTGCAAAAGCCAGTGTGGTGTAGTGATAAGAGTACTGGGCTAGGGCCTGGGAGACCTGGATTCAAACCCTCATTCAGCCATGAAACTTACTGGGTGACTTTTGGGCTAGTCACCTTCTCAACCTAAACTACCTCATAGGGCTATTCTGAGGTGCTGTGTGTACGTATGCCACACTGAGCTCTTGGCGGCGGCGGCGGCTGCTGCTGCTAGAACGAAGGCTCAGGCTGTCCCCGGGGAGAAAAACTAATTGCTCACTATCAGCTCCACGTGGACAGCATGCAGGGAGAATCACCACATGAGTAGAAGATGTCTTTTTTCAGGGTACCTGTACACGTGGTGATTTTTGAAATCACCATGTGTAGACCCTTTCTCAAGAGCAGCTGTACCCAGGTACAGGGGGCTTCTACCTGGGTACAGAGTAACGTGTGAATACCCCCTTAGGGTTGAACGAATAAGGCAGCTTTGGTCTAGGAAGAACGGGCATTAGCCAGAAGATGATACAGGGCAACCAGTTAAGACCAGGTTGAACACAGGGCAACCACAGCAGAATTAAGAGTCTGTTCTCCAGCTGATATAGGTTTTGCCAGGTAAAAGCTGAGTCACACACTTGAGAAAAGCAACCTACCCTGTTCTGAGCTTCTAGGATTCTGGGGGCCTATGTTGATTGATCCTTGTTGGAAACTGGCAGCCCTCCAGAAGGTTGCACTACAGCTCCCATCATCATCACCCCTACCTGCTGGCCATGCTAGCTGCTGGGGCTGAGGGACACTGGAATCAAACAACACCCAAAGGGTCCCCCACTACCACTGGCATAGGCAAGATGAAACTAGATGGAGTAATGGCCTGGCTCTGTAGAAAACAGCTTTCTGTTTGTTATAATCATCATAATCATAATATAGTTTATATCCCAGCCTTCCACCTGAAGGAGCCCAGGGCAACAAACATGAACAAAACAATTCATCAGAAAAAATAAAAGCACACTAAAAACATTCTAAAATGCCATTACAGTTAAAAAGATTCTAAAACACTGTTCCTAAAAAAACACCAAAAAACATTCTTTCAACAGTGACCTTTTGGTTGCCAGTAAAACTCCAAGGGATGCCTTCAGGGGCTGGGGTCCCAGTTACAGAAGATATAAAGTTTCACCAAAGTACTCACCCAAAGAGAGCAGGGTTGCAGATGTAGCACAGGCCAAACAAACCAAGGTCAAGCACAGCACAGAGAAACAGTTTAGGTCCAAATGTGATCCGGAGACAAAGCCAGGTAACACTGCAAGGTCAATAACACAGGACATTCAGGCAAGACACAATTCAACAAGGCAGGAAGACTAATCACAAGCTAGAGACCAGAAACCTGTGTTGCTTCCAAAAGCTGGAATGTTCAAAGGGGAGGCCTTATATCCTCTGGCATTCTAAACCACACCCTAACCAAAGCTACAGATAGTGGAGGAGTATCAATTATTACTTACTCAGTCCTTACTCATGAGTAGACCAATGAGTCAGGTTTCATGGACACATACCTTGCCATCACTCTTCAGCCTGGACCTGAAGGTTCTTGCACCATCACTCTAGAGCAGCCTTTCCCAACCTTTAGGCCCCCAGATGTTGCTGGACTACAACTCCCATCAGCCCCATCCAGCATGGCCAATAGTCAGGAATGATGGGAACTGTAGTTCAGCAACATCTGGGGACCCAAAGGTTGGGAAAGGCTGCTCTAGAGGATGTGGGAGGCAATTCCATAAGAATGTAAGAAGAGCCTGCCGGATCAGGCCAAAAGGACCCATCTAGTCCAGCCTCATGATCTCACAGTGGCCAACCAGATGCCCCAATGGGAAGCCTGCAAGCAGGACCTGAGCACAAGAGCACTCTCCCCCTCCTGTAGTTTCCAGCAACTGGTATTTGGAAGCATACCACCTCTGGCCATGGAGGCAGAGAGTAGCCACCCCCCTCCTCTGACAGTTCCATGGGTTCATCATCAGGTATCAACCCAAAGGGGCCCTCAAGGGGGCCATCAGCATTGGATTCAGGGTGGGGCTGCCTGCTCCCCAAGGTCCTCAATCTGTGGCAGTGGCGTCACTAGGGTTGGTGTCACCCAGTGTGGTAACTCATGGTGTCACCCCCATGGATCTCCTCCCGTACCAGACCATACAGAATCCTTAGTAATGTTTTTTGTACTAATCTTACTCGTAAATCATAATTCCCGTATATCACTTTATGTAATGGCAATACTAGTGACATAAACAATTAGCAAAATTAAAATTACACCTTTAAATTACAATATCATACGCACAGCCCAAATTCTTGCTCTTATCACTAATGGGAGTTAATTATCTTGCATATGCCCATAGTAAGTTTTCAGATACTTTCAGACCCTCAGCAATTTTCAAGTGGTCTATGTAGAAGAAAAGTTTGGGAACCCCTGGTATAAGACATCTGCTCATGTCCCTATGCTGCTCTCTCCCCTCATTTAGGTGCCTTGGATGCTTGCGTGTGGACATACCTCCTTGCAATTATGGAAAGTGATTCTTAATAATAAGTCTCCAGACACAAAGTTACATAGGTATTTATCAGTTGTTTAGTAGAAAATTCAGAAGTACAGAGTCCCTTCATGATAGTTGCAGCCACATACACCCTTTTTTACTCCTGGATTAAGAATGAGATCTTTGTTAATGCATTCTCTCACAACAACAAACATCTCTAGGAGCCAATCAGCATGTAAGTGGAGAGTGTTAACAACTGAGAAGAGTCTTCTCAGTGACTGACTCACCTCCTTTCACTCTGATTGGCTCCAATCAGCAGGAAAGGCAAGGAAGCCTATTAGAAGACTCTTCTCAGTGACTAACACACTCCCTTTTCATGCTGACTGTAGGATGCTTGGAGACATAGGGACCCTGCTCCCAAAAAAGCAGAGGGACTAAGACCCCCTGGGTGACTACACTCCTGGTGCTTATGGACATGACCGTAATATATTTTGTGATGTGCAAGTTCGATATTATTTATTAAGTGTGTTTAGGATTACACTGATGGCATTCCCAAATATGTACTTTCACACAGACTTTGGTTTTCCATAAGACAATGTTTGTCCAAGCCTCCACACTTGGGGGGGGCACTACTTGCACACCCCTTCCATAAGCACATCAAAGTTGGATACACACCTGAACCAAGACCCAGACAAAAGGACACTCAAAACAAAAAGGTAATTACAGTGGCTGAGTAGATCTTGTACAGTGGTTATACTGACTGGGCAGCCACTGTCCTTCATATTTTACAAAATACTTTTTCCTATACAAAGATTAAATTTCTGTGTCTGAAAAAGTAATATATGAAGTGGTCTCAATAGTGAGAAAAGTAAACAAGTGAATGGTGATCCAAATGTTTTTCATTCTCACGTTATGAAGCTAGCTATAGAATTGGGCACCTATAGTGAATGCACCAGGGGAGCAGGAAACCTGACCTCCTCTCTGAGATATTGGACTGCCCTACAAATTGGTCAAAATGCAAACACCATTTGGGTTGGTCTTTCACAGTTCAATCCACTTTCTGTGTAGCTTGGGAGAATTTGGTAACATGTGCCTCTGAACATATGGTGAGTGGTGGCAACACCTGCAATCAACCCAAAGAACAGAAACAAGACATGTGCTGTGCTGATCTTGTTTTAGCAGGGAGGAAGCAACAATATTAAAACAGTTGATATAGTTCAGATAGTCACTTTAAATATGTTTGATTTACTTTGAAATTTTAGTGTTGTTTCCTATAGTGAATCATTTTCTTTTGCTTCTGTTTCTGTGAATATGTGAAGTTTAAGCATAGCAGGCTGAAAACATCATCTTGGGCAGGCCAAGTTTGTTTTTTGCAACAGCTAGGGTAATTGCTGAAGTAGCAATATATTGCAATTAGTCTGATTTTACATCAAACTGCTGTTTCAGATTCAACTGTTAATGCTCTCAAAATAGAAATAGAACATAACCTCCAGTTTGAAACACAAAAGCCTGTTTTCACCATCATATGACATTGACCAATATAAAGGCTTTGAAATTAATGAAAATTAATTTGACACAGATTTCTAGGATGAATGAGAGAAATATAATTTTCTAGGTTAGATTCTCTGTAGAAACAGTAGTAACACAGAAGAGAAGCAAAAAAAGAACACCAACAACCATACAAAAATGTAATTCTCCATCTTTGGAGATGGCAGGTGTTGCCACCACTCACCATATGCTCAGAGGCACATGTTACCAAATTCTTCCAAGCTACCCAGAAAGTGGATTGGATTGTGAAAGACCAACCCAAATTGTGTTTGCATTTTGGCAAATTTGTTTGTTGTTGTTATATGCTTTGAAGTCGATTACGACTTATGGTGACCCTATGAATCAGTGACCTCCAATAGCACCTGTTATAAACCACCCTGTTCAGATCTTGTAAGTTCAGGTCTGTGGTTTCCATTATGGAATCAATCCATCTCTTGTTTGGCCTTCCTCTGTTTCGACTCCCATTTGTTTTTCCCAGCATTATAGTCTTTTCTAGTGAATAATGTCTTCTCATGGTGTGTCCAAAGTATGATAACCCCAGTTTCATCAGTTTAGCTTCTAGTGATGGTTCTGGTTTAATTTATTCTAACACCCAATTATTTGTCTTTTTTGTGGTCCGTGGTATACACAAAGCTCTCCTCCAACACCACATTTCAAATGAGTTGAAATTTGTACAAATTTGTAGGGCAGTACAATATCTCAGAGAGGAGGTCAGGTCTCCTGCTCCCCTGGTGCATTCACTATAGCTGCCCAATTTCCCTGCTTTTTAAAGTTTGATAGAAATATCTGTTGGCTACAGGTACGTTCTTAAACCACAAGGTTTTTTGCCTATTAGTGAATATAAGCTAGTGTCGCACCTGATGAAGTGTATTCTAGGCTGTGAAAGCTTATTCATTTTAAAGCATATGGTTTCTTTAATTATGGAGGGGACAAATCTTGTGGCAGTTCCCTGAAATCTTGTTTATCACCAGGCACTCTGGAAAACTAGGAAACATGCTATGATTTAGAAGCTTCATAAAGGCCTCTGGGCTGCTCTTTATCTCCAGGGTCACTTTCAGGGAAATTTAGCTTCCCAGATCACAGGAGAAACTTTGAGCTGTCTCTCTTGTTGAAAATCAACAAAAATATGTCTAGCACTGTTGTGGAGACCATTTCATCAACAAGAAATCCAGCACTTAATTATGATGAGCTTTTTTTGTGATATGATTAATTATGCCTTTTTGCTATTTATGATGGAGGGTCAATTGTAGGGTGGCCACTTATGCATCACCAAAAGATAGGGCAAAAGAGGGCACATATTTTCACAAAATTTACAGATGTTAATTTTTATGTAGGGATGCATAGTGGGGAAAGACTCTAACCAGGTGACCCTATGTTTGCTGTCAGTCCACTGCCCAAGTGCTAATTTGCTTACTTCAGGGCCCCTGATCTTAATTTCATATTAGGGTTTTTTTTAAATTAACAGAAGCCAACATTTATATGGAATATGCACCTTTAGAAAGAAAGAAAGAAAGAAAGAAAGAAAGAAAGAAAGAAAGAAAGAAAGAAAGAAAGAAAGAAAGAAAGAAAGAAAGAAAGGCCTGTTTTGGAAAGAGTGTGGCTTAATTGCAGCAAAATGTCACAAATGTATGAGTTTATTCATTTTAACTATCCCGAAAAACCCATTTCGCTTTCTTAAAAACACATTGACAAACAATTGTAGTGCTTCTTTTTAGCAGCTTGTTGTTTCATGATACAGTAGGGCCCCGCTCACACAGCGGGTTACGTTCCGGACCCCCGCTGTAAAGCAAAAACTGCTGTAAAGTGGAAAGCATTGACTAACATGGACCAAAGTGGTGCCCGATGGCCAAAAAATGCCATAAAAGCAGAACAAGCGCTGTAGGAGCAGGGCCTTTCTGCAATTGACAACCGCAGTATTAGCGGAACGCTGTAAACCGAAGCGCTGTAAAGCGGGGCCCTACTATACCAGCTAAATGATGAAACAATCAACTGATGTTTTTCTTCTCCTGAAAGGACTGTGGCAGTTTGGCAGTGATGATATGAAATCTTGTTCCCTCACAGAGGCTGAGTGTTCCTAATGGCTCTATGGCTGTCAAGTGGAGCTTTTCCCATCAAAGTTGGGCAAATGTGCACCTGCTGAATTTCTTCCCATCATGCAGATGATAAAGTCATAGAGTCCCTGCTGAGGACAAAGTTTGCCATCTCATATAGCTCATTCATGTACAGCCAGATCGGAAGCAAGTCCAACAGAACAAAGTGTGCAGCACAGAAACAACAAAGATCCCAGCCCTAACAAGCAATGGCAGCAGGCTCTCCTGTAATGTCTCTTCAGAGTTTTGTAAGAATCTCTCTGTGCCTAGTAATGTACTGTTCAACACCAGAGAGCTGGGAAAGACAACAGAGTGCACTGCCTTCTAGAGAACTATTTCCTGAGTGATGCAACTCAAGGCATTCCTTCCAAGCTAATGTTCCCAATAGTAAAAAAAGAGCCTTATGTCCAAGAAACTATTGAATATAAAGGGTTCTTGCTGTGAAATGCTCATAGTTCATGGCCACTGTAGCCTTAAAACATGTAATGCTGAATTGGAGCAGTGTGATGATTCTCCTAGTCTTTCCCCCCATTTCACATCATAGCAGCCATAACAGTTCAAAGTAGTACAAGCACAGGGAAATTACTGCACAGTTGGAACCCCATAGGGCCAGCATGTTCTAATGAAGGGACATCTGGTTCTTCTCAAATTGTTCTTCCAAATACCCAGAGATCTGGACAGTAATGCAAGGCCAACAAGTCAAGGGATTTTCCTTATTGATGGAAGGATGGTTAAAACTAGGTATGTATTAAGGCTGCAGTTCTGTGTACACTTACATAAAGGCTTTTCAGCTTAGAAAACTATGTAAAGGAGGCATGGTAGAGAGGTGTATAAACAGTGTGTGTGTGTGAGCAAGAGAGTGACTGAGTGAGTGTATAGTACTTCATAACACTAGAACCCAGGGTCATCAAAGGAAGCTAAATGTTGTGAGGGTCAGGGCAGACAAAAGAAAGTATTTCAAACGCTGCATAGCTGAACTATGGAGTTTACTGCCACAGGATGCAGTGATGGTTTTAAAAGGGGATTAGATAAATTTATGGAGGATGGATAAGGCTATCAGTGGCTCAGTGGCTACTAGTCATGATGACTCAGAGGCAGTATGCTATGTCTCCAAATACCAGTTGCTGGGGAAAGTGTCTGAGAAAGGGCTACTGCCCTTATGTCCCACTTGTGGACTTTCCAAGGGAAATCTAATCAATAATAATAAAATAAAGTAAAATAATCTGATTGGCCACTGAAGAGAACTGAATGCTGGACTAGACAGGCCTTTCTTATTTTATTATGATGTTTGCAGATTGCCACTATTGCATGTAATCCTGCCTTAAGAATGTTCATTTAAGATCAACGCTGAATGTGTTTGATTAGAGAGTACTAGCCAAAGGTTTAAATGTCAGTGGATATCCATCTAGCTTCCTGTGCTCTCAAGTTAATTAAAAAAAAAACGCACAAATATTCCATTAGCTCCTGCCTATCCATTTTAACATATTAATGAGACAGTTTTAAGCCACAATAGTTCTCTCCTGTCCCACTTTCATTCTGTTAAAATATTTACATTGCAATAACTCACGGGCTCACCCCTCCTCACTGGAAGGCCTGTAAGTGAGTGAAAGTATTTTAGGGTAGGGTGAGACTGAAGTGATGTGACATGTAATTGATTTGAGGACCCTAGAAGGTGAAGCCCAGGCCACCATAAATTCTAGGAATGCGGATGTGACTCTCTCAGCATGGATATAGGGCTGACAGAGTCTGACAGCTCCCATCTGTGAACAATAATGTGTAGAATGCACAGCCAGGCGATGCGGGCTGGAATGTACCTATCAGACTTTAAGGGCTCTAACCATTTACTGTTCCTTATCAGTGACTATGGTCATGATTAGCTGCCACAGGACTTGGAATGGAACTTGGGAGTTCTGAAAAGAAAATACACAAAGCCTCTTTTGTTAGAACAGATTAATGACTTCTGCACATAGGAGGATGAAACAGGTGGGGAAAACATGCTTTTTTCTAGGGGTTTTCCAATCAATGCCCACACAAAGCCATCAAAAAGCCATCAGCTATCTGAATAAATGGACAGATATCTGAATATGCCCAATGTCCATGTGCCTCTTCACACATTACATTTCATAAGTGTACACTTAAAAAAGTGAGATGTAAATGTGACAAATGCATGGTTTCTTTTCTTCTTCTTTTTTAGAATGGGGAACATGTATCACATAAGTACACTAACTGAGTGCTGTGTTTAGCTGCAGCTCCCTATTAATGAGGATACACTCAGTGGAAAACTGACTGCTGCTGTCGTGAAAGACCAGGGCTCAATTTAAGCCAAGGTTCACTAGGACCAGCCCTGGATATTTTTATTATTATTACTAAAGCCCTTGCTTGCTCCCATCTGGACAGTAAACATGTGGAAAGGAGAGTGGGATTGGGCTGGCAGGCCCCATCCCAAACATCACTGGACCACAGTGGTTCCACGCTTAGACTTCTACGTTAGCTGGAAGGTCAAAAAAGGGGCACTGACATGCATAGAGCTGTTTTCAGAGGCCCTCTGTGCAATTTGGAATCCTGTGTGCAATCAAACTGGGTGGTGCCTACACGCTTACAGGTGTACATGTGTGGATGCATTTTCAGACATTGTGGCTAACACGTGGAGTTCTGGGCAGGGCCAGTGAGGCATGGCAACTTTGGGGGCAGGGTCAGCAGTCCGGTTCCAGGGGCAGACCAGCAGTCCTGCCTCACTAACTTTTTAGAGTTCTTTGAGAGTGCCAACAGATACATAGATAGCAGTGAGCTAGCCAATATTAGCCCAGTTCACATGTAATGCCAAGCCAAATCATGGCTAAGTGTGCAAGTGTATATAGAGAAAAATGTGGTCACTTCACTCCATTCCTGGTCCTGCTGTCACCACACTACCTAAAACTAAGCCATGGTTTGACTTAGCATTACATCTGAGCCTTAGCTCAAGGTTTGTCTCCATTAGACAAACCGCAAGCAGTAAGCCAAGAATGAATCTTGGCTACAGCTCATGGCTTGTCTGGAGTGATATAAACCATAAACCCAGGTTTTAGAGTACCTAAACACTGCTTAACTCCAGGTAGCACAACAGCTTACCTGTTCACACTTAGCCATGATTTGGCTTAGCGTTATGTGTGAACCAGACCATTATGTACTTTAGCTTTCAAAAAGGTTTTGATAAAGTCCCTCACCAAAGATTCCTGAGAAAGCTTAGCAGTCATGTGTTAAGAGGACAGGACCTCTTATGGCTCAGTAACTGGTTAAAGAACAGAAAGGAGAGAGTAGGAATAAATGGAGACTTCTTCCATTTAGGTGTGCAAGGAAGCAATGCCTGAAAAGGGAAGGGACACAACTCTAAAATGTCAAGAAAAAGAGCCAATGATCATGTGCAGAGTATATTGCTTTTACAACTGACCATCCATAACCAAGGCTTTAAAAGGGCATACCTTCCAGCCACCAGTAGTTTTAAAATTTTACCATAGCATTACATTACTAATATATGCTAGAGTACTTTTTGTTTTGCATAATGACATAATACGATCTAGGGCAGCCTTTCTCAATCTAGATGTTGCTAGACTACAATTCCCATCATCCCTGACCATTGGCGATGCTAGCTGGGGCTTGCAGAGCTTGGAAAAGTTACTTTTTTGAACTACAACTCCCATCAGCCCCAGCCAGCATGGCTGGGGCTGATGGGAGATGTAGTTCAAAAAAGTAACTTTTCCAAGCTCTGGGCTTATGGACCCAAAGGTTGGGAAGGGCTGATCTAGGGACTTCAAGATGATACTCCAATAAACATTTTTTTGCCAAAGCAAGCTCTTTGCCTCCAGTTCAGCTCTAGTGATGCTTTGAGGCATGTAACTATCATCCCAGAAAGAGATGATGATCATCATGTTTTTAATCAAGGTGATCCATCATGTTCAGTGGGGAATCAAATCACATCCACTGGATGTGCTATCTCTGCTGCCAGATCTGGACTTAGGCTGCATACATACCATATGTTTAAAGCACATTTAAAGCATATCCACCATCACCCCAAATCCTGGCTACAATTACCAGCATCCTTAACAAACTACAGTTCCCAGGATTCTTTACTGGGGGTGGGGGAAATGTGCTTTAAACCTGCTTTAAATGAATGGTGTGTATGCAGCCAATATCTTTCCTCAAATGTTCCGAAATTCTCTTCAAGCAACTATTTCCTGCAGATGATAAAAAGAGATAGGAAAGGAGGAGGCTATAACAACACTTAATTTGCAGTTCATGAATGCTCAGCACCATATGTGAAGTCCTGCAAAGAACATTACTGCCTTGTAGCTTACTTTGTTAAAGCACCCATTTTATTATGAACACAACACAGAAATGCTCTCAGATGGCAAGGATCAGCAGCATACATGTCTCCCTTTAACAACAAGATGGCCATAAAGATTTATACTGATGGAAAAATTCTGGCACAAATGTTTCTGCAAAATCCTAGCTAAGAACAACTTAACATTCACACCCACCCACCCCTGTCTTCACATCTATCACAAATCCATGTTTCCAGCCTACTCAACACATTCCTTCTATGCAACTTACACACACCATACACATGCTGCAAGTCACACCTAACAAATTATTTATTGGTTTATTCTTGGAATCTGAATTTCATTGCCACAATTTGGCTAAGAATGTCTGCCACATTTCCTGAAATTACAAGTAGTGATTTGCTAAGTTAATGCTTACATGACTCAGAGTACTAATTTGTCTAGCTTGGAATTAGAACTTCTCCTAGTTCTTCTCCAGTTTGGACAGTAAAATGCCTACATCAGCAAGTTGCTCTACGACAGTGGTTTCAAAATCCCCACCCCCACCCTGACCACTTGAAAATCGCTGATGGTCTTGGCGGACCACTTAATTATTTTTCTGCCTGTTATAGCAACTGTAATGTGCTGTGCTAGATGCTGTATGATTTTTAACCAGGCATGACAGGGCCCTTGGGTACCAGACTGCCACAGGCCTGTGTCATCATGCTCCCCAACACCCCCTCCTGATGCAGGTGGTGCAGGCTTAAATAGACACACGCCTGCCATCACCCAAGATGGTGGCAGGCGTGTCAACCCATAGGGATGCCCCTGCCACCATTTTGGTGATGGTAGGCATGCACTAGTGTGCTAATACACTATAGGTGGGCCTATTTAAGCCTCTGCCATCTGCATGGGAGGGGTGTTTCCTGGGAGGGTGGTGCTCTTGCTTTCATGATCCACAGCACTGTTGGGCTGCTGGGTCCCCTGACCCAATGCTGGTGTGGATCCTGGAGTGGGAGCTCTACCCTCCCAACATAAGGATGGGCTCCTTAGGGCCCCTTGGCCAGTACCTGAGCTGGCTGCCCACTGGCGCTGGGCCTGTTTTTAATTGTATTTTTCTTGCTTCTCCTATTTCTTATATTGTATTTTATTGTATTCCAATTTGCATTCCATAGAATTCAGATGACAATACACTAAAATACAACATAAGAAATAAAGGAGGCAATAAAAATAGAATGCCGCAGACCACCTGACTGAAGCTTGTGGACCACAGTTTGGGGACTCCTTCTCTAGGCCATGTGATTTTCAAGGATTCCTAAGTATCTGTTGCATTCCAGGACCATTATGGAGTTTCCAAATTTCAGAATAGGGCTCGGGGGGGGGGAAGCTTTTATTTATTTATTTGTTTATTTGTTTAATTTGTATCCCGCCCTTCCTCCCAGCAGGGGCCCAGGGCAGCAAACAAAGCACTAAAACACTTTAAAACATCATAAAAACAGATCTTAAAATACATTAAAACAAAACAGCATTAAAAACATTTTAAAAAACAACCTTAAAAAGGGTTAAAAACATTATTAAAAAACATATTAAACAATTCTGACACAGACACAGACTGGGATAGGTCTCAACTTAAAAGGCTTGTTGAAAGAGGAAAGTCTTCAAAAGGCACCAAAAAGATAGCAGAGATGGCGCCTGCCTAATATGCAAAGGGAGGGAATTCCACAGGGTAGGTGCCACCACACTGAAGGTCCATTTCCTATATTGTGCAGAACGAACCTCCTGATAAGATGGTATCTGTAGGAAGCCCTCACCTGCAGAGCGCAGTGATCGACTGGGCATATAAAGGGTAAGACGGTCTTTCAGGTATCCTGGTCCTGAGCTGGATAGGGCTTTGTACGCCAAAACTAGAACCTTGAACTTTCTAGTACCATCATGAAGTACATGTAGCCCTACTGATAAATCTCCCATGTGCATGAAAGAGATTATGGGAATCTGCCTTGCACTCATATACTATGAACTGTATTTATGCAGTTAGTTCTCATGTTGCAATGGAGCTTCTTACCTCCTAGAAGCACATGAATTTTCAAACCATCATTGGGTTACTTTAGGAGAAAATGAACCCAAATGTTATCCAGTGATTGGGGTCAGATTTGAACTAACTCATTAGAGGTGAAAGTCCTGGCTGTCATAATATTTGTCTTCGCATCCTCCCATCTCTAGCAGGTATTTGTTTTCTAGCTAGTATTTGATTTATGCTAGCTATCAGCCATAAAGATTCAGATTACCAATAACCCAGCAACGTGCATTAATGAAGAAATAGATAGGGTTTAGTATCCCTACTTGTTTGCTGATGTTCCTTGACAGTCTCTCTTCTGGTAATGCTTTTAAAATGTTCTATCTATGCACAAGGGATCTTATTAAAATGACTGCTGAAAATCCTATTGTAGGGTGGTTTGCAATGAGTGAAAAAAGTTTTCATTTTGCATGGCAATTTCAGGCCAAGATTAAAAAAAAACACTGGCAAAAAGCAAATGCAAGGCTGTTAATATCACTTGTTTGTGATAAACAATATGCATGTACAATTCATGATCCTACAAGCATATGGCACCCATTTAATCATCCACACATTGTTCTGAGCAAATTCAAGTTATCTATGCATCCTCTAAAAGTGAGAAGGAAACTAGCAATGGGAACACATTACATACAGTTTTCCTTCCTCCATTTTATAAGTTGCTAAGTACTGCTGTGCTAATAGCTCACTGTCATAAGTGAAGGAGTTGTCGGTGTTTTGCCACATTAGGCGAAATATTTAGAATATGTGTATGTGTGTGTGTGTTGAAGCACACACATACATACACATAGGTCACTACAAACTGTGTCCCACTTTCAAGGGCATCTCCTTTTCAACCCCTTGCTTCTGAAGGGAATATTGCCTGTTTTATGGAGTTCTTTGGAGTTTTATGGAGGCCTGAGGTTGCCAATGTGGTGCGCATGGGCATAATAGTGTCCTTGAGGACTTCCCTTGGCACCCACAAAGGTTCTAAGCCCCTGTTGCTCACTTCCTCTTTGTCTTGAAGCGATAAGGATGGTTTTGATTATCCCACTTAAAAAGTATGTAGAGCTGAAGAAGGAAGTTAAAAGAGTGACTTCCGACTTTCTCTTTCAGCTCTACATGTTTTTCAAGATTCAGGTCAGCAGCAGAATGGAGGGTAGGAAGGAAAAAGGAGTGGTGTATGTGACTTAGAGGAGGAAAATGGAGTGATGAGAGGGAAAAGAAAGGGGAGTGCCGCAGGGCTCAGAGGAGAGAGAGAAAACAAAGTGCCAGAGAGAGCGAGTGAGCGAAAGAGTGCACATGTGTGTGTGTGTAGTACACATACACACATACTGAATTCAGTAAAATGGATCCTCCTGAATTTGCATATTTTATGGGTTTTTTCACCAAATCACTCATCTGTTTTCATTGACTGAACCATCAAAACAATTTAGTTCAGACTTTTCAGCCGTGCCATGGGCCATGGCACGCAAACATGGATCCAAGGCACAGATTCTATGGATCCTCATAATTTTTACAAGGGATTGCCCTCAAAATCACCATAATTTATAGGTTATCTCTCTGTTTACAGATGCATTCTGTGGTTTGTTGGTGGTTTTTTGTTCATCCTGTGTCAAAGACAAGAAGATCCAGGAGAACCTGGGTTGTATTCAGTAAGTCCTGCTTAATGAACCTAAGTTTGTCATGTGGGTCTACTCTGAGAAGGATTAGCACTAATATCACTCCCCATTTGTAGTGCTGATAAGCACTGGATCTATGAATTTTACTGTGCAGTCTATGAAAGTAAACTTTAATTTGATGTGTTTTTCTTTTTTTACAGAACGTAAAACCATGCAAATTCAAGGGGTCTAGATTGTATTCAGCTGAGTCCTACCCAAAGCAAACCCACTGAAATTAATGAATCTAAGTTAGTTGTGCTCCTTAACTTCAATGGGTCTACTCTGAGTAAGACTAGCACTGAATACTACCCTCTGTTTTCATTCTACTGGATCTGACATTTACTCAGGTCCCATATAAAACAAAGACTGTGTGCATGCACACACACACATACTTTCTCCCTGTCAGCAGGGGAGAGGCAACCAGAAGGGGGTAATGCCTATGGCAGTTCCTCAAAATTCTAAATGTGTCCATGTGCCCTAAAAGATTGGTGACCCTTGATATAAGCGCTCTACCCTTCCTTTGAGAGCCAGTGTGGTGTAGTGGTTAAGGTGTTGGACTACAACCTGGGAGAGCAGGGTTCGAATCCCCACATAGCCATGAAGCTGACTGGGTGACTTGGGCCAGTCACTGCCTCTCAGCCTCATGAAAACCCTATTCATAGGGTCGCCATAAGTCAGAATCAACTTGAAGGCAGTACATTTACATTTTACCCTTCCTTTGCCCTCCGCTGTTTCTGAATGTGATCCAAGGTGATACTGGGAAGAAATATCCCCTTCCAGAGATGCTACAGAAAAAGTGCTACTGTTTACAAAGTGCCATCCTTTGCTGTTGCCTGGGTTTTGCTTGTGTCTGAATAGGAAGCACCTTTAATGTTCCCAGCACATGATCTTCATTCTTCTCCTAAGCACTTCAGGTCCTTTGTTCATATGGTTGTTCTTTTCCACATTCCCTTTAGTGCCTGCCCAAATGAATAATGTTAATGAACCTATGAAAATAGTTGTTTTGTAACGTGGGTCTGGGACCATATCACAGATCAAAGGTTTGTTACATGCAAGAGCTGTGTGCTTTGAGGGATGACTTGCATATGGGAATGACTCATCACAGGGTAATTCACATATCTGGACCTTTCATGTCAGCTGAGATCTTTGCAGTACTTTGAACTGAAGGCAAACTTGGCTACCTGGGAGCTGAAGTCCAAAACATCTGGAGGGCACCAGGCTGGGAAATGCTGCATTAGAATTTCTGGTGTATCTACTAGAGCAATTAGAACCATCCAATTGCTCATCTCTTTCTGTATCTTCCTCCTCATCATTCAACCCATTTTGAATTTCTCATCACACCTTGTGAATTTCATTGTGGATTACCAGAAAACATTATGTATTCTGAAAAACACCAAACATGCCATTCCAAGACACTACCACCTTTTTCTTGTGTTCTCTCTGCCTGCCAAAAAGTTTTGAAATGTTTTATTTTCAAACTACCTTTATTTTTTTTGTCCCCATAGTCCCGAACCTTTCTGTGCTCTCAAATACATCAATTCGTTCTGCCTCTCTAAAGGATCTCAGTTATGTCTGCTCTTTCTTCCCAAAGGGCTGCAGAACAGCACAAACTTGGCAGGCAAACAAAGACCATTTGGAAACTATAAGGAAGGCCTTGCTGGAATGTTAACTCTGATTCAGAATCTGCCTCTTAAAATATTCCAGCAGCTCTCCTATTGAGAAAAAATCTAATGCTGCTGACTCTTTAGATGTGTAACTTTAGATTATAGTAACAACAGACTCGTGTTTCTAGAAATCATACATCCTTGGGCAATTTGTAAAGAAAGTTAAGGAATCTTCAGAAACAAGCCAGTTTATAACTAATAGGATAGATTCACCAAACCAAATCTGTGCCCTACACCATGTTTTGTAACTTTCCAGGCCCTTGACATCCCCCCCCCAATTTTGCTATCTCAGCCAGCAAAAAAAGGAGATGGACTGGGCCTCTGGCAAACCACAGGACATGGTTTATGAGTTGAATTTGGCACGTTCAGTCACTGGTTGTACAGGCGTGCCCGATGCCGATCCTACTTAAGGGTACCATTTCAAATTTCAGTGTGGGCTCCAACATATTTCAGTGAAGGGATAAGAAAAATATTTAGCAAGGTTTAAGAGCTCACTCTTGGATATATTAATATGAAATTGCCAAAAAGTAGTGCTTTATAAACATTTGTTGTGATAATATATATATACTTCATAAAAACTATAGCAGTTCAAGACAAAGTGTCTGTTTTGATTTTTAAAGCAAAAGGATTTATGTCTACTGCATACATATCTAGTACTTATACATAATAAACTGTAAAAACAGCCAGTTTATAGAACAAATGAGTTATCAAGATATACAGATGCTCCTGAAGAATAATGCCTCATAATCTCACATAAATAGTGTCCCTGATATAGAGTTATTAAAACCAACCACTGTTTTCTTAGCTGGCCTTTCCCAGTGCAATTCAACCCCAACCCCAAACAACACAAAATTTGTATTATGTTTTGAAGCGGATGGGTTCCTGTGATGTTCCTATATTAATGTATATATGGTAAGTGTTGTTGTTTTAGAAGATACATGGTAAGTGGAGTGAAAGAGGAGGGGGAGCGAATGGGCAGTAGAATGCGAGATGATTGGCTGAGTGTTTAAAATGGCTGAATGTATAAAAGGAAGAGTGAGAGTGGAATCTGGGGGGGAGAAGAGAACTGAGTGGGTTGGTTGGTGGGGTTTAGAGAGTTGTTTGCCAGGAGGGAGGTGGAGTTCGGATTAGTATTGAGTAAAACCATATGCTTATGTGCCTTAAGAAGAAATCTTGTTAATCTTGTTAGCTTTGTTATCTGTAATAAATACTTAATTTGGTTTACCAAAGGCCTGATCCTTGGCTGGGGTTTCACAGACCAGAAGGGAGGGTAAGGTAATGACCAAGGCTGAAGGGGAACTGTAACAAATGGTGGCAGCGGTGAAGAGAATAACAATACCAGTATTCAGAGTCTCTGGGAATACTAGTATTGGGACGTTACTGGTGGTTGCCTAGCAGGGGGATCTGTTGAGATCTGTGCTAGAGCGGGGAGAGAAACCATAAGAGAGAGCGGTCCGGACTGGTGGAGTCCCTGGTGGTGCCTAGAGACAGGCAGTAACCACGAGCAGGTAGGAACCTGACAGGGAGAGCCAGGGAAGGACGCATCACAGTTCCCCCCCCCCAACTTTGGGAAAACAACAAGTCATGATACATGTAATATTCCTTCACATAAAGACTTCTCAGTTAGTAAAGAACAGTCTGTTCTAAAGTGAGGAAAGTTCACAAGGCAAGACATCAGAAATGATCTGGCTGTGAATTTGCCAGGAGATGTAAAAATAAAACATTATTGCTCAACATAACTCAAAAGAGCACTTCCTCTTTTGGCATCAGAATATAGAACCAAACAGGCAGTGTATTGTAATTTTGCCTATTAAAATCCCATCGGACTTTCTTACGCTTTCTTTATCCCAGTAAAACAATATTCAAATTGTTCCAACTATTTAACAACACCTGATATCATACTGATGGGCTGTTTGTAAAATGTTGGTGTGCTCTTCTTGTTTTTAATGTTTAGGATTAGTTTAGGATTCCTGGACAATGTGTACTTCAGTAGCTGTCAGAACATAACGAGGAACAAACTGTAACTTAGAAAGTACAGATCATAATGTGTCTGTGCAGCTTTTTTCAAAAGTTCAGAAGGTACACCGGTTAAAAGAACGAAAAGAGCAGCTACCTTTCACTCAGATGAAAGTGACAAAGGACTCCCAACTGCAATTTCATGTTTTATGCATGACTTACTGTAATATTAATGCAAACATTTTTGAACTTAATCATTTTGAAATCTAGTTATCCATTTTATGATGTCTCAGCTATTTGAGATGACTTCCAGGGAAAACTGGTTAACAATACAAGCAGTGACTCAGCTGTGTAGCAAAGATTTGCTAGCAAAGGAATGTGGCGTGATCCACACTTCTCTCGGTTGATCAGCTCACTGCTTTCATGAATTAACTATTCCCCACAAATCATTCAGAAAGAAAAGGTGTTAAATGAACATAACATAAGGAGAGCCTGCTGGATCAGGCCAAAGGACCCTCTAGTCCAGCATCCTGTTTTCACAATGGCCATCCAGATGCCTATCAAAAGCCGGCAAGCAGGACCTGAGCATAGCAGCACTTTCCCCTGTTGTGATTCCTGGCAACTGGAGTGCCTCTGTTGGAAGCTATTGATAGCCTTATCCTCCACAAATGGTCTAATCCTTTTTTAAAGCTATCCAAGTTGGTGGTCATCACATCTTGTGGAAGTGAATTCCACATTTTAACTATGTGCTGTGTGGAAAAAAGTACTTTCCTTGGAAGTAGTTACCACACTCAATTCTGGGATAGGCTATATTTTGTGTGTTATATTTTGTACTTGCCAACAGAATGGACAATGTAGTATTTACTAGCATAACCATACAAGTCTTAGGGTGCAATTGAACTCATATTTACACCAGGCTGACAGGAGTTGGATGTGGTGGACCCTCTCAGCTGTGGCGGACCCAGGACCCTGCCAGCTCAGCCAGGGATCTCCCAGGAAAGCCAAGTCTGGCAGAAGGGGTGCTGGCAGAAGTCCTGAAAAAGGGGCATTCCGGGGGCATGTCGGAGGAGGAGCTGAGGTGGGAGGGGACTTAGACAACATCCAACTCCCATTCGGAGCACTGATCCTGCAGGTCCTGATCCAGGCCAAATTTATGCTGAAAAAAAGGTCGATCTAAGAAAATAATTATAATGGAAGTCAATGGGGAGTGCTTACTCGCTGTTAGGGGTACCTCTATATCGTATACAAAAAGGCAAACGCAAACATCACCAGCTTTTCAAAACATGCAACGTGCACATTCTTTTCACGCAAAACAAAAGGTGCCAGGTTCAATCTTTTTTGGCACCTTCGCATAGGACAGAATCCTATTTGAAACTCTAGAGTCTCAGCAGTCACTGCTAGTCAGTGTAGACAGTACTGAGCTACATGGACTCATAGCATGACTCAGTATAAGGCAGCTTTCTGTGATGAAGACTAAGGCTAAAAAATCTCAAACAAAAGTTGCTGTAGACTACTATAGATTCTGGGAATGTGATGCTTGGAATTTTGCAGTCATCTTGGAATCATGTAATAGTACACAAGATGGTTCCAAAAGTCCCAGTATCCTTATCCCAGAATCTGAAGGGAAAGGCTGTGTGTGTGGGCGTGTACACTAGTGCCAGGATTTAACATAGTTCAGAAGTGTCCCGTAGTTTATATCTAACCTGTGCTACCAAGCATCCCCATTCATTTCAGGAATGAGGTGGGCAGCTGAATATCATATTTCCTCTGAGTGCAGGTCTGGGGGATGATGCTCTTTCCACTCAAGTGAATGGGAAAGCCCTGTGAGAGAAAGTTCTGCACACACTCAATTAAGGCAATAAAGTGTGTAATCATCAGGAGAAGCACCTTGGTTTCATTCTGTCTGAGCCTGGGGTTGTTAAGTCTTCCCTAGGATATGGTGCCTGTCGCTTTCAATGCTCTGGCTCACCAAGAGGAAATGCAGTTGCTGACTTGTTATGCTTTTTGAATATGGTGCCATCAGTCCTTTCATCCATTCTACTCAATGTAGCAAGTAAAGCTCTAGTTTGATGGTTTTCTATTTGTTTTAGTTTTCTATGGCACCCTGCCCTAGATTCTTGGTCTTGAGTGGGGTCAAACAATTTAAGGGAAGCCAGTTCACACAGTTAAAAATCCACTGGCTCACACATCCAGAGGTGTTTGAGCACAACTGCGTGCTGCATATCCATTGCTACATTCAAGCATCACCCACTATCAGTGTCCCAAATGGATCCCAGTCCTTCTGCGCTTTCCCTGGCATTTCCTGTTTCCTGTTCCACACAGTGATTGGCAACCCATGGCAGGCAAACAGAAATTCAGGGAGGTAAAGCAACCCCCCCAACATGGTTCTGCCACCCAAACAGAGGCTTTCAAATAGGGGACAGGAAGTTACAAGAAATTTTACAGAATTGGTCATATAGCTAAATTGTAAAAACCACTAAGCAGTTTACATAAATTAAAATGTACATTAAAATTATAGATAAAAGTCAGAGTTAAATACAAGTTAACTTAAAAAAATAAAAATATAAATAAAATCAGCCATTAAAAAAGATACATTACAAGACAAAATTACACATTAAAATGTATGTCAACCTTGCATATCCAAGTAGGCTTGCTTCAACAATTTTTTTTAAAGCAGGCACTGATAACAGTACTGTGAAGGTGCCTGCCTAATGCCAGTGGGCAGGGAGTTCCAGAGTGTAGATGCTGTCTGCCACTATAAAAGATAGATTCCTTACAAGTGCAGAACAAACATTTTGTGGTACTTATAAAAGTGCCAGTTCCACAGATCAATTTTACCTTATGACCACCACAAAACAAATGATCGACACTAATCTCCTGTTGAGATGGGAGGAGTGAGGAAGGGGTTGCTGAACTCAGTCAAGTTGGCCTTCCCCACCCCCCAGAAATCAACCTTACTGCAGTTCCCAGAACTGATAATCTGGCAGTACACAAGTGCTCCGCATGTACAGTCCTGGGTCCTCCAGCCTTCAACAAGGAATCTGAAAGCAGATATTTACTTCTACTCAGAGATCATCCTTGAGGGATTATGATGAATGACTTTAGTTAACTAATTGGACTTTGCTGTGCACAAAACGGAACCCTAATTAATTAAACACTGCTATTCATTTTGCAGTGTTTTGATATTTGTTATAGCAAAGCTGCCACAGGTGTTTGCAAAATGAGCACTGAGCATTTATACAATTCCAATCGCAAAACCATATGATGAAGAATGCTGACTCAACTGCTTGATTTATAATTGCATTCAAATGTAACTAAGGTGGTTTCTTTATTTCTTGATTTGAAATCTCTGTATATTCATGCTTAGAGTTTATTCTGTTTCTGTCAGTGCATCACAAATTCTCAAGTCTTTTAGGAAGAAAATGATGAACATAATGAGTAGGGTGAAAATGGTAAAACTAGCAAGTAGGAAAGTATATTTTTTGAATCACTAGAATCTTGGTTGCGACTGAATACCTAGATTTACATTCCAGTGCAATGGGCTGGCTTTCACATTAAATTCTCTATAGAGATGACCTGGCATTCCAACCTTTGTGTTTTTGGTGCTTGGAATTTGTAGTTCCTCCAGAAGCAGAATTATTTTAAGTGTTACTTCTATTTTTGGATATGCTCCATTCGTTATAGAGAAAATGAATGCTTGCTGTAGGAGACTATATGACTCATGCATTTATCTAAAATGGTGTTACTTCTCCCTACAATGGATTTGTTACATTATGGATTTATGGAACAGAAACATTTTTGCACAATGAAGTATCAAATTTTCCATGTTTTAATTTTTGTGTATGCGTAATTACATGAAGTGCTGGCCTGTTACTGGTGTGTTGAATGTAGGGATGGGCAAATCTATCCAGTTTCTCTCAGATTCTTGTTTTTCTAATCTTAAATTCAGTTCTCCACATTTCTACATCAGTCTAAGGATTTTTTAAAAAAAAGTTCTCATGAAAATTCCTCAAAAAATGATTGATTGATTGATTGATTTTTATTTACGGTCATAGACCAAACTGCCTCAATTGTATACAATTTTGTCTACACATTTTTGCAGAACAATTTTCTCTGATACAAAGTAATTTAGTATGTTATTTTCACTAATATATGCATTTTTATGCACGCTTTACCCTAGTATATGCATTTCTGTACATATTACTTGGCTGGACAACTGCCTTGCAAAATTTGGAGAAATGTGAATTTCAAAGGATGGCTGGGTTTCAGTTCCTGTATTATTTCAGAAAATGTGAATTAAGTGGGTTAAGTTTAAATGTGAATGGAAACAAATTTATCTTCCATCCCTAGTGCATGCTGTTGTTGGTCCACTTTCTCATTTGTGTCAATAAAGTGAAATGCTTTTGATTTATATACATTTGTATTATTTGGAAGCAACCGCCCAAACAGTAGGTCTGCTGATACAAAGATGGGGCATTGTTCAATAACTGAATATATGTAGCAGCACTTGGGATGAAAAATCGATGAAGCTACAAAGAAATACACACGGGGCAATAGCCTTGGAGGCTTTACATATTTGTTTCCCGCCGTAGTTTGTGGCATGGCATGGCTTGCTTCTTTGAGCCATCTGGATTGCATTTGCTAAACGGACTCTCTGTCCCATACACATATCTGGCATGGAACAACTTGCTTGCTTCTTATTCTCTTCTTGCGGGCAGCCAGTGTTCTTGCCTAACTCAAAAAGCTTCTGTATTACCATTAAGAATGCAACTATATTGACATTATTTCCATCATGAATCTCCCATGCAGGGCAGACCCTAACATTGCACAGAGTGTGGTGGCAGATGCTGGGTGGTGTGCAGTCACCTTGCAGCGATTCTTCCTGAGCGTCTCAGCCATTCTCCTCTCTTGGGGAACAGAGCTGTGTGTTCGGTGTGGCCTGCCCTTTGCTCCCTAAGCTACCCTTATTTTGCCAGTGTCAAAGTAAGATTCAACTACTAGTCCTTTCAGTTTCTGTATGTGGAATTTGGGGTGTGTGCACCACCATCATGTCCTTTGCCTCAGGCAGCAAAATATCTTGGGCAGGCTCTGCTCCTTTGTGTCTCGCTAGCCTACCCAAAGGCCACAAGAGCATGCTGCTGATGTCAACAGGAGTGTGTGATTGCTCCCAAAGGCTTAACCAATTTTGGAAAAGAATTGGGAGGAGGGAACTCCAGTTTTAATGGACTATCACCAGAGTGGGCTATGGGTCTTAACAATCCCTAGTATATCCACGTATAGCTTCAGAAAAATTAACCAAGGAAGGACCACTACATTTGAAAACAGTGAATCCTCACAAAGTCTGTCTGAAATGCCATTTTCCTCAAATCATTGATACTTTTGAGAATACCCCAAAAGTTATTCTTTGTCCTGTCTATCAATATACTAAGGTTTTCTCCCCCCCCCTTTTTGTCATGGTTGTGCTGGGATTAGATTTGGATGCTCTTTGGTAACAAAGGGTAGCTCTTATAATTTGAAAGGGATGATGACCTCCTTTTTCATCAGAGAAGCTGCTGAAGTTATCTAGAGAGAGAACATATCTTATATTTGCTTGACATCTTTTAGCACGAAGCAATGTTTTCCTAAAGTACATCTTGACAGAGGGAAATTCCTGTCAGCACTCATTGCATTTTTTGTCTTTTAGCACATTTGTACTCTATCCCCACCACTGCTTTAAGGCCACATGTTAAGTAGTGGAGACTTGGGGTTGTCTTCTTCCAAATGTTGGCGGGAAAGTTAAGTACAGGAGCAGAATCTGTATCACATAATCAGAAACATAGTAAAACTGGAGTTCAATCAAAGCAAGCAAGCAAATGGAATGGTTGTGTTTGGTGCAACCACCATGATTAGAGGGGACAGTGATTCTTCAGAGGATAAGAGATACAAAGATTGAGAATATGAACTTAAGCAAAAGACTGAACAGTCAATTTAGATGTAGGGATGGGGGAGAAATTTGATTCAGTTTGCCTTTAAAGGCAAACCTACCAAATTTGCACTTTCTGAAACAATATGCAAGCCAAGACGCAGCCATTCCTTGAAATTCACACTTCTCTGAATTTTGCAATGCAGTTTTCCAACCAAGCAATTATGTGTACACGTGTGTACAAAAATGCATATACTAGGGTAATGTATGCATATAAGTAAAATTAACATATAATAAATACATTATATTAGGGGAAATTGCTTAGCCAAAATTTATTTATTTATTTATTATTTGATTTATATCCCGCTGGGGAGCCCAGGGCGGCAAACAGAAGCACTAAAAACACACCAAAACATCATAAAAACAGACCCTAAAATACACCAAAACAAAACAACTTTAAAAACATTTTTTAAAAAAAGCTTTTAAAACATATTTAAAAAGGGTTTAAAAACATTGTTTTTTAAAAGAAAATGTGTATATTAGGCAAAATCGCATACAAGAATGTTTACATTGGGAGAAATTTGCCCTAAAATGATGATGAATTTTCATGATGACTTTTACAAAAATGCTAACTGATGTGGAAATGTAGAGCACTGAAGTTAAGATTGGAAACATGAGAAACAGAAAGAAACTAAAATGAACGGATTCACCCATTCCTATGATGCACCATGAAACCTCTTGGCTAGATACACAAACCTAGTCAAGAGCATGAGAGATGCAATGTTACACCAGGGGACGTGATAGGACTTCCCTTTCCTGTCCTCCCCTCTGTGCTCCCAATATGCTCCACAAGGTCTCCAAACCCTGTGGAACAGATTGAGACTTCACGGGGGGGCACTGAAGGGAAAGGAAGGGGAAATCCCATTTCCACTAGCAAAAGTCCATTGCACAAGTGGGACATCACAGTTGAAGATTACCCAGAAAGTTGTTTTTATTAATGTTTACAAATTGACTCCATCTGTGCTACCACCCATCCTTTGTCCATCTATAAAAATGCTGTACTTTGGCAGGGAGATGGGGGGTGAGGTTAGGATTATCTGAAAGCTGTTTATCTGCCATGTTTCATGTCCTTTAAAGATGACATGGCCTTCAGTAGTATTTATTTATTTATTTAATGGAGAGCAGCTCACACCCACTTCATTTCTCTTCTGCCTTTTAAAACTCCTGCCCTGAGCTAAACCAAGGTTTGACTCAGCATGTCATTTGGACCTGGGCTCATGGTTAAGCTCTCTCCTTGCAAGTGGTTGCTGACAACAAAGCCTGGCTACCCCTCATGGTCAGCGAGGCAACAGCATAACCACACATTTTGGTTTGGATGACACGCTACATCAAAACTTGGCTTAGCTTAGCATGGCAGCAAAACAGACAGGGGAGAAGCAAAGCACCCGTGGGCTCCTTTCCCAGAGCCCAAATTTTCTCAAGGTCCTGGCAAGCTGTAGTTTGGCTTATTGTGACAGGCGAACCGGGCCGCTGTGTGTACAAGTGCCAAACACTTGGGATAAGCTCCAAGTGTTGGCAAGTACCACGGGCAGGACAGAGGGATAACCTGCCAGCCTCCCTCTGCAATGACATGCCCAAAGAGTGCAGCAGTTCAGAGAGGTTTATAGCAAGCAGTGGTGCAGGGTTGCTTGTCTGGTAGCATCCAATTCTGAGAAACAGGAGTGTTCTCAACTACAGCAATAGAGTGCCCTGATGGGAACTGCCTGCACTTCCTGCCGAGAACCAAATGTCAGTGCCAATGCCAGGTTTTGAGGGGGCCTTGGGCAAGATACTCCCAGGGGGCCCTTCTGCCTGTGTGCACCCAACACCTCCTCCTTGCTATTATTGCCATGGCCCATTTGCTTCCTTCTCTCTCTGCCCTCAATCCACACCACCTCCGAGAGACAGAGACAGAGAGAGAGAGAGAGAGAGAGAGAGAGAGAGAGAGAGAGAGGACAAAGCATGCAGAGACTATTGCTCCTCCTCCTTTCTCTTCTCACTAAATGCTTCTGTGAAGAAGACAGGTGAAGAGGCAGAAACCACACAGAGGAGGAAGAGTAGGCCCAGGAGTCTCCAGGCACTGGCAGCTGCCCTCCTATTGAAGCATGAGCCTTAGCAGGTGCCCAGTGATGCTGACCTGACACCAGCCCTGCAGCTGTCCTTTGTAACTAGCTCCTACAGAGCGTCTAGTACGATATGACTTGTACATTCTGACTTGGTAGCTGATGCAAGAGCTTTCTTACCGGCTGTAGCACTCTATTGACCACATTATTTTGGTCGGGCAACGTCATAACCATGTCTCAACCTGCCTGTCTGCTCTTGTGAGGATAAAATTTAGGGTGGTAGGTTCATCCTGAGCTCCTTCAATATATATGTTTAAAGGTAATCTTTATATGAGTTTGGGACTTTCCGCCCATCCAAACGCTTTTAAAATAACCCAAGCTTTGAAACATGTGCAGCTTGTCCCAAATGCTCTTGGTAAGATAAGATGGGATCGAAGTTTAAAATAAATACGAATGGTACATGGGCTGCCTTGAGCCACAGGGGGGGGGGAAAGCAGCTGTTTTGCTACTCCTCGGCCCAACATGTGTGTGTTACATAAGAAGGAAAAATTGGAAAGGGAAAAAAAGCCCACAAAAGCCTTACAAAGAGATAAAAATCTTAATGTTGCTGCAGAACATTAGCAGGCCTTTTTTGTGGAAAGAAAAACATGTCTGCTATTAAGATTGCTCTAGAAGCCAACTGGCTTTTATGTATGCATGTTTTACCTGGCCCCCTCCTTCCCTCCTCCCCGCCACCCTGTTCATAATGAAGATCCTATCTCAAACAATAAGCCTGGCCAGCTGAGCTTCCCCAGTACAAAGCAAAGTTGCTCTCCTTTTGTATTTAATTTCTTTTCGGTCCTGGCTCCTTTCCTTCTTTTGTTCTGGGGTTGTTTGAATGAGCTTTCTGCTAAAGCAGCCAATATAGCGGTCTCCATGAGTAGTTTCATCCCACGGTTAGCTGATCCACATCAGCTTAGACAAAGCAAGCAAAGACACGTGTTCTCACCTCTGCAGCACTGACCTGGCTTGCCTGTGTTTATTTGTCCAGAATTGCGCAGGTTGTTGGAGGAGTTAAAAAAAAAGTGATGACACAGGAGGGATCAGCACATGTGCATGGTTCATTCACATGGCTTGCCTGTCAAAACGTATGCTCGGAGTTGAACAGCACAGTGCTAGCAGCAGATGGGAGATGATATTTTTGGATAACAAAGTTGTCTCTTTGCGTTCCTGGTAATCTTTCCAAAGGATCAGGCAGCCCAGCACAAACCATTTGTTATCTGAACACACAAGTCTCACAAAAGACCTCAGTGTAGAACAAGCTGTTTAGAACTGTGTACTAATACTAATACGAATGTGAATATGGTGCTACAAGCACATCACATGCCACAAGAAGACCCTTGCTACATCAGACCAAGCATCCATCTAGTCCACCAGCTCATTCCCAGTGCTGGCCAGCTAGATACCTCTGGGAAGCCCTAAAAGCTCTGCTCCATTCAGAGCAACCATGGTAAATGCATCCCTGCTACATATGTTACACTGATAGGGTGGAGACAATTCTCTTGAAGGGAGTTTTTACAATGTACCTGTGTATTATCTGAAGTCCCCCTGTCAGTCAGGCTTTTGAAACAATGTAAGAAAACCTTGCAAGACCAGAAGTGAAAGTGGGATACAAGCAGGCACAAGAGATCCTTCTTTCAAACTGCTTTCATCTCTCTGAAAAAAAGAAGATTGTCTGTCTAAGTCAGGAGGAATCTTTTTCAGTCTGACAGCCAGATCCAGAACTGGCCTACCTGCCAAGGGCCATTTTTGACAGTTAGTGAGGGCACCAACCTGACAATCACTTGTCACTGAATGATGTCAGGTGATACAAATTTCAAGCACAGGAGCAGGCACAAGCTTAAAAGACAGCAGACAGACAAGCCTCTCCCTGATGCCTTATAAAGAGCAAACAAAGGCTTATCTCCAATCTTATGATCTCTAATCTGTGATCTCACAGCGCTGCCCCCTAACAACCCAGCAAAAATGAAGGATTTGAGTCCATTGGGACTGGTTCTTCACATATACTCCAGCCCATTTGGAGTGCTTCATTGTAAACAAAGAGACTTGTCAGTCATAGCACCTCAGGTATGAGGCCTGGTATGGAATTGAGAGAGGAATCTTGAGTGTGAATCTCATTTAATGGGATTTGCTTTCTGAGTAAACGTGTGTAGGACTGGAACTGAACCAGAGACCCATTAGATTGGCTCCCCCAGTCATGGCTCCTGAGCATCTCCTAGTGGGTCACATTCATCCCCACTCCCTTGGAAAAATGCGTCTTTCACATAGGAAGTTGCCTTACACCACATTTCTTTGTCTATCTAGCCCAATTTTGTCTCTGTTCTGCTGACAAGGTCTCTACAAGGTCATGTCTTTCCTATCACCATCTACTTGACTGGAGATACCAGGGACTGAACCTGCAGCCTTCTACATGCAAAGCAGTTGTTCTCCCACTGAGCTACAGGCCCTTCTCCATACTCTTTGGGGGCATGGATATTCTTCACAGTGCCAGGTTTATTTATGGTGCTTTTCTGTAATACATTCCCTACCATTTGCTCCGGACTTAACTGAGAGAGGAGATGAAGGCAGGGGGTCGTGTTGCGGGCAGGCGAGTTCCTTGTTAACATCCCACGCACAGCCACCCCCGGAAACCTCACGGGTTCCCATCCTTTTGCCCTCTGGCAAATGAGAAATTCAACCTCCAACGTGGTCCTAGGAGTCTTTCCACTAGACTCGGCCAGTATTTGTTTACTCAGGAGTGAGCCTGGCGGGCAACACACGCGCCAGACCATGTGGACTGCCGGGCGAGTGACTCCGCTCTGGGTCATTGACCGCCAATTCCCGCGCTTTCCGTGGAAAGGATTCTGTTGAGGGCAGTTCGGAAGGGGACGGCGCTACCTGGAATGGTGCTTCCCCCTCAGTAAGTTTCCCCTCAGTAAGTTTCCCTCCTTTCTTCGCCCCTTCCCCGAAGAACGGAGCAGAGAAGAAGGGCGCCTTACGCGTTTGCATCCCGCAGCAGGTCGCCTCCGAAGCCGACATACCCCATTCCCTCCCCGGGGATCAGAACAATCTTCAACGCCCTTACTAAGGAGCAAGCCCTGCTAAAGACAGTAGAACTGCCTGAGGCGTTAAGGATCGTACAGCCACACGGCGGGTTGCAAGAAGGGGACAAAGGTGGCGCTAGCGGCGGCTGGCTTTCTATTGGCTGAGCAAAGGGACAAGGAAGCGGGCGGGGCTTTTCCCGGGAACCAGGAGGAGGAGTTTGTGAGAACTGAGAAAAGAGACGCCGGAGAGTGGAGGAAGGGCAGAGTGGCTACAAATTTTCGTCGGTGGCTCGTTGCGACCGTCCTCTCGCTTCCTCCTTCTCAGTCCCCATCGCGGCTTGGCCCCAGGTACCCTTGGCCGTCCCCGTTGCCGACGGCACCCTGTGGCTTGCAGTTCTGCTCGCCTCCCCGAGGGCAGCTGCGATGCGCCTGATCCAGAACATGGGGACCATCGCCGAGTACCCCCAGCCAGGGAACACCACCAGCGGAGATAGCTGCGGCTCCGGCCGGCCCCGTCTCATCAAGATCGCCGTGGTAGGAGCCAGTGGTGTGGGCAAGACCGGTAAGTGGAGATGGAGGAAGCCGGGGCCCGCGGGGCAGTATCGGAGCGGAGAGGCGCACATTGACATTCTGCTAGGCATCATTCACATACTACTGTCATATCACAACCACAGAGACCAGGATGAGATGGAAGACCCTAGCGATGCCGCTCTCTCTTCCGTCCCCAAAGAATCCTTCCCTAGGAAGAGAAATTCTGGGGGCACGGAAACGTCCTGCAGGGACAAGAGAGCAAACCTACCGCCGTTGTCAGAAGGGGCTCAGACACCATCTAATGTTACATGGTCCAAAATATGGTTAGACTATGAGGATGACATCCCTTCCAAAGATCAAAAGCCCTCACCGCTAATTTGGCAAGAAAGAGCTGGCTGAGTAGCCTCTTTCTGCTCTTAGGTAGACCACCTGCTGCCGGATGGAGAATGGATGAAGATCAGTGACAAAACACAATAGACTGACATCCCCTAAACCTGCTTCTATAGTTGGCCCCACTTTGGTGATGCCAGAGAATCTTTACTTGGCTTTCACTGAGAGTTAAGAAGAGCCAGCAATTAGGTGTCAAAATGCCTGTTACTTCAGACTAAAAAACCAAAGGTTGGGAGTTTATATCTTGGATCATCTTTTACAGTCCACTCTTCAATCTGTTTACTCTGAAGCCAGTCATACTGGATTTTGTGTCATGTCCTTCCTTGTAAAATATGCTTAGGACTGTTGCCGTTAATTTGCTTGATATCCAAGTTGATATCCAAGTTTCATCTGTTGGCTACTGCTAGCCAAATGTAACTCTAGAAAATGATGCACTCCCTAATGACCTATTGAGCAAGGATGTCCTATTGCTGGGTTTTGGGGCAGGCAGACAGAAACTGGGGGAGGGTCATTGAGCCTTAAACACAAGGAGAGATGGCTTTACCTCATCTTCTTTTTAACCTGCATCTCTGTTTATTACAGCCTTGGTGGTGAGATTTCTCACAAAACGGTTCATTGGAGACTATGAACGCAATGCAGGTAAGAAATGAGTAATGCTGTATTCACAGGTGTGCTTTGCAGTGTATTTTGACCCAGTTACAAACTCAGTGAAGCCTTTGGTATCTTGTTTCCAGAAAGCTAGTCTGTACAATGGGGATTTCACTTGAAGTCACTTTGAAATAGTGAAACTCCAGTGTCTATCTGGCTGCGCACACTGTTGGGCCATTTGCTATGTTATCAAGAGGACAAAAAGAAATATTATGCACTGCCCTACTTTAACTAGTGCAAGAAAAGCACTGCATTGCTTTTTTTACACTACAGCTAAATTGGGGAGTTAACCTCCCCGCATTCTTTGACTTCTGAAGTTTTGCCTTCATTGGCTACTCTTCTATACTACCTACCTGCTTACCCTCTCTCGTGCTCTCCCCTTCCAGTAGAATGAAATGAGTTCCAAGTTAAAGGATCTGGCTTTAGCCCTATAACCTAATTCCACTCCTATCTTTGGGTATTCAGTTTATTTATGTAAATAAATTTGAATTTAAATTCCAAGTCATTTGTCTGCTTTTCCTGAAGAATAAGAAATAGGGGCCTTTCAAGAAATTGCAGGAGAGCAAGTGACTGCACATGGGGTGGAGATGATCCTCAATAATGCAGATAAATGAACAGAGAAATAAGCTTTCAGTGGCCCTCCAGATGTTCCGATCATCCCAGCTCATTGGCCATGGTAGCTGGGGTTGAAGGGAGTTTGGAGTCCCAACAATATCTGGAGGCCACAGACACCCCATGCTTGGCATAAAGCAATGTGTACACCTATGAAAGTGGTATTCCTGGTAAAGTCTCAAACTAACCCAACATTCAGCTTTTGCTATAATAAAGATGCAGCTTCATATTTTATGCACTCATTTGTTAGCATCTAATTACTTATCCTGTACACAGGGAAATCTTCCAAACAGATGTGTGCTTCAAATCTACTTGCATGTATTGGAAGATGAGGAATTAGCCCCTTTCCAGCAATTTGTAATTTTAAGCATTTGTAATAGCTTACAGTCATGTACGTTTGCATCAGGTAAAGCAATTAGTGGGAAGAGAAAAGATAATTAATATAGAATCAGTTTTGGCAAAGGTGTTAAAGTCTCTTGCATAAGGTGAAAGTGCTGCTCCCCCTTCCCATTAGACAAAACATTGTATCTGAAATGGGGGAGGGGAAGACATACAGATTTAAAGGTTTTCACACAAGGCTGATTTGAGTGAAGTAGTTCTTTGAGCATGCAAAATCCCACATTGACAAGGAAGGAGGAGGGCACACTCCAGCCAAAGTGAAGTATTTTTAAATCTCATTGATTGCAATGTGAGAGATCTTAAGGACATGCTTAACTTTTTGCCTGGACTTGATGGAACTTAAATGTGCTTTATTTTGACAGGGGTGTGCCTATAGTCCTTTAACACTAATTAAACTATCTTGCTCCAAACGTTAGCTCTGACTTTCACTTATAAAATTAAAATTCACAAGCAAGCCTGTATAAGAACCTTTTGGCAATGTTAACTAATTGTATTAAGAATTCTGTTATGTGTTTGCCCTAACCCTTCATACCTTGTTGCAGCCTGAGTAAATAAATAATATGAGGATTGCCTAAATGCAATTCTATCAACACTTACCTGGGAGTAAGGCCCATTGAACTCAGTGGGGCTTACTTCTGAGTAGACATGCACAGGATTGTGCTGCCAGTCTTCTTTCCTCTGATGATAGAAAGTTTGCCTAATGAGCCAGAACACCAGTTTTACCAATGGCAGATCTACCCTCAGTAATAAAGACCCTTTTTCATTGTGCAGAAGTTAATGAATCTACATTTATAGTGCATAGTACAGTCACATCTCTGAACCTAGTATGATGAAGTGCATTTTTATTGCTAGGTAATTTATACAGCAGACAGATTGAAATTGATGGAGAGCTGTTTGCAATTCAAGTCCAAGATACACCTGGCATACAGGTGAGTTGTCTTTCTATAACTTCCACAATTTAAAACTTCAGTTTTGGTACCTTGCAAGAAGTGCAGTGCTCCATATATTTATTCAGAAGCATCCCACTGAATTCACGAGGACTTACTCCCAAGTAGATATGCAAAGGATTGCAGTTTTCAGCAGTGGAAGTCTAGCTACAGTGAAAAACTCTTTTGTTGCTAGTAACTAAAGTTGTAAACAGTGAGAGCTTGATAAATGGCCTGTATATAGACCCTTGACAGTAAAAGAAAACAACCCATAATTTCAGCTAAACTTTTGTCCACTTGAAGACACAACCATCATGTTTAGGAAGGCTGACTTTCTTAAAAAAATCTTGCTAATGTGTTAAAAACAGTTTCTTGGCAAACTAAGAAACACTTCATTTTTATTATTCTACCAAAGTGCACTGGAAATCTGGAAAGACATTTTATTGCTATAGCCTAATCAACTTCAGTTTCATAAACACACACAAAAGAAACTAAAAGTCACAGCATTGGCAGCTGCGCTCATTAAAATTTGCTAGGAGTGCTCTTATATTATGGAAAGTTTGAATGTATAGGCATGAATAAGGTCAATTTTTGCCTTTTTGAACTGGGCATTTCTCCAACTTTAAATGGTTCCAGCTCATACGTTTGTTCTCTTCTCCCCCACTCTCAACTCACTGTCTAGCCAGTTAATTTCCCATTCTGTGGCACCACAAAGTCTTTTTCTCTGTGTAGAGTAAAACCTGAATATGGCAGGCTTTAGAATCCTCTAGTGTAGCATTTTTTTTTGCAATTGGATTAACATGTTTTATGGAGGGAGAAAATGACTTAAATGTTTAGAGGCATGTTAACATCTCATAATATAAAATGTAACAGAGGTTGGAGGTCTTCCTTTGCAGACAAATAATTTCCCCACTTATTTCTTTCTTTTTTTTCCAGGTCCATGGACACAACCTTGATTGTAATGAGCAGCTCAACAGATGTATTCGCTGGGCTGATGCAATTGTGATAGTCTTTTCGATCACAGACTATAAGAGCTATGAACTACTCAGTCACTTCCACCAGCACATACGGCAATTACACCCAGGAAACAGAGTACCTGTGGTGGTTGTAGCAAACAAAGCAGACCTCCTCCATATTAAACAGGTGGAACCACAACGTGGACTCCAGTTGGCTGGCATGCTGGGTTGCACTTTCTATGAGGTGTCTGTTAGTGAGAACTACAAGGAGGTCTTCAATGCTTTCCATAGCCTGTGTAAAGATGTATGTAAGCAACAAACCACCAGCACCCCAGAGAAGAGGCGAAGCTCTCTCATTCCAAGACCAAAGTCGCCCAACATGCAGGATCTAAAGAGAAGGTTTAAGCAAGCTTTATCTGCCAAAGTGAGGACTGTCACATCTGTCTGAAAGATCAAAGCAAATGGGATAGTTTTTTCATTCCCAGTGCAGAGTCCTGTAGTTCCAACTTGGAATGTTAATCACTTGCATTACAGCATCCAAATGGGGACAAGAAGGAAAGAGTTCAGATGTTGTTTGAATAGTTGTGGACATAAATAATTTTGTAATGAAGGAACAACACTGAAGCTTGAATTGGCTCCCAAAGAAGTGGTGGAGCATGTACTTCCTTATTGCAAACATGAATATTTGATTGACTAAATGGATTTCATGTTCTGTGGTGGAAGTTAGGTCATGCTGACATTTGCATTATCCTGATATTCACCCAGTAATGGAGGACAGGGAAGAAATCCTCTGAATGCAGTCTTACTGATTAGAATCAACTTGTGCATTACATCAATTAGCTATATGCTGGTACTGGGTGCAAGGTTGGCTTCTTTTATAGTCTTCACTGGAGCCTTAAGTTTTTTAACTCATGGTTCAGAAGCACATGTATTTCATTGAATCAGTAAAAGAAACCAGTATAAAATGTGGGAGGCATTATTAATTGACTGCATTTCTGATAGTGTGATGAGGCATTTTGTACCATGGCTATTCTTTAGTGTAATTTTACAGCTGGATAAACATTTATTCTCTTACTTCCTGTAAGACATTTTTGTCATGATCACTCTTCAGAGACTGATCATTTGATACAATGCTGCAGCTTTTCAAATAAGTCTTTTGGTTTGGATTTCACCAATTATGATTATTTTAAGTTCCCACTTACTTGCTCTGAGCATGGATAAAACTTCCTGTTTCAATCCAATACAATTATTTGCCATAGTCTATGAAGCTAATCCATTTTAGCTGAGACATATCTCCAACTAGGGCATGAGGGCAATTCCACTGTTGTAACTGCAAACAACAGACTTAATATGTTTTAAAACACTGAATTATCAGATGCGTTACACAGGGTCCATAGGATTTGGATTTGAGGACTATGAGCTCATGCACTTTAAAAAAACCACAGTGCTTGTTCCTTAAGCTGTAACTTATTTATTTGTATGTTGACAGCAACTCTTCAGATGGCACACAACTTATTCATTTTGCTCCAGCAATTAAATCAATGTTTTCTCATGTGATTGTTGTATTTTTGTATCCAGCTGCCTAGAAAATGGGAGAGTGGTGGTAAGACTCATGAGAGACAGTGAAACCACCTAAGGTCATTAAGGGGCTAAAAGATATCTTAAATCATCAACCGGGTCTAGGACCGATTATAGGGATTAGAGTCTCAGTTATTTCAGTAACACAACACAAAAAGATGATTAGTGCTTGCCTTTTCCAACAGCCTCCCATACAGAGACTTGTAGTGCAGCAGCTACAGTAGTTCCTGTGCCAGGGCACCTGTCCTCGTTCTTTGACCTGCTTATTGGCACCATTCTATGGGTTGACTGTGAAGACTGTGTACTAGAAATTCCGACCTTTAAAAAAAGGCTGTTGTATAGTAAGGCTTTGTCAAAGTACTGGAGCGTCCTAGGGCCACAAACACCTCCCTTATCAAGAAGAAGGCCCTCCTTTTGCTGATGGGCCTGCTACTACTGCCTAAATCTATATTCCTCATCTTTTGAGATTTATTAATATTTCACTAGTGACAATTATATCATAAATTCGGTATAAGCATAATACAAACTTATCTGTAATATGCAATGCACAGTGATCCTGTGAATCAACCCCACTTTTATGTCTTGAGTCTCAACCCATGCTCCACTTAAGCCTTGGCTGTCTCCATGACACAGCCATCATTAATAGTAGACAGGAGCAGCCTCTCGATGGAGGTCTAGCTTCCCACCAGCCTTTGGGGCAACCACTAGCAGGTAGAAAACTGTTCTATGTGCCGAATCCCATCAAGGAGATGCAAAGAAAAAAAAGAGTTCTGTCATCTGCCTTATTGCATAATTTCCAAAAACTGAATCTATTAATACAGTGTGGCAGAATTGTAATGGTAACCATGGAGACTGCTGCCTTTCTCCTTCCTAAGCATGTCAAAACAAATGCCTTTACAGATCTGATTTGTCACCTGTCCATTAAATAAAGCATGTCAGCACATCCAATGCCTATTGCCATAATACTAAAAAAGTATTTTTCATGTAATAAAATTTTGTCCATGCTTCCAAGTAATGGTTCACAAAAACACATTTGACTGTAATCCAGCTAACAGAAAAGAGCAAATGTAGGTGATCTTCATGACGGCCATGAAATGAAACACCTTTAATAATGGGGCAATCTGCATTGACTAGATTGGAGAAGGCCTAAGCTGGTGCTCTATGTAACATCAAGCAAATCTGCTGGAATGGGTTACCTAAAAGACAGTGTCTCACTATATTCTACCACTGTAAAACTCTACAAAGAATCACTACTTTGCTGGAGCAAAATCAAATTTGCAATTCAGAAAGGAAAGAAAATGTCATCATCTCAGCTTGATTTCTCAGGCACTCTTTTCTAATCTTAAACTATTCTACCACTGTTTTCCAGAAAATTGACTGTAAGAAAAAAATGAGCTATATCCTTACCATTAAACTTGTTATAAATTATAATCTGCTCCTTATATAAAAAAAAGACACAAAGTAAACATTTATATTGCATCCAATAAACCCTTGACTGGTCCAACAAGCTATTCCCATGTGGCTTCTTCCATGAATGTTCTACATTTAGTAGACTCCTGCGGAAAAGGTGCAGTGTTGGTTGGTTTAACATTTGAATGGCTTTTGGTGGCAAAGAATAAGGTAGAAGTATTAGCATACTGTTACCACCCTGAGCTTTTGGGATGGAGCAGGCCAGAAGTCCAATAAATAAATAAAACGGAAAGGGGGGATACTCCCTTCATACAGAAAACAAACCATGTCTGGGGAAGACTTGAACCATTCTCCCTGACATACTAGTTTTCTAAATGGAGGTTTTTTTCCCAGTGGAGCTACAAGTCCAGAAGCCTTTGAGCTAAAGGTCCAGAAGCTCTTATTATGTGAATCTACTGAATGTATAAACTGTTCCTTAGACTGCTACAAACCCTGTGGGTCTAGATGGAAACCCATGGTGCTGTGCACTTCCGATAGCTCTGAAGTAATTCCACACCTTCATTTGGGTAATTAAGTATTCCAACACACAGAATCTCCAGCCACACTGAGATGCATGAATGCATGCTTAGCCATCAAAGGCTTCACATTTACCTTCTGTATAGTACCACTTCGATGAGCTCCACAATGGACCAGTGGGAAAGTTTTGGGGAAGAACTACTAGGTAATTCCACTCTTCTGTCTTTCCACATAAAGCCTATTGGCTAGTAACTAAGCTGCCATTATAAAAACTACCAAGTATTAAAGTTAGCATGCTCTGCATGACAGAACTGTGAAACTGACATTAAGGCACACTTTGCTGTCATGGACACGTTGGCTATGACCCAAAATGCTCAAGGATACACGTTTTCTCCAATGGCGCTTAATATTGCAAGCCAACCTATAAAGGAAAAGCACAGTATAAAAGAAAACGAATGAAGGAAAAAGTTCAGCATGGAAATGGAAGCTCTTGTTGCCATCAAGTGCTCTCTGATCTTTCTACGAAACTGCTATGGGCAGTACAGAATCTTTACTCTGTCTGCACCTGTCAGCAAGAAGAACCAACTGTTAAGCTGGAGAGAAAGGATTTCAGTTAAACACATCACTACAGAGAGAGGAACTGAATGTTGGCTTGACATCACTGAAGCAATGAACAGTGTAGGTTTTGATGAACAGCTCTGGGTACTAGTATAGGTACTTTTCTTGTACAGGCAGCTACCAAATCAATTTCCCCAGTGTTCAGATCAAGATCAGGAGTAATTTCAGGGTCTCTCATTTTCCACAAGAATGTCTCAAGGGATAGGTCAAGGGTTTTGATATTTTTTCCTGCAGGTTGGGCCAGATGCTGATCTTATTCTCGGTTTTTCAAATACCAATGTCTGGCTGGAGACGGTCTGTTGCAAACAGCAACTCCAGAAGGCTAAGTGGAGTCAGGAGAGCCGTGGAGAACACCATTACCTGAAAAGAAAGAGAGAAGTCCATAAAGAATCACAGAAACTAATCCCTGTCACCACTATCAGATATACAAAAGTGTCAGGCACAATTAATAACCAGTAGTTGTGTTTCTGTGGGCAAATACAGCTTAGCTAGAGCTGTTATGTGCTCAGCATATAATTATAGGTAAGCTACTACTGGAAGCATTATAGTCAAAAGCATTTAACTCTGTAGAAGGAATGATTTATATCTATAACCTATGGGGCTATAGTAGTGTTCTTTGCTTTAATTAATTTCCATTCCAGGTCTACCTGCAATTCGTTCCTGCAACTGTGTTAATATTTTGTCAATGAGTTATTCAAGTTTAAAGTTGTTCTTTCTTTTTTGCTTATGTTGAATTTTAAAAAATCAAATGATTTCCCCCCTCCCATATACAGAACAGAATACAAAATTTGCCATTTGTAAGAGATAGTATTTAATCTGTGTCAGGAGTTGTAGAACTGGAACCAGGACCTCTGTGGCTCAGGCATCTATTCACTACTTCCTATGCCACTGGTAGGAAGAGGAGAGTCCAGGCAATACAGAGATACTAATGCCACAGAACTGGATCCACCTGGTCCAGGAAATCAACTGATCTTGGGCAGTCTAGATCTGCTGTATTGCCTCAGTCTAAGCAATTTGTTACTCACCACTGTGCCTCCACACCCTGCCTGCCTGCCATCCAGTTGGGCTGGAAGATTGACGGAAGGCAACATTTGGATCGGGATGCCTGCTGTGACAAATTTTCTTGAGAAAAATTGCTACTCGGTGCTCAATCATAAATTTATTCACATACGCAGTAGGGATGTCAACCAATTAAACATTTTTGGTTGATTAGCAATCTCCTTTTAACTGATTAATCAATTATCCAAATACATTCATGTCTGCAAAGTACCCAAATCTCAGTACAGCTGCTTTCTTGAGATACTTAATGGCAGTGAAAGAGCGCATACAGTTTTGTTTTGTTTTTAAGTTCTCATTCATTGCTGGAAGAAAAGGTAATCTTTAATATTTTGTTCCCCCCCCAAAAGTAATAATGAAACATGCAGTAACATGAAAAATGAAAACAGATGAAAAACATGAAGTGTGCCCTTAACTCTCAGCCTGATTAAAAATTTTTTCCAGTGACTAGTTGATCTATTGATCAAGGCTTGTAACCTTAGCACTCAGACATATTAAATGTATTAAGATAGGCCTAGTGCAATTTTTTTCCATTTCTCTGGGTTATAATTAATTCCAGTAATTACTAATTCCAGTTCGTAATCATTATGTTGTTTTTGCAGGGTAGCCTTGTACTTCTCTGAGATATTCACAGGTATTCAGCACAACCCTAAAAAAAAAAGGAATGTCACAAATAAGCTATTTTCTCTTTGCATTTCTGTGAAAGGTTCTCTTATTATCATCATCGTCGTCGTCAACATCATCATCATCATCTCCTCCTCCTCTGTATTTGACAGTTGCCATGCGAACTGAGCCATATGTGTTTATATTCCAACTAAACATTGGAAGTGATCAGTATCTGTTGACAGGCTCTTTGGTTGTTGCTGAAAATACTTCAGTTTTAACATCCCTAATCCAATTCCTATTTAAAGGGAACATCTGTATTAACTGTGAAATGCAAGGTGTTGTTTGAATGGAATGGTATGCCAATACTAATGTTTTCATCTTGACCTAATGTTTAAAAGTGAATGACAAGAGGTTTCACATAAACAGCTTCAAAAAATGCCAGTATCTTTGAAAACATAATCCTGAACAGGTGGTCAATATTCAGAGACCCAGAAAAATCCAGGTAAATTCAAACAATTTGGAAACTTCATGGAAGAAAGACTTGGAGAACTCTTTTTTTGGGGGGGGCACAGAGTTCCCCTTCCCTCCCACTCTAAAGCCCTTTAATCTCTAATATAACAGCTTTATATAGGGATATAAAAAAACAATGTGTATGTTCTGAATTCTTTGTCTCACAGGCTGACCCATCATTGGTGGGGTCAAGTCGAAGCAAAGCAACACCAGATTCCATGTCACTCCTTGTCAAACCTCAATCCCTCTCAGATAGTAAACCAAAAACCTGGCTACATAGTTTTAACTCTTCTCACTCATTAAACCTCTGCTTATCTTTCAAGCCATAGTAATACATTTGGAGTCTGGATTAACTTGTCCATCAGTGTACTCCAAATTCAAGACCTGCCTGGGACAGCAAAGAACTTGATTCACTACGCTAAGGAGATAATTGAGAAGTTAAATGTAAAAAGGCAAGTTATCAGATGAAAATGTGCTGCTTGAGAAGGCATTTAAGTCTTTGGAACTATTAAATGATCTCTTAACACAAGAATGCCATTAACACGCAAAAGGCATCTTCTCCAACCCTGCATTACTTCGACCCCCACCTTCCAACTCCAACATTTTCACTAATCAAACATGTGGCCACCATGATTTATGACAGAAGTGTTTGCATTCCATTTATATAGAGCACAAGCATATTATTTATGTACCATGGGGATAGAGTAAGATGTCTGCCTGGATCCCTGGTGAATCCATGAAGAAAACTACTGTGAGGCCTTCCTCTAAGATAAATTGGTCCTCCCTATCGATACAGACTTTGAGAGAGAAAGAGCTGGGGATCTCTCTGTGACTGTAAAAAAAGGTTTCAGCTGTAGCCACTGACTCATGGAGAAGACGTGGTTATGCTGTGAAGCTGCACAAAATTTGCATTTGCAGCTTTACAGACAATTAAGCTGACCCTTGCTGTATACACACAAAAATTCACTGAGCAACCAGCACCAAAAGCTGATAAATGTTGGCAGAGCCTGACAAGTGTGCTAGGCAGCTTCCGAAATCAGCCTTCTGTCCATGTTCCTAGTTCTTGAAAGATGCTGGGTAGGCCTCAGATAATTTACAAAGGGTTGGGGGATTCCAACAGGAGGTTGATTTGTAAAATACTCTCTCTTCAAGGTGCAGAATTCTAGAGTCCTTTCTAGCTTCAGGTCTCCATGTTCTTCGTTCCAGTTGAGCTGGTACTGGCTTCTGCCATTCCCTGCTGGGCTTGCATCTTTCCTAGGTCCTCACATCTTGGTAGAGTCATTCACTAGTGTGGTAGGACTGTGTATCTGACAACAGACTGCATTATAGACTTCAACTGCCATCATCCCTAATCAATGACAGTTCTGAGTGGGACTGATGGGAGTTCAAGTCCGACAACACCTGGAGGCTATCTTGTTGGCTAACCCAAGTACAGAATGTCCCTCCACACCCACAGTTGTTTGGAGTGTTATTTGTCTCCTTGGGGAGCAAAATAGTTAGTAGATGGCAGAGTTACAGTATCTGTCCTTTCTTCCTAAGACTCAGTATTCTATCTCACGTGCCCCACTCCGGTCCACGCATGCAGCAGAATGAAGTGGGAAGGAGATGGCAGAATAAACTGAACCACCTGAAGCTGCAGTTGGATGACCAACGTTTTGGAATGCTCCTTCACAAAAATACTCCCTGAATGTAAATAATAACAAAAACCCTAGCACTATAAAGAGAAAGCTGGCTATGAACAATTCTCCTTGAAGTGCTAATTTTCAACCTGCGGGGATTTTATTTTATTTTATTACATGAGGGAGCATTTAACAATGGCACCTCCTACTTGTCATTTGAAGTGGTTCAGCCCACTCTACTGCCTCAGGATTCTACCACCTCATTCTTCTGCAGTTTGAGAGGAGGCCACACTTGGAGCTTTCCAGGTTTGCTTTGCCCTCTGGCACATTTGAAGCAGGGAAATGGCTTTGGTGGATAATAGGGGGCATCTGTGTGATTACTTTTTATTTTTCTGCAGAATGCCATTTCATTCAAGCCCAAAATCAAGTATTTTGTCATCTGAGAAAACTCTTGACATCAACAGAGGCTGAATGTGATAGTTCTATGCCAGTACGTAGGGATGCTGTTGCTTTTAAGATGCTTAAGAGTTTTGTACCTGTACTCCAGGCTTGTGTGCCATTACAAGGTCCTTTACCATTTTGACTTCAGATACTGTCACTCCACCAATCATGAAGATGACCACAAGAGGATGATCGCTAGGGTGTGGACGGCTCACCTATTAAAATAACAGGATAAGATAGTTATGCAAGTTCTACTGATGTTACAACTTGAGTTATTTAATTTTTTTTTAAAGTATATGTTGCCTTTCAGATGAAAATCCTCCCAAGGCAGCTGACATCAAAAACAAAATATAAAACTAAAACATTACACCATAAAACAGAAGCAGTTAAAACTGTTGAGAGTGCCACATTTTAAAAAGCAGGGTTTTTTTCAGGATTTGTTTCAAAGCTAGTAGACAGCATACATATACCCTAGGGAGGAAATTACACAAGCAGGAGGCCATTACTGAAAAGGCCTTCTCTCTTGTGCCTGCCAATCTAATAGATCTTGGTGGTGGACCCACTAGCAGGGACCCCCCTTTTTTTCTAGTTTACTCCTTTGTCTTTCACTTTCAACATCCAGCTATGCAGCATTGCCATGCAGCTTTACCCCTAAGATGGCTAAGCATTTTATCAGATCTGAGGGAAGAGGAAAATGGATTCTCATTGCTTGACAGCAACAAAGCATTCACATGACAGCCTCCTGAATCACCTTTAGGCTGATGATTAGGAATTTTGTTTTTTAAAGCAACTTTTAAAAGGCAGCTTGCTTGATTATTTCTTGAGCCAAATGTCAGTGGTTTGTAAAGCTGACTCATTAATTTGAGTAAGTTAAATCTAAGAGTAACCCCAGGAAGCTTTAAGGTTTGTTTTAATTTTGATTGCATTTTAAACATAGTATATTCATCCATGTTTTATGTCTTGCTAATAGGCATTTTACTGTATTTTCAATGGCTTATGCAATAAATATTTATTGAAGTGGATTATCTCTTGCTGTCTCTCCAATGAAAATATGCCAGTGACAGTTTTATTTAAAATAAGTCTCTGTCTGGCTCTCGTGCAAAGTGAAATTTCTACATTACAGCCACTGTAGGCGCCTGATAAGAATATAACGAAAACATTTGTTTTTTATAGTCACATATCAGCTTTCCATAAAGATAGCAATGTTCTTTTTTTTTTTAACTGCTGTAAAGTCAAGTCTAAAATAATGCCCTTTCTGTCAAATGCGTTTGGAAAGTCTGGTGCCTGGTTGCTTAGCATTTTTCATTAGGGGGAGCCATTTTCAGTTGCCATCTTATGTGAAAAGGTGGGCCATAATGAAAAATAAGGGATAGAACTCATCTTGTTTTTCTTCATTCTTTGACAGAGGAAAATTGTACTGAAGAAGAAACAGGACCAGAGCCTTAAAATGTTATGTCAAAAGAGTAAGAACAAGAACTGAAGATACTGAGTCCAGAGATACTGAGTCCAGAATTGGACCCAAAAGACTGGCTCAGACAGGGACTTGCTGGATGCTGTTGGCCAAGTCATAACTTCTCAGCAATGGCTTCCTGTTTGTAAAGTGGGAATAACAGTGCCTAAACCAGTTTTTATGTTAAGATGATGAAGAGCTGTAAAACATGCAGGTAGACTTAAATGCACTTAAGGACATTTGACTTAAGAACACAAAATGTCTGCACTGGATTGCGGCCACAGCACAGACTCAAAGCCATAATGAGTAACAAATACCTATATTATGTTGGTATTATTAAAAGCAAAATACTCTTAATATAGCATATAGTAGTTATTTCAAGTATGTGCCAGTTATTAATACATTTTCAAAACTGAAGATCTCTTAGCTTTGTCTCCAAGTCAAGGAAAAAGAAAAAGCCTATTCAAACTTTCCACCTCGATCTCAACACAAAAAGCCATAATTGTATGCAGTTAAGTGGCAAAGATTGATCTAAAGGCTCTCAATGAGATCGTTATTAGTAAGATCAAAATTCCAGTCAAGTGGTCTTCCCAGGTGCACAGCTCTTGAACATATTCAGAATGTGAAATAACATAGTTAATTGGCAATCAGATAACGGCCACCAACAGAAGAGGGGAGGGGCAGACAGACAATGTGCAGGTGATGTTTTCTCTCTTTTTTCTTGCTCTGAGTCGGAAGAAACAAGGCTATAGAGTATGTTAGGATACATATGTCTTTCTTGTCTGTTCGAAAGGCTCAAGGGAAATTAAAATCTATCTATGCCTTGTTTGACATTCATGACAATCCTGTGAGGTAGCTCACGCTGAGAGATAATGAACTGCTCAGATTTCAGTGAGGAAGACAAGGGAGAAGAAGGGGAGATTCATCAAGACGTAAGTTCCAAAACACTGACACTTGGTTCTTACTGAGCATACCTGACATTATCATTGTTCAAGCCAAAATTTCTTAAATTAATTAAAAATCAGCCAGGCACTTTTTAAAATTTTGAAACTGCAGAAGATGAAGGTCAGAGTATGGGGCAAGGCCAGTAATAGGATTACAGGTACTCTGTGAACATGGCTGATTTTTAATTAATTTCAACAGATTATGAGAACTATGCTGAGACACAAAAAAGTCCAAAAGGGATCTGGTTTTTCTCTCTCTCTTTTTACACTTTGAACTCTTGATTCTCTTTGACTGTTTTGTGTATCGCCATGAAAATTTGTTAAGCAAGCATTTCTGAGTTCAGGACTATAGATTTTGTAAGGTTTTGTTTTGAAATGAGCTTATGGGAAGGATCAGAATGGCATGGGGGTACTTTCAATTTAACATTGCAGAATGTGAAAAATCCATGCGTACTATAGTATACAGCCACTCTTGTGGCTATATAAATACTCTGCATGACAATGGCTCTGGCTCCGCCTATCACTGGCTCCAGCTCCTCTTTACCGTTGACCTCCCTGCCTTCCTCCCTACCAGTCCCATTGGGTACCAGCCACCACTGGTGATTTTAATGGGGTTAGGCATGCCTACCTAAATCTGCATAGGATCAGGCTGCACGTTGTTCTGAACTTTCCAAAATGTGGTCTGAAACAGAGTGAGTGCTAAATGATATTCATCAATGTTCAGACTCAGCACACTGTCTGGTGCACTGTCATAGTGTACAAGCTATGTACGTACTGATTTCCTTGTAAAAGAGAATAACCATGGAAAGCAGCTTTCTGCTCCCTGCCTTAATATCTTACTTCCACTACAAAATAATATGGAGAATGACAGCATTGATAGGTTTGTCCTAGCGAGAACCAAGCTATTTTCATACTGTAAATAAAAACAGAGTTCATGAAAAAGCTCAAAAGCCCTACTGAAAAGTAGGTCAAATAAGATTCCAAAACTGCTGAGCAATACAGCAATGTTAACCACTGTACTTTTCAGTGACTTTTATAAGCTTAGTTGACATATGTTTAAGAATAAATATTTATGAAGATTGCAAACACAACTATTGGCTACTAAGAATTAATGCTAGAATACCCGCTCCAGGAGTCAACAATTTTGAGGTCCCTGGATAAATCTGACATTGAGTGGTGCCAACTGCTACCACCTCCCTTGCTAAGATAAGAGATTGGTGTGGCTGAGGAACATCTGTGACAATACGTTTTTGTCAGAAGACAATTTGGGGCAAAGGAAGACCTTGGTGCTCCACTTCTACTTGTCTTATCCAAGTGGCTTTCTTAAAAACTAGTTGCTGACCAGGGTCTTACACTTAATCTAGAGCTAGGGGAGCCAATGTGGCGCCCTCTAGATATTGTCAACTACAACTCCCATCCTTTCTGACCATTGGCCATGCTGTCTGAGGTTGTTGGGAGTTGTAGTGTATAACATCTCGAGGGCACCATGTTGGCAAATGGCTATCGCTGCTCTAGAGCAACCATAATCAATCTTAAAAGCAGCTCTAACTTTCCTTAGGAACTTCCATGGCTAATACAATGACACATGGCAGTAAGCAAAAATTGACAAGAGAAGTCTAGAATTGATCTCTAAAATTATTAAAATTCAGCCACCAAGACAGCCCTAAATTCTGGATACAAACAATTAAATTATATAGGTTTGATTACAGTTATTTACTGCAATATATGGTGCAGAGAAAGAGAGAGAGAGAGGGAGGGAGAGAGGGGAGAGAGGGGAGAGAGGGGAGAGAGAGGGAGGGAAAGAGAGAGAGAAAGAGAGAGAGAGAGGGGGGGGAGAGAGGGGAGAGAGAGGGGAGGGGGAGGGGGAGAGAGAGAGAGAGAGAGAGAGAGAGAGAGAGGAATAATGCAAGTCCAACAGTTTGACCTTTTCTCCAATAGAAAGCCTCTAAATTAAAGGCCAGCAGATTTACCTGACCTCGGTCACATAGTTTCAAAGGATTTGAAACCTGTGCAACTATGAAGACAGAACCTAGAAACATTTTGATCCTTAACACATCTTTGAAACTAGTGCTCTTGAGAACCAAACAGTGAACAATGAGTAAATAAGGCATAATCAGGTGAGTAAATTAATTTCAGAAAACTTAGATGGTTTAAAAACATTTTTAAATATTTAATTGAAAAAATGTAATAATACAAATAAAATCAAAAGCAATTCTCACCTAGAGTCATCATTATACCATAACAACTACTCTGACAGTTTCTTCCAACTGAAGCCTTTCTATTCCAATATATATTGAAAGGATGCCACTGTTGTAAAAGTTAATCTCTTGAGCAAGTCCTGCCTTCCCAGATATGTCTGTAAAGTCTAAGCTTATTCATCCACGTGGCGTGCCAGTTTCCCAGCTCATTAATTGTAGGTAATTGTCTGTTTCTAGTATTTTGCTAGCAAGAGTTGGGTTTAAATTAAATTAGGAAAATATACAGGAGTTTAGATGGACATTTACTAAGAGAATTCTTCAGTAGCCTAGAAGAATTGCCATAGGTCTTCATGATATTATGTATCCTTTGTATTTTAACTATATTTTTCTACAAAAGTTCCACATATTTACATTTCCCCAAACTGTGTATGAAATCGCCACCCCTATTATTACAACTCCAAAATCTGGCTATAGTACAGTAACATAATGTTTAAAAATCTTAAGTGGCGCATGTTAGCCAGTGATATAATGGCTTTTAAATATTTTCCTTCAATTAGTGTCTACAGAGTATTGACTAGTATTACATAATACCATTTTTACATATCCCTTGCCCAGTTAGATGTATATTTTAACAGCAGAATCCAAATGCAAGATCTGCTGGGGTCAGAGAGTTTGGATTTGGTGGATCTTGGGCTTTTCTGGTTAAGCCAGGCTTCAGCTGAAACTATGCTGGCACAAATTAAGCTGGTGTAACTCAACTCCAGCGTAAGTCTCAAAATAGTGGCATGGCAAGGAGAGACTTGCACTTGTTCCAAACCCCTTTCAGATTGGTCATGTGATCTAGCAACCCAGTGAAACTTAGGCTGTAATCTGATACACATTTACCTGGGAGTTAGTCCCACTGAACCCAATGGAGCTTACTTCTGAGTAGACATGTACTAACTTGCAGCCTTAGTTAGCAAAAAGAGTGGTGCAAATTGAATTCATCCAAATCCCTCCTGCAGGGAGTTTGAAAGAGGGGTAACTTACGCCAGCATAACTTATGCCAGCTTTCTAGAGTCTGTAGGCCATTATTATCCAATTATATAAAAATAGGAAACTGTTTATTCAAGAGATCTTTCTGGGCTATTTGCTAAATGTACAGTCCAATCCAATGCATATTTACTCAGCACCCAAACATCTAGGCCTTTGTTTCGTATCAGCCAACATGGTATCTTGTCCTGGAACAGATCATATATACATTTAATGGGGCTTACTTGTGAGTAGACATACACAGGATTGTGCTGTACATGTTTACATGCATGTGTGGTCAGAAAATGATTTTCAGGTTACTTACTGTGTACTCAAGAAAACATATGGCCTTTAACTAAGCTGTGCATGCTTTCGTGAGTATATGAACACAGAAAATGTCGCAAGACTTTCCTTAAGTCAAAAAATAGATAGCATCCAAACACATGGTGTATATATAAAACAGTATCTCTTTTCAAAGGTCTGAAAGTCAAGCCATGAATTCCAGAAATGCATATTAAAATGCAGACTGCTTGACATGCAAGTTTTCAATTAAAACGGCTATGAAAGAGATTTTGGAACATTTCACGCTATAACTATGTTTCTTTTTCTTTCTTTTTTGAACAGGACAATATCTGAATGCAAATTTAACTGTTTGATGACCAGGAATACAATTGAGATTTTTGATGTGATTAAATACAATCATACAAGTCTTTCTCTTTTGAACAGATTAGTGCCGTGTGGCTAAATGCAGCAAAGTCCCACACTGAAACACCAAAAGGGAACTTTTGATGGCAAGCTTTTATAACCTTATTATCATAGTTGAGGTTGCAATGGAATTTTCCATTTAATGAGACTGGCTACTCTGAGGAGTTTCCATATTCTCTTCTTGTGTGCATCATGCCAGTTTCTTTGGCAATAAATGTTGTTCCTCATCCTGCAAGCATAGTGCATTGGGTTTCTGCTCCTTCTTGTGGTAGTGCCTCAGAAGGTTAAGTCTGTTAAGAGGGGTGGGATTAAACAATTCTGCCTTGGGCTGCTGGATACGAAAGTGCAGCTGCCAGATTCAACACAGTGTAGGGTTTCTGTACCATAAGAATAGATTTGCTAGATCAGACCAAAGATCACCTAGACCAAAATTCTGTTTCCAACAGCAGCCCTACAGATACCATCGGAAACTCATTTCCATCCTCTGTTGTTTGTCACCAACATTGTTTACTCAATATACTGCCTCTAAACACAGAGGTTCCATTTAGTGACTGTGGCTAATAACTGTCAATAAGCCAGGGATGGAGAACCTGTGGCTCTCTAAATATTGTTGGATTCCAACTCCCATCATCCTCAATCAGCCAGACATAATGGGAGCTGTAGTCTAGTAACATCTGCGGAGCCACAGGTTTCCCATCCCTACAATATACAGATTCTCTATATATATGTCTAACAATGCAATCCTACACATTTACTCAGAAGTAAGCCCAGAGTGAAAGTCCAATTGGGCTGACTCCCAAATAAGTGTATATAGAATTGCAGCCTGCTTCTCATTTCTGGCCTTATGTTTTAAAGACATCACCAGATCTAGTAATTTTTTATTATTTATTTTATTATGACATTTATATCCCACCTTTCCTCCAAAGAGCTCAAGGTGGCATACAAACATGGTTCTCCCTCTCCCAATTTTTCCTCATAACAACCATGTGAAGTAGTTTAAGCTGAGACACAATGACTAGCCCAAGGTCACCCGGTGAGATTCATGGTGTATTAAATTCAACAGTTTCCTAAGCTATTAATTCCATAAAGTAGCCTTTAAATTGGGTGAATTTAGATATGGTTTCTCCTGCCCTTTTGGAATAAATCATGGGAGCAGCCTCATCTGTTGACACTGGGCTGGATGAGCACCACGGTGAGGAGGAGCTTGAAAGTTTTTTTTCTCTCTCTTTTTTAAATTAACTGGAGTGTGCTGTGTTGTTCTAACTCAGACTAACTGCACTTAATCAGGCCTTAATTTACTTCTGTGGTATAAAATGTGACTGTACAACTTAGTTTAGCTGACTCCAATGTAACAAATTTGTTTCTGGATCATAGTTGTGCAGTATGAACTATTACTATGAAAATGTTAAGGCTCAGCAGGGAAAGTTAGGGATTTGTGTTACAGAACCAGATGTTAACACCTGAGGTGTCAGGGGATGGAGAACTTCCAACTAGAAAACTAGTTGATAAGCAGACTGCCAGTGTTTCAAGGAGGCATGATGTAGTAGTAATGGGGGACTTCAATTACCCTGATAACTGTTGGGAGGCAAATTCTGCCAAACACGGCCCCTCCAGGGAATTCCTGACTTGTGTTGCTGACAACTTTCTCCTACAGAAAGTGAAGGAAGGAACTGGAGGATCGCCTATTCTTGATTCTAAGGTGACTTGGGCTGCAATCCAGTTATGCGTCTACTCAGAAGTAATCTAAGTTGGGTTCAGTGGGACTTACTCCCAGGTGAATGTGTATTGGATTGTAGCCACAGTGGATGAAATGGCAGTTATGGCAACTCTGTGGGAAAGTGACCATGTTAGACTTGAGTTCTTGATTTTAAAGGAAGCAAAAGCTGAGAATAGCCATATGCGTACCCTGGACTTCAGGAAAGCCGATTTCAATAAATACAGAACAACAATAAATAAGGTTTCATGGCAAGCTACCCTAATGAGAAAAGGAGTCCAAGATGAGTGGGAGTTTCTAAAAAAGGAAATTCTAAAGGCACAATTGCAAACAATTGCAACAAAGAAAAAAGGAAGACAGCAGAAGAAGTCAATGTGGCTTCACAAAAAGCTTAGAAATGACCTGAAAACAAAAAAAGAACACACATAGGAAGGAAGGCCAGGCCACAACAGAAGAGTACAGACAGGTAGCACAGAATTGCAGGGATGGTGTCAGGATGGCTAAAGCTGAAAATGAGCTGAGGTTAGCGTGGGATGCTAACCAGCTCTGCCCACTAGGTTTTGTGGTATTCCAGCAGCCTAGATCCAGGGGGCAGGGTCGCAATTGTCTGCAGGGAATCCATCTCCTCTATCAGGTACCCTGTACCTAACACCTCTGGTTTTGAATGTGTGTGCCTGGCGTTGGGTCCAGGAGACAGAGTGGAGACTCTGTTGCTGTACCGTCCACCCCACTGCCCAACAGCTTCCCTCACTGAGCTGGTGGAACTGGTGTTGGTGTTGAGATTCCCCGGGCTGATTGTTCTGGGTGATTTCAATGTACATGCCGAGGTCAGACTTATAGGTCCAGTTCAGGACTTCACTGCTGCCATGACACCATGGGGTTGTTTCTAATATCATCTAGACCAACGCATGTGTCAGGACACATGCTTGATCTTGTGTTTTGTTCAGGACAGGAAGATGGTGGTCTGAGGGTGGAGGGGTTCTTAGTGACTCTGTTGTCAAGGACAGATCACCACCCGATCAGGTTTAGACTTTGTGCCCCCGGTATCCTCTGCAGGGGTGAAGGGGAGAAGGGACAATTAAGATAGTCCACCCCCCGGAGACTTATGGATCCTGATGGTTTCCTGAATGCTCTGGAGGATGTTCCCAGCATGGCTGGCAATACTGCCAAAGCCCTGGTCAATCTCTGGAATATGGAGATGTCCCGGGCAGTGGACACGATCTCTCCAAAGCGCCCTCTCTCATCAGGGAAGGTCCATAATTCACTTTGGTTTACTTGAACCCTGAACCTGATGAAACAGCAAGGATGACGGCTAGAGAGTTGTTGGAGAAAAACTCAGTCTGTTTTTGACCAAACACTGGCTAGAGCTCATTTTCAAGCCTATCATGTGACAGTGATGGCAGTGAAGAAAGCTTTCTTCTCTGCCTCCATTGCGTCTGCTCAGTGCAGTCTGGCGATGCTTTGCTGGGTGGTTCGGGGTCTCTTGGACTCTGGCCCCATATTAGACTCTGGGCCCTCAGTAGCTCGTTGTGACATGTTTGCGAGGCACTTTGAAGATAAAATTTCTCACATTCGGGCTGACTTGGACTCCTTGTTAATTACTGTTGTGCCAGATGTCCCCAAGGCCTCCTCTGGTCAGTTTTCTATGGATAGTTTTCAGCTTGTAAAGTCTGAGGATGTGGACAGGACTCTGGGAGAAAGGAGGGCCACTACCTGCTCCCTTGACCCTTGCCCATCCTGGCTAATTAAATCTGCCAGATTGGGAGAGGCTGGCTGGTTGGTATATTTGATTAACACCTCCCTAAGGGAAGGTTCTATGCTAACATTGTTGAAGGAGGCTGTGATAAGACCTTCGTTAAAGAAGCCTTCATTAGATCCTGCGGAACTGAACAACTTCCGCCCAGTCTCTAATTTTCCTTTTCTTGGCAAGGTGATTGAGAGGGTGGTGGCTACTCACCTCCAGGTTTTCCTGGATGAATCAGATTATCTAGACCCTTTTCAATCAGGCTTCAGGACCAGTCATGGGGCAGAGACTGCCTTGGTCGCCCTGCTTGATGAACTACACCGGGCATCAGACAGGGGGAGTGCATCCCTGTTGGTGCTGCTGGACCTCTAGGCAGCCTTCGATACCATCGACTATGGTATCCTTCTGGGCCATCTAGCTGAGATGGGTTTGGGAGGCACTGCTGTGCAGTGGTTTCGATCCTACCTGATGGACAGGACCCAGAAAGTAGTGATGGGAGACTACTGCTCCTTGTCCTGGCCTTTGGCCTTTCATCTATATGAAACCGCTGGGAGAAGTTATCTGAAGATTTGGAGTACAATGTCATCAATATGCTGATGACACTCAACTACCTCTCCTTACCTTCTGACTGCAGAGAGAGAGTGCTCATCCTTGTGCCTGGAGGCTGTGAAAGACTTCATCCAGATAAGATGGAAGTGTTGCTGGCCAAGGGGAAAACTGCGCCAGGGATAGGGTTGCAACCTATTCCGGGTGGGGTTGCACTTCCCTTGAAGAAAGAGATTCACAGTTTGGGAATTCTCTTGGATCCTGTCCTGCTATCTTAAAATGGTCTACCAGCTGTGTCTGTTCCTGGAAGCAGTTGACTTGGCCACAGTAACACATTCTTTGATGAATCAAGGCTTGAGTATTGTAAAACACTCTATGTAGGGCTGCCTTTGAAAACGGTTCGGAAACTACAGTTGGTTCAAAATGCAGCAGCCAAGACGTTAACTGGAGCACGGCACAGGGAGCATATTACCCCTGTGCTTTACCAACTCCACAGGCTCCCAATTTGTTTCTGGGCCCAATTCAAAGTGCTGTTTTTGACCTTTAAAGCCCTAAATGGCTTTGGACCAATGTATCTGAAGGACCGCTTGTGCCCATATGCTCCTGCCTTGGATTTAAGATCATCTGCCTCTGGTCTCCTCTGCATGTGTGGAATTAAAGATGTCAGACTGACAGGCACATGCGAGAGCCTTTTCAGTTGTGGCTCCTAGGCTTTGGAATTCACTGCCTCAGGAAGCCCGTTCTGCTCCCTCCCTGATGGTTTTCTGGAAACTTGTAAAAACTATCTTGTTCTGGAGAGCCTTTGAGAGGGTCTGATAGGTGAGTCTGACACTGTCTCTATGTTTTCTATTTTTAATTTTCCTTTTTTAGTTTTTATCTTGTGGTTTTTACTATTGTTTCCCCATGTATGTACTCATATATATATACATGTAGGTTTCTCGGTTTGTGTGTATGTGTGTGTGCTTATTGCATTTTGTGGTATTTTAAGTATTTTAAATAATTGTATTTTATGTATTTTAACTTAAATAATTGTATTTTATGTATTGTAACTTACTGTTTTGTCTTGTGTTTTTTTATTCTGTATAATTTTATTATGTATGTGTGTGATTTTATTGTAAGCTTCCCTGAGTGTCACATTGTGGGGTAGAAGGGCAGGACAGAAATATTTTAAATAAATAAATAAAAGCTAAAAAAAAACTTTCTTCAGGTACATCCATAGTAAAAGAAATGGTGGTGCAGCTACTCAATGATGGCAATATAACAATAGATGACAAAGAAATGTTCAGTTCCTACTTTGGCTCAATCTTCTCCCAAAAGAGGGTCTATGACCCTGCTGACAAATGTGAAGTACATGTTGAAGGGTCAGGATTGCAGCTTGAGGTTGATAGACAAATGGTCAAGGAATACCTAATTACTTTGAACAAGCTCAAATCTCCAGAGCCCGATGAACTGCATCCTTGAGTAAAGAAGGAACTGGCTGAAGAACTCTCGGAACCACTGTCTATTATCTTTGCAAAATGGTGGAGGATGGGTGAAGTACCAGATGACTGGAGGAGGGTTAATGTTGTCTCTATCTTCAAAAAGGGCAAAAAGGAGGAACTACAGACCAGTCAGCCTGACATTAATCCCTGGGGAAATTCTGGAGCAGATTATAAAGCAGTTAGTCTGTAAGCACCTTGAAAACAACGCAGTGATTACTAGAAGCCAACATGGATTTGCCAAGAACAAATTCTGCCAGACAAATCTTATCTCATTTTTTGATCGGGTAACCTCCCTGCTAGACTGTGGGAATGCTGTGGATATAATATATCTCGACTTCAGCAAAGTTTTTGACAAAGTGCCCCATGATATTCTGATTAGCAAACTAGCTAAATGTGGAATGGATGGAACAACTATCAGGTGGATCCACAGTTGGCTACAGAATCGTACTCAAACAATGTCAATGGTTCCTTCTCAAAGTGGGGGGAGGTAATATGTGGGGTACTGCAGGGCTCAGTCCTGGGCCAGTACTCTTCAACATTTTTATTAATGACTTGGATGAGGAGGTGCAGAGAATGCTTATCAAATTTGCAGATGATACAAAATTGGGAGGGATAGCTAATACTTTGGAGGCCAGAAACAAAATTCAAAGTGAACTTGATAGGCTGGAGCATCGGGCTGAAAACAACAGAATGAAATTTAACAGGGGTAAGTGTAAACTTCTACACTTAGGAAAAAGAAACCAAATGCAGTTATAGGGGGAGATACTTGGCTCAGCAATACTATATCGAGAAGGATCTTGAAATTGTTGATCACAACCTTAATATGAGCCAACAGTGAGATGTGGCTGTAAAAAAGGCAAAAGGTATTTTAGGCCATATTTACAGAAGTATAATTTCCAACTTGCGTGAAGTACTAGTTCCCTCTATTCAGCACTGGTTAGGCCTCATCTTGAGTAACGCTTCCAGTTCTGGACACCACACTTTAAGAAGGAGGCAGACAAACTGGAAAGGATTCAGAGGAGGGCAACAAGGATGGTCAGGGGACAGGAAACAGCCCTATGAAGACAGACTGAAAGAGCTGGGCATACTTAGTCTTGAGAAGAGAAGACTGGGGGGAGATATGATAGCACTCTTCAAGTACTTGAAAGACTGTCACACAAAGGAAGGCCAGGATCTCTTCTTGATCATCCCAGAATGTAGGACACAGAATACAGAGTTACAGGAAGCCAGATTTCAACTGAACATCAGGAAAAACTTCCTAATTGTTAGATGTATGACAATGAAACCAGTTACCTAGGGAGGTGGTGGGCTCTCCAACACTGGAGGCATTCAAGAGGCAGCTGGACAGCCACCTGTTGGATATGCTTTAAGTTGGATTCCTCCATTGAGCAGGGGCTTGGGCTCAATTGCCTTAAAGGCCCCTTTCAACTCTACTATTCTATGATTCAGGTCGACCAAGAAAATTCATAGCAGAACAGTTTCATGGAATTTCCATTAGTGGTAGAGAGCATGATTTGCAGAATATCTCTTGGGGTTCCTTTATAGGTAATATTTCCTGCCCCAAGCCAGGTTTGTTGGTGTCCCCTTTAACAATATAGATTTCTAAGAGCTTAGATAATGTCTATGGCTGTGGGTCTGTACTACAGGATTTCCTAATTGCATTTTGAGTGGTTTTGGTTTGCAGTGTTTACAATGTATTTGCCTTTCTTCATGGACTCCTTCCCGTCTCTCCTATCTCTACTGCCAGTTTCCTCCTGGTGTGGCTGCCAAAGTGAATACAGGGCTGTCCCTTGGGAGACATATGAGGAGCTGCTTGCTTGGCTGTCACTTTCCTGAACAGATATTAATCACTCCCCACAAGTTGTGCAACTTCATTAATCATGAAAAAACTGATTAAGCAGAAGGGTGGGGGGAGAGGGCATGCAACCAGTGGAAAAGAAGGGCATCACATATTTATAACAGAGAAAGTAGGCACAGACAGCAGAGTTAAAGGACTGGAATGATCCCAGGACAAAATCTGCACAAATGTTATTATCTCAGAAATGGTGGTGAAAAGTCTTGGATCGTATTGGAAACAATATCCGAATGATTACAGCTGCTGGAATTTGCTCCTGTAAGAGGTAGCAAAACCTGGGTGGTTTTAAACAAGGCTAAACAGACTCATGGAGGATAAGGCTATCAGTGGTTACTAGCCATGATGGCTATGTTCTCCTTCCACTCTAGGAGGCAGTAAGCCTCTGAATACGAGTGGATGGGAATCGACAGTGAGGAGAGCACTGTTGTGCTCAGGTTCTGCTTGTGGATTTCCCAAAGGCTGGTTGGCCACTCTGAAAACAGGATACTGGACTAGATGGTCTGTTGTCTCTTCTTATGTTCTTATCAGCTCATACTCCTAAGTGAGGGAAGTGTCAATGATATCAAGACTTGGAATTTAAAACAAAAGCTTACTGACATACCTCACGTCGGCATGACCAGTTCTCCATTGGGTCCAGCTTATATGCAACCAGTGTGGTGTACTGGTTAGAGTGCTGATCCAGGACTTGGTTCAAATCTCTACTCAGCCATGAAGCTCAACCTTGGGCCAGTCACCACCAGGGGATACAGCAAATTTGTGGAAACCCTAAATAATACTTTTACTCACATTCTCACCAGCAAACTATTTGGTCATTATTGTTATTTCAGGGTCCTTTCAGTCACAGACATCATACACCACATTAGTGAATGTCAAGCAAGCATAATGATGTCATTTCCCTGTAAAATGTCATGCAGGTCTGTGATGGTGTTGTTGTTGTTGTTTAGTTCTGATATTTGATAGCATAGGAAACTGCCTTCTCTTGCTTTTTAGGGCAGGTGGTTCTAAAATCAGACTAGGAGTGGGGAGATCCAGTTCAAATTCTCATTCAGCCATGAATCTCATGAGAGTTGGGCCAATCACCAACTCTCAGCCTAACCTACCTCATAGGGTTGTTGTGATGATAAATGTGAGAGCTCTACTTAGAGCTCCTTGGAGGAAAGGTGGGGTATAAATGTAATAAACAAATGGAATATATATATATATAAAACAGCCTAGTGGATAGTGCATGTTTGTTCTGGAAATAAAAATCAGGCTGATGGAAGGTCTACACATAGTCCACTTCACTTGTGAAGCATCTCCACATAGTCTCTGGAAGTTTGTGATCGGATCTTTTTTTAACCCATAAGGGGGGAGAGGTCCCTGCTCTCCCAGTCTTGAACTGGCTCCAGCAGAAACCTTTATGAAAGCTCTAATTAAAAAAATAGATATAATGATGCCAGCTGGGATTATTAAAAAACACATAAAAGTAGTACTAAGTCCCAAACTTACCCCCCCCTCCACAACCTGCCATTCTTTTGCTGGATTTAAAAAAACCCATCTGATAGAAGGGTGGGGAGAATATCTTGGTACCTGTCTCCTAGTCCAAAAGGGGATGCTTTTCAGACACTTCAGGGAGAAAATGCTGATCGCGAGGTGATGAAAAAGAAGTGATTCATAATTTGCTGAAACATGAAGATTTGTTCTTTGCATGTATAATTCATAAACACGTAATTTTTGATCCTGCTCCTCCTCCTGGAAAGCTATTTTAAGAAATGTCATTTTAACATAATCACTGTTGTTTCCAATTCACTGCATAACTCGCTATTATTGGTGCTTGCTCTTAAGAGCCTTAACCTTTTTGTTAAAAAAAATTGAGTACCACTTAATATATTCACCAGGACAGGTGTTTAAAAATATACTGCAGAAACTTCAGTGGATAAAGCTAATTTTGACCTTTTTTTTAAACACTCCATCAATCCTTGCTGATTCTTTCCCCATTTCTTTTTTCGCTTAAATTAAACTCTTAGGCCTGTGAAGTAGACAAATCCTTTGACTGTAATAGTATTATACAGCCACGAGAGAGGCTGTATACTATAGTCTGCATGGATTTTTTGCATTCCACAGTGTTAAATCGAAAATACTCCCCATGCCATTCTGATGCTTCCCATAAGCTCATTTCAAAACAAAACCTTACAAAACTTGTAGTCCTGAACTCAGAAACGCTTGCTTAACTACTCTCTCAATTTTCATGGCAATACACAAAAAAGTCAGAGAGAATCGAGAGTTCAAAGTGTAAAAAGAGAGAGAGAAAAACCAGACCCCTTTGGGACTTTTTTTTGTCAGAGTTCTCATAATCTGTTGAAATTGATTAAAAATCAGCCGTGTTCACTGAGTACGTGTAATCCTGTTACTGACCTTGCCCCATACACTTACCTTCATCTTCTGCAGTTAAAAAAAATGCCTGGCTGATGTTTAATTAAGAAATTTAGCATTGAACTCAATAAGCTCAGTAAGAACCAAGTGTCAGTGTTCTAAAAGCTAGACTCACAGCTGCTTGGCTTGGCTAATCAGGGGGCCACACCCACACCAGACCTTTATTTCACTTTAGACAGTCATGATTTTCCCCAAAGAATCCTGAGAAGTGTAGTTTGTGAAGGGTGCTGAAAGGAGACTCCTATTCCCCTGACAGAGCTCCAGTGGCCAGAGTGGTTTAACAGTCAGCCGCTCTGATTGAAGGTCTGTGAGTGGAACAGGGCCTCTCCTAGCCACTCTCAGCACCCTTCACTAACTACACTTCCCAGGATTCTTTGGGAGAAGCCATGGCTGTCTAAAGGGAAATAAAGGTCTGGTGTGGATGTGGCCAGTGACAGCTTTGGTTTAAATTTGGGTGAGAGGCTACATATGTCTGCAGTAGAATAAAAAGGTGGGGAAAAACCCTGCTCACCCATTCAATCTCCTCTCCTCCCCTTGGCACATTACCAAATTCTTCCAAGCTACACAGGAAGTGGATAGGACTGTGAAAGACCAACCCAAATTGTGTTTGCATTTTGACAAATTTGTAGGGCAGTACAATATCTTAGAGAGGAGGTCAGGACTCCTGCTGCCCTGGTGCATTCACTATAGCTGCCCAATTTCCCTGCTTTTTAAAGTTTGATAGAAATATCTGCTGGCTACAGGTACATTCTTAAACCGCAAGGTTTTTTGCCTATTAGTGAATCCTCTTTAGGCCTAGTGAATTTCAGCACAGACAGCCAAATGAGTAAATTTGGGCTCCTGCTGGGAGGAAGGGCGGGATATAAATCAAATAATAAATAAATAATAAATGAATGAATGAATAAGTGGTTTTTGGAAGCATAGTATGAGATAGAAGGCTGAAGCTATTCATTATGGACTGATAATAAATAGTTTGCATTTGCAAACAAGAAAGAACAGCACTCACCATCAATATATTAGGTAGCACCAGAATCAGAAGTTTGCTGAAAAAGGAAGTTTTTTTGTAGCTGCCACACACTGAACCAACATTTCTTCAAGTTATCCACCACAACTTCTGGTCAGTCACTGCCAGAGCCCAGTGTACAGATGAAGTTAGGATTTTTTGCCCCAATATGCATCAGTTGAAGTATGCTTGCCATTCACTTACACTGAATCATATTTGCCATTTTAATGCTCATTTACTTATCCCTTTTTATTCTTACCACCCTGAACAATTGGGTGTGATCAGCAAACTTGGCCACCTCACTGCTCATCCCTCACTCCAGATTATTTATGAGCAAGATAAGCAGCACAGGTCCCAACACAGATCCTGGGGGACCCTACTTCTTACATTCCACCATTGTGAGAACTGCTCATTTATTCCCGCTCTATTTCTTGTTCTTAAACTAGTTACTGATCCATAAGAGAAACAAATTACCAATCCATTAGAGAATCTGCCCTCTTATCGCATGACTGCTAAGCTTACTCTGGAGTCTTTGGTAAGGGGCTCTGAAACTTTTTGAAAGTCTAACTACACGACATGTACTGGATCACCTCTGTCCATATGCTTATTGACACTTTTGAAGAACTCTAGAAGAGTTAGACAGGACTTAACTTTGAGTCTCCAGTGTCACACAGCAATCCTCTAGGTTAGTTGAGGGGAAGTGAGTGTATTTTGTCAGGCAAGACAATCCCCTCCACCCCATGACCCATGCATGCATACTGCTGCCCTCTACTCCCAAAGGTATTCTCAAGTGGCATGAAGAAAATGCATATATGCAGCCCTTGCTCATGGCTTCATTGGGGGGGGGAGGATGAAAATGCATATGGGCAACCCTTATTCAGGGCTTGGCTTTGGGGGCAGGGAGAGACAGGGAGATCTTCTGACTCTCCTCCCAAATTTGGGCAGCAGCAGAGGGCCTCTTCTATTCCCTGTCTGACACCCCAATTCTAACTTTCCAAATCTGTGTGCAGACTGGAAGGGTGGCAAATACAGTAAAACTACCAGAACAAAAGGCTACATTATTTGGATTTGAAAGCTGTATGTGAACTTCAACATTATAATGCAGAAACAAAAGAAAACTTTTTTTCTACAGAAAGGGCTAAGAAATGCATGCCCCTATTTTGCAACTAACTACTAATTATTATTATAATTATTAACCCACCCTTCACCCGAAGGTCTCAGGACGGGTCACAACAATTTAAAACGCAACATTAAAAACAGTTTAAAACAAATAATTTCACTGATCATTCTACTGTAAAAAAATCCTAAGAATGGTTCCTGCCCTCAATTTCTTTATGCGCTGCAAAACAAAAACACACCTGACATTTTCTCATGACTGTCCTGTTCCTCCACATCTTCAAGTTCATAAAGAGAAACAGAAGTTGAAAACTGAGCAAAACTCTCTCATTTTAATAACTTTTGCACATTATGCAGAACTATTTGATTAAAATGTCCCAGGTAAGATGAACTGGCTTCTTCTTACCAAAATGGCTACTCATTTTGATGTGATTTATTAAGATGTAATTGTGAACATTTGGATAGCAGTTGTACCTTCATAAACATACTAAATCCAGTTTTCAGAAGGTCTGTCAGCCCAGAAGACATATGTTCAATATCAACAGGGTCAGGTCGATCAGGATTATATATCTCTTCCACTACTTGCTTCAGCAAAGGTTTATAAGAGGCCTGGAAAATATAACACATTGAAAATAAGTGTATACAAGAGATTTCATAGTGCACAATCCACTTGTGACATTTACCGCATATTTTCATGGTCAACTGCTAAAAATAAAATGACAAATTAGCGGAGACTGCTTGCAACCTGCTGACTGAAGAAGATAGTGCCTTGTTCGCACCAATGTCTTGTCTGAAGAGAGCACACAGAGATATTTCCAACATGAGACAAGCTAATTTTGCATTATTTTCCTACTAATCTGCCTATGTGGTGATCCAAACTGGACTATCCAGCCTGTGTGTTCATTCCTATTGAGTGGTTCAACAAAGATACAAATATTGAGCTTCTCTGAAAATAAAAAATCAACCATTTGAACTTTAATGAAATTTGATGTTGGGAAAAAAATGTACAGAAGGAATGTATTCCCAGAGAATCCTGGCCGCTGCCTGGTGTATTTGCTTTTGCCAAAAGTCAACTGGTCATGAGAAATAACATTTGTTCACTCGCTTCTAGCCCTGTGTAACTCTGGAGGCACTTTGTCTTGCATTGATATGAGCATTGGTTGACTGAAGTCTCTTAACAGTAATGACAATGAATACAGTCCACCATCAGATGATAACTTCAGGGTTTACCAAACTTTGACAAACAGATGATTTATTTTGGAGTCAGCAGTGACCAACACTTCAGCTTCAGGCACAGGCATCCTCTTCAGCGTGTGAGGCTGGATCTTTCCCCTCCAAAGGGCTTGGGATCTAAATTTCCACCTGATCCTCATTCTCCTCTCTTTATGCACAGTGGCTCAGATGGGATGGGAGGTTTCAGACAGTCACCTCATGTATTAAAGAAAGCATGGTCTAGCTCCATCTTCTGCTGTGCCTGTTGAGCTTGTAAATGCAAAGGAGGACCTTGATTGGTCTAGGATCCCCCATCCCCGTGTGCAGGAGCTCTACACGGATATCACATGTGGGTCCCCTTCTCACACATGCCAGGCATGCAACCAGTAGGGTGTGTGGCCACTATATGCAATGGTGGTGGTGGAAACCTGCTCAAATCTTCAGTGCATAAGGGGTATTGATTTGAACATCCCTATTATTTGCCCCCTCCAGGAGGAAGACAGCTCTTAACATGAAATGAAATGACATTGTATAGACCCCAGTGATAAACAGAGAAGCACCTGGAATGTCCTCTCATTTTGCACTGAAGGGTGCCATCCAGCTTTTAAGGGAAGCTTGAGAAGGAGCTGCCTTTTGTCTGAGCAGAATTCCTCCCAGGCTGCATTTTGCACAGTCCCTTAAAACTACAGCAAGAAAAAGAAAAATACCCATCAGTGCTTAGCAATGGTATAATGTTATGTGAAATTAAGGGCTGAGAAATATGAATACATTGACCAAATGTCTAGAATCCTGTTCTGTGCCCGGGACCTACCGGGCAGAGGGACGAGCTTGCGGCCGCTGTCGATGTCCCGGCCGCCATCTTGGAAGGGATGCGTGCGCACACGGCGCTGGCGCGCCGTCGTGTGACGCGGCAGGGAGGCGGGGCGGCTGAAGGCTATTTAAGGCCGCCCCGCCTGCTTCCCGCCATCCAATTCAAATTTCGGCGGCCGCAGCAGCAGCAGCTTCGGCTCGGCGCGGCTTTTTCTTTTTTCTTTTTCTTTCTCGGCGGCAGCTTCGGCACGGCTCCTTTTGGTCAGCAGCAGCTCCGGCGCGGTGCGGCTTCTTTGCCGGCGCACGTGGGCCTCCGGAGGCTTCCTGAGGCCAGGGTGGCTGGGCGGCAGTGAGCCCCCCCCCCAGCCTCATTGGGAGACAGGGAGGCAGCGGCGGCTGGCACCAAGGCCTATGCGGCGAGGATCCTGGGGCAGTCACTACGAGGCGGCAGTGCAGGATCGGATCCAGCAGCGGCGAGGACCACAGGCTAGGCGGCCTTTGGCCGGCAACTTTTAAATTTAATTATTAATTTTAATTAACGCCGGGGTAGGTGGGGCACGACCCCAACCATCAATCCTTACCACGTGCAGGGCAATTAGGCTCCCCTCCAGGATAATTGGGTGCCGGGAGGGGGTATTGAATAAGCAGGCGGGCCCCTTCACAACGTCTTGAAATCACGTCATTTTGTAAGCGGGGCCCCTATCTCCCTCTAGTATGCCACCTAAGAAAGGACAAGGGGGGCCAAAAGGGAAAGGAAAGGCCCCCAGAGCAGGGGGGAGATGCCCACCCCCAGCGGCAGAGGGGGCAAGGAGTGGGGAGGGGCCACAATGGGCAGCCATATTAGCCAGGTTGGAAGCCCTAGAGCATGGCTCAGGCCATCCTAGTGCACCTCGGGACCAACCTGTGACAGGGAGGAAGGACCCACCACCCAAACGGTCTCGGGAGAAAACGCAGCGGCCAGTGAACAGTGCTAATGCAGGGGCTGTTGCTTCCATCTTAGCGCGACTGGATGTGCTGGAGGCCGGGCTCAGGGCTGAGGCGAGGACGCCCAGCATAGAGCCAGGCGCAACTCCCACCTTGCAAGCAGCCCCAACAATGCAGCCCGCACAAGGACCTTCGGCGGAAAGCACACAGGGTGAGTCCTCTATCATGCCACAACAACAAGGGCAGCGGCAGTGGAGCTGGGCCCCCTGGGGGCACCCCTAGTGGCCCTTTTCCCCACCAGCGGTAACCGAGGGATATGGGCAGGCAGGGACCCTCGCCGGCGGGGGGGAGGTTACGCCACAGCAGCAGCATCCCCTAAGGGAGGCCTGCGAGCAGGTCTGGCACCTTGCTGCTGGGACGGCGACGGAAGGAGGGCATCAGCCCGCCCTGTCTGCCAACCCCCCTGCAGAGATATCCGACCCCCTGGGATCAGTCAGAGAGGGGGCCATACCTTTTGGGGAAACGTCTGCCCCACTGGGTTTTCATCTTCTGCCTGCTACGAAGGACAGAATATGGAGGGGAGAGTATGTGGACCTATTCTCGCTCTTGTACAGGGAGCCGGTTGGGAAGGATAAGGATAAAGGGGAACATGCAGAGCCCGATAGGCCCAAGCGCCGACGGGTAGAGCGCTCTTGGTCTAACTGGCTGCCTGCATTCCTTACGTACATGGGGGTGGTAATACAGAGGCAGCCTCATAGGGCCTCGGTACTGATCAAATACCTCGATATCATATACCGGGGCTACTCTGAGTTTCAAGGGACGGCATGGCTGGACTACGACCAGGCGTTCCGTATGAGGGCGGCTTTTGATACATCCCTCCCCTGGGACAAAAAGGAGGCTGACCTGTGGCTGCAATTTATGGCACATTCTAGACCCATGGCAGGTGATAGGGCGGACAGCGGCCATCTCTTGGCGCGCCAGGCATCAGCAACTGCTTCCCGCGGGCCTGCGGGGCAGGGGGTTCAACCCCGCCTGCTTTGCTGGGAGTTCAGCTCGCGTGGCCTTTGCGGTCGGAGCCCGTGCAGGTTCAGACATGAATGTGCCATATGTGGGGGCCCCCACGCCTGCACTAGCTGCCCCAGGGGCCGCCCCTTCAGGGGTGGAAACAGGGATTCGGCTGGCGCAAGGAAGACAGGGGCTGCAGGCGCAGCTCAGGGAAAGGGGCCCCAGCCCAATTAAAATTGCCGAGCTCCAACACTTACTCCACCTTTACCCCCTAGTCCAAGATGCCCAGTTTTTACTCGAAGGCTTCACAGTGGGTTTTCGGATCCCCTATTTGGGTCCCAGGCGACCTTTCATGTCTCGCAACCTTAAGTCAGTGGAAGGCATGGAATCAGTTCTGAGAGAAAAAATTAGGAAGGAAGTAGTAGCCGGCCGGGTTTTGGGCCCCTTTGCTGCACCACCCATCCCCTCACTCAGAGTTTCCCCGTTGGGCCTCGTCCCCAAGAGGGCACCAGGCGAATTTCGCCTGATACACCACCTGTCCTTTCCACAGGGTGAGTCAGTCAATGACTTCATCCCAGCGGAGCTGTGCTCAGTCCGCTACACATCATTCGACTGTGCTGTGCGAATGGTCAGGGACTGCGGGGTTGGGGCCCTTATGGGAAAGTGTGACATCAAGTCTGCTTTCCGCCTCCTCCCGGTCCACCCACAGGACTTCGAGCTGTTGGGCTTGGCTTTTGAGGGTGAATATTACGTGGACAGGGCATTGCCTATGGGCTGCTCTATATCATGCTCTGTTTTCGAGCGCTTCAGCTCCTTCTTGGAGTGGGCGGTCAAGAGGCGCGCAGGCTTGCAATCAGTGGTACACTATTTGGATGACTACCTGTTTGCGGGCCCTGCGGAATCAGGCACCTGTAGGGCGTTCATGGCACATTTCGCGGGGCTGGCTGGGGAGCTGGGCGTCCCCCTCGCGGCCGAGAAAACCGAGGGCCCATCCACCGCTATCACGTTTCTGGGCATCGAGATAGATACGGTGGCCCAATGCTGCAGGCTCCCTCATGACAAGTTGGGGGCCCTCAGGGAGAAGATCTCAGAGGTGGCCAGTTCTAATAAGGTGACATTAGCCACTCTCCAACGGCTGGCAGGCCATCTGAACTTTGCCTGCAGGGTTGTAGCGCCCGGCCGTGCCTTCCTGCGGTGCGTATATGACGCCATGGCTGGCCTATCACGATCCTACCACCGCACACGGGTGACAGCCGCTCTTAGGGCTGACCTGACAGTGTGGTCCACCTTCTTGCGGGAATTTAATGGGGTCTCCCTATGGAGAAGGGATCGCCTGTTGGAGGCTGAGCTACAGGTGCACTCCGATGCCTCGGGTGCCTTCGGTTTTGGGGTCATTCTTCATGACTCATGGTGCCACGGCAGCTGGCCGCAGGGCTGGACACTGGCTGGCCTGACCAGAGACCTGACGTTCTTGGAGTTCTTCCCCATTGTCGTGGCCGTACACCTCTGGCCCGACAAGTTGTGTAATTCCTCAGTCCACTTTTGGTGCGACAACCTCCCCACAGTGCACGTTATTAACACCCTGTCCTCTAGAAACCCCAACGTTATGCTTCTGGTGCGAGCATTCGTGCTCCAATGTCTTCGCTATAATATTCAGTTCCTGGCGCGCCACGTTCCGGGTATTGACAATAGTATTGCTGATGCTCTATCACGGAACCAGATGGAGAAGTTTTGCCAGCTGGCACCGTGGGCAAGGGCTCTGCCGGAGGCGTTCCCCCCAGCGCTATGGGAGATTGGAGGATTGAATCAGAAAGGGCCATAAGCCTTTCTGTGGCGCCCAGCACTTTGGCCAGCTACCAGGGGGCAGGTAGGGATCTATCAAACTTCAGAGAGTCCAGGGGTTACGCCCAGGAGTGGCCCATCCCGGTCGAGCAGCTTATGGAGTTCTGCGTGGAGGGGAAACGGAGAGGCCTTTCAGTCAGGACCATCAAAGGTAAGCTCTCAGGCCTCGCTTTCCTAGCGAAGGCACGGGGCTTTCAGGACTACACGGGTGACTTTAGGGTGCGCCGGATGCTGGAGGGTTGGTCCCGCGAGCGCCCTTGCCCCCCGGATGCACGCCTCCCCTTTTCCCCGGAGCTATTGTTTGGCCTGCAGGGACAGTGGAAGCACTTGTGTTCTTCCCCTTTCGAGGCCCTGCTATATCATGCTGCGGCCCTCACTCTGTTTTTGGGGGCCTTCCGAATTGGGGAGGTGGTGGCGGCTTCTAAGATGGATAACTCCCTCCGAGCTCTGCTAGTCTCCGACCTCAGCTGGAGGGCAGAGCGGGCCCTCCTGCGGCTCAGGCGGTCTAAAACGGACCAGCATGGTAAGGGGCGCCTGGTGGTATTAGCCCCATGCCGGCAGCAAGAACTCTGCCCAGTAACAGCCCTGCACGGTTTTGTGGCAGCGAGGGGGTCGCAGTCAGGGTACCTATTCATACATAGGAACTCCCAGCCCCTTACCAGATACCAGTTCTGGTCCGTGGCGAAGGCCGCACAGGGGAATTTAGGCATGGACCCCAGTAAGTTCGGGACACACTCCTTCCGGATAGGCGCGGCCTCCACGGCGGCCCTATCGGGCTTCTCTAAAGACAGGCTTCAGGCTGTGGGCGGGTGGTCCTCGGACGCGTACAAGGCCTACGTTAGACCACTTGCTGACACACACGATGCCAGCGGCTAGATGTTGGCCCCCCCCATTGTTACCCAATGTCGTTGTTGTTTCAACAGATCGCTGGACAAGATCGGAGCAGCCACGCATCCTCCTATGTGGCCACAGTATGATGTTCTGGGCGGGCCGCAGGGCGGCGAAGTCTCGCTTTGGCACGCAGCTGGGGCTCAGTCAATGGGCCGCAGTGCGGTGGCTGGGACGTCGGGGGATGCGTTGGGACGGGCTCCTGCCAGCCTTGTTTCAACCGGCTGTGGAAGTGGCAGTGCCCCAGGTGCTGGTCATCCACCTCGGGGGCAACGACTTGGGTCTGTTAAAGGGCAAGGCCCTAATTGAACAGGCATGCGGTGACCTCCGGGCCATTGCACGTCGCTGGCCGGGGGTGCACTTAGTGTGGTCAGACATCCTGCCGCGCAGGAGGTGGAATTGTGCCGGTGACCCACGAGGGATGGACAGGGCACGGAAAAAGGTGAACAGGCAAATTCAGAGGGCCCTTAGGGACTTGGGAGGTTCTGTCATCCACCACCCTGAGGTGGGCCACAACAAGCTTGAGCTGTTTCGGCCTGACGGCGTCCATTTGACGGACACGGGCAACGACATCTTTCTAAGGGACCTGCAGAAGGGTTTACACCAGATTCTTATCGGGTGTGGGGTAAAGGGGGACTAAGCAGAGGCTTGTCCCCCTTCTGTGGCGAAGAAGTGCGGGGAAAGGTTAAAGGGAAAGGGCAGCTAGGTGACACCTTTAGGCACCTTTGGGGGTGACAGGCGGTCCGGAGGCCTGCAGCTCAGGGCTACACGGCCCGGGGACAGGGTACGGGCCGCCTTTGGGGCCAACGTGCCTCATCCGCTCGGAGTTTCAGGGCTCCGAGGGGCGGTGATGCGGGTTGGACCCCCTACACATCTTCAGGGTGTGGCTGGAGCTGGAGGGCTGGCACAGGGCAGCCCCAGGCTCAGGCAGGGCATGGTCGCCCGATAGCTGCTAACAGGCTTTGCCTGGATCACCAGAATGCCCCGCCCTTAATCTCCCTTCTGCAGGTTCATTATTCAATTGATTCTGTTTAAATAAAGTGGCCCATTATTTACCCAAGCAATGGTGTCTGTGTTTTATTTCGGCAATAGGCCGCAAACCGTTAGCATGTCACCCAAAAGCACAGTAAAAGGGGCAGAGACAGCTTCAACAACTGCTTGTTCCAAAATCTGATAACTTCATTGTTATATAAGAAAGAAGGCTTCCTTTTTCATGCACACAAAATGCATTAATAAGAGATGCTAACATTTGGTTCCTAACTTTTTTGACCTGGATATATGTATCAGTAGTGACTGCTAAATGTATGTGTATTGTATAGAGCAGATGATCTTTATGAGTATATATAAGCTCCCAGCAATTGATGTGAGGCTACTCTAGAAGCAGTGCTAGATGGATTGTAACCTCATAGCTGCCATCATTCAATAGAAATAGTACAGATTAAGCAATTTCTCTTAATGCTGGACGGCAAAAACAACTCTATAAATCCACTTGTAGATGGGTAGAATACTTTCTGCATTAGAACACCCATAAAATCAGTCACATTTTGCTAAATGTAGTTTTCTCTGTGTGTTAGAGAGCTGCCTTTCCCAATCTTTGGGTTCCCAGATGTTGCTGGACTATAAGACCCATCATACATGACCATTGGCCATGCTGGCTGGGGCTGATGGGAGCTGTAGTCAAACAACATCTGGGGATTCAAAGGTTGGGAAAGGCTAGAACAACACAGAGTAACTCACTGATTAGAAAAACATCAACTTGCCTGTTGGGTTTGGCTTCCTGGTATATGTACAGATTTAAACAGTTTCATGTGAGCTCGAGCTCTTGTAACATCTCTGAGGGCCTTGAAGATCTCATTCACTGCAACCATGACTTTCTGGAATGTCAGATCAAGGGAAGACTCACAGCCTGAAAGTACACAGAAAACACATTTACTCGGTGAAGCCATTTCTTTTTTTACCAACACACATGAAAGAAGAGGAACTGGATAAAGTTTCTCCAACTTAGGGCAGAGATGGCTCATTATATATTCTTGGGGGGCTCTCAGTTCTCCAGATGGTAGTCTGACAAATCCTTCATGTTTAAGATGATAGCCAATTATCAATTTGAAGTTTGCATATGACGGCTTAAGACAAGTCTTGTTAAACCCAGATCTATGATGCTGACAGTGAAAATAGAAATTTCAGTTCCTTTACCTTACCTAGAAAGTTTTAAAAGAGCTGTCACCACTTTAGCTTTTCAACATGGAAGCTTGTTGTTATCAGAAATAAAACAAGGTATCAGAAGAAGTTGTTATAAAGGAGATAGAAAAAAACATAAGTAAGCAACTTTCAACAAAAGTCCATTTAGTCTCTTTTATTCCAGTATGTCTTACATATATAACACATGGGTTGGGTACACAGCATTCCAGAGGATTTACTGCATTTTGCACAGTCCCTTAAAACTCTTTCCATAGGGAGTCCATGGAAAATGGGACAAAGTTAATGATAAGTAATATCTATTTGCCTTCCACTGATCTTGTTACATTTCAATATATATCTGAAACAGCATTGAAATTCATGTTCACAAGCAAGCTTCAAAAAGTATCTTCTCTTGGTTTCAACACTATGGCTACTCACAGTCTAAAATTAAATTTTCATCTCTGGGAAGCAACAACACGCAAAGATTTTGTACTCTCAAATAATTGACTAGAAGGTCATTTAACTTTAGAGGCTGTTTTGAAAAGGTAACATAGTTTCAAGAATTACATCGGCTGTTATGAGAAATTTGAGGTTATTCTCTGCTAACAATAAACATGCTGTAGCAAGTTTATAGATTTGCTTGTATCAAGTAGTACGACTATCAAATACACAACCTCCCTCTCCCCAAAACAAAATTATAGCATCATCATGTTTTGGGGTCACTATCTAAAATTCTTGCCAAGTTGCATTTCTAATGTTTTAAAACATCACCATTTATAATATCTGTTACCCTACCTTCACCATAAGGTCCCAGGGCGGTTTACTTCTAAACAATACAATACAACTCCACTCCAAAATATCATACAACACAACACACATGCATATCAACAACCAGATGGTTTGATGATGATGATGATTATAATGATAATAGACTTGTTCTAAGCCAGGATGAAATGGGTGCCAGTAAAAGTACGGATGACACATTTGCTATGATAGTGCCTATTAAAAGTTGATAGACCTTTTTAAATGACTCAGACTTTCTCTACAGTTATTGAAGGTTAGGTTTATTGAATTTATGTAACAAAAAGTTCTGAAATGATTTACCACAAGAATAAAATAATAAAAATACAAAAACATATTAAAAACATAATCAAATAAAGTGTTATTGTTTAAGGATGGAGAAGTATTCTGTACATAGTACACACCAAAGAACCCACTTCTGGTTGCTTTTTTAAACATTAATGGCAGTGTTAAAAGCTGATTGTTTTTAATAGGGCTGTGTACTGCATTTGTACAAATCACAAATAACAAGTTGAATATGGGCAATTTGGGTCTATTGGTATCCTGTCCAAATTGGGTTGAAGCAGCTACAAATCTCTACAGGGCGGATCAACTAGTCCCAAATCAATTTGTAGAGATCTGTACACATCTGTAGCTCAAAACAGTCCCTAATGAACCCAGACAGTCTGTCTCTGAAACGGAGCGTTTAAAACATCATAAAGAACATCAGGTTGGGGAGAATGGGAGGAAGGCTAAAATGCTATCACCCCACCAACACTCTCCAATCACAGTGCTTGGAAGGGATGAAGTCTTAAAACACAGAAATCTTTTGTAAGTTCTGTCTCTTAGAAATGTTTGGTGGGAGTTGTGTGACATTTGTTCAGTTGTGTATGTTTTCTCTTCTTTCCAAATCAATTCCAGTCCCATCCTTATTTACATTTTTTAAAAAAGTTTGTTGTCTGTGTTTTTTTAAATTCTATTTTCATTGCTAAACATTATTATTATACCTTTTGGGCATATTTAGCCATAGCTTTCTGAACTATCATCATCATCCAATTGCTACCCACACACAATAAAAAGCAGCCACCTTGTGTGGTTGCACATTCTTCTTTTTCTTCTTATTAGCCTGTCAGCCAGCCAAACCTTGGGGGAATAGCAGCCAACATTTTGAATTAAGAATTATTACTATTATTACTATTATTATTATTTCCTATTGCTAACCACAGTGAATATTACTAATATTAAATAGTATTTTGTTATACTACTACTACTAATAATAACAATATAGCGGGATCTTTAAAAAAAATCTTTCTTGGAAAAAGACCTGAATAAATATAATTCTTGGGAGTTAGTCATGGCTTTTAGCACAATGCACAGACAAATGCACCATTTCACAAGCTCCCCGCATTTTCACACAGCTTTATACAAAATTAAAGCACAGGAATAAATCTGAATTCATTAAAAATGAGCCTTTAACAAGAAAGAAAGCCAAGGCAAATAAGAAAAAGTTAATATTAGAAAATCTCACAATTTTCTTTTTAAAGGATAAATGTTTATCTGAGATCATCGGTGAAGATATGATTTGAAGTACACATTGCACTCAGGATGACATTCAGTTGAACATTTTCAGCAAAGGTGTTTAGATTTACATAGATTATGAATCATGTAAATCACTCAACAGATAAGAATTCAAGCAGCTTTGCAAACCTTCCTACCTTAATTTTAAATAATCAGAACTGTGTGGGTTCTCTGGCTGAGAATAAATAAAATAAAATTGTGTCTCTGTCTGTCTAAATGAAGAGCAGGAGACAAATCCTCCTGCTTTGGCTGCATATGCAAAGGCAGCATTGAGAAGCAAGGACTCTACATGCAAAATATTGAAAAGAAGAAAATAAATCCATGTATTAGAGAATGGTATATAAAACTGTGGGAAATAGCCACATTGAGTAAAATTCCTTGGATTATGCGGGTTAAAAATGGGGCAAAGAAGATAAAGAAATGTGAACAAGATTGGCAAAGTTTAAGGAACCGAGGGACAATTAACTATAATACTTTTACAAGTTTATGCAAAAGCGTGGTTTCACTCAAAATAGCCCTCCTATTTAGTATATCAGAGACTCAAATTGTCACTAAATTAATTTGTTTGGGTAATTTTATGTCATTATTATCTAGTGTAAAGGGGATAAGTATTAATTGTCAAGAATGTAATATGTTATTTTTGTTACAAGTTGTGCTTATAAAAAGTTAAAAGAAAAATGAAAAACAAAAACCAGGCTCTGCCCAATGTTGCCATTGTGCGAGCAGAACAGATTTCTGAATGTGACTTAGCAGATATCACCCAATGTAACTATATTCTCCCATAATAAATGTCAAATTACTTTTCTGTCCAACTCTTTCAGTAGCTCTTTCTCCCACCCTTATTTCACCAAGTCCTTTCAGATAGAGACATGAATGATCCTAAATCTGGCCTTGATGGTTTATCTTCCTGCAGACACAAGGAGATAAAAAGCTTCTCCTTCTGAACTAACCACAGTTTCCCATAACTTCCAAGGGGAATGGTGGCTTGAGCCAACTGTGATTTATTAAAACAAACCAGGATCACACTAAGAAGACTGTCACATTCCCTGCTCCTGGTAATTTAGTTTTATCTAGTACAAGTCCTTTAGCCTAAAACTAATACTTGATGCTCCAACTAATTAGAGTTTAAGATGGGGAAATGAGATGCATTGCATGTTAGGCAACCACAAATTAGAATTTTTTTAAAAAAAAATATTAAGCAGATAGAGATGCTTTTGACTGGTGACCACTGCAACCTTAAACATGCTTACTAGAGAATAAGTCCCACCAAACACAGTGGAACTTCCAAATAAACATACATAGGATTCTGCTGTTGTAAATCACAATGCTGTAGAGCTGGAGGAATCTTAAGGGTCATTAAGAGCAGCCCTGTGAATTGGCAAGATTTCCATGTAATAAGCCCTTTCCCATAATATCCAACATTTTCCATATTTCCTCCAGAAAAGGTTATTCAATAAAGCCCCCTGCATTTATTGTGCATGATATTATCCAAGCTACAACACTTTTAAAAACAACCAGTTAACATACTCCTTCCTTTGTCGCTTCCCCAAACCTCTCTCAAAGCCTCCAAAATTTGACATTGTTCTGAAACCTTCACATCTAAAGTCTGATAAAAGTATTGGATTTCATATAAGTAAGGGGAGCAGGCTCCCCACACAGCCTGCTCTCCTTACTCATATGAAAGACTTTGCTGTGTTTTGTTCATTTGAATGTGGGTCCTCCCTAATCCCCCAGTTTCATTCCCACTTGGAAATGCAGGGTCAGGACAATCTTTCAGCCCTGTCATACATACCACTAGAAAAACGTTAAAAAACAGCAACTTTCCCCCACGTTTCTAGACCATCATTTCCCCCTTTCTAGGACCATACCAACTATCCAAGAGTTTACCCTACAATTTTGAAAGGAAAAAAATGTAAAATGAGCATTCTGTGGGGAAAAACTTTGGGCTTATCCACATGGATAAGACACTGTTTTTACCTGTTTTTCTATTTGCACCGTCCAAAGGGCTCAATGCCAGCTGCAAACACTGTGTTTTCTATTCACACTGAGGGGAAGGATCAATCATGCAGTTTCCTAATGACCACGCCCTCTAAGTTAACATTTCCACTCCCTCTGGTTACCTGGAAATCGAACATGCTCAGTTTGTTCTACCAGTTAGTTTCATTAAAAAAACAACAACCCAGAAGTGCAATTATTTGTATTTTTATTGGTACAATACAGCTGAAATACAAATCTTTGTTTGAGCAGTGTTATGCTTTTGTGCACAAGTTAGGGGGAAAAGAAAAATAAGGCACCATTTGCAGCAACATAAAAATGGTAGCAGAAAGGAGGAGTGGCTGGAAGTTGTTTGTAAGCCCACAGGAAATGAAATAAAGGGAGAAAGAGGGAGTGGGCTTGGAGAGGGCAATGATTGATACACCCACCTAAAAGCATTGGAACAAAGTGTCTGCAAGCACTAGAGATATGGAGTGAAGACTTTCCCCCCTTCCCTTTTAGCGTTATCAGAGGATTGGGTTAGGACAGATTTACAGGAGGAAAACTGTGTGATAGATGATGATAACGGCATGTGAACCATGTGAATTAAAAGGGGATGTGAGTAGCACCAAACACCCACTAAACCACCACGTAGATGGGCCCATTGTCATTTACAGTGCCAACTTGTTTCCAACACTCAACACATTTTCATTAGCAGACTGTAAAACTTTCAGACTGCCCAGTACTTTAACAGTCCACAGAAACATTTATAAGAATAGAAAAGGGCATTTGATGAAATTGTTCAGCAGCAGCCTGCAGCTAGTTTGAACCGGACTTTGAAAACAAAGCCAGAACACTTCTGGTCTTTTCATAAGAACTCTACATTAGAGTTTATGAGAACAGTTATAGAGACTATGATTTTCTCAAGCTATTTTTGTTTTGGACAGCTAAGTTGAAAAAGTTATTTTACAAGAAATCATAGGCTTGCTTTCAGTAAACACTGTAGCCCTCTTTAGGCATTGGAATCTGTATCCATGACGATGATGTGGAACTGCATGAGCCACCCCCTCCACCCTGATATTTCTGCAATGAGTGGGAAGGTCTGATTACAGAGCTTGGAAAAGTTACTTTTTTGAACTACAACTCCCATCAGCCCCAGCCAGTGCATGCTGGCTGGGGCTGATGGGAGTTGTAGTTCAAAAAAAGTAACTTTTCCAAGCTCTGGGTCTGAAGGGGGATTGGAAGTGTGCTCAATTGAACATATATACAATTCTGCTTGCAGTTGGAAAACCCCATTGTACAAGACATATGGTTGTGCAGAGGACTGTAAATGTGTTCAGCCAAACACACTTACAACCCGCCTCCAGATTTTCTTGCTCAGTGCGGGATGCTCAAGGGTGGAGAAGGCAGAGGTGGCTAGCACAGTCTCCGAACTCTCTCCATGGATACAGATTCTAAATGCCTATTTTAGTTTAGAATCATTACATTAAAATCTAAGAGACTCTTTGTTAATTATCTGCATGATTTGAAATCAGCTCTAGTAAATTTCATCCTGAAAATACTTCCCAAGAATTCAATTCAGTACCACACCTAGGATTTGAGCATCTATTTGTGTTACTCACATAACAGTATTGAGCTAGCTGTGCGTATCCTTTTTTAAAACTACCATGTATTCATGTGAGCTGCAGTGCTACAAAACCACATGCATGTGCAGGGGAGAAATACATGCATTTGGAGGTGTGCTCCTGCAGTCACTTGTATGGCTAAAGAACTCTGATTCCCATTGGCTTGACTGTTCAGCCATGAGAACAGATACTGTGGAAAGTGCAAAGGCAACTCCAGGTGTGCGTATGGTTCTCTCCTGCGTATGGACAGAACTTTATAGAATAGAATGCATAGTAAGTAACAGGGAGATAAAATACCCTTTCAATCATCTTTTGTTGAAATTCAGAAGCAAGGTACAATGAAAAGTAAGTACCATGTAAGCAACTTGTTCTCTCAAGCAGACACTTGGTGAAACAACACTCCCTTTGATGAAGAACAGCCTGCCAATTTGAGCCATACAGTACCTATGTATTACTTATTGACTAAAGCTGTTTTGTAGTTGTCTACAGCAGGTGTGGGCCACATATAGCAAGCGATTAGCATGCACCCAAGTAGTATTTACGTTACCCACAAGAACATTAGGAATCCTGAGAGTCTAAGTTTATTATATCTAAAAAGGTAATGCTCTAGTCTAGATCTTGTGCTGGAAGTAACACTAAAAGAACTGGAACAAAGAATGCAAAGTCAAGAAACCTACGGGTAGAAATTGTTCTAGAAATTGCTCTAGGATAGGGGTTTCACTAGCATATACTACATCAATGAAAATGTAGAGGAAATCAATTACACACAACATATGCAAATTAGCTACAGCACTTCAGATCTTCTACTGGCCTCATACTGATTTTACAGTGCAATCCAACATGTGCCTACTCAAAACTAAGCACCATTGGGGCATATTCTCAAGGGCATATTCTCAGGTAAGAAGATATAGGATTGCAGTTTTAATAGTCATCTGTGGTATATGTTTTTCAATCCAGTTTGCTGAGAGGAAAAAATCAAATGTTGATGGGAACGTTGGAATATCCTATTCTACAACATATCCCTGTCAAAGAAGGATGTGAGGAACAGACAGACAATACTCCAGGTAGAATAAGAGAAATTATTTATTGTATCATATTAATATAAAAGATGTATCTCAGGTTAGTATACAGGGCCGGCTCCAGGCATGCGGGGGCCCTTGGGCATCAGCTTGCCCTGGCCCACCAGTGGGTGGGTGGGTGAGCACGTGTGTGCGTACGCACGTGCGGCCCCCCTACCTGTCTAGTCTTTACCATTGCCCTTAATGAAGATGGCGGCCGCGGTTTCCCTAAGGGGAATGAAGCTTCCGCCGCCATCTTTGTTGATGGCACATGTGTGTGCTACGCGCGCACATCTCTGCCATCAACTAAGATGGCGGCAGCGGTTTCAGTACCTTAGGGAAGCTGCAGCCGCCATCTTCATTAAGGGCAATGCTAAAACAACTTTATTGTTGGTTATCGACCCCTATACGACTACCTCGGCCAAATAAACAGGTGTACTCGGATGACAATTCCCCCGGGTTACTAGTCCTGCTTTTCAACGCCAGGTCGGTGAATGAGAAAACTTCGATCATCCAGGATCTGATCCTGGATGAGCATGCCGACCTGGCGTGTATTACGGAGACCTGGTTGGATGAGCTCGGTGGGGTTAACCTCACCGATCTCTGCCCACCGGGTTTCCAGGAGCAACAGCAGGCTAGACCTAGGGGATGGGGTGGGGGAGTCGCAGTGGTCTATCGTGATTCCATCTCTATGACCAGGTGCCCTCTCCCGCAGTCTATCGGGTTTGAGTGTCTTTATTTAAAGCTTTGTGGGCGGAACAAAATAGGGATTCTGCTGGTGTACTGTCCTCCCCGCTGCCCAACAGTCTCCCTACCCGGGCTCTCCAGGCTGGTTTCGGGGTTGATGTTGGAGTCCCCCAGATTGTTGGTGCTGGGTGACTTCAATATTCACGCTGAGTCCTTACTTTATGGAGAGGCCCGGGACTTCATGGCCGCCATGACAACCATGGGGTTATCCCAACTAATATCTGGTCCCACTCATGCAGCCGGACACACTCTTGACCTTGTTTTTTACGCGGGACAGGGGAATAGTGATCTAGGTGTGGCGGGTCTTTCCATAGCTCCGTTGTCATGGACTGATCACTACCTGGTCACTTTTCGACTAACTGCGGCTCATACCCACTGCGGGGAGAAGGGACCCATTAGAATGGTCCACCCCAGAAGATTAATGGATCCGGCTGGTTTCCTGTCAGCTCTTGGGGAATTTCCTGTCTCCCGAGTAAGCGATCCTGTCGATGCTCTGGTCGAGCTTTGGAATAACATGATGACCAGGGCAGTAGACACAATCGCTCCTGAACGCCCCCTCGTGCGTACCAGAGCAAAATCAGCTCTATGGTTTTCCAGTGAGCTGATGGCGATGAAACGCACTCGTAGGGGTCTAGAGCGACGATGGCGGAAATCTCGGAGCGAAATTGACCGACTTCTTGTTAAAGCATTCTCTAAAACATACTTGGCTACTAGTCGAGCTACGCAAAAGGCTTTTTTTACGACTTCCATATCTTTAGCCAGTAATCAGCCAGCAGAATTATTTCGAGTGGTTAAAAGTCTGCTCAACCCTGACTATTCTCAGAATAATGCGGAACACCCCTCAACTCGATGTCAGGAGTTTGCTTCTTATTTTGCGAATAAGGTAGCTCAGATCCGCTCCGACTTGGACGCCAATATTGATGCAGTCTCTAAGGATGTACCTTCGGCCTCTGCTTGTCATATTATGATGGATTCCTTTCAACCTGTTCAACCTGGAGATATAGATAAACTTCTTGGAGGGATGAGACCTACCACCTGCCCTCTTGATCCTTGTCCCTCTTGGCTTATAAAACAGGCCAGGGGGGGCCTGGTCATGTGGGTTTGTGGGGTGGTTAATGCTTCTCTCCAACAAGGGTTCCTTCCAGCATGCCTGAAAGAGGCGATTGTAAGGCCATTGCTGAAAAAACCTACCTTAGACCCACTGTGTTTAGGTAATTATCAACCAGTCTCCAACCTGCCTTTTCTAAGTAAAATCATGGAGCGGGTGGTGACTACCCAACTTCAACATTTCCTAGATGAAACAGATGAAATGAGACCAAGTTTGTTGATTACATGTACTGGAGGTTGGGCCCTAAGGGCAGTTTAGGGATTCTTCTTGTGTACCGCCCACCCCGCCGCACAGCTGACTCCCTGACTGAGGTGCTGGAGGTTATCTCGGCTGTGCGGGTTCTCTCCCCCAACCTTTTGGTTCTGGGGGATTTTAACCTGCATGCCGAGACGGATCTCATAGGAGCCCCTCGGGATTTCATGGAAACCATGACTTCCTGGGAACTGCACCTTAGTAATTGTGGGCCCACCCATGTAGCTGGTCATGCTCTCGACCTTGTATTTGTCTCTGGAGGGGGTGGTAGTGCTCTGAAAATGGGGGCTATTTCTTCGAACCCCGTGTCATGGTCAGATCACTATCTGGTGAAAATGGACTTCTTATTGCCACACACCCTCCGCAGGGGACAGGGACCGATTCGGATGGTCTGCCCCAGACGCCTGATGGAGCCAATTGGATTCCTGAATGCGCTGGGAGATTTGGAGCTGTCTGAAGGCCGCCTGGTCAAAACCTTGGTGACAGAGTGGAATAGGGAGCTCACCGGGGCAATAGACCGGGTGGCTCCGAAACGTCCTCTCCCCCTGAATAGAACTCAGACCGCACCATGGTATACACCACGGTTGCGGGGTTTGAGGCAGGAGGTGAGACGGCTAGAACGCCGGTGGCGGAAGTCTCGCTCCGAGGACGATTGGACACTGGTTAGAGCAGCAATAGCAGCCTACCAAGTGGCAACAAAGGCAGCAAAGAAGCCCTTCTTTGCTGCCTCTATTGCATCCGCAGAATGTTGTCCCAGGAGGTTGTTCCAAGTGGTCCGAAGCCTGGTCGGTCCAGCTGCCCAGGAACCCATGGAGCACTCTAAAGCCTCCTGTGACGCATTTGCAAAACATTTTGCTGATAAAATCGATTGCCTGAAGAGCGTAATTCCGCATGCCGTGGACACAGGAAGCGGGCCAGAGGCGATCAGTTGCGATCTGGTCCAGTGGGATCGGTTTCAGCCTCTTCCCTCTGAGGAAGTGGACAAGGTGCTCTCTACTGTGAGACTGACCACTTGTTTGTTTGACCCTTGCCCCACGTGGCTCATTGTGGGCTGCAAAGAGAGACTGAGCGAAGGGATCATGGCGGTGGTAAATGCTCCTTGGAAGAAGGTGCATTGCCATCCGCCCTCAAGGAGGCGGTAATAAAGCCCATCTTGAAAAAACCCTCCTTGGATCCCCAAGATTTAAACAACTTTCGCCCAGTCTCCAATTTACCATTCTTGGGCAAGGTGATTGAACGTGTGGTGGCCAAACAGCTACAGACACACTTGGAGGAAACAGATTACTTAGATCCATTCCAATCGGGCTTCAGGACTGGATATGGAACTGAAACAGCCTTGGTCGCTCTGGTGGATGATTTAAGGAGGGTGTTGGATAGGGGAGAACACTCCTTCCTCGTCCTCCTGGATCTCTCAGCGGCTTTTGATACCGTTGACCACGGTATCCTCCTGGATCGCCTGGAGGGAATGGGAATTGGGGGCACTGTTTTACGGTGGTTCCGTTCCTATCTCTCTGACAGGCACCAGAGGGTGGCATTGGGAGAGGAGGTTTCAGACCCTTGGCCTCTCAATTGTGGTGTGCCACAGGGTTCTATCCTCTCACCCATGCTGTTTAACATCTATGTAAAGCTGCTGGGAGCTATCATCAGGAGATTTGGGTTGCAGTGTCACCAATATGCGGATGACACTCAGCTCTATCTCTCATTTAAGTTCTCACCGGAGTTGGCTGTGGAGACTATTTCCAAGTGCCTGGAGTCTGTAAGTGAATGGATGGGAGGAAACAGGCTGAAACTGAACCCTGACAAGACCGAGGTACTGCTTGTGGGAGATAAGAGAAGGATAGGAGATATTGACCTGACGCTGAACGGGGTTAGATTGCCCCTGAAGGACCAGGTTCGCAGCCTTGGCGTCATTCTTGACTCCCAGCTGTCCATGGAGGCTCAGGTGTCAGCGGTGAGCCGGGCAGCTTGGTATCAATTACGTCTGATACAGAGGCTGCGACCCTACCTTCCGGTCCATCTGCTCCCATGGGTGGTGCATGCCCTGGTCTCCTCTCGCTTAGACTACTGTAATGCGCTCTACGTGGGGCTACCCTTGAAGATGGTCCAGAAATTACAACTGGTACAGAATGCGGTGGCACGGTTGATTAAAAACAGCCGCCGCCGGGATCATATCACCCCAGTGCTGGAAGATCTGCACTGGCTACCAGTTGTGTACCGAGCCCAATTCAAGGTGTTGGTGTTAACCTTTAAAGCCCTATACGGTATCGGTCCAGTTTATCTAAAGGAGCGCCTCCAGCATCACCAAATATGCCGCCTGACGAGATCTGCCTCACAAGACCTTCTCTCGGTCCCACCAGTTAAGACAGCTAGGCTGGTGTGGACCAGAGAGAGGGCATTCTCAGTTGTGGCCCCCACCCTCTGGAACTCTCTGCCATACGACCTTCGCCATGCCCCCTCCCTGGTAGGTTTCCGCCAAGGATTGAAAACTTGGTTGTTTCAGCGGGTATACAAGTCTCCTAGATAATTTTAGTTTACTGTGTATAGATGTAGGTTGGTGGATTATAATTGTTTTATATGTTAAAACTGTATTATATGTTGTATTTTTAATTATGTATGCCGCCTAGAGTGGCCGTTCATTCGGCCAGATAGGCGGCCTAAAAATAAAATTGATTATTATTATTATTATTATTATTATTATTATTATTATTATTATTATCTCGATCCTCTCCAATCTGGCTTCAGACCTGGCCACGGGACCGAAACAGCTTTGGTCGCCTTGGTAGATGACCTCCACAGGGAACTCGACAGGGGGAGTGTGTCCCTGTTGGTTCTTCTGGATCTCTCAGCGGCTTTTGACACTATCGATCATGGTATCCTTCTGGACCGGCTTTCCAGGATGGGGCTATGGGGGACTGTGTTGAGCTGGCTTCGTTCCTTCTTGGAGGGCCGGATGCAGAAGGTAATACTCGGAGACTCCCGCTCAGCCCCTTGGCCTTTAACCTGTGGGGTTCCTCAGGGTTCTGTTCTGTCTCCTTTGTTATTTAATATCTATATGCAGCCACTGGGTGAGATCATTCGGAGGTTTGGAGTCCGATATCATCAATATGCAGATGACACCCAGCTTCATTTCTCCTTCCCTCCTGACGCCAAAGATGCCGTCCGACCCCTGAACCAGTGCCTGTCCTCAGTGATGGATTGGATGAAGGTCAATAGGTTGAAATTAAATCCAGACAAGACAGAAGTGCTTTTCGTCAATCATGGGACAATCCTGGAAATAGGGAATCTACCTGTGTTGGACGGGGTTACACTCCCCCTGAAGACTCAGGTTCACAGTTTGAGTGTGCTTCTGGACTCGGCTTTGAATCTGGATGCTCAGGTTTCGGCCGTGTCCAGGAGCACCTTTGCCCAATTAAGACTGGTTCGCCAACTGCGCCCGTTTCTAGAGATGTCTGATCTGACGAAGGTTACACATGCCTTAGTTACATCCCAGTTGGACTACTGCAATGCACTCTACGTGGGGCTGCCCTTGAAGACAGTTTGGAAGCTTAAATTGGTTCAACGTGCAGCAGTGAGAATGCTGACGGGGGCTGGTCCTCGAACCCACACAACCCCCTTGTTACAACAGCTCCACTGGCTGCCAGTTAGCTTCCGATCTCAATTCAAGGTGCTGGTCTTAACCTTTAAAGCCCTATACGGTTTGGGCCCTGTTTATTTGTCCGATTGGATGTCATTTTATGAACCCTCCCGCCCCCTGAGATCTTCTGATGAGTCCCTTCTTGTGATTCCCTCAGTTTCACAAGTCCATCTTTCGGGAACTAGAGATAGAGCTTTCTCTGTCATCGCCCCTACACTTTGGAACTCATTACGAGTTGAGGTGCGATTGACTTCTTCGCTTTTGGCATTCCGTCGCCAGGTTAAGACATTCCTATTCCGGGTGGCGTTCAACTTAAATAAGGAATAGGAATAAGAATAGGAAAATTTTTAAGGAGAAATGGTGTTTAACTTAAATGAGGAATGGTAATGTTCTAATTTTAATAGATTATGATAACATGTATATGTTATTATGTAGTTTTAGTATATTTATTTTTTGTAAGTGATTATAGTTTACTATGTATATTGTATTTATGTTTTTATATTGAAATTGTTCGCCGCTTTGAGTTTCTTGAAAGATAAAGCGGGTTAGAAATGTTTTAAATAAATAAATAAATAAGTAAAAAGCCGGCTGACAGGTAAGTGAGGGGCGTGGGGGGGGCGCAGATTGTGGAAGGGGAGCGGAGGGCCCCTCAGGGGCTCCTGTAGCTCCGGGGCCCTCGAGCCAGTGCCCAACCTGGCCGCTCTTTAGAACCAGCCCTGTTAGTATATTAAGATTCCACAATATTTGTCCCCCCAGATAGGCTTAATCTGCAATATATTATGGACTGGTTCACATATATGGCACCCCCATAACAAGTTGACATTTATTATGGAAGTGAAAGATCTCTCTCTCTCTCTCTCTCTCTCTCTCTCTCTCTCTCTCTCTCTCTCACACACACACACACACACACACACACACACAGGGGAGGGGGGGAGAGAGAGAATACTGTGTTTACACTTGGCACACAGAGTGGCCTCTACCATCCTCTCTGGCTACTGTGCTGCATTTGCAGTATTTTAACTTTTTTTGCATCTCAGGGGAAAATGTTTGCTTGGGCGAGTGTCCCTTAGTTGGTGCCAGGGCAGGGTCTGGGAGGTGGTTAAGTGAGAGTATGCCTGCTGGCTAAGTGGGTGGGTGTGTTGCACTTGGTTTGACATGCAAAGATCTGAGTAGTGGCCTCTGCCTCTGTCCCCACCTCCCTTACCAGTGGAGAGACCACCAATGCTATCTTATGGATAAAAAGAATTATTCTACTACCTCTGTATGTGTGTGCTTTTTTAAAATGCTGTTTTAGGCTACTTAGCTGTGCAGCAGCCAAGCCCAGCACCTTGTAGGTGTTTTTTTTAAAAAAGTAACTGAAATGTAATTGTAGTGATTACCTTTGAGAAAAAGTAATCAGTTACTTTCAGAGCAATTGCAATTGTAACGGTCATTACTACTTTTTTGTGCCACATAATTGTAACTGTAATTTATTACTTTTTAAAAGTCATCTTCTAAGCTCTGGTAGAATAGCAACATTTGGAGGGCCAAAGGTTCCCCACACCAGGTTTAAGGTTATATATCACTTCCTTACCTTTGGCCCATGGGCCTAATTAGGCCCTCCAAGCGTGAGGCTGGGCTGTCAGGATGTTTTGGGCAAACCATGCTCATGTTTCCCCGCACATGGTATCACAAGACGTCAGGCATGGGAAACAACCTGGGAATTTTTTTTAAAAAAAATCCAAGCCACAGCTCCCTAGGAAGAAACGGGAGCACCAAAAAGGCACCAAATTCAACATGTGTCAAATTCAAGCTGTGGCTGCAAAGGAAGAATATGGTCCCAATTCTTCCTTTGCAGCCACAGCTTGAAGTTTCAGTCCATGCCCACCTGTCAAAGTGGCCTGCTGAGGGCTGGCCACTTTTGGATCTGGCTCTCTGGCTGAACAGGGTTCCCATTCACTCCTACACTAACTCCAGCTTATCTGTCATCTCTGATTTCTCCTATTCTCCTCCCTGATCTTCCAGTTATTTTCTCCTCTAAGTTCTCCATAATAATGGAATGTATCAGCCAATATTCATTCAATTATTATTATTTAAATAAAAACAAAACAAAAACCTATGTATTTTAGCTAGCCTGTATTGGATCAATTTTAACCTCCTCCAGTTTTGGTTCTATTTTATATTTGTTCTTCGTCTAAATGGGATTGTAAGCCAATTGGATAGTAATATGTTTTATACAATGCCTAGTTTTCTGTGCTTCACAAATAATAATAATTATAGCAATAATTGTGAGGTGAAACTACAGGGTATAGAATCATGCTTTGCATGCAAGTTATGCAGAATCTTTTGCCCTGCTGGCAGTGGAGACAAAAGCCTGGACAAAATTGACCTTGGTCTGACCCAGAAAAGTAACAATTTCGCTGTTAGGTTACATGTGAAAATTAGCTATTCTTGAGCATCTCGGATTTACTTGGTTCCTGTGGTTGCTACAATTTAGATACACCACAAACTGAATACTGCCATGGAAAATTAAGTAAGCATATAAACAATGAAACAGCAATAAATCTATTGCTAGGCAATCTTATCCACATGTACCAATTAAGGTGAAACAATCAAAAGCATTCCTAGAGAGGCTGCCAGAGAAACACTGGAACGATTTCTAGGAATCATCGACCAAGAAAGACACCAAATTTGGCTCTAGGTTGTTTGAGAGTAGACTGAAAATAAATGAACTATTATTCTTAAAGTTGGGCCATAGTTTAACATTTTAGCTTTGACTCCTTGAGATTAAATTAAAATTAGAACAGCATCGGAAGAGAAACAGTTTAAGCCCTTTTGATGTTGCCCATTTCAAAAGGTCACAATCTAATTCAACTTCTTCCTTACATCCTAAGGTGCAATCTTCTGGCTCCTGCAAGGGTATCCCGGGGCCACAGGAGAATATACCTGATCTGCCTCCCTCTCTAAGGGAGAGAGAGCTCCATGTGGAGATCCATAAGCACTGCAGTCTTGTGAACAATTCAGTGCATGTCCAGTTCACAGGCCAATGTAATTTTAAAAGTTTCAAAAACAAACAACCCTACTAATAGTGCACTGTGAATTGCCTCTACTGTGAAGAATAAATAAATCTACTTTAACAGAATAAAAGAAGCTTAAGGGAACATGGGTGGGAAACCTATGGCCTTCACGATGTGACAGAACTACAACTCCCATCATCCCTGACCATTTGACATGATGGTTGGGGCTACCGCTAGTTGTAGTTTAGCAATATCTGGAGGGCCACAGGCTCCCCACCCTTGCTCAACAAAGAATTAAGAGAGACTCGATTTAACTCCTTTTTGGACTGGTCTTTTCTCCAATATCCAGTTTTCCCCAGAATCAGTGCCTACAATATCATTGCTACCTTCCCCCTTGTGGAGTTTCATACAGGTGTTGAGTTTCTCATTTAAAAAATGCCCCACAGCTCCTTTTCCTTTTAGAAAAAAAAATAGCCAGAGTTTTTGTAGCAGTTTTTGTTAAGACCCTTAAAGAGAAACATGTCACAAAAACAGAATATCTCTACTGGGCAGGCACAGAAGAGAAGAATATACACATACTTTTTGACAGAACATACTGTATGTGTGTAGAATTGTCAAACACTATTGTTTTTCCAAAGGGGGGGGAGCAGAAGTATCAATTCTTAGCAATTATCTATTTCAGGTCAGTTCCATTCTATTTGCATTTAAATTTGGCAAAGGTTTAGAAGAAACAATCAGAGTTGATCTGAAAGCACTATGTGAATATTTGTCATGTTTTTACAATAATATGGGATCAAGCTGTGGCCAATTTGTAAAGAGCTGTGAGGCCTCAAAGTCTGCCTAGAAACCACAAACACTGAAGTGAGAGCCGTATTTATAATCCCGTGTTTAGGAGCTTACTAATACTAACAGGTGAGGGAAATACACTTTGCATATGTTCAGATACCCTCTTTTAAAACTTAGTTCTTCAGATATACCAGGACTGAATCCTGGCATTCACACCAGGTTTTAAGGCTGAGCTCTGAGAATCCTGGCTTATAATAAACTTGGGGCTGAAGATACAGAAGTACAGACATTTCTTCTGCTATCATTTTCAGATGTTTCACTGCTACAGGGAGCATTAATAGTCCTATGAGTGGACATAAGTCTACATTTAAACATAGGTTATTGCCATGTCAAAGAAACCAAAGTTCTGATAGTTACCACCAGAAACAGAACTCAGGTAGCCTTATAAAATAATGGCATTCTTGGGGTTTCATTCACTACACAATGAATTTCACATAGTGTCTGTTGAGTCAAATAAAAGATATAAATGAAATGTTTAAAATCCTCTGTCGGTCACTGGTGGAAGGGTCTAAAGCTCTCAAAACAGTTTTTTTCCCTACACATACAAAGGTTTTCCCCTTTTTTCAAAAACTCAAGCACTGCTCCACTGCCCTCTGCAGTTCATTCTTTTTAACTGTAGTTGTACGCAGATAGTTCTTTGACAGCCTTGTAAACATCAAGTGATAACTAACCTGTATTGTGTGCTAGAGCATCCCAAATAATAAGAGATATACTTAATATCAGTCAACAAACTGAGCTAAGGATTTCTATAGCCAGAGGAGTCGCACTGCTTTCCATTTTGTGTATAGCATACACAAAATATCCTCATGTGGGAACAACACCAGGCCTGTGTCTGGTGGGGAGAAGTGGTATGTTGACCTGCAAGGAGTGCCTTTTATGCATATTGGCTTGAGTTCCTCAGGTTCCATTTTGAATTCTTTACTCCATCTTGGAACTAGGAGTGGCTTGCCTGATGGTGATAACCTCCTGGCAGTGGTGCCACTGCTGCTTACCATGAGTGGAATGGGCAAGGTGGTGGTAAACCTGGTACCCTGCTGGTGCACCCAAGAAGCCCCGAACTTGCAGCCGCCATGCCCCTCCTTCTTCTGGTCAGCAGCAGAGACACCACTGTTGGGAGGTTATTGCTACAGCTCTGCCCCACTGTTGTTTCTGTTTGAAAGACATTTATAGCCTAAAATCTGAAACTATAACCCTTCCCCAATTTGTTTTAATTAGGCAAAAGCACCCTAAGCTCTGGGCATTATCTGTCTTGGGAGGAAAATATCAAAGATTGCTCAGTTCATGGATCCAAGCTAGGCACATCCCTTTGTTGTATTCTTCTATATCAATGTGAAATTCAAGTAGAACTAAGCCAAGTTTACTTGAGTTTCAATTTATGTGCGGAGATTTGCATGTTCCATGAAAGAAAGCTGTTCAAACAGCAAGTTGCAAGATTCAGGCTGTAATTCTACACACACGTAATTGGGTGAAAACCCCAGTGAAAACAATGGGCCTTCCTTCTTAATATATGAGATTGCACAATCAGACAGAAATATAATGGTAAACGAAGCTTTGTCTTTTGACATAACTGTAACTACATCAAGATTCCATTATGCAAAGCTGTATTTAATTTGTGCCTTAGCTTCTGAAAAATGGATACCCTTTTCTGTACCACAAAGGCTTAACACTGCTGCCCTCCTAATCAAGACACCCTGCTTTGTTCAGAGAATAACTAATAAACAGATACTGTGAACTGTGCAGCTGTCTGCCTCATCTACTTGGGATCCTGATACTCAGTAATCCCTTCCTTATAGGTGAGTGCTCCAATATCAAGCGTGTGGTAGCTAAGTCAAAGTATTTGGTTGCCATTTGCTTTTTTCTTTGAGCAAGAGGCGCTGCTCCTTAAAGAACTGCAAATATATGCTTTTCTTTAGGGATGGTTCTAACATTCAACAAGGCACACCTGGATAAGTGTCCCAGTAGCTACAGTGACTACCAGTTCCAGCAGTCTCTACAGGAAACTTGCCTAGCAACCCTCCTTGCCCCACGCTCCAGACAAAGGAGAGCGCTACTGCTGCTCTGTACTCACCCACAAGGCACCATAGCGCCATGCTGAGTTTAGTAATTTTAGTAAATTTTATTTAGTAATAAAAGGAAATATCAGTCTATAGTCCTATTTTCCTTTCTGGCATCAGCTGCTCTTGCCTGAAGGGGCTTTCTGGGAGCAACCACAGGGAAATGAGTATGACTAATCCCAGGTTCCAACATGAATGAAGAAGAAAGTTTTATTTTAATTTTAGTTCAAGACAGCGTTTTCTTGATGAGACAATCATTCATTATAATATCTAGGGGACCAGTAACATTCTATGGAACTTCACAGTGCTAAATTGACATAACGTTTTAAAAAAATTCATAATAAGAACAGTGACCTCTGCTGTTCTAAACTATGTTTTACAGATTTTGGACAGAATGAAAAAATGCACAAATTCATAATAAAAATATATTTTGCAAAGTAAAGGAAAATAAGAATTTCCTGCCTTAGGTAGACATAGTCCAGAAAGACAGCTTATAAATGTTTAAATTATTATTATTATTATTTAGTAATAATATACTTATTTATAATCAACTAAATAATTGAACTATTGTTGTGCTATTATTATCACAGATAAAGAGTGATGAGCATCCAATTCGATATGTAGAAAAAGGGGGTCAAAGACCAGAATGCTGAAGTATTTTATAGAAAACTGGTTTTATTGCGAGATTTTTTTCAAAGAAGCCCAAAATGGTTTTATTGCAGAATATTTTTCAAAGAAGCCCAACGCGTTTCAGCCTGTAATCACAGGCCTTCATCAGGGGATAATGAACTTTTACAATGGTTAACCGAACAATTGTTCAGTGCAATACAGGACGTTGACAAGATGCTTGGACAGGTTTGTGCAACCACTTCTCTGCTGGATCCTTGCCCTTCTTGGCTAATAAAAGCTAGCAGGGATGGAACAACCAGCTGGGTCAGGGAAGTGAAAGGGAGTGGTCCCTGGCTGCCTGAAAGAGGCGGTAGTGAGACCACTCCTGAAGAGACTCTCCCTGGACCCAGAAAATCTTAATAACTATAGGCCAGTAGCAAATGTTCCATTCCTGGGCGAGGTCCTTGAACGAGTGGTTGCGGGCCAGCTCCAGACACTCTTGGATGAGACCGATTATCTGGATCCATTTCAGTCGGGTTTCAGGCCTGGTTTTGGCACGGAAACAGCCTTGGTCGCCCTGTATGATAACCTTTGTTGGGAGAGAAACAGGAGGAGTGTGACTCTGTTGATTCTTCTTGATCTCTCAGTGGCTTTCAGTACCATCAACCATGGTATCCTTCTGGGAAGACTGAGTTGAGAGTGGGAGGGACTGCATGGCGGTGGTTCCGCTTGGCTCCAGAAGGTGGTGCTTGGGGAACATTGCTCGGCACTCTGGACTCTCCAGTATGGGGTTCCGCAGGGGTCAGTTCTGTCCCCCATGCTGTTCAACATCTACATGAAACCATTGGGTGTGGTCAGCTGGAGCTTTGGAGTGTGTTGCCATCAGTATGCTGATGACACACAGCTCTATATCTCCTTTTTATCTTCTTCAGGTGAGGCTGTCAATGTGCTGAACCGGTGCCTCACTGCGACAATGGACTGGATAAGGGCTAATAAACTAAGGTTCAATCCAGACAAGACTGAGATGCTGCTAGTGGGTGGTTTTTCTGACCGGATGGTGGATGTCCAACCTGTCCTGGATGGGGTTGCACTCCCCCTGAAGGAGCAGGTTCATAGCTCTGGGGTTCTCCTAGAACCGTCTCTGCCATTTGAGGCTTAGGTAGCCTCGGTGGCACGGAGTGCCTTCTACCAACTTTGGTTGGTGGCCCAGCTACGTCCCTATCTGGACAGGGATAACCTGGCTTCAGTTGTCCATGCTCTGGTAACCTCCAAGTTAGATTACTGCAATGCGCTCTACGTGGGGCTGCCTTTGAAGACGGTTCGGAAACTGTAGCTTGTGCAAAATGCAGCGGCCAGATTGGTAATAGGGACCAGATGGTTGGAACATATAAAACCGATTCTGGCCCGCTTGCATTGGCTGCCTGTATGTTTCTGAGCTCGATTCAAGATGCTGGTTTTAACCTATAAAGCCTTACACGGCTTAGGACCACGATACCTGATGGAACACCTCTCCCGACATGAACCCACCCGTACACTATTCTCAACATCAAAGGCCCTCCTCTGGGTGCCTCCTCCGAGGGAAACTGGGAGTCTGGCAACAAGGGAGAGGGCCTTCTCAGTGGTGACCCCCAAATTATGGAATGGTCTTCTTGACGAGGTGTGCCTGACGCCAACACTATTTTTCTGCGCCAGGTCAAGACCTTCCTCTTCTCCCAGGCATTTTAGCATGCATTTTTAAATTGCTTTTTAAAAATGTGTTTTTAAATTTGTATATCTGTTTTTAATGTTTTTAATTGTTGTAAACCATCCAGAGAGCTTCAGCTATAGGGCGGTATACATATGCAATAAATAAATAAATTGTCATCAATAAACAAAGCACAAAATATAAACTACAAAATCATAGCTTCAGTAGAAGCAATGATTAATTATAACAGTGACAAGCTAGAAACTGACAATCATAGCAGGTCTAGGAGATATGACAACATTCAGATATTTTCCCGCCTGTAATAGACTTATTAGCCTCCTCAAGAAAGGTACTCAAAAGGGTCTCTAAGGATCAACCAGAAAACCTCCTCATAAGAGGATAAATTATGTGTTATCTATCCCCTTGATAAAATCTACAGTAAACAAAAATATGAGTTATTGTTTCCAGTCTCTGAATGATTAAAAGGGACCTGTCCTTCAAAGGAACTTTGGCAAATCTGCCATCTAAGAGAGTAAAGTATTAAAATGGGCCAACAAAAGTATGCATCTATACTTAGGTATAGTAAGACAATTTAGATGTGGCATACATTTGTTAGAGGCAGACCAGTTAGGTCGTGTACACGGTCCATTATCCGACACATGTAACTCTTGTACATCCATATCTTTTATTCTCTGTTCAACCATAGATTTGGTTTGCACTAGGTCGAATGACAGCAAATAAGGAGACAAACCAGCAACATAATTTCCCCCATTAACTTATTTTTCCATATAGACACAAAATAGTCAAGCAGCACGTAATATGCCAGCCATTGGACAGTCAGAGGTGCAAATTCAGAGCCAACAATAAATAGAATATATCCATGCCAAGCTAATTAATGAGCTATCTCTAATTTCCAAAGTAAGGGCTAGCAATCCATTTGGGTATGCCCATTATATCTCTAATAAAGAAGAGTTTAATTCCTTTCTAAAGGAAATTTAAGTTCAGGAAACTAGACTGAGGCTCCATCCAAAGTCTGATTCACAATTTTTATGGTGTAAACCCATATGGCTGATTGAACAAATATCTCCTTTTGTGAAGAAAAATCAAAGTAATGCTCTAACTACACGCTCTGCTTTGGTCTTTGCTAATTTCTCCTGCGCAATCCAACTGGCACAGTCATGAAACCAGATCCTGATATATTTGTAGGAATCAACTTGTTCTAGTCTATGGTCATCCATGGTTCAAGAATACTTGGTATTCCTTCCCATATACTTTGACTTCACATAATTAACACAAATAATTTTCTACGGTGATCTGCAAATCCATTCAGCCGTCATCTTAAATCCTAACTGTATTTTGTGAGATTTCGGCTGCATCCCAAACCTGGCCAGGCAGCAGTGCTGCTTAATGGAGCAGCAGGGCCATGGCCACATCCGCAGCCCTGCTGTTTATGCTGGCCGAGGCAGAAGACCGGGGGGGGGGGAGGCAACTTGCAGCCAATGCCGTCATGGAACAGTAGTGGCACTGATTGGGAATTCAGCAGATCTTGGGCCGATTCAGCCCTAACCCTGAATGCTCCATTTGGGGGCTTTTTGTGTGCTGCTGCAGATCCCATCAAACAGCACTTCTGTCTGCCCATCCACTTGATGGGTGAAAGAGGAAGCTCTGTCCCAGTGGAGGCTGGCAGGCCTGGGAAGAGAGATACCTCCATCCAGTCCAATCCTCCCCCCAAGCCTGGGGCAAAGAGGGGTTGGACTGTGGTGTAAGACAGCATCATCTGCGTATAGCAAGATGTCATCTTTAGTGGTGTTTAGTATGAGAAGATATTGCACCCAAATTTATGGGTGAATCAACTGAGCATTAATTTAATAACTGAATATGACTAAGAAGATTGTTTAAATTCAAATGTTTCTGCTAAATTATTATAGGATATCCTACTAAAGCTGTGAATAACTTGTTCCTTAATATTACTTAATGGCAAAAAAGGGGAATCTTCACAATCCACAACCTTTAGAATTTTTGGGTGGGGGATGGCAGGCACAGGGGGGCGCAGAAGGTAGTGTGAGGAAGGAAAGCTTCCTTCTGCAAATATGCACTCTGTTCCATTCACAGAAGGAAAGGTCCAAGCTGATATCCGTCCTAGCAGATGAGACATACATGCAATGAATGTCACTTAGATTGCTCCCCAGTTGCATGAATTCTGTATTTGAGGATGTTTTTAACCATGCTTTGGGGGATCAGCCTTGACCATGGGAAAAACAACATTACAATACCAAGTTTCCTCCAAAACAGGCACCCACATGTTGAGTTCTTTTTCTTTCAAATATGGCGTACAACTTATACCCGAAGTCTTTATGCTGAACACCTTTCCGGTTTTGCCAGCTGATGATGCAGAGCAGAAGTAGGTAAACACACAATATAATAATATCCAGCCATGAGACAAATTGTAATATATGTTATGTAGAGTGAAAGGAACTCAGTGTGGAGCCAACATTTCTGCAATAACCCCATGTTACTTATAGTGTGTAGTTCCAACCTGTAGTTAGATGTTTAAAAGTCTGTTCCTGACATACACTTCATGGTGCAGTCTTCATCTTGAAGGTGCCACAAGACTCATGGTTGTTTCACCTAAAAGGTATTGGCAACAACTGATGGCCCATAGAGCTTTTGTTCCATAAGTGAGTCACTGCCATTCAGTACCATCTACAAAGAAAAATCTGGGATACTGTTGGTGTACTGGTCACACCACTGTTTAACAGATCACTTTTTTGCATTCATGGACATGAACTCAGCTCTGCTATCGAATTAGTGCTGGAGCATCGAATATCAGGAAAATATTTGACCATTCAGTTTCTTTCCCCTATTGCAGAATATTTCTTTGTAGTTTGAGGTGGTTGTTTCTTTGTTTTGAATCAATCTGATTTCTATTAATCTGATTTCAAATTTATACAATATTAAATAAAAAATAAAAGAGTACATGAACAGAAGGAAGTTTATTCTTTTTTAGAAAAAGAAAAACACCCTACTACATACTTAAAAAGGAAGCATCTTGAATTATACAGCCACAAGAGGGGAAGGAGGCTGCTTGCTGGCTTCCCAGGCATGCTTTCTTCCTCCTCCTCCTCTTCCTGCTGTAGGTCTCCTTCTCCAGCAGCTGCAGTCGAGCGACTCGGCCCAGGCTCGTCCTCTGCAGCGGGTGGCAGCTCTTGCTACTCCCCCAATAAGGATAGCTGTAGATGCAGCACACAGGTTGCACTACAAGATACTACAAGATCACTATACCTAGTCACTATAGCTGAGGCAAGCCAGAGTTGTGACGACAGATAGCAAGCAACCCACTCCCAATCCATTTTCCTGCATTATCTCTAAGAGAGCCAGCTTGTTATAGATTAAGTGGTGCATGCTTCTTTCCCATGTCTTAACCCCATTCCCTCTTTGTGGAGTGCTTTTTAATTAGGCGCAGTCTTTCCAAACACAAGCAAATGTAATTGGTTAATAAGTTTTTTCCTTGAAAGTGATATTTAGTCCCATAGCAATTGCAGTTAACAGTTGCAGTAGGTTAAAGCTTTTCCATAGCCTTCAGAGTGAAAGTAAACGCTGTCAACTTTGGCTGAACACATTCACAAAACCAAACCAAACCAAAAAACAGAAATCCTGAATTTGTAACCCTGAAAACCTGGATATAAAACACTTTCATATTGTACCCTGGAGAAAACATGGGAAATCACGCTTTTCCAGAAAACCATCTTTATTCCAGATGAAGTAGTCTTACTGGATATTTTACATTTTAAAATAATGCCTGGTTCTTTGCATTACAGTTTTCCCAAGATAAAAAGGAGTTCTAATATGTCATGTTTGTTGTTTTGACAATGAGAATCATTCCATTTGTATTACCATCTCAATATCATTGGGGGCCATCTTGTAATAAAACCTTCATACTAAATCTCAGTGCACCTTATGAATTTCACTACATCTTTACCTACAACCTCCCTCTCAAGTTCCTTTAATAATAGCAGCAAACAGTTCAGCTTTCCGCAGCTGCAGAGGTTAACCCTCCTTAGAGATTTGCAATGGTACGGCTCATGCTTCCAATCAAAACAGTGACACAGTCAACGTGATTTACAGTCTAGAGGGGTTTGATTAGAGAACGGCATGCTACACAGCAACTACAGCAAAATTTTAATCCGCAAGGCTTTATTCTTAACAACAAAAAGTTTTTGCCCAAAAGCTGAGGGACATAGAAAGGCAAATTTAAGACGACTCTTTGTTTAGTTGATCAGTTTTCGATCCAAAAATTTTCATCTCTTCACCAAGAAATGGGTCCTTAACACAAAAGTTTTAGTTATAACTTTAAATAAAAACCATATGCTCTTTTATGCCAAAAGGAATGCCATCCTTATGCCACAAAATGAAACAATACTCATGAGGTCAGCATCAGGTTAAAATCATCTCTCACGTAGAACGGGCAGCATTTTCTTGGTTGAATTACTGGGGATTAACTAATGATGGAGACAATCAGACAATGTGAGACATTGTGAATGATTTATTTAATAGCAGGAAATTGGGAATGAAGACAATATCTCTAGGAGAATGTGCAGGCATGAAGGAAGGAAAACTGAACAAGATCATTTCTGCCTGTTAGAACACCATCCTAGCAACACCAACACAAAACATAAACATACGAAGTCAAGACACCTAAGGCCAAAGTTACCAATTTCTGCATCCCATTGACTTTAATGGGAAAGACGTAGCTATGTGCTTACCTTTCCATTTGAGGTAATCGGGATTTAATGCTCCTTAAACTATGAATCATGCTCATATTTCTTTTTTACATTGATTTTACCCTAGGGCGAGGCAGCTGAGACCCCGAAGCTTCAACCTAGCCTTGGCTTGCCACCTGGTCGCCAGCACAGAAACATCTCTTCTGTTATTAGGAACTTTACCTGCTCATTCAGATACAGGCAAAGGACTCTAAATTTAAGTGGCAGAAGAGGCCTTGGCAGAGTTCCCCTCTTTGTGTTCCCTGGTTGCTCACTCCAATTTCATCACACGCAAGAAACCGACCCCTGAAAAAGCTGATGAGGAGAACTCTGCCCCAAACCTCTGCTACTGTCCACACAGGGGTGGTGGTTCACAGAGACTTTTGGCTCATGCAGGTGGGAGTCACTGGTCAAGGGGCATGTGGCTGGGACATTAATGCTTGCTCAGTTCAAAATTTGCCCTCAATTAAATAATTTCCAGTTGGGGTTTATATTTATCTACCTATTGTGTTGAAAGATATAGAAAAACTGCAGCAGCTTCAGAGCTAATGCTGCGCAACCTTTCTTACACAAACGTGCTTTTTACTTTTTTTTTACAAGTTATAAAATGGTGGTAAGCAAGAAGAAAGCCACAATGATACTGTATGGATTCACCCCTTGACAGGAATTTCAAACCACCTGCACTAGTTGTATGTGAAGACTTTCTAGCTAAACTTTTGAAGCTGTGAAATACTAGCAAAATGCTGATATTATTTCAAACTGATCCTCCTTCAACATTAATTCAAAATATTTTTAGAATTTGCAATTAACACATGCCCTTCATGTAAAATAAATTGTTCCTGTTCTGCAGCTAAGATACTTTATTTTTCTAACACAATCTTAGAAGTCACATTTTCCACAGATTTTTCCTTTTGTTCCAAACAAAATCCAGCTCACTATCAAGGATTATTTCACTTAGTGTTTAGTCTGTATGCATAAAGCAGTGTGTAGGCCACAAGCCTATTTCAGCTGTACAGTTACAGCACATCTGCATTTGTGGAGTTAATCACCATCTTATTAATATTGCACAGTCCTCCCCCCCCGCCCCTCCAGGAGAATCCTAATGAAAACCATGTTTATGTGCTCTAAGGCACAGAGGAAATTCATTACTCTGAGGAATAACACACACTCCACAAGTGAAATGAAAGTAATCTTATTTATGACAGGAAGAGGCCTTCACAAGCTGAACTCCACCACACTTGAACTGATACAGAGTATCAGGGAAGCTGCAAAAACGTAGAAACCTATTTTCCAATAGAAGCCTCATCTCTATAACATCACACTCACAACTGAGCTGTGAAAGATTAAAAAAAGTTTTTGAAGAAAAAACAAAATCCTGTGCTATGCTGTGCCAAATTGACAGAGTTGCATTTAGCAGAATCCAGATAATGCATTTCAAATTCACAGGAGACCTCTCTCACTCACTTTATCATATGCATCCTTTTGTTCCAAAGGTTCCTTATGTTGGTGCTTACAGTGACACATACCTGTGTTGACAGCCCAGCTTCCTCATTATCAGTGTGGGTCACTTGTACTCTATTCGGTTGGATTATTCTGCATTGTTAGAATATCTGGCTTTCATTAAGTAAAAATAAAGATGTTTAGAAAGGTTGTCACTTGTTTTTAGACTATTATTCAGATTGCTCATTATTGCATTTTGGACATTTTTATGCTGGGCTGAAAAATGTTTTTAAAAGGATGATTAACTTTTAGTTGCTCCTTGCTGGCATATCGACAGTTTGTTGTCTGTAAATTATGTATTTATACTATAGGGACTGCTATGTTCATTGATATATATTTAGTTTTTATGATGTTTTAAAGTGTTTTTAGTGCTTTTGTTTGCTGCTCTGGGCTCCTGCTGGGAGGAAGGGTGGGATATAAATCAAGTAATAAATAAATAAAAAAATATGTTTGTAAATAACCTAGAGAATATCTCCTATAAGGTGGCCTAGAAAGATTTTAAATAAATGTTACTGCACCTCCAGATGCAGTTATCGCTAACAGAAGTGGTGGCAAAGAAAGTGATGAAGCTGAGGCCGCGCCTAAACTTTTATTGGCAGAAAACCTATTGGCACTGGTACAGTAGAAGTGTGTCATGAACCTTAATTCACCGGCAATCCAGACACAGAGTTGTAGGCTGCAAAGGCACCAACTATGGAGCTACATCGAGCTCAGGGCTGTGAGCCAGCTGCTGGAGATCAGGGGATGACTGCGACTGAGGCTGGCAGATGGAAGTTGCCAGAGGAACTTCCTGGATCACTAGGGCCAGAGTCCAGACCCTCACATGTGCCTTCCTCTAAGCAACCGGTAGCCTCCCACCACACTTCACCAGTCCAGCAGCACCTGGAGCCTGGAGGAGGTAGTCTGGTGACAGGGATAAAAGGCCTCAGTTTGCTCCCAACCCTTGTTGGAGCAAGTTGCTCACTTGGGGTCATCTGTGGTTCTGCAACTTCTTAACAGCCTTGCCTTGCCTCCAGCCTTGTCCTGCCTTGCCTCACCTCCCACCTTGCCATCTTCTCCATAGGATCCAGGATCAGACAGGAAGATGACACAAAGTGTGTAAACTGTGAGTCAGGAAGAACACGGTTGAAATCTTGTCTTGGGCACAAACTCACTAGAGGGATTTAAGCAAGCCACTGTTCTCAGGTTCAGGTTTCCTACTATACAAGATTGTTGTCAGGATTACAGAGATAACCGTGTAAAGCAATCTTAAAATGTTACATACTGTCAGTATAATCTGGGAGGCTTAAGCCAATTCCTACAACCGTTGTATGCCAGGCATCTTTTCTGTTTATTGTGAAAGCTGGGTGGAGCAGTATCAAGTGGTCTGAGTTTCCCTCCATGTGGACCAGGTGTGGGGAACCTTTCCTCCAGATGTTGCTGACCTGCATCAGCCCCAGCAAGCATGGCCAATGGCTAGGGATGAAGGGAGCTGTAGTTAAGCAAATTTGGAGGGCCAAAGCTTTCCCTCACCTGGTGTAGACTAACTGACATTGCCACCAAGGCTCAACACAATCAAAGTGCCCAGTCAGGCACACATGTGGTCAGCTCCCACATCTTTTCCTGTGAAATACACAAGGCAGGAGCCTTGATTAGTAACATGGGCTTAGTTTTACAAAACCAAAACAATATATGTTGCATTCAACACAAATACTATCTTGTAAGGACGTCCATTCTGCATGATATAGGAATCAGGACTTTAGTGTGGTGGCACCTACCCCTTGCAATTCCCTCCCATTATACATCAGAGGCTGTCTCTGTTGTCTTTTTGGCCTTCCTCTTCCAACAAGCCTTTTAAGTGAAGATCTTTATCCTAGTCTACATCTGTATTGGAACTATTTTAACTGTTTTTATATATGAGATTGTTTTTAAATGTTTGATTTTTTTATGTAGGGAACTGTTTTACATATGGAACTGTTTTTAATTGTTCTTTAGTTTTCTGGTTGTATGGTTGTTTTATTTATTTTACAATTGTACATTATATTTCCATGAAGAATTCACCAAGACATACAAAGCTTTATCTAATCCACACTGGGACATTATGGTAAAGGGCAACTAAGAAATCTAATAAAATATTTACTTTTTGGTAGATTTATACCCCAGCATGTCAAGTTCAAGGTGTGAAACAAACAGCAATAGAGTTCTCTTCTAAAAGGTTCATAGGCTGAAATCCTAATCACACTTATTATGAAAGAAAAAATGGGTGCCTTACCACCCTTTTCATGTATTTCCCTACCTTCCTTTATGGTTTGGCACACACGTAATCTATCTGAGCCCAACAGAGCTTCCTAGCAGCCTTCGTAAAACTTCAGCCATGGGCTTTCCATATTGTATTAGGTGCTAGAAATCATGCCTTCTCCTGAGACACACATGGCCTCAGCAGCAGAAACATCCCCACTCCTAATCTGTCATTTACAAACTCATGGCTACTCTTCTGTCTAAGTGCTCCCTCTGCTCTCTCATCCCCAAAGCTACATTAGCCACAGAGTAAAGGGGAGAAAAAGGAATGGAACAACAGAGTCAGCTAATATTTTAATATGCTGGAGACAGTTGGCCATCAGTCTCGAGCCACCTGGGTCAGCTGCTATCATTAAAAGTGCCAGGGGCAGTTAGTAATAGCTGGAACAGCAGCTACAGTATATGTCTCATACTCTTTTAAGCACATTTACTTTAAGCAAATCTTTCACAATGGTCCTGTCCAAGAAATAAGAGGAGGAATTTCACCTTGGAATGTAAGTTTCTTCTAGCCTTTCAAAAACAACATAGCAAGTGAAACTACAGTTTTAGACATTCTTGTGCATTGATACATGATCCTTTTAAGAAACACTTTTCATATTTTCGGGTATTAGCAGAAAGTCATGTGGCCAGATATTTTTATTTATGTATTTAATTTAAAAACCAGAAAAGGGGAAAACCTTTTGATTAATTAGAAAGTGCTGAAGCAGTATCAAATGTTTTTTGGCCACAAGAAGGCACTCTATGCTAATAGATAAAAAGGGGTTGAACTGAAAGCATCTCATTGAATTAATCTTCATTTGATGCACTGTTGAAGATTTCCATGAAGGATTCATCAAAATATACAAAGCTTTATCTAATAATATGAACGACAATTCATCCCTCTGGAATGGAGATGCTTAGTCAACTGCAGCTTAGATGCTTGGCGGCTATTTACAGATAAAAAAGCTCATTACTGTTGTTGTGCTCCTCCTGCTGAAGAGGGGCGTTCAACAGTTTCAGAGCAAGTCCATGATAGAGAAAAACAAAATACTGTATGAGGAACAATTTATGTGGCTATTTATTTTCCATATGCCCTTGACAAAGTCACAATGTGTTGTAATTTGAATTCTTTTCTCGTAATTTATAGGTTTGCTTTTTTTGTGGAACAAAGTCGCAGGCACTTTGTACAGGAGGAGTCTGTAACTACAGCTCTGAGAAGGATAATGAAATTAGAAATGTTATTTCCTAAAGCAAGTTTTTTATTATTGTGAAAGAAAACCTGATTTCTTTCAGTGGGTTTCAGCACCAATTAAACTGCTGGCTCCTGCACGAAAGATCAGCAACATGTGGATCTCACTCATTTATTCAGTACAACTAGGCTAAACTTTAGATTGCTGACATTTGACATACAGATATGATAAATCCCAGCAAGATTTCAAAATTTATAAATTCTGTACATGCTTGTTACAAAAAAACTGCAGTTGTTTCAGAAACAGTATATGGCAGAAATTAAGTAGATTGGTAATAGAACTGCATGCCCCCATGTCCATTAAACCTAGGTCAACATTCTTGGCTATGAACTAGGAATGGGATTAAAATAAAATTCTCTGCATTTCAATAGAATATATACTATTTTTGAATTCTGGTCACTGAGGTACCATTCAGATATGACCAGAGCTTAGAAGTTACCTTTTTTGAACTACAACTCCCATCAGACCAAATCCAGTGGCCATGCTGGCTGGGGCTGATGGGAGTTGTAGTTCAAAAAAATAACTTTTCCAAGCTCTGGATATGACGGCAGCAGCATTTGAATAGCTTTTCTGTGGATTTCTCTCAGCGTGTTGTTGTAATGTTTAAATACACAGGACATTACTAGGCAATCGTGTCTGGCAGGGACTAAGGGCAACTATCAGGTGATAAGGATATGTGCAACTAGCCCAACACATGCTGTTGCAGGCTTTTAAAAATTTCAGCAGTGCCATAGGATGAACCGATATATTGGCAGCCATGACTTCTAAAGGGCAACACAAATATTTGGGGAAAAGTTGTTTCCCATATTATTATGAATGGAGAAGGCATTGTACTTGTCTACTTTATGGTACGTTATTTTTGCAATTTGTGTCCTTTTAAACCCCTTGCCTCGGCGCTAATATTGGATTAGAACTGAGGAGCAGGCTCTTATTTTATCTCCAATCACAGATCTCAACAGAAGTACTTTGAAGAGAGAATGAGAGTATCTGGCCATCCAGGGCTGGCCCTATCATTAGGCAGTGTGCTGGCTGCCTCGGGTGGTAGACGCTGCATTTAGATGAGGTTTATTGAATATACTAAAAAGTCCTGAAGCAACATGTGTGTGGTACAACGGGGGCAATCCTTCTCTGTTTCTCCTGAGCCCCTCAGGCATTCCCCTCTGTTGGAGCTATGTGTGCCACACACCCTCCCCTCTACCCCCAAAGTTACCCTACCAGCTTCAGATGGACTCTGTTCCTTTGCTGGTGTTGAAGTAAGATTCAACTGCTAGGCCAATCAGCTTCTGTATGTAGAATTTGGAGGGAGGTGTGTACTTTGCCTCAGGCAGAAATATGTCCTGAGTCAGCCCTATGTCCATCTTTGCAAAAGTTTTTAATGCTAAAAATAAAACAAAACTCTGCAAATAACAGTTGCTTCACCCAAGTTTTTTTTAAAGACAAAACCAAATATAACAACCTGAACAACAAATGCCACATCTTGTTGTTCCTATATGCTATGACTAAAATTACTGAGCTATAGCTTGATGTAACAGACACAAAGGCTACAAGTGTACGAGCACTAGGGATGGAAAGATCTGTCTGTTTCGGTTCTCAGTTTCTCATTTTTCCAAAGTTAAATTCAGTTCTCTAACATTTCTACAGTGATCTGCAATTTTTTTTTTTTAAAAATCCTCATGAAAATTCTCCACCATTTTCATGTGAATTTCTCCAAATAAAAACATTTTTGTAGGCAGTTTTGACAAAGGTACACATTTTTGCAAGCCATTTCTCATCATTTCATGCCTTTTTGCATGTTATTCTCACTCAGGTATTCATTTTATGCACATTTCCCCTAATATATACATTTTTGTAAATGTTGTTTAGTTGGCGAACTGCATCCCAAAATTCTAATAAATGCGAATTTCGAAGGATGGCTGTGTTTTGGTTCTTATATTGTTTCAGAAATTGTGGATTTGATAAATTCTGCTTGAAATGGGAACTGAATCTAAATTCTCACCCATCCCTAACGAGCACATACTTTCCTTACAGAAGGTTCCAGGTTGAATCCTGGGCATCTCAAGGTTCTGGAAAAAAAATCATTGTCTAAAAACCTGCCAGTCACTACAGGCAATGCAGCAATGATCTGTCATGCCCCTTCTCTGATGAGCTTCCGCCAGACCCTAAAGACATGGCTCTTCAGGAAGGCTTTTGGGATGGCCTAGGCTTTTACTGTTGTTTTAAAATTTTAATGTTTAATGTACTGTTTTTATTCTGTACGTCGCCCAGAGTGGCTGGTGAACCAGCCAGATGGGCGACTAATAAATTCAATAATAATAATAATAATTAGTGTAAGGCAGTTTCATATTTTCATAGAAGCAGTCTAGGGAGTTATTTTCCTTAAGGCTCCTCCATGCTTGATATAACTCCACTACTTATTCTGTGATTCTTTTAAGTTGTGCATTGACATCATAGGTTATGAAGGGAACTTCTTGGTGAATCTAGGCAGAACTGTTTCAGAGCCATCATTTCAAGCCCCTATTGCCTGTGAAGTCCAGACCGTGCAATGCAATCCAAATACATTGCTGCTACAGAGGGCTGGGAAAGGAAGAATGGCTGGTGCTGCTTTAAGTTAGAAAACTTGTACAACTGCTGCGTCAGTCTAAACCGGGGATGGGAAAAATACGGTCCTCCAGACATTGTTAAATTACAGCTCCTATCATCCCTGATTATCAGCCACATTGGCTAGGGCTGACGGGAAATGGAGGCCAACAGCATCTGGAGGGCCATAGGCTTCTCATCCCTGGCTTAAGCTATTTGAAAGAGATATGTAGCATGCTTTTAAGCATGTTTACACAAAAGTAAGCCCTACTGTACACAATAGGCTTACTCTTGCAAATGTGAACATAGAATTGTAGCCTAAGAGGCAAACTGGGATTGTTTCAGACTTGCATGATAGAAAGTAAAGCTGACTGCATTTTTCAACTGACACTAATCCTTGCCACATTTTAAAATGACCATATGGGCTATCCGTTAAACACATTTAACCAGAAGTGTATATTTTAACACTTTTTAAAAGACTTTGCACCACTGAATATTTTACCATGTTTGTTATAACTGATTAAGGTCTCAAACTGCATTTGCTGGAAAGAGTCATATTGTCTAGGTAACTGGTGAAAAAAAACCTTCACCATAAAGGGTTAGATTTTATAGGGCTGGCACATCACAGTTTAAATTATAGTACTCCATGCCAGCAAAGGCCCTAGGCCCATGAGGCAATTCTACTACTTTACTTTTGCTGCTGCTTCCCTCGAGGTGCTTGCTGGTCACTTTAGTCCAAATTCAGGAGTGATCTAAAGAGAGTTAGGGGAGGATAAATATCCAGTACAATAATTAGGTACAAGGAGTACACAAAAGTTATGCCAAAGAAGCACCATCTCATGAGGATAAACTGGTACTGGATGAGGCTTCCAGGTTATTAACTTGGGTGGACTGTAGAAAAGTCAGCTTAACAAAAATCTCTTTTTACTTTTTACAATTACTTTTTCTTTTCTTTTTTTGTTTGAGTTTACCACACTTCTATGGTTATAAAACTGATGAAGAGCCTGACTGGCTTTCTCTTTTGCTTTTATCTGCCTCCCAAGCTAATTGCAGCTGTCTTCCATTTCACAGCTTAAATTGTTTACATTCGTGTCATATACTACTGGTGGGTTTGATTCAGACTCTCGTTCAGCATTCCCCTTGTGCAGGAGGGAGAAGTGGCAATTTCTCCATTCCCTCTGAAACCCCCTGAAAAAGCTGTTTTTGTGAGATGGAGGATTCTCCAAAATGACATGGAAGTGACACTAGGACCTAAAAAGGAAAATTGGTGAAAATCACTACCCCATCCCTTTCCTCCAACAGGGAACCTCTACTGGATCCCAGTTTCTTCTGTGAATGTAAGGAGCCCTTTGGTTTGCAGAGAGACAAGCCTGGATCCATAGTTGTGTTTTCTATGAAGAGAAATGTGACATAGAAATTAAACTTTGAGAAAGGTACAACAGGGCCTGCTGCATCCCTATGCAGCTGGGATGATAGGTTGGCTGCTCAGTTACTCATATAATGGGCATGGGGAGATTCACTGGTGGGAAATGAATGAACCAACTGAGGGTAAGAGCCTGTCATCACTGAGACCTGTATTACCATGTGGTTGGATGAAGTAGGCCATGTTATCCTGCTTCAGTTATATCCTCTGAGGCTTTCAGTGGAGCATCAGCAAAGGGGAAACCACTGTGGTACACTGTCTTCTGCAGCTTCCCATTTGGCAATTATGAGTGTCTACCCATTACCTAAGATTCCCTTTCTGAGTTGGTGGACAGGGCCGGTCCCAAAGGGTGGCCAGGTTGGGTCCTGGCCGAGGGCCCCTGAACCCACAGAGCCCCTGAGAGGCCTCTCGATAGGGTGGGGGAGGAGTAGTGCTCCTTTTCTGCGATCTGCGGCACAGTAGCTGCCATGGATTGCAGGGAGACAGCTTCTTCTGCCCGCCCATTTGCTGGCTCCACCTTCTCGTCTCTCCTGTCTTTTGCGGCTGTGCGGGCTTACTTCCATTAACCAAGATGGTGGCTGAGGTTTCCCTAAGGGGCTGAAGGCTCCACTGCCATTTTGGTTGATGGCAGCGATGGGCATGCATAGCAGCCCTCGCAGCTGCAAAAGACAGGAGAGACGGAGCCAGCAAACAGGCGGGCGGAAGAAGCTCCATCCCTGCAAGAGACAGGTAAGTGTGCATGCACGTTTGTGTGTGCATGTGCCAGGGCCTGGGGCAAGCTGGTGCCCAAGGGCCCCGGCATGTCTGGTGCTGGCCCTGTTGGTGGACATGGTATTTTTGATCCTCTCTGTTGTATGGAACTGGTCCTAAGATTTCTTGCTCTGGGAATGTCTATATTTATGATGACCCCCCTCTCTTCCCACTTCCCTCACAGTCAGGATGGCCCAAGACTTCATGGCCACCATGAAAATTATGGGGCTGTTCCAGAAGTTTTGGGTTGGACACATATAGCAAGTCAAATGCTTAATACAGTAGCTCCTGCCATGCAGAAAGCTGTGTGAATGCAGGAGAGGTATCAAATAGTTCCCTGTCCTAGCTTGCCTCTGCAGGGTAGCTTCAGAGATTTGGTGACTATCAGGAACAGTGCCTTTCCTTTTGCAATGCCCCCCCCAACTTATTCACCTGGGATTTGTTTTATGATCGTTAAGTACCAAGTGAAAACTGTTATATTTTCCCAGGCTTTTGCAAGAATCTAACTACTCAACTCTCCATAGCTTTTCAGTCTGTTATTAAAGTCAATGCTTAAATAGTTGATTTGAATATGCTTTATGTTAGATTTTATCCTTGTATTTTAACTTTTCTACATAAGTGGCCTTGGTGACCATTGGTGGAAGAGTGGGGAATAGGCATTTAAAATAAATAAGTAAACATTTAATCTAGATTATTTTTATTTTTCATTTACTACATTCACTTTTTTGGTTCCTACACCCAGTGACACACCCTCTCTCCATTATGATCCCATTCAGTCCATGTTTTTAGTACTCCTAGTTTATTTAGTCATGCAACGTAGACTGTTTTCCAGATGACAATATTCAAGCACTACAGCTGAGTTACAGATCCTGAACAGTATCTTTCAAAATCTGGAGTTGCTCTGGTTGTAAGAACATAAGAATTGCTTTGCTGTATCAAGGACTAAAGTTAATCTAATCCAACTTTCTGTTTCCAATAGCAGCCAGCCAAATACCTTGACCTATTTCTTTCTGTTTTTGGATAAAAATACTATAAAACTGTTTTGCATTATAATGCTGTATTCCTTAAGTAAGCAAAATAAAATAAAATAAAGTGTGCACGAGAGTTCTGCTATTTAAAATATATACAAGCACCACCCATTTTCATAAATCAGTGCAATCTTGTTTTGCTAAAATAAAATAAACTTTGCCAAGAGATGAAACGGATAGCCTGCTCCTTTGCAAGGTCTTCAAGTCTTGGCTCTGTGAACTATTACACATAGGAACTAAGTGACACCTTTTGGATAATGGTGCCAAGTTAACAGATGGAACACATTACAGAATTTAGGACAATGCTGTTTAAACAACTGGATGCCAGGATCCCAGAGTAAAAAGTAAAGAGAGGTTAATGGACAATGCATTATATAAAACATGAACTAACACAACTATACAAGTTGAAGAGTCCTTCATTAAAAAGCAATTTTGGTGGCTGTTGGAGCATTCCTAATCTTTCATTATTATGACACCAACAGGAAAACTATTGCCTATTTCTCATTCACAAAAAGTGGCTATTGAGTCTGAGTGAACATAAAGGAAAACCAAAGAAAAACTGGATGAAAGAATCTGAAACAGAAAAAACTAGCATGCTTTTAACATTTCTCAAAGAAATGAATGTATTTTATATGGCTTTAAAATGCTCTTAATCCCATCTCCCTGACTTCATGGCAAATAGACAATAACAGTGAGTTCTGGCCCTGCCTGCTTTCCCAACCTTTTGCCTCTGGCAAAACAAAAAAAAGTAGGTTTTGTCTTAATTCCATCCTGTGGGACTCAAACCAACATATTCTGTTTTTCATTCCTATGCTCTATTCAACTGAGTTAATTGTAACAAGGCAGTTGTGGCTTATCCTAGTATTTCCCATGCAAAAGGTTCCTCCTCACAGACATAGTTCTCCCATGAGGGCTTGAAAACTTGTCAAGGGCTGGCTGTGTGTGCTCCATGCCCACATCTTCCCATATGAGCTGTTTGAGTGCGATGCTGAACTTTCTGTTCTTCTTTCTCTATGTGTTGACTGGCCAAAAGGGTGGCAATTTGCATGCTTGTGTTTCAGCTGTATAACAAGATTCGTGTCATGTCAACCACTGGAGCATGTTAGAAGTAGGTTTCCAACAGATTAAGGTGGTGTTTTGGGGGAGTGTATATTGTACACAAATACACACTCTGTATGTATGACATGGGAGTATGATGAGGCCAGCCATCCCAGGTGTTCAGACATAACTCTGCATGGATACACTCATTCCATGCACAATTAACATGTTGCTTTATGACTGGAAAGAATTGGTGAAACTGCTATATGTTGTACTGTTTAAAGTGACAGCATTTGCTGTTGATGTAGCTGCTAAGAAGGCATAGCATCCCTAAAAAGCTACACTGACATTACACACTGGTATTAGCAACTGCTGGTGTAGCTTGTGCCCATGACTTTGAGCTTGGGCTTGTTTTCTTGCAGAGATCCTCTGTTCATACTGTGAGTAATTTTAACAGGCACACTGATTAGTCTGATGACTAGGTTTGCCAGGTCAGAAGCATCCCACACCCTGAGATTTTGGGGGTGGGCCCAGTGATATCATGGGATGGGACCCTAGTGATGTCATTAAGCATGATATGTTAAGCATCAACTACAGTTGTTTGGTGCATACTACTCAAATAAAAATAATAATCTCTGATTGGAAATTAGAAATCTTAGCTAAATAAGTGTGTTCCTACGTGCAGCTGATGTATTGGGATCATTCCTTCTCACCTGTTTAGAGAGACTGGGTAGGGAACATTTAATCTAGCTTACTTGCTTCTGGCAAGAAGGGTTTAAGTGCCCTCAGGCCAGGCCAGTCACCAGAAGGCCATTGTCGGAAGAAGGGAGCCTAGTGTTGTAGAGATGTTAAGAGAGTGCTCAGAAGTAAAGACAGATGTCCCTGAAGGCTGCAGTTCTAAACACACTTACTAAGGGCCTAAGCCCCACAGAACTCAACAGGACTTACATCTGAATAGATATGGTTAGGATTGTGCTGTTGGTAAAGCTTGACTAGGGACCCTCTGCAACGATATCCATATCAAAGCAGGGTTGGCAACCCCCTGCCTGGAATGCCCTGTCTGCCCTTTAACATGGCTACTCCAAACTTCTTTACAGGCTTGACCCTTCGCTGCAGAGAGAGGTTTGAAAAATGAATAAGAGTTAAGAAGATTCTCTACCCTTTCCTGCCTAACCTGTGGGCTGCTATAAACTCACTTTGACAGCAATTTCAGTGAGTAATAATGGACAGAGAGAAAACACATGGTGTGGTCAACTTTCACAGGCAGTAGCTTGGGAACAACAGCAATTGCAGCCACACTTCCCAGTATGTGAATTCTCTTTTACCACTATTGGGCAAGAAACAAACCATCATGCAAACAACAAGGTGGATCATCAGTGGGTTTAAGGGGGTTCAGGTGAATGTATGGAACCACTGATATTGCTTTTATGGATGTAAGGGAGTGAGGTCAGAGGTAAATGAAATGCAAATGAAAGAAGAACAAAAGGCAGTGATGATTTCCCAAATGTAATGCCATACCAACCACAACAAGATTCCTATGAGTAAGGCAGAAAACTCAGCATCCCGCAACCAGTCAGGGTTCCTAACCAAAAACCAAAACTAAAAAAACCTGGCAGCCAGTCAGCCAAGGTCACAGAAATCCCCATGCAACACAACCTGATCTGGGGTCTGCAGTTAGTGCAGAATGCTGTGGCATGATTGCTGACATGAGTGAGACCCTGTCAGCACGTAACCTCTGCTCTGAAATCTGCACTGGTTGTTGATTTGCTATTAGGCCAAGTTCAAGGTGTGCTTTCCATGTTACAGGTCCACATAGTACTTGTTCTGTTCTTATAAGAGATCAATCCTTTAGTGTGGCAGCACCTACATTTTGGGACTCCGTGGCTATAGACATTAGGCAAGTGCCTTCATTGTACTCTTTTCGACACCTACTAAAACATTTTTTGTTTAGGCAAGCGAACTTACAAGATCTGAACAGGGTGGTTTATAACAGATGCTACTGGAGGTTGCTGATTCATATGGTCGCCATAAGTCATAATTGACTTGAAGGCATATAACAACAACCCTGGCATGTAGAAGCTATTAATGCTTTTTATCTGTTTTTAACTCATTGTTGGTTTCATTATTTTGAATGTTTTTGAATACCTGTTTTTAACTGTTTTTGCAAATACTTTGTTTTAATTCCTTCTGTAAAGCACTTTCATGTTTTTTACAATAAAGTGGTATATATATGCTGTAAGTAAAATTCATAAATGAAGTCAGAGTCACTGCGGGCCACGGGTCTCTTTCTTCTTTTAGGAACAAAGGAATCTGCCTTACACTGACTCAGACCATTTGGTACTATCTGGCTCAGTACTGATGACATGGACTAGCATTGGCTCTCCAGGATTCCAGGCGATAGCCTTTTCCAGAGATTGGATTTTGGACCTTTGCATGCAAACCATGTGCCCTACCACTGAGCTACAGCCCTTCCTCTGTTTAATAATAATAAAATTTTATTTGTGAGTCGCCTATCTGGCCGACTTAACGGCCACTCTAGGCGACGTACATTGCCATAATAAAATACAATATAAAACCCAAAAATACAATAATTAAAATTAAACAGCATTAAACTAAACAACATTAAAAGCTGATCCACCCCCGGAGACCCCATAGGCCTGCCTGAATAGCCAGGTCTTCAAGGCCCGGCGCAAACCTGTCAAGGAGAAGGTATGGCGAAGTCCGAAAGGAAGGGAGTTCCAGAGGGTGGGGGCCACAATAGAGAATGCCCGCTCTCTGGTCCGCACCAGCCTAGCTGTTTTAGCTGATGGGACCGAGAGAAGGTCTTGTGTGGCTGATCTTGTCAGGCGGCATAATTGGTGATACTGGAGGTGCTCCTTCAGATAAACTGGGCCTGAACCGTATAGGGCTTTAAAGGTCAATACCAACACCTTGAATTGGGCCCGGTAGACAACTGGTAGATCTACTAACACCAGGGTGATATGATCACGGCGACGGCTATTCTTAATCAAGCACGCCGCCGCATTCTGTACCAGCTGTAATTTCCGGACCGTCTTCAAGAGTAACCCCACGTAGAGCGCATTACAGTAGTCCAAGCGCAAGGAGACCAGGGCATGTATCACCCGTGGGAGCAGGTGAACAGGAAGGTAGGGTTGCAGCCTCCGTATCAGATGTAATTGATACCAAGCTGCCTGGCTCACTGCCGAAATCTGAGCCTCCATGGACAGCTGGGAGTCAAGAATGACCCCAAGGCTGCAAACCTGGTCTTTCAGGGGCAATCTTACCCCATTAAACACCAGATCTATGTCTCCCAACCTTCTCTTATCCCCCACGAGCAACACCTCGGTCTTGTCGGGGTTCAGTTTCAGCCTATTCCCTTCCATCCATTCACTTATGGAATCCAGGCACTTGGACATGGTATCCACAGCCAACTCTGGTGAGGACTTGAACGAGAGATAAGGCTGGGTGTCATCCGCATATTGGTGACACTGCAGCCCAAATCTCCTGATGATGGCTCCCAGCGGCTTTACATAGATGTTGAATAGCATGGGGGAGAGGATAGATCCCTGTGGCACTCCACAATTGAGAGGCCAAGGGTCTGAAACCTCATCCCCCAATGCCACCCGTTGATGTCTGTCTGAGAGATAGGAACGGAGCCGTTGTAAAACAATGCCCCCTATTCCCAATCCCCCCAGACGATCTAAAAGGATACCGTGGTCGACGGTATCAAAAGCCGCTGATAGATCCAGGAGGACGAGGAAGGTATATTCTCCTCTATCCAACTCCCTCCTCATATCATCCACCAGGGCGACCAAGGCTGTTTCAGTTCCATGTCCAGTCCTGAAGCCCAATTGGAATGGATCTAGATAATCTGCTTCATCCAAGTGTGTCTGTAGCTGTTTGGCTACCACGCGCTCAATCACCTTGCCCAAAAATGGCAAATTTGAGACTGGGCGAAAGTTGTTTAAATCTTGGGGATCCAAGGAGGGCTTTTTCAAGATGGGATTTATTACTGCCTCCTTGAGGGCTGTTGGCATTGCACCATCTTCCAAGGATGCATTTACCACTGCCCTGATCCCTTCGCTCAGCCTCTCTTTGCAGCTCATAATGAGCCATGAGGGGCAAGGATCCAACAAACAGGTGGTTGGCTTCACAGTGGAGAGCACCTTGTCCACTTCCTCAGAAAGGAGAGGCCTAAACCGATCCCACCGGACCGGAATGCAACTGGCCGCCTCTAGCTCACTTCCTGTGTCCACGTCGTACGGAATCATGCTCTTCAGGCGTTTGATTTTATCGGCAAATTGTTTAGCAAATATGTCACAGGAGGCTTTAGAATGCTCCATGGGTTCCTGAGCAACTGGACTGACCAGGCTGCGGACCACTTGGAACAACCTCCTGGGACAACATTCTGCAGACGCAATAGAGGCAGCAAAGAATTCCTTCTTTGTTGCCTTTGTTGCCACCTGGTAGGCAGCTATTAAGAACATAAGAACAGCCTGCTGGATCAGGCCAGTGGCCCATCTAGTCCAGCATCCTGTTCTCACAGTGGCCAACCAGGTGCCTGGGGGAAGCCCGCAAGCAGGACCCGAGTGCAAGAACACTCTCCCCTCCTGAGGCTTCCGGCAACTGGTTTTCAGAAGCATGCTGCCTCTGACTAGGGTGGCACAGCACAGCCATCACGGCTAGTAGCCATTGATAGCCCTGTCCTCCATGAATTTGTCTAATCTTCTTTTAAAGCCGTCCAAGCTGGTGGCCATTACTGCATCTTGTGGGAGCAAATTCCATAGTTTAACTATGCGCTGAGTAAAGAAGTACTTCCTTTTGTCTGTCCTGAATCTTCCAACATTCAGCTTCTTTGAATGTCCACGAGTTCTAGTATTATGAGAGAGGGAGAAGAACTTTTCTCTATCCACTTTCTCAATGCCATGCATAATTTTATACACTTCTATCATGTCTCCTCTGACCCGCCTTTTCTCTAATCTAAAAAGCCCCAAATGCTGCAACCTTTCCTCGTAAGGGAGTCGCTCCATCCCCTTGATCATTCTGGTTGCCCTCTTCTGAACCTTTTCCAACTCTAGAATATCCTTTTTGAGATGAGGCGACCAGAACTGTACACAGTATTCCAAATGCAGCCGCACCATAGATTTATACAACGGCATTATGATATCGGCTGTTTTATTTTCAATACCTTTCCTAATTATCGCTAGCATGGAATTTGCCTTTTTCACAGCTGCCGCACACTGGGTCGACATTTTCATCGTGCTGTCCACGATTGCTATTGCTGCTCTAACCAGTGTCCGATTGTCTTCAGAGCAGGATTTCCGCCACCGGCGCTCTAGTCGTCTCACCTCCTGTCTCAGACCCCGCAGCCGTCCAGGGTATACCAGGGTGCTATCTGAGCTCTGTTCAGGGGGAGAGGACGTTTCGGAGTCACCCGGTCTACTGCCCTAGTGAGCTCCCTATTCCACTCCATCACCAGGGCTTCGACCGGGCATCCTTCGGCAGGCTCCAAATCTCCCAGTGCATTCAGGAATCCATTCGGATCCATCAGGCGCCTGGGGCAGACCATCCTAATAGGTCCTTGTCCCCTGCGAAGGGTATGTGGCATTGAGAGGTCTATATTCACCAGATAGTGATCTGACCATGACACGGGGTTAGATGAAATAGCCCCTATTTTCAGAGCACTTCCCTCCCCTCCCGAGACAAATACAAGGTCAAGAGCATGGCCGGCTACATGGGTGGGCCCTATACTACTAAGGTGCAGTTCCCAGGAAGTCATGGTTTCCATGAAATCCCGAGGGGCTCCAGTGAGGATGGTCTCGGCATGCACGTTGAAGTCCCCCAAAACCACTAGGTTGGGGGACAGCACCCGTACAGCCGAGAGCACCTCGAGCACCTCGGTCAGGGCGTCTGCTGTGCAGCGGAGTGGGCGGTACACAAGCAGAATCCCTAAACTGCCCTTTGGGCCCAACCTCCAGTACATGCAATCAACAAACTTGGTCTCATGGAGAGGGGGTCTGGCGAAAACCAAAGACCCTCGATAGATGACTGCCACACCCCCTCCCCGCCTACCAACCCTCGACTGCTGTGCGTAACAGAAACCGGCTGGGCACATGGCCTCAAGTGTAGGAGCTGAGGCCTCATCCAGCCAGGTCTCTGTAATACACACCAGGTCTGTGTTCTCATCAAGGATCATATCATGGATGAGTGTTGCCTTTTGCGCCACAGACCTGGCGTTACACAACAGCAGTCGAAGGTCGGATGGAGTCCTGCATCCCCCAGCCTTTGTCTGGTGATGGACAGGCCCGGAACAGGGGATGGATATTATGCATCTATGCCTTGTTCCTCTATACTGATATGGCCTGCCACCCGCACCCTTCCAGGATCTGCCGCCTAGCCTTTTAATATCATGGCTTCCCACCCTCCCCACGGTAGCTCCCTCCGGTCTGCACATACCCCCTCCTCGTCCCCCACCCCTAGAACGGCACCAGAATGTCCCAATCCAATAGACAGTCCAATCTTTCTTCGCAGCTTTGTTGAGGTGACCCGGCTGCTGCCCTCATCCACCGCGTAAAGCCAGAAGGAGCGCTGGCGGTAAATGACAGAATGCTATGAGTCCAGCTACGGTTCCCACCCGTATGACTCAGAATACCGCCACCCCGCAGGTCCCAAACTGGGCGGCAGTCTCGGCCATAGCAATAGTCAGTGCTGGAAATCCAAAGTGGCATAGTGGCAACAGCGGGCGATGACAGTCGTGAGGGGAGGGCCCGTTTCGCTCGCCGACTTGAGCGACGGGCCGCTGTGCGGGATGAAAAAAAAAAGCGGGCGGCGAGAAATCTCCTTTTACCTCATCTGACGGCTGCTGGGCACCCCTGACAAGCAGCACCTGGAACAACGTGGCGTATGCGACACTCCTGCACCTGGTGCCGCGGAGAGGAACGGCGGAGAGGAACAGCGTTGACACCGTCCAAGCTGGGCAAGAAGCCGGGCGAGAAGTTTTTTCCCGTCTCCAAGGCCGTATCGATCACCAAACGGCGAGAGCAGGGCACGCAGGCCGCCAAACGAAGGGCTTCCGAGTGGAAAAACGATGTCATAGATCAGGCAGCGAGACCCGCCCAGGCCGCCGCGGCCCAGCTCCTCCCGACCCGCCACCAGCTGGAAAAGGTCGGGACCCAGGCCACCCCACCTGCGGGTCACTACGGACACCAAGCCAGCCACCTCGACCTCGCAATGGCTCACTGGGTCGGGTCATCTAACTCGGCTGTATGCTCAGCAAAAGGTAGGAGACAGGGAGGCAGGGAGACAGAGAGGCAATTGCTCAACCACTCACCCGAGCCGCCATCTTTGTTGGAATGCACATTAAAGCACATTCAACATACATTTGAAGTGCATGAACCCCACCACAGAATCATGGTAACTGTAGTTTGCTAAGGATGGTGGAAACTAGAACTGTGAGGTGGAAACTACACTTTCCAGGATTCTTTGGGGGAAGTCATGTGCTTTAAATGCGAGTTGGATGTGCTTTAAATGTATTGTGTGGATCTGCATTACTTCAACTTTATCTGCATATAAATCCATTTTAATTATTTCTTAAAATGGAAATCAGCTACAAAGTTTATTTGGTGACCATGGGCTAATCACCATCTCTCTGCCTAATCTGCCCCTCAGGATAAAAATAACAGGGGGAGACCATGACCACCCCAAGCAAGGAGGACACACTTAAAATGTAGAGGAGATAATAATGTACCACCACAGTTTGAAATCAGATACATATTGAGACAGTATGAAGAAATATTTATATAAGCATGCATGTCAAAGATGTTTATTATTCACACAACCTGTAAAGATATTAATAGTGCAATCCTATGCAAGTTTACTTAGAAGCAAGTCCAAATGTATTCAATGGGGCTTACTCAACCAGTGAAGTATTCACAGGACTGCAACCTTAAATGATAAGCAACTTCAGTGACCCAACCCCAAATTCAGAATCATGCTACTTTAAGCTGTTTTGCAACTGTTTTATACTTGTTTTATGGTTATTAGATTTTAAATGGATTTAAATATATAGGCAAGCATATAACTGGTAAGCAGTGATTAATATGACATTGGTTTTGATCCAAAGAGATAGGTTTCTTGTGTAAAGCAATAATGCCATCTAGGGGGAAAAGTTTGTAACAAGTATTAGATGTTTTAATGAAAAGAAACAGTGAGATTTTACAATTATTTTAAAATAACCCAGTGTGTTATATTATATTTACAACTTTATAAGTGTGTTTTCATTAAGAAAAAGGTACTCTGGGGTGGCCTGCCTCCTCTATATCTTTGAGGCTGAAAGATACTAGTTAGCCAGAGTCACCCAGTCTTTTCCTGAGTCTGTGTGGTTTTAAAATGAAGCTTAGTGTATTTAAATATAATCCCCTCTCTTGAGCTATGTATTTTATAAGAAAGGAAATGGGATTTTTGAGAAAGTATAAGGACATAAGAACCCCTATGGCAAAGGAATAGAACTGGGGGTGCTCAATACATTCCCAAGCACCCTAAGTTGAGGCAAACTTAACTCAAGGAACCTGTTCAAATATCTCCAGGTGTACCTGGGCCAGCGTGGCAGATCAGAACAATGAGAACAATGAAAGTACAGGGATACTTGAAAGCACATTCACAATGGTAGTGGCGTGAAAATTCATTAGTCAAGGTGGACAGCAGAACAACGGTGATATTAACAAGATGGACAGGATCTTGGAATCAGGAGCAGAATTGCCTAATGCTTTTCTGATTGGTTTGGAACGATTGTAGAGAGGAGGAACTGTGATGTTATGTGGGAAGGAACTCGTGAGATTGGTGAATCACTGTCACATGCTGTAACTGTACACTATAAAAGAGCTTGCACACAGTACCTCAGTGCAGTCTCTCCTGGATGTTTCTGGGAGGCTGACCCTGCATATGCTTGTAAAGAATAAAGGCCTACCTTTTTGCTTCAAGCCTGTGTCCTCAAATATTTTTTAAGGACCCCCAGCAAAAGATCCCAATGGAGAAAAATTCTCCATCACTCACACTTATCACTTACTCCAATGTTAAATTTCTTTAAGTAAAAATCAGCCAGGCATTTTTTTAAAAATTTAAACTGCAGAAAATGAAGGTCAGAGTATGGGGCACAGTCAGTAACAGGACTACAGGTGAACCTGGCTGATTTTTAATTAATTTCAACACATTAGGTATGTGCAGGTAGCCTCGGTGGCACGGAATGCGTTCTACCAGCTTCGGCTGGTAGCCCAACTACGACCCTATCTGGACAGGGAGAACCTTGCCACAGTTATCCATGCTCTGGTAACCTCTAGATTGGACTACTGTAATGCACTCTACGTAGGGTTACCTCTGAAGACGGTTTGGAAACTTCAGCTAGTGCAGAATGCTGCGGCCAGAGTTCTTACTTGGACTAAAAAATATGATCATATAACTCCTGTCCTGGCCCAGCTGCACTGGCTACCAATATGTTTCCGGGCCAGATTCAAAGTGTTGGTTCTTACCTATAAAGCCCTTAACGACATTGGACCGCAATACCTGGTGGAACGCCTCTCCTGCTATGTACCAGCCCGTTCACTGCGCCTGACGTCAAAGGCCCTTCTCTGGGTTCCAACGCATATGGAGGCCCGGAGAGTAATAACTAGAGCTAGGGCCTTCTCGGTGGTGGCCCCCGAGTTATGGAACCCTGACGAGATACGCCTGGCGCCTTCTTTGTTATCTTTTCGGTGCCAGGTAAAGACCTACCTCTTTGCCCAGGCATTTTAAATTCTACTTTAATTTGTCTTTGTCTTAATTTTGTTTATATATTTTTTATACTGTATTGTTTTCATGTTTATTTGTGTTTTAACCTGTTTTTATCTTTTGTACACCGCCCTGAGAGCTTGTTGCTATAGGGCGGTTTAAAAAATGTAATTAAATAAATAAATAAATAAATAAAATTATGAGACAGGGTCTGATTTTTTTCTCTTGTTTTACACTTTGAACTCTTGATTCTCTCTAAGTGTTTTGTGTACAGTAGGGCCCCGCTTATAAGGCGGGTTCCATTCCAGACCCCCGCCGTAAAGCGGAAATCGCCGTAAGGCAGAACCCCATTGATTTTAATGGGGCACGTCATGCAAAAATGCCGCGAAAATGCCGCAAAAGCGGCTTTTAAAGAGGGGAGGAAAGCCGCCGCATTAGCGGAGCGCCGGTAAGCAGAGTGCCAGTAAGTGGGGCCCTACTGTATCACCATGAAAACTTAGAGAGTTGTTAAGCAAGTGTCTCTGAGTTTAGTATAAGTTTTGTATGATTTTGTTTTGAAATAAGCTTGTGGGAAGCAGCAGAATGGCAGAATGTGAAAAATCCATGCTGGTATGGAGCCACTTTTATGATTGTATAATAGGGCAAGTCCTGAGTGTACTGCAACTCTCTTCTGCTAACAATTTTTATTTGGAAAAATTGATTTCTCACGCTTTTTCTCTTTGCATTGTCTTAGCTTTTAACACTTTGTCCTACCTGGTTCTTCTTTTTGTCCAGTTCTAACTAAAGCTTTTGCCCAGCAGTTTCAGGATAAATCAGCTTCTGTTTGTTCTTTTCTTTATCAATCTATTTTGCCTTCTGTACCTCTTTTTTTTAATCTTTCCTGTATCTTCTGCTTCTTCTCTTCTGAACTGATAATTATTTTGCCATCACCAAGACAACTACTTGTATTCTCGATTCCTTTCCCTTTTTTCACTTAGATTCCTCAACAATCTTACTGTTTGCATTTTTAAATTTTCAGTTAGCTTCTACTGAGTTTCCTTCAGATGCTCAATTTTCATTAATCTTTCAAAATGTAAAAAAACTATTTTCAATTCTTTCTTCTTAGCTATCAGACAGGTTATCTTATTTTGACCCTAAATTGCTTGAAATGCATTTCTTTTCAGTGTCTGCATTTTCTTTTATCTATCATTTTTATCCTCACCAATATGGTTTCGGTGCTTACCATAACAGAAAGTACTTTTTTTTTTGTATAAACAACAGTATCAGTATTATTTTCTTCTTCTTGATGATTTCAATCATCATTTCTTCTTCTGATTTCAATACTGTTGATCATTTTTTCTTTGTATGATCTCAGGTTTCATGATTCTGCTCTTCCTTTGTTTTCTAACTGCATTTCTATTAATGACTCTCCCTCCTTCCTTTTCTTGTTTAAGCTGTTTGTTTTTGATTATTTATCTTCATCCTTTAAGATCCTCCGACTCAGTGGTTTGGTATTAATTAGCTCTATTGTGATGGAAAAGAATAACTGGATATTATCTCTCATCTATCTTCTTCTTTGCTGATCTTTCATCCTTTCTTGCAGTTTCCTCGTGGCTTGTTTGCTTGTTCTTTGAAGTTTAGTCCTTCAAAAACAGGATTTCTCATTTTTCCTCCAGGCTTCTCTCTTGCCAGTCCTCATGTGTGTTTTTTTTAAATCTAATGATGATGCTGTTAAGTTAGAGATCTTGGTGGTTTTTAATTTTTCCCCTCCTCCTCAGATTTCAGTATCATTTGTGTTATCTTCCGTTGCCAAATATTGCTAAATTTCTCCCACCGTTCTCCCTACTGTCGATTCTATCCATATATGGTTCATTTTCTTATTTTGTACCAACTGAATGACTGCAATGTTCTTTTGTTTAGCCTTCCCTATTCTCATGGTATAAACCTTTTGCTACCATTTGTTATTCTACCACTTGCCTTATATTTTTTTGCATTCAGATACAATCATGTTTCTACACATATGATCTCTCATTATTGGCTACTTTTGCCTTTTAGCATTCAATTTAAGTTGGTTACTTTCTTTCTAATACATTCTAACTCAGGGACCAGGGACCATTGCCCATCCAGATGTTGAACTACAACAGCCCCAGCCAGCAAAGCCAATGGCCAGAGATGATGGGAGTTGTAGTTCGGCAACATCTGGAGGGCCAAGGATTCCCCAGAACTGGTCTAGCTCCTGTTAATCTTTCACCTCTGCTTGCTGTATGTTCTCCTTGGTCCTCACATTCTGCTAGCTCTTGTATTAAACACCACATAATTTCCTGTATTTTACATCTCTGTTAGTGCTGAAACATAAGGTTTTGGCAGACAATGTTTGGATAAAATTTGGGGGGGGCAATGAAAATGGTTCCAAAATTGGGGACAATTTTTCAGAGGGTGTAAGGGTTTGTGGGAACCACATGTACTATTGGCAGAACAGTTGTAGATTTTCTTTCGGTCTCTCCTTGCTATAAATAACTACGACAATGGACTTTCTCAACAGCCTCTGATATTTCAGCCCAGAATTGTGTGGCTGCAGCATTATTCTGGGGTATTAAGGGGGAAAATGGCACCTGCCACAAAAAAAGGCAGAAGTCCCTTTCCCAAATGATTCATCACCCACAAATAGGTATTTTTACTAAAAAAGAAAAGTGCATACTCTCACAAATTATCTGATTTAAAAGCCTTATGAAACACCACAAGAATGTGTGTGCATGCATGTGTTGGTGCAGGGGACACCACAAGATTCCCAGGACAGGCGCCAAAACTTACCAGCTTTGTTTATGTACAATAACAGCCATTCAGATTATATCTCTTGTAACAACACAATACAGCACGGAAATTATTTAATCAGCATAGAATGAATTATTTCCAATTTAAAAGAAGCCCTTTTACAGACAGCAGGCTAATGCTTGGCACACAAAGTTTAAATGGAGGTTAACTGTGCAGAATAAGTTTCTCTAATAGCAAATTTAAATAAAAGCAAGGACTAGTCTAGAATTAAGACTGGTATTCACCAACACACATCCAATATCCTCACCTCAGTCTTCAAAATTTCCCTTGATCTGATTCTCAGTTCTTTCAAAGACTTTCCACACCCACAAATATGCCATCCAGGGGTAGGGAGGGATATAGATGCAGATATTTGCATCACACAGATAAAATTTTAATGCAGAGCAAACCTGGTTGTTTCCTCTAGTAAAGCAAGCATCCCTGATGGGCCCACCATCGACTACACGACTGGGAAATTACTTCCCCATGGGCCTCTCCGCCTAGAACACATTAAAGTTCACATTTAGAATCCATATATGATGTAGAATTAAGAGTTTCACATGTACCTAGCAAAAAGAAATACCTGCTTAAGTGAACTTTGGTTAGGTATTGGGCAGAGTTCTGCCTCTTGGCTGGATCATGCAGAATATAAGTTTTATTAATAAAGTTAATGCTAATAACAATCCTAATAATAAATATTCCTCAGAGTAAAGGGCTTTAATAAGAAAAACACAGCAGCCATCTTGATTTCATTCACTTATTTTCTATTCTATTTAGCCTCATGGCAGGAACCAAAATAAAACATAAACCAGCCAAATACTGCTTTAGTCACAGTATATATTCTAGATATGCCTGTCAAAGTTATTTCTAATTTTGAGCATTGACACACTTAAAAACAATGGGTCTGCAAATAGTACTGTGTTGTTTTTGTATGGTAAGAGTAAATCTGGGAGCTAAATTCCCTGGCAGTGGTTATCCAAGTCTGGAATAAAATTAAATTAAAGCAAGAGCTCTGAGAATGTCTGCTTGTATATGGGTCAAGAACTGTTGCTGTGAGATCTCACATTTCATGGGTATGGTCAATGCCAGGTCTGTTTATACAGAGGGATGTCAAGCTCACCTCATAAAACAGTACTGTCCAATGAAAACCTTTCATTTGATTGCTCTGAAAAAGGCCCTATACATTGTTCATACAACAGTTATCTATGGAAAAAGCTGAAGCAGTTGCCTGATCTGCTTTTCCATTCAAGTGTTCCACAAAAGCCTGAGAGCGGTTTACTTCTTAAAGAAACAGTTACACTAATATACACAGAACTGCCATTACTAGCTCCAGCACTCTTCCTTTCTAAGGCATTTCAATGCAGCAACAGATTTAACAGAAAATGATCACCCATAGGCTTGAACCCTGCAATATAAAAACCTTTTTCAATGAACTCATAGAATCACAGAATAGTAGAGTTGGAAGGGGCCTATAAAGCCATAAAGTCCAATCCCCTGCTCAATGCAGGAATCTAAGTTAGAGCATACCCTTGTTGTGTAAACTGATCAAGTTGCTCTGGGAATGCCTTTGACACACAGTAGGGATGCATAAAGGAATGTGAGGCAGCTTTGTGTGTGCTGAACCCCACAAGGGTTTGGACTGTGGGCATTATTTTCAATTAGCAAAATGTTCCTCATTACAAATTGCAATGATCCTTTGAAGGTGCTCCGCATTTCTTTGAACCCTACATACAGATACACAATGAATCCACCCCTAGTGGAATCCTGTCTGTAGGAAGCTGCCTCAGAGTCCGCCTATTGATCCATCTAGCTCAGTATTGTTGACACCTCCCCAGGGTCTCAAGCAGGAGTCTTTTCCAGCCCTACACAGAAATACTAGGGATTGAACCTGCAAAGCATGTGTTCTACCACTAAGCTGAGCTTTAGCTCTTCCCACTGAGGCCAAGTCATCCAGTGTTAGGATAGAGCAGGGATAGCCAACACGATGTTCTCCAGAAGTTATTGGAATACAACTCCCATTAGCCCATGCCAGTATGGCCACTGATCAGGGATTATGGGGGTTATAATTCAACACTATCCGGAGGGCTTCACGTTGGCTACCTCTGTGGTATAGGGAAGGTTTTTCCTTTAGCACAACAATATTCCCAAGGTCAAAACTTTGCTTTCTTCCATCAGTATGGGAAAAATTCACAGTAAAGGGGTTTATCTCATGGATACCTTTGAGGGAAGTGCTATACCTGCTTACTGGCCCCGTGCTTCTGAGAATCAAATTGGTTCCTTCCTCTCCATAGCTCACTGCATACTGGGTTCTGGTTCTAGGTCACACTAAAGCATGCTGAAACTATGGAAACAAAGAGGCAGAGCAAGAAAGAAGAATAAGCATAAACCCACTTCTTGCTAAGGAGATAAACCACTGACTGGGTTATATCACTTCAGATTATAGGTAGGACTTCAGAGAACTGAATGTTCAACCCCTTCCCAAAGAAAGAAGATCTCTGTATTTAAAAAAATACCAAAATTTCTGGAAGGGTTCTAGCTTAGCCATATTCTTGTCATATTAGTTTTCTATGCTGCTGGATTTTGTTCCATCATGTGAGTGCCAACCTCCAGTCTATAGTGGTATGATTCACATCTTCACACAGAGGTTTACTTCTTCAGTGAGAACATTTCCCAGGTTCTGGTCACATGAACTGTGATGAAATGTTAAGAACTAGGAATGGGAGAGAAATACGATTGTCGCAGTATTAACAGTACTGAACTATAACATAAAGGTATGGAATGAGCCTCTAGACTTTTGCTTGACCAAGAGCTGAACTCTCAACATGAGTAGGTCTTTGAATATCAGTACTTTAGGAAAATGAGACCACCTTGATAAACACACACATACTCATGCACATGTATGCATGCGCACACACACATGTACACACACATACTGGTGGGCTCTGCCCCTTGCTTGTGCCGCTCACAACACCCCTGCTCACCAACCTTCAAACCCCTGCTTCCTCTTCTCACCAACCCCTCACCCCTACCAACCCCCAACCCCAACTCCCCCTGCCACCCTTAGGCAGCCCCACTCCACTTACCAACCTCTGCCCTCTCAGAGAACCCCATTCCTCTTGCCACCCCACCAGCCCCACCTGTTCCTGCCACCTCTTCCTGGATAAACCTGGATAAACACTGCTGCCACAACCATGCAGCATGCTGGCCAGTTGGCTAACTCCTCCAGCCAGGCTGCTGCTGCAGCCTTACCTGCTTGATGGGACGTGTGGTGGGAGTGGTGTGTGGAGGGAAAGCATTCGTGCTATAAGAAGCTCAACAAGTGCGTGCAGTAAGCGGAAGACAGCGGCGTCTCCAGCACCAAGAAGGAGAAATGGACGCAGGAAGGCCACGGCGAGGAAAGGCCTCCGGCGGCTTCTCGCTCTTCCTCTCTCCCCCCATCGGACTCCACCTTTGGGACCCTCACAAGGCGAACCGGCAGCTCCAGGGCCACAACCGCCACCCCACCGCCGTCGTAAGCAGGAGCCTCGGCTTCCGCAGGCTGAGAGGGCCGTGCCACACCCAGAACTATGGGAATAGGACTATGACTGAGAGTGTGTGGCTAGCCTGGCAAAGTAGCCCAATGTCTATAATACCTAGTTTGCCAAAGTGAGGGGGGAGATAGTTTGTATTAACTTTGAAATATATTATAAATTGTATTGTTTTTATTGTTTATTGTTTTATTTATGTATTATTATGTTTTATTGATATATGTTTTATTGGTGTATTTTTATATTGGTGCTTTTTTGTAAGCCACCTTGAGGGCCTTTTGGCCGGAAGGCGGAGTAGAAATATTAAAATCAAATCAAATCAAATAGTTCACCGCCACCAGTCTGTGGTGCTGTGAACTGCAGCATGATGCTTAATTTTTTTTTATCTTTCTTTCTAAACTATGATGCTGTCATGCAGCATCATGTGGAGGCAGGGCAGGGCAGCGGGGCAGGGCAGCAGGATAGGGCAGCAAGAGAGGCAAGGCATGAGGGAAAGAAGGATGGTAGGCAGGGGACAGGGGACCGAGCAAGTGGGGCGGCCGAGTGTAGGGCAAGCAAGGCAAGTGGGCAAGTGAGCAAGCAAGGCGAGTGGGCAGGTGTGGAATGAGCATGCAAGCAGCCTGAGGGAGAGTGAATTGCTGAGAGGCAAGTGGCAGCAACAGAAGTCTGGATGGGACACAGGTTAACACTGTAGGTTGGGAGGTGGCCTAGGCGCACTGTGCAGAGCTGCAGAGTGGCACTATTTATTGAGGGAGAAGGGCCAGGGTGGGACAGCATTGCAGCTCAGGAACAGATAAGGAGCATTAGTAGGCCTATGGCGGCTGGCATGCACCAACGCCTGGAGGCACTGAAGGGAATTGTGAGGGGGATTGGTGAGGGGAGTAGCGTACTTGGGGAGGCATTTATGAGTGCCTGGGGGCATTTGTGAGTGTGCGTGTGTCTGGAGATAACTGTGTGTGTGTGTGTGTGTTTGAGGGTGCCTGGGGTGTTTGTTTGGAGGTGGGAGTTGGTGAGTGAGACAAGGGGCAGAGCCCCCCTAATATGAATATATATGTGTGTGTATAGAACTGTTTAGGAGAAGTTGTTTTGTCAACACACAATTTAATTTTTTTTCTCATACCCATCTTTCAGGAGTTGGAAAAACTAGTTTAACTTAAACTATAACCTGGGGTGGATGGGAGAAAAAAGTCACCTTCACGTTCACCTTTAAAAAGATGTTCACGTGGCACCATGCATTATGACCGTTAACTTCCCTTTCCTCTTGAATTCACCCGGAGAGGAGCTGAACAAACAATTCATAATGCTTGCCTCCTAACAGTGGCAAAACACACTTCTAAAGTTCAATAAAAACAAACAAATCCAGTGAAAAACAGTCGCCGGGGGAATCTGTGACCAGCATCATGTCTTGTTCCTCCCTTCTTGGCTTTTCTCCTAGAGATTTAGCTTCCACCATTGACCTCTCCAAGGCCTTCTAGGGGCTATACTTCTCCACCCTTCAGAGTTTTTAGACCACATTTGACTCTAGCTTTCTATATATAATCAAGGTTAAGATTTTTTCATTATGCTTCCATTTTATCCACTGTTTCCTTAGTCTTTTGATGAAAATCTTATGATATGAAAGACTGGTTATGAAGATCATCACTGCCTCATTTCCTCCACTTCCTTTCTCAATATCTCTATGTCTTAATTCTTCATACATAGTTCTACCTAACTTGTGAACTTGAACTTTTCCAGTTTTCCCACCCTCTAATCCTCAACATTACCTGCTGTTTTATATCTACTAACTGTGAAGATATAAGAAAACACACAATCAATATTCTTCATCAAGACATTATTTACTTGCCTATAACTATTATTTATATCCCATCCTTCAGGATACAAATCCTTCCATGGTGACTTTTACAAGAAATATTAAACTAAATAGTAAAAAAATCCAAAGTTGGCCTGCCTGGTTAGTTACAGGCATGTATGTGGACAGGTGAGCTAGCTTTTGAAGGCTAGTTGTTTTTCTCCTTTGTAAGACTATACAAATTCATATCTTAAGTAGGCACTATTAAATTAAATTATGAATAGGAGCATCCTATGCCACTGAAAGCATATCTGTGGGGTAGTTTCTAGCACTATAATTTAGGAGTAGAAAATATTTTGACTTTTTACAAAAGTATTCAGTAGGAATGTTCACTTTTTCACAGTAATTACTACAACACTAAACATGCATTTTCTTCTCTAAATCTTCACACTCTATATTCCGAGCAGTAGTCTGTATTCCTTCAAATCAGAATGTGTTATATTTACTTTTCTAATCAGATCTTCAAGCAACACTTTAAAGTTGTCCACAACTAAAGTTTGCTTCCTTCCCAAAATAAATTTGCTTATTTACTTCACACCCAGAGTGCGTCATTTCTTTTTACTGATTGCCTTCAGTATTCCACTTACAGAAAACAATTTTATAGCCAAATGAAATAGTTCTATCTTTCCGTGAAGTGTTGTTTCCTACAAAAGTGTATGGGGTAGCTGCCAGGATTTTTATGGCAATTTCTAAGGTAAGTCTATTTTGTTATTTGTTACGGTAGTCCCAACATACTACTGTAACAAAAAATTAGGTGTGTGCATGTTATGTGTTTTTTCCCCTAGAGAAATACATAACTTTAGTTCTCTACTAAGTTGATTTAGAACTGTATACACCTCAGTCTCCTGCACTGATGGAGGCAGCATGCTTCTGAACTCCAGTTGCTGAAAACTACAGGAGAGGAAAGTACTGTTGTGCTCAGGTCTTGCTTGGGGACTTCCCATGGGTATCTGCTTGGCCACTGTGAGAACAGGATGGTGGAAATGTGGACCACTAGCCTGATCCAGCAGGCTCTTCTTATGTTAATCTTGAATACATGTAGTTGGAATATAAACCACACCAATCTGTCCTATTTTTTGTAGTAAGCATGCTTAGAATCACAGACTTGTAAAGAAACTGAAGGTCCTTCTGTTCTCCACCCTTGCCTCCTCCAAATTGTCCCCCAGCAAATCTAGTTGCCAGCTAACAGTTTATTCACTCCTAAATATATTTAAACAATTCACACCATTTAGTAACTTCCTTCTCCCAATCATTTTTAGGTTTTATTAATTTTTGTAGACACACTTCACAAGGTTTCAGAGTGGAGTTCAGTTGCTCTTCCTCGAGGGCAGCTGGTCAAACAGATACTCCCTCATGCCGCTGTGGAGCACTCCTAGGTGCCTCAGATTGGTGAGGTTGTCTTCTAGCTGCTTGATGACCTTTACTCCTTGATAATGCTCCTCCAGGAATTCAGATTCAGGAAATCACATAGATTTACCCAGGTTTACATAAGTTCTCTCAGGTATTTGATGGCTGACAGGGACTGTTCCTGGCAACCTGAAGATCACTGGTGAAAGAATGTTTTTAAGCTATGTTTTAAAATATTCTTAATGTGTTTTATAATATTTTAAACTGTGTTTTACAATGCTTTTAATTGTAATTGTGTTTTGGAATGTTTTTAACTGTTTTTAATATGTTTGTCTTTTTCTTATTAAATTGTTGTTTGTTTGTGTTTGCTGTCCCAGGCTCCTTTGGGGCAGGATAATGATAATGATATAAAATAAAATAAAATAATAGATGAGGGTCTCTTTCTCTATTGTCAACTTGTCCAGATCTAGCAGAGCCTGGTTCAGGTTCTTATTCAGCACCAGGGCACTCTGCAGGGAATCCAGACTGGTTTCCCAATCATCCTTCCCTGGCTTCTTGTTGTTCTACAGCAAAACACTCCCCCCTTGTTTGTTTTGGTATTTCAGGAACTTCTCTGCATGCTCTGTCTCTTTCTGGAGCTGCTCCTTCAAGAACTTGACCATTTGGCACAAACTATCATCATCACAATCAAATTGGTAGGACATGGACAAGGACACATTGCTAGTATGAAGTTCTAAGTTCACCAGCCGGATCACAGCAGCCTCACATTCAAGCATGGAAGCTCTGGTACTCCTGAGAAGCCATAGCTCATGTCCCAGAAAATTAGACTGCTGAGACAAAACAACAAGAGAACTATGATGACAGAGGACCATAAGGCCCAGGTCAGTCACATGTTATGTGAAATGTAACATCTTAGTGAGCAGCAAGCTCCACACCAAAGGCAGGGATCCCAGGAGAAAGAAGACAGCTGCCCCTAAGATTGGCCAGGGGAATAAGCCCCTTTCCCGAAGAAGAAAACACACATATAAAGTCCTGCTGTTGTAGTCAAAGGTCACCTTTATTCAGGATCGTTAAAACAAAAAGGGCTTGCAAAGAGCTCCAAAAGGACCTCTCCAAAATGAGTGACTGGGTGGTAAAATAATTCAATGTAAACAAATATAAAGTGATGCATGTTGGGACAAACAAATCTTAATTTCACATATATACTCATGGAGTCTGAACTGGTGGTGACTGACCAGAAATGAGACCTTGGGGTTGCCACTGATAGCTTGATGAAGATGCTGACCCAGTGTGTGGCAGCTGTGAAAAAGATGAATTCCATGCTAGGGATCATTAGGAAATAAACTGAAACAAAAATGCCGATATCGTATGGCTGTTATACAAATCTATGGTGTGACCACATTTGGAATACTGTGTATAGTTCTGGTTGTCTCACCTCAAAAAAGACACTGTAGAGATGGAAAAGGTTCAGAAAAGGGCAACCAAAATGATCAAGGGGATGGAGCAACTTCTCTATGAAGAAAGGTTGCAGCATTTGGGGCTTTTTAGTTTAGAGAAAAGTAAGAGGTGACATGATAACAGTGTATAAATTATGCATGGCATGGAGAATGTGGATAGACAATGTTTTCCTCCCTCTCTCATTAGAACTAATGGACGTTCAATGAAGCTAAATGTTGGAAGATTCAGGACACAGAAAAGAAAGTCTTCACACAGAACATAGTTAAACTATGGAATTCACTCTCACAAGATGCAATGATAGCCAACTTAGATGGCTTTAAAAGAGGATTAGACAAATTCATGAAGGAAAACGTTATCAATGGCTACTAGACCTGCTTGTGGGTTTCCCATAGGCATCTGTTTGGTCACTGTAAGAACACTGTAAGACTACATGGGCCATTGGCCTGATCCAGCAGGCTCTTCTTATGTTCTTAACTGACAAAGATGTAGCCTGTGTTCTAAGACAGCACAATAATGCTTGCTGTGCCTTAGGAGCAGAGCTTTGCTGTGGAGGGAGGAGCTGAGGTGAGCGCTAATGTTGAGGACAGAGCAGGAGAGACAGAGTTCAGGCTGAGAGTAAAGAGGCTGAGCCTTGAACAGTGAGTTTCTATGTTTTTCTACCATTCTGTAACCATGATGAACTGTACCAGGGTTGGGGAATCATTTTGGCTCTTAACAGGATCTGTCTCACAGGCCAAATCTGACAGGTGGGTGGGGCACCCACCTGTCAAACACATTACATCATTATGACATTACATGATTGAACAGTGGGCAGGATCACCCTGTTGTCAAAATCCCTTGTGCTTCTTATTTAGATCTCTGAGACTGGGGACTAAAGGGAAAGTGGGGAGACTTGCAAAAGCCTTTTCCAAGTCTTTCCTTTTAAGTTCCTGAGATGTGGGACTTAAAGGGGTAAGAGGAGAGACTTGAAAAAGCCTTTTCCAAGTCAAAGACTTAAAAGGAAAGCACAGGGAGACTTGGAAAATGCTTTAAGACAGCCTTCCCATTTGAGCAAACAGGAGTGCAGGAGCTGTCTTAAAGCCTCTTTGAAGTTGGTCATGTGCATGAGCTGTTTCAAAGGGTGCTTTGCACAGGGTTTTAATCCCCATGCCTTAGCTGCATGATCTTGTTCCCTGCTAGTGATGTCAGCTGATGGGTGGGTGTGGTTTGGAGAAAATGGCCTTGGGGGCCAAGTGGGAAAGGGGGCCATGATTGGCCTGGAGGTTCCCCATCCCTGTACCATACAGTACAATCAGTATCCATTTTAGATTTAATTTTTAATTTAGAATTGCATTAATTTAACCCCCCCAACTTTTGGGTCCCCAATAAAAGGCCACTTAGAAGAACAAGAAATATGTTTAATAAAGCCATAAAAACCCCAGGCAATTCAAATACGTGATAATACAGAGACTTTAAAATAACTGCTTTTTTGCTCATGGATTTGGAGCTTGAGCTTTATTTTGCTGTTGTCTGTGGAGAAAGTGTGTGAAAGAGAAAGGAACACTAAACAAACAAACTTTGTAAGAAGAGATGACAGAGGGGAGGCAGGCATTGGATTCATAGTCAATAGTGACAGGATGTCGTCAGCTCCACAGCCCGTCCTCTGTGCAATAGAGCCAAAGGTCCCTAAGTGGCTGGCTAGAGTGCATTGGTTCCTAAAAGCTCATTTATATAAATAACTTACTCTTCTGCAAATCTCTAAGGACTGTACATATATTTTTGTTTCCTGAATTTCTGTGTATTTCACAAATAAATCATTCTACAACTGAGGAGATGTACTTCAGTGAAAAACATTTGCCTCTGCACATTCACCATATGATCCAGAACAGCTTGGAAAAAAATTAAGTACTCCCTGTGCTGGCATTATTATAATTCTCTTTTTCATTAGATGTATTTGTTCCCCTCCTCAAGAAAAAAATTAGTCAGCAGTACACTAAAATATTGCAGAGCAAGTTTAATCTTACCCTCAAGACAAAATTGCTGAATCTTTTTTTGCGCAGTGTGTTTACTTTTCCAGTTTCACTGTTTCATCCAGAAAAATTCCACAATGTCTTTCCACTAATACTGTACATTTTTTTCATTGGAAGAGAGAGTATTTTTAAAGCTGTTACTGGACCAAGATGAGAATTCACCTATTATTGTAAAAAATTGTTCAGGAATTTTTGTTTTGTTTTAAAAAGAACACCTAACATTTCTTATATTAGCCTGGGGAAATTCTAAGAGCCCGAGTCACCTTTCTTGTGATGAGAAAATTGTTACTCTGCCTGGTAGGAAAAAGGCAGTAACAAGCCAAAAGGAATCTGTCATCCCTCAAAAAGTACTATTTACCACTGTGAGCTTTTCAGTGTGTTGATAGGAAGAGAATCTGAGTCAAATAGCCAAAGTTAAAACTAATGGATTCTAGGTCATGATCTATTTATACAAAAAAGCAACTTTCCAACATTCTGTCACACTCTTCTAACATTCTGTAACATTCTAGTATGACCAAGAAACAGCATTCAAGATGGGACACTGCAGACAGGGGGAAGATCGAGCCTTAATGGGTGGAGTCAGGGCAGGGTGCAGGATTATTGCACTTCCTCAGAGAAGTTCCCAGATGTATCCTTTACATTTTCTCATATAAGTGAACGCCCACCCTCCAATTCTGTGGGGGAAAGTAAGTATTGCGCTTGGGTAAGTGAGCAGAGAGGGTGAAACCTCACTCCTGAAGGAGTGTGGGAGGGAGGAGAATCTTGCAGGGAGGGACAAGAATACTATGTGTGTTTTTGCCCAAAGAACACCAAGATGTGTTTCAACTCCTGAAAGATTCTTGCAAAAAAGCAGTCTCTTTTCTCTCACATACATCCCTCAACCATCATAATGATAAACTGCAGCAGAATCCTTTGAATAATGGCATCTGAGCTTTTGTCCTAACCTTGTTACTTCTCTGCATTTATTTGACGCTTATAAAATCTGTATGGAACAAATTACAAATTGCATACCCAAGGTGCTTGCAGTCTTGGGAAAACAACATACAGCAGTGTAACACAACACAGAATGTTGTGCTATGAAACCAAGAAATATATCTGTAGTCACTTTAACTGGAATGTGTCAGAAAGATCTCATGTAGTTCTATAAAAGATGCCAGGGGAATTTGCACATATCTAGGCAGCTTTTTTCAGGTAAAGGGAGGCTTGAAATTACACAGTGCTGTTATGAAGCACATGTTTAAAATTGAGTTGATGCAATTTAATGTATTGAGCAAGAACCGGAAACCAAGAACGTAATGACGTTAAAAATATATTCAATGTTACTGATTATTATCACATAAAACTTAAAAATTGATACAATTACTCACCTAGTATTGTTACTCCAGTGAAACAAAATATCAAAATAGCACAATTATATTTAAGTTTTAACACTCCAGATTTCCATTACCAACTGAACCACTTCATTGGATCTGCATAAGAAAAGATGTCAACAAGTTTCTCCCCACTCATTTTATTTGTGAGATACAGTCTCACCAGTCTAGTACAAAAAGGATATCCCTCCCGGATCTTTGTGAGATAAATGAAAAACAATAAAAGCCCAGATTTTGTCCCTCGTGCTGTTACCAGGTCTATTATTTCCACCAATGCCTTTTTTTGTAGTTTTTGGTTTTTAAATTTTATCATGTTTTTGTATGTTGTAAGCCACTTTGACGTACTTTTATGAAAAGTATGGCTAGTAAATACTTAAATACATAAATAAATCTGTTGTTTTTTGTCTGTTTGGATACACATGCATTTCCCCTCAAAACCCTGCAAGTTAATTATACAGCCATGAGAGTGGCTGTATACTATAGCCAGCATGGATTTTTCACATTCTGCCTTGTTAATTTGAAAATACCCCCATGCCATTCTGATGTGTCCCATAAGCTCATTTCAAAACAAAATCTTACAAAACCTATAATCCTGAACTCAGAAATGCTTGCTTAACAACCATATTTCATGATGATACACAAAATACTCAGAGGGAATTGAGAGTTCAAAGTGTAAAGTTGTTGTTATGTGCCTCCAAGTCGACCATGACTTACGGTGACCCTATGAATCAGTGACCTCCAAGAGCATCTGTCATGAACCACCCTGTTCAGATCTTGTAAGTTCAGGTCTGTGGCTTCCTTTATGGAATCAATCCATCTCTTGTTTGGCCTTCCTCTTTTTCTGCTCCCTTCTGTTTTTCCCAGGATTATTATCTTTTCTAATGAATCATGTCTTCTCATTATATGTCCAAAGTATGATAACATCAGTTTCATTATTTTAGCTTCTAGTGATAGTTCTGGTTTAATTTGTTCTAACAGCCAATTATTTGTCTTTTTTACAGTCCATGGTATCCACAAAGCTCTCCTCCAACACCACATTTCAAATGAGTTGGTTTTTCTCTTATCCACCTTTTTCACTGTCCAACTTTTACATCCATACATAGAGATCGGGAATACCATGGTCTGAATGATCCTGACTTTAGTGTTCAGTGATAGAACTTTGCATTTGAGGACCTTTTCTAGTTCTCTCATAGCTGCCCTCCCCAGTCCTAGCCTTCTTCTGATTTCTTGAATATTGTCTCCATTTTGGTTAATGACTATGCGAAGTGTAAAGTGTAAAACAAGAGAGAGAAAATCCAGATCCCTGTTGGACTTTCTTTCAGTGATCTCATAATTTGTTGAAATTAAAAATCAGCCATGTTCACAGAGTACCTGTAATCCTATTACTCACCTTGCCCCATACATACTCTGACCTTCATCTTCTGCAACTTAAAAGTTAAAAAAATGCCTGGCTGAAAATTTAATTAATTTAAGAATGTTAACATTGGAGTCTATAATAGCGTAGGCATGCTCAGTAAGAGCCAACTGACTGTGTTCTGAAAGCCAGACTCACAGTTGTTTGGCTTGGCTAATCAGGGGGGCCAAAAGCACACCAGACATTCATTCCACTTTAAGCAGTCATGGCTTCCCACAAAGAATCCTGGGATGTATCATTTGTAAAAGGTGCTGAGAGTTGTTAGGATATTCAGGTTATTTCCACCTATCCTATGCAAGATTGCACAGGAGTAAATCTCACTGAACTCAATAAACATGCAAATGATCAAACCTACCCTCCCTCATCCTCCCCGCTATCCTTCCTCTCCCCCTTCCTTCCTCCTCCTGCCCCTTCCCTTCCAATCCCCTCTCTCCCCTCCTTCCTTGCTGCCCAATTTCCCTGCTTTTTAAAGCTTGAGAGACGTATCTGTTAGCTATAGGCATGTTCCTAATTGCAAGGGTTTCTTACCTATTAGTGAATTAAGTTAATGCTTAAAACAAAAGATAAGCAAACATATTACACCTTCCTGCTAAAGTCCTTCTTTATCAATTCTCTGATCACTCTTTCTTAGCTAGAACAAGGAAAGATTGAATTTCAGTACGTTCCTTTACGTGATGCTTAAAATAGGACAATCCTTTCTCAAAGCCACAGAATGAATTTCTTCTGCCAGAAGAAAACACCAAATTGCAGAAACTAGGAAGGGAGAGCATGTGATGTGGTTGGATGTATCCAGCAATGCTCTTGGGTGGTAATAATCCATCCAAAAGTCAAATGCATTGGCTTTGAAATCCAAGGTTCAGGTATTGGCAGCCACATGATGCATTTTGCAGCAGCTGTCATGTCTGCTTCAATATGTTTTGCAGTTCATGAGGATCCTACTTGTGAGATTCATCATTTGGGCAGTATCCAGTTCCCCGATACTGGAAATCTCCCCTCCCCTCCTTTCTTTTTTGAATTTGTACCAGTCTTGGTGAACCTGGAGTTAGGAATAGCAATAGCAATGGAAACATAAACCAAAGACTGGAAAATCAAACTGAGAATATTTTGCAAAAAGAGAAAATGACATCTTAATATAGCTCTAGCTAGCTAGGCCACGGTGAAGAGATGCATCTTCAGAATACAATGAAAGATGTATAAAGAAGGTGCTAGATGCAACTCTGTGGGAAGGGAATTCCACAACTTAGGGGCTGCCACAGAGAGTGCCCTCTCTGGCACTCAGGCCGCCGCCACCCTGAACCTCTAAGGGTGGTGGAACTACCAAGTGCAGCCCCCTTTATAGGTCACTGCACTCCTAATCCTTCACCTGATGCTTTATAGCAGTATTTTCAATTTGTGTTCTAGGAAACCCTGAAAACATATAAGAGGATCCTCACTAAGGTCAGTAATGAAGACACACTTCTCTGAAAGACAGCTTGACCACTGCTACTCATGCTCCTGTCTAATATGCAGTGTTGGTGATGTTCTAGGCACAATATCAGTTCAGACACAGCAATGATGAGCTGCCCAATATGCTTGGCCAGTATTCTATGTGGACTGACTACACGTCTTAAGAGAATGTGCCACATAATATTTTACAACACAGAGGAGAAGTTCTTCAGCAGACATCAGTGTAGAAAAGAGTCCCTGAAGGTATAAAGTATGAAAACCACTAGGTCTGGAGTGAAAGCTCAAATGCACCATACATCCAGGTCTTCATAATGCATATAAAGCTACTGGTTTTATCCTGAATGGACAATTATTACCAAACTTGTGTTAAACAACATTAAATGTGCCTTTAGAAATACGAGCTCTCCTGCAAGGAGGAAACTGTTTCCATACCTATACATTTCTAGCAGAAGACACACCCTAGCTACCAAGAAGCCTTGAAAGAAAAATACAGGTCCAAGAAAATGTTCACCACCCACAGAAAGAAACCTAGCCAGCTGCAATTATAAAAGCTTTGAAAAAAACAAAACATTACTTATAGGAACCAAAAGTATTAACTACACTGGCAGGGTGAAATGTAAGACCATTTATTTTTGGTTGCTCCAAGGGATAGTGTGTTATCTGTGGTGCTTAAAGTTCTGTTCATTAGAGTGTACCTATCTGTTTGGTCTGACTATAAACAGGATAATGAATGCTTAGTGGAAAGAGACCACCATGAGAAGAACCACAAGCTTCTTGGAAGATCTCCCCATTTAATTCTTACTCTGGTATTTAACTAAAGAGCACTGCTAATGGCAAAGAAATATTGTTTCAAGCTTCTAACTATAGTCTTTGAAGTCTGGCAAATTCACAGGATGTCCTTACTAGAATTTTTTTAAAGCACTAGCAGAACCAATATCTCCACAGCATGCCCTCAATTTGAAAACAGTAGTAATTCCAAATGGAATATAATCAGAGAAGAAAAACAGGAGAAAAGCACTATAAGCACAAGAAGGCCTTGTGCCTGCAGAAGCCTCACCAAGCAGTGAACATAGAAGGAATCAATTTAGAACAAACAGGTAAATTCCCAGAGCATGTAGGTTTATAAACATGCAACAATCCAAAGTATCTAGAAGTCTCAGCTCAAAATTACCTGCTACTCACTCCAGATGCAGGCTAAAAGGGGAGATCTTTTTAGCAGATCTAATTTCATTATATTATAATAAGCTCATATGGGACTAAAATTTTCAGTGATGTTTATCATTAAACTAGTGAAACGCCTATCATTATGACAGACAGAGTGTGCATGGAGGATGCACTGTGCACTGCATGCACTATTGTACATACATAAAGCTATATTAACTTCAGAGGCTTATCTGTTGAAAATTGCTATATTATTTAATGCTGTTGTAGACTGATAAGGTGTTCACTGTGCAACAGAGGATAGTAGGCTTCTTTGGGAAACACCACTCCTTGCCTTCCCCCCAGCATCTGCTCCCTTACTCTTTCTGATGTCGACTCAGAAGTAAGTCACAATGTGTTCAATGCGGCTTCCTCCCAAATAAGAGGGTATAGGACTGCAACTTTAAATGCTCTGAAAAAATAAGGTGACCTCAAGAATAAGCGCATATGTTTTTCATTAGCTTTTATGCTACTGTATTTGTTTAGTCACATTCATACAAATGAAAAATCAAAAGGAGAAAGGTATAGTGCAAAGATAGCAAATAATGAATACTGGGTCACTATTTGCAAATATTTGTGAAGCTTTTAATACCAACATTTCTTTGTTAAAAACCATCTACATCAAAGACACAGTCAAGAAGAACACCACCTTTTGATGTTCTTCAAGTACAAATAAAAAAATAATCTTTTTTGTTTTCATAAACCATGAAAAGCGAAACTACTGTGTGGTTCTAGCACAGTAAGTCTGTGTTTTTAGCTTATTGCAAAGCTACCATCAGGTGAAATAAAACAATGAATCACTGAGGGAAAGCTTTCTAATTGGACCAATCTGGTCCAATCTAGCTATTTGTTAAATTGTTAAAACAATTTAGTAACCCCAAGGGCAGTTACCAGCATTCAGTAAGAAAAAGCAACAGATAATGTCTTCATGATAATTTTATGAAATGTTTATATACTCTTGCACAAATGAAAACACTGTTACAAGACAAAGCTTCACTGTTAAGAGGTTCATTAAAACATATTTGACAGGTTCATAAAATGGTCAGCATATATGATTTATGTAGTTGCCAAGATTAGCAATAAATAAAATTATCTATGCAAACTCATTCATGTTCACTCAGATGTAAGCCCAATTTAATTCAATTTTTAAAAATCTTCAGAAAAATTATTCAGCATTGTAGTACTGATTTCTCCTAATAAACACATTTTGCAGCAATTTGCATTTTATATGTCATTTTCACTAACAGATTCCCGTTCTGCGCCTGGTACCTGCCGGGCAAAGGTGCGAGTTTGCGGCCGCAACCGAAGCCCAGGCCGCCATCGTGGGGGATGTGACCCTCAATAGGAGGCGGAGCGGCTGAAGGCCATTTAAGGCCGCTCCGCCAGCCTCCCGCCCTCCTTTGAATTTTGGCGGCACGGCTCATTCTCCGGCACACATGGCTTCCCTTGCCTTTTCTTGGGCGGCGTTGAGGTGGTGAGCCGTTGGCCGTGGGAGGCCCTTCAGCAGCGGCAGGAATCTGGTGGTGGGGATTGGCGCTGCGAGCAGCAATGGCAGTGAGGCGCCTGGCTCGGCGGGGTTGAAGCTGCGAGCTCTTGGCCATGGGAGGCCCTACAGTGGCGGAGGCAAGGCCTTCTGGCGGCAGTGGCCTCGGCCCTCCCGTAGTGGGAGCAGCAGTGGCAGCAGGGCTCCTGGCCGGGGAGGCCTTCTGGAGGTATCGAGGCTCGTGGCTGTCGGCCCAGTGGGGCCTGGCGGCGGTGGCGGCAACTCCCCACAGCGGTGGCAAGGCCTAGAGGTGGCGGCAGATCCAAGGCATTACAGGCAGCTCAAGAGCACAGGCGAGGTGGCCTTTGGCTGCATTCTTTCCTCGAGGGTTCCCCAAGGGGATCCCCGTGGGGATGGGTGGGAAAGATCATCAGCCCCTCACCCCACCACACAGTAGAGGAATTGGGTGCCGGGCACCAGCTCCATCACCCCCCCATTAGGTCACTTGGTGGCCCAGGAGGCCTGGATTGTCTGGGGCTGGACAAGGGAGCCAATTGGTTGGTGACTGGGGGGTGCAGGGTAAGAAGAGGGCACAGTCCAGCCGGGCTGTGAAGATGCTGGCCTCCCCTTTAGTGCTTCCTCACGCTTACCACCTTTCCTTTCTGGACTACTTTCCCCTAATATATGCATTTTTGTAAACATTGGTTGGTTGGAAAACTGCACTGCAAAATTTGGATAATTGTGAATTTTGAAGGATGGCTATGCTTCAGTTCTCATATGATTTCATAAAGTGTTAATTTGATAGATGTAGCTTTAAATGCATACTGAATCAAATTTCTCCCCCATCCCTAGTAAACACGCATGGGATCAGGCTGTTATATACAACTTTCAGAGGCATGTTTCCAAGATCTAAAGTAAATATGTTTCAGCATGTTCAAAACTTCCATTCCTATTTATTTCAGTTTAAAACAGTTATCAGAAAAACCAAATGTCTCACTTCGTACCAGTCATTTCTGATTTCAGTGGCATCCCCAATTATTCCTTATGTTGTTACATTGGCAAGCAAGTAACTTTCATATGGCTGGTGAGGTGTTTGGCTACATTATTTGAGAAAACAGACCATTGGCCTTCCTTATTACATTGCTGAATATCCTTAGGAAGAAACTTATCAGGAGAAAACCTTGAAAATACTTCTGATACTGAAGCCAAGGGAGTTTTAAGAACCAAGATATAGATTGTGTTCCAGACGCGAGGCTCCCAAATTATTGCTGTCTGCTATCAGCTAGCAATGAGACTACAATAAACTTTCCACATCAGGAGGGTTTTAGTGGTGCGTGTTTGTGCGCTGCGCTATGTTCTGTCCACACTGGTAAAAGTCAAGACCATCAAGAAAACTATCAATTTTTCCACAATATGTAATTATTCACAATAAATCATGATAATACCATAATTTCTAGACATAATGAAAAATACAATAAAGATTTACAAACACAGTAAATGTGGCTTTCAAAAAAGTTGGGGCAATGTAAGAGAACATACCATTTTATGATGTTAGTTTTCAAGAGCACACACCACAGTACAAACTAGCTTGAGATACCATGCCCACTGGATCCACTCTGACGCAGTCAATTTACCTTCCAGTGGCCTGGTCTGCACGACACAGCCAGCCAAACTACAGCTTACTGGAAACTCACAAATGTATGGACTCCCAGAAAGAAGCCTGCAGGTACTTTGCTCCTCCCTGGTCCTTTTTACTCCTGCACTGTGCTGAGCTAAGCTAAGGTTTGCTTAGCATGTTGCCTGAACCCTGGCTAGTGCCTAAGCTCTCTCCTCACTAACCATGAGTGGCAGCCAAGGTTTGTTGCAATGTTGGAATAATGAACCAATTCACTCAATTTTCTTTGAGATGTTGCAGATAGCAAAATGGTCCCCTACTAGAAATACTATATCTTCTGCCAGCCCAGTCATTTATCTGGGTATGGTAAAAATTTGTAACAATCACTAAAGGCCTTGTCTGTTTTGAAAAATTGAAGGATTGGTACCATTCAGCTTCTATTAGTTCCGTTTAAGCACTTTACTTTTCTCACTGTCTGATTTGCTTTTACAGACAGACATATTATCCACAACACTGACATACAATATTCTCTTCAGACATTATTTCCTGTCCCCAGGGTCCATTCTTCTATGTACTTACAATACCAGAAGCTAATTCATTAACTCCCATGTATCTTGGGGCCTATCAGCAGCACTGGCTCCTGCTGCCCCTGATTATTTTATGGTGTTTGTCTCTGCCCCCCCCCCCCGCGCTGCCAAATCCTGTTGGCTCTTCTTTTTTGTGTCTAAGGAATGCCACCAGAAACTAACCAACTCTGTGACTTCTCTTTCTTGAGACAAGTAGTAAATATCTCTGCCCCACAAACTACAAGTTCCACAGCAGTGTTAGGCAATGTAGTACCTCCCAGATGTTGCTGCATGACAATTGACTACTGGCCATGTTGGCTGGGGCAGATGGGAGTTGTCCAACAACATCTGGAGGGCACCATGATGACTAGAATTTCCGGTACATTTATCTTTTTGTTCCAAGGAGGGCCTATGCCAGCAGCTCACGGTTCAGAATATTACTTGTTTTGTTCTAATACTGCTTCTGAGTGACTCTAGGAAATTCCACAAAGTCTAGACATCCTGCATAGGTACAAGGAAATACATATGCATAAAATTCTTCAAACATGAACTGTAATTTAATTTAACATCATTTTTCCCCTTGTGATAATTGGTTTCTAGCCCAGCTTGGGGAGCCCTGGCCAAAGATTTCTTTCTCCTCCTCTGTCTTGATCATTTGCAGCAAGACTACCTCCTATCAGTGACATCTACTGGCACTGCATAGGGGCTGATGCAAGTATAGTACTAGAGTTAAAATCTGGGAGAGTGGTAGTGAAGTGTCTGAAAACTTCCTTATGCTATTCTTTTATCATACAGCTACAAATCCTTGCATCCCAGTGTAGAACAGGACATAAGAATGCTTGCTGATAACATGGTGAGTAAACGTAATCATATGCTTCACACTAGGGATGTAAGAAAGCATAATTTCCCATTCTGCCATCTATTCACAGCATGCAGCACTGTTTGTGTTCCACTGCAGTTTGACTTCCATCAAAAACTACATAATTTGTCTTGCTGTCCCATGTTGCCGAATTATGTAAGTTTTGTAATTAATTATGTAAATTACAGAGTCATCACATTATTCCACCCCATTCATTTCAATGCAAGGAAGCACAATGCAAATGGTGTGTGGGGTGGGGGGAAGAAACGTAATCTATTTTGTATTGTTTGCAGACTGAAAGCAACAACCGCAGCAAATACTGATCATATTCACTGGAATGATCTCTGTTCTGAATAAGTGGGCATCAGCAATTTCTGCTCCTGTTTCTGTTTTTGTCAGAATTCTCTGACATTCCTACCTGACATAAACCCCAATCTTCCAGACCCAGATGACGGGACAACAAATGGACCAGAGCAGATTCTTTGATTTCCAACCATTTATTTAATTGTGCTGCAGCTAGAAGGACCTTGTTTGGGCTGACAATAAATGACCCTGCTGTGGCAAGAAGTTTTCCTACCAGTGAGTACCTTCCTCTGTATAACATAAAAATTCTCTTATTTATTCAGTGGAATAGGAAGACCAGTGCATTAAGTAAGTATTTAGTAAATTTCTTAAGGTCAAAATGTGATAGAAGGCAGAAAACACGGGACTGAAACAGTACTAACAGCACTGGTAGATGATCTGCGACTTGAATTAGATAGAGGAAATCTCACCTATTTAGTTCTGTTAGACCTTTCAGCCACATTTGACACCATCGATCATACTATTCTTCTGGACCGCCTTTTCAGTATGGGACTCCGAGGCATGGTACTACAATGTGGACAAGGTGCTCTCGACTGTGAAGCCTACCACCTGTCTAACTGATCCTTGCCCATCGTGGCTCCTTGTGAGCTGCAAAGAGAAATTGGGCGAGGGGATTAAGGCGGTGGTCAATGCATCCTTGGAGGAGGGTGTAATGCCATTAGCACTCAAGGAGGCAATTGTAAAGCCCATCTTAAAGAAGTCCTCCTTGGATCCCCAAGTTTTGAATAACTTTCGCGAAATTTCGAACCTACCATTCCTGGGCAAGATCACTGAGTGAGTGGTGGCTAATCAGTTGTCGACACACTTGGATGAAACGGATTATTTGGATCCATACCAATCGGGTTTCAGGACTGGACATGGAACTGAAACAGCATTGGTCGCTCTAGTTGATGATATGAGGAGGGCATTAGATAGGGGAGAATTCACCTTTCTTGTCCTCCTCGATCTCTCAGCGGCTTTTGATACTGTCGACCACAGTATCCTTTTACATCGCCTGGAGGAATCGGGAATAGGAGGCACTGTACTACAGTGGTTCCATTCCTTTCTTTCCGACAGGCATCAACAGGTAGCATTGGGGGAGGAGGTTTCAGACCCTTGGCCTCTCAATTGTGGTGTGCCACAGGGCTCTATCCTCTCTCCCATGCTATTTAATATCTATATGAAGCTGCTGGGGACAATCATCAGGAGATTTGGGCTGCAGTGTCACCAATATGCGGATGACACTCAGCTCTATCTCTCGTTTAAATCTTCACCAGAGTCTGCTGTGGAGACCATGTCCAAGTGCCTGGAATCCGTGAGTGGATGGATGGGAAGGAACAGGCTGAAGTTGAATCCTGATAAGACTAAGGTGCTACTTGTGGGAGGCAAGGGAAGGCTGGGAGATGTTGACCAGGTGTTCGACGGGGTGAAATTGCCCCTGAAGGACCAGGTCCGCAGCCTTGGGGTTGTTCTTGATTCCAAGCTGCCCATGGAGGCTCAGATTTCGGCAGTGAGCCGGGCAGCTTGGTATCAATTACACCTCATTCGTAGACTGCAGCCCTACCTTCCTGCTCATCAGCTCCCACTGGTGGTACATGCCCTGGTCACCTCTCGGTTGGATTACTGTAATGCGCTGTACGTGGGGTTACCCTTGAAAACGGTCCGGAAATTACAACTTATACAAAATGCTGCGGCTCGACTACTTACAAACTGTCGCTGCCGGGAACACATCACCCCAGTGTTGTTCGACCTACACTGGCTCCCAGTTATTTTCCGGGCCCAATTCAAGGTGTTGGTATTAACCTTTAAATCCCTATACGGTCTCGGCCCAGTTTATCTGATGGAGCGCCTCCAGCGCCACCAACCATGCTGCCCAACAAGATCAGCCACACAGGACCTTCTCTCAATCCCGCCAACTAAAACAGCTAGGTTGGCGGGGACAAGAGAGAGGGCATTTTCAGTGGCGGCCCCCACTCTCTGGAACTCCCTCCCGTATAACCTTCGACATGCCCCTTCCCTGAATGTATTCCGCCAAGCTTTGAAGACCTGGCTCTTCAGACAGGCCTTTGGGACTTACGGGGAGGGTTAAATTTTTACGACCAATAGCCTACTACTCTGTACTGGAACTGTTTTATTGTTTTATTGTTATATTGTATTTTATGATGTATTTTATTATGATGTAATGTATTGTTGTTAAATTGTACGTCGCCTAGAGTGGCCATTGGCCAGATAGGCGACCCACAAATTAAATTATTATTATTATTATTATTATTATTATTATTATTATTATTATTAATGGCTTCGCTCCTTTCTGGAGGGCAGACTTCAAAGAGTTGTCCTTGAGAACGTTTCATCTAAGGCTTGGCCATTACGATACGGTGTCCCCCAAGGCTCCGTATTATTGCCAATGTTATTTAATATTTATATGGAGCCCTTAGGAAGGATTATCCGTGAATTCGGAATACATTACCATCAATATGCAGATGATACCCAACTTTACTATTCTTTCCCTCCAGATGCCTTGGAAGCGGTTCATCCCTTAAACCAATGCCTGGTTGCTATTCAAAATTGGACCAATAGTAACAAATTAAAACTCAACCCAGAAAAGACAGAGGTTCTACTAATTGGACAGAAATCCTCTCATGAAGTTAAAAATCTACTTACCTTAGATGGGGTTCCACTCCCTCTAAAATCCCAAGTTCGGAGTTTAGGCATTCTTCTTGATTCGGCTCTGACCCTTGAACCCCATATCACAGCAGTATCCAAAAGTGCTTTCACTCATTTAAAACTAGTCCGCCAACTCCGTCCGTTTCTAGGATCGTCGGACTTGAGGCAAGTGACACAGGCCCTTGTGACCTCCAGATTGGATTATTGTAATTCTCTTTATATTGGACTATCTGCAAGATCACTCCGTCCGCTTAAGCTGGTACAGAGAGCGGCAGCCAGAATGCTGACTGGAGCTGGCCCACAAATGCATACCACACCTCTTCTTTATCAACTTCATTGGCTACCGATTTCATTTCGTCACCAGTTTAAAATTTTGGTATTAACTTTCAAGGCCCTACATGGATTAGCCCCAACATATCTATCAAACCGTATTCTGGAGTATAAATCTCAGCGACCGACAAGAGTATTTTTCGAATACTCTCTTATTATTCCTTCTACTTTTTTAATTCGCCGTTCCAATATTAGGAACAAAGCCTTCTCGACCATAGCTCCCATCTTATGGAATAATCTACCACCAGAGATCCGACATTCTCCCTCACTCACGGATTTTCGCTGCCAGTTAAAAACATTTTTGTTTCGTCAAGCTTTTAAAGTTAATATTTGAATTGTTTTATTTTTCTTAATTTTATATCGGATTGTATTGGACTTGTCTTATTTATTCGCCGCCCTGAATTCTTTGAACTAGGGCGGGGTATAAATTGCTTAAATAAATAAATAAAATAAATAAATATTGCAGATTGCTCAATAAATACTATTTAAAAATTTTGAATTTTTGGAAGGGAGATTGCTACTGTATTATTTTCAAATGCATGTTGTTTTGGCTCAACATATAAAAGATCTTTGCCTTAAGTACCTCCATATTATTTTAATGTATGCAGTTTTATGTCTGTTTCCCAGACAGAGAGGAAACTAGGTTCAAAACAGATATGAAAATGACAAGCTATGTTAACATAAAAACTATGGGAGATATTGTTGAAACCATTTAAAAACTGCCAGGAAGATGCACCTACTTTAATTCCAAATTAAAAGCCCCATTTTTCCACTGGAAAGACAGATAGGTTTTAGTATTAACAAAATACCAACAACAAGCACCTGAGTCAAAGTTAGATAGTCCTGCCATTGCCTTTTTAGATAGATGGGAAAATCTACTGGCTAAAACACTGAGCATCTATTTTAATCTTTAAACAAGACACTATCGCTGGCAGGGCTGAAGGAAGGGAGAAGAGAAAACTCTTCTTATAACCCTCTCGTTTTAACTTCAGATGGATGTTAATGGTACAAAGCCAGTGAAGTGATAAATAGGTTCTGGCAGAGAATTCTTCCTACCTTGAGCAGCACTACAGTTTATCGCTAGTTAGCTATTCCGAACAGGAAGTAGGGTAGTGTTGTCTCAGTATAAGCTCACAAATACTTCTTTGGCAAATATTCTGTGTGTACTGAAAACACACACACATAAAAATGGCTTTATTTCATGAGCAGATTCATCTCCAAAGATCTGCTTGGGAAAACCCAGCAAAAGGGGAAGCCTCTGCCCAAGTTAAAATAAGTAGCGTATTCACATCTTCACAGAGAACAAAGGGGTTGACTGATTCATCAGATAACCAATTGGCTAATTTTACACTGTGGGAAAGATCACAGACACTCATACGCAAATTAACAGCATCTGCCACTCCAATTCAAATGAGGATTAAAATGCTGCTCTTCACTCAACTCATAACTGGAGCATTTTTGGTTTTTCTATTGCTGCTTATAACATCTTTGTGGGCTCTGAGGGCTCTTTGCTGCAATCTTATCTTCTATCATTAACAAGGGCTTATTCACTTAAGCATTCTTGCTGAATGTAATGGAATAAATTTTAAAATATGCGCCACGCAACTAAGGAATGTTAAACAGATGTTCCTTATTCAATATATCAGTGCCCAATAAAAAGAATTTTCTGAGTTATATACAAAGTAAAAATAAATTCAAATAACAATTACAATACAACATTTTAAGAAGCGGTGATTAAAATACTGCAGTTTTAATCAGTTAGAACAGATCAGAACTGAGTCAAAAATTAAAAATTTCACAGAGCTAAAATGATTGTGCTAAACAATCAGCAGCACTGATGTTATGCAGCAAAACATAAAGTTTGTATCCACATTCTAGATACATTTAGGCACAATTCATATGATCAGGGTGGTATGGGAAATGCTGGTATTATCTGTAAAGAATAACCACATGAGTTGGCCAAATGACATGGTTCTTTCTGACACTAACATTACTGACCAGGCCAAAACACCTTACTCATTCCTTATTTGAGCTTCTTTCAAACCAATCTGACATTTCCTTTGACATCCAAGCTTTAATCAGTGCATGATAACCAATCACATGCTTTTGAGCAGGCATGCCCAGGCTCCAGAATGTCTGTGAGAAATTGTGGCAACTTGCACACAAGCAGAAGTTCTAATATATGTATGCACAGAGAGCATATGCTGTTGACCAGATTCATGCGATAACAGAACAAAAAGTCAATTGGGTTCAAAACAAGACCACATCAGGCTGCAAGGACTGTCTCTTCTTGGCAGTAAAGTAAATCAAGATCAATGGGATTTACTTCAGGTTTAAGATTAGGGAATTAAATTGTTTGTACAGCTTCCACTGAAAACAAATTAATTCCAGATTGTAGAGACCATTAAATTGTTACATACATACATACATGCTTACACGTGTGTCTGTCTGCAGGTGTGTGCCTGCATAAACATAGCAGTTTGTTTTTTCTGTTCTTATTTTTCTGACTGCTGTATCAGTGGCTTCAGTTTCCTATATATGCAGGTGTGTCTTACTAGGGCTGTGTACACATCATACATTTAAAGTAGTTTTGGGCACATTATTTCCTCCAAACAATCCTGGGAACCATAGTTTAACCCTCACAGAACTACAATTTCCAGTACCCTTTTAAAAAAACTAGTTTCCAGGATTCTTTGAAGGAAATAATGTCCTTTGAATGTGATTTAAAATGTATGGTGGGTATGCAGCCTAGGACTTGAGCTGAACAGTGTTGTCATTTCTTGAAAGCAGGAGGAAGATGTATAGCTAAGGCCCATGCCTTCCACACTACAGCCATAGTCTGCTTCTATACTCTTTGACATTTCCTGTATATTGAAGACAGATATATTGCAAGGATAGCCTTACCACCAGGCAATCATTGATTTTTTTATAACAATTATACATATCGCACCTTTCAGGATATGAATCTTTCCAAGGTGGTTTACAAGGAACATTAAATTACATTTAAAAAAAATCAAAACAAACAATATCATAGGAACATAGGAAGTTACCTTATACCGAGTTAAACCCATCTCAGTATTGTCTACACCATCTGGCAGTGGCTCTCTAGGGTTTCAGACAGGAGTTTCACCTAGCCCTACCTGGATATGTCAGGGATTGAACCTGAGACCTTCTGAACACTGAGCCATGATCCTTTTAAAATCAAAATATTTAAAAAAATCAGGATCTCTCCTGCAGGGGGTTGGTGGTAGAATGGTCCTATGTGTGCGGGGAGAGAGAACAGTCCAGTTAGAGCAGGCCCTGATGACTTCTTTGCCTCTGTCCCTCAAATTATTATTTGACAACTTTTCCTAAATAATCAATATTCAGTTTCAGAATATTGTGTACTCATTCAGCATAGCAATTTGAGATGGGCATTTTGGATCAAGCTGCTTTCTCAGTTTCTAATGGTAATCATTAACAAAGTAGATGCATTATTTTTTCCTCTATAAAGAGGCACTTCAGAAGAGTTCTTAGTTGTTTTTTTAACCTACAATGTTGTTATTCAAATTAAGAAGGCCTGTGTAATGTTATCTGTCTACAGTGTAAAGGGAATATCAAAGAATAAAGAAGCAGACTCAGATTGTAATGTGGGAGGAGGACAGCATGAGCCTTAATGATGTATTTGTCCTGGCTTCAAGGAGTGGCAACACAACCTAGTGAGACCCTTATGCATATGTAGCAAACGGAAGCCACTGGTCAGCAGTCAGAAAATAAGTACAGTCTTAGATTCTTATGCTGCTACTGTTCAGGACCATAATATCCTGCTTTCACAACTGTTCCGGGCATGTTGCACCTCTAGCTTCTTCTCTATTAGTTTATGGAGTATGGGTTGCGGTTTGATTTACTCTTCTCATAAGTGCGGCTGACATTCCATTGCTCTTTGAGGGTAACTGTCATGTCAACCAAGAAGCCTGATCTAACCACACAATATCCTGCAGCCTGCTCAGTGCTGCTCCTGACAATTAGCAGCAAACACTTTCACAGCAATAAAAATTAAAACTTTTGAGCAGTGAAATCAAAGCCTGTTATTTCCAACCTTTAATAGCCAGCAATTAAAATCTCATATCCTGGTTACAAACTTTCATTCAAATAACAATACTTTTAAACATTCGGGTCCTGTTAGAGAAATTTTCAACTCTTTTGTTTCTGGCTAAGAAGGAAACTCAAGATATTTTAGCTTATAAAAGTAGGTGCTTTCTGCAGAATCAGCACTGATGAGAACCATACCACTGAACAGGAAGTTCAAAAGACAAAATGGCAGATGAGAGTTGCTCCATCTGTTTTGGAAACATATAACTGTACAGCAGAGGCCAAAACACCTGACAAAAACTAAGTCATTATTCATTGAAAGACTCTGAACCCTGGCCATTTGTCAAGCACTCTACTGCTGGGCTCAATGGGCTTGTAATCATCTCACACAGATTAGTGCTCTGATAACTGTCACATGCAGAGGTGTTATTGAAACAAACTGCTGAAATTTGGGGGCTGGGGCAGGAATAAGGTATGTCCATCACGGATTGACCTTGACTAGGGAATCTTCAAAAGCATTGAGATGCCCCTTTACAAGGAAAAGAAATCAGGGGTGAAATACTTGCAGGGAGATTTGGCTGTGAGATGTGATGGATTTTCTGGAATCCCAATATTCCTTTTGACTTTAATAGTTGAAGTCCCAGAATAAAGGCCCAATGCATCAGCAAAGGAGACCAATAAAAGTGGATTATGACAACTCTGTTACTTTCACATGTTTTATTTATTTAGGAGAAACAATTGAAACAGATATAAAATCAGATGGTTGACTATGGTGGTCTATACATTCACTCCCAGGCAGGAGTGAACATACAGTTTTTTTGTGGTGGTAATGCAGCTTCTGGCAGTTATTACCTCAGCCACCGTGCTGTGACAGAGGGGGTGGACAGCCAGAAGGGCTTTGACTGTGTTGTTCAGATCCTAAAGAGGGGCAAAGCAGGCAGAAGAACCTAGGCAAAGAGGGACAGACCAAGAAGATGGGAAATTAGGAGGCCAGGAAGGGCCTCGGAGATGACGACTCGAGGTTCTAAAATGTGCAGGGAACCTCCAGGAGTACTGGGGGCTCCCCACTTCAGATGGGGACCCTCCAACTTGCACACAATGACTGGAAATAGCAAGGAGGGCAGCAGTGGTGTGCTCATCCTAACCTCTCCACCCCCCGTGTGAATGCCTGCAGAGGGCTTTTAGTACAATGCATTTTATTTAACTGCAATGAGGCACTTCCTCTTTATACTAACAAAGGGCTCCACAATGATCTAGGTATGAGACAGAAGTTAATTGTAAACGGACTAAGGAGTTCAGTAGGAGAGGCAGGGTAGCATTCAAAACCAATAAAGAATCTCCTTATAAAATTCACTATGATATTGCAATAAAAAATAACTATTTGGGACTACATGGATATCCTTATGAAATGACAATGAATTATGTAGTGAGAGCCAGACAGGAAGCTGCCATCGGCCCACCAAGGTCAATATTGTCTACACACCATGGTTTGTCATGGGCATACTAGAAAATGTCTGCCATGGGGCCAGGTTAGTCATAAGGAAAAAGTTTGTCAGTTTCTTGCCTGAGAAACTGAATCAAAGCAGAGGTTGGGTCTGACTCCCAGTTGCCAAACTAGTGCCAAGCTATGCTGACTACCCATAGCTCAACCACATATCTATTGCACAAAAAACAATTTTGTGCAGATGATCTTATCCTTAGACATCTATCCATCCATCTCTCTCTTTCACACACACACACACACACACACACACACACACACACACACACACACACACACACACACACCAATTCCTGTCTTATCTATTCTTCGCTTCTTCCTTTCTAAAGCTACAGTCCTACTGTTTACATAGGAGTAAGTCCCACTTAGCTCAGTTGGACTTACTTCTGAGTAGACCTATATCAGATTGATCTGTCCATCCCATCGATACTACCGACTTTCTCTTGCTCCTCTTCCCCCACTTCCAGGGTCTTCCCAGCCATGCTCTGAAAGCACTGTGTGTTATCCACAACGCAGCCCATCACAACTGACAGTCGTCTCCTGGTCAGTTCCACTGACTACCAAAGGGGGTGGGAGAGGCATGCAGAGCTACTGGAAGAACTGGGAGGGGCAGAAGGGAGTGAAAACCACAGAATTTTATTTATTTAATTTGTTAGTTAGCTTTTCTACACACACATGCACTTAGCTAATAAAAAATTAAATAAAAAATTAAGTAAAAGATTAAAAATATATAAAAGTCAAAAACAAAAACAGTGCATAACGTGGTGGAGCAACCCTTCTTACGAAGGCTACACAACAACAGCCCTCCAAAAGCCTTCCAATGTTAAGAACCAAATACCTGGAAAAAAACAAAAAAAATTGCCTGGTGCCTAAAGATGGATAATGATGGCACCAGGCATACCTCCCTGTGGAAAACATTTCACAAATTGAGGTCACCTTTGAGAACTCTATCCTAGGCACATATCAAAGCCCACAGATGCTACTGTACAGCAAAGTTACCCTCCACCAGTGTCAAGCTCCACCAGTGAGCCCAGACTTGCAACCAAGGAAGGAGGAGGGTACTGCAGAGCAAAGTGTGGCTTACAATCTGCCACCATCTTCCTTTCCTAAGAATACCTCAGGCCCACATGCAATGAAGACAGCTGGCGGCCAAATGTTTCAACCCAAGTGCCCCTGGCTGTCCAGAATAATTTTCTATTTTTAAATTGGGAGGCAGGGCCAGTGCCAAAGGGCGGCCAGGCTGGGCCCTGGCCAAGGGCCCCTGAGGGGCCCCTTGATAGGGTGGAGGAGGAGTGCTGCTGTTCTGCGATCCATGGCAGGGTCACTGCCATAGATTGCAGGGAGAAAGCTTGCATCTTGGTTAATGATAGCCCAGCGCTGAAAAAGACAGGAGAGACAGGTAGGCGGGGCATGCGTGTGTGCATCCATGCATCCACCAGGACAGGCTAGTGTCCAAGGGCCCCGGCATGCCTGGCATCGGCCCTGTTGGGAGGGACAGGGAGCCTTGAAGGGTGCTATGGGAGGAATTCACATGGGCAATTTGAGAACCAGGTCTTCATGGTTACAGACAGGAGTCTCTTCCAGGATTAACTGGAGATGCCAGAGATTGCAACTGGAACTTTTTGTATGCAAAGAATGTGCTTGACCTCCAAGCTGGAGCCCTTCTCCTCAAAGATTGAGCCAAAATGTGTTATAATGTTCAACTTTTGATTGAGACATAAAGCATTATTTGAAAAGCCAAAAATAAAAAAAAATCCGCTGTAAGAAATGGGAGGAACCCCTCACAGAAATTACAGCTATAAAAAAAATGAAAATGACAATTTAGTTTTGTGAGAGCATTTAAAAACCAAATAGTCTATTTTAAAAAAAATCCCATTTGTCATCATAAATACAATACAACAAATTAAAACATCAGAAATTATAAAACAGTAGCATAGCATAGGTTTTTGTTTAAAAAATTATCAGCATGTTCCTTTTTCCATATGTCAGAAAAATCTCTTGCAGTCGAAAATACATTATCTTTTCCTTTGTGTCATACAAGGAGACATTTTTATGGCAATTCCAGAGAAAATATGAAGGGAGCCTAGAGATTCCTGTCATTGCTAATTATCTATTTTTCAGAAAAATGAGGCTTTTAGCAGAAGCAATGGTTGGAACATTTATTTTAGATAAGGACAACCACAATATAATGAACTTGCCACTCAGGCAGCCATTACCAAAACTGAAGCTGAATTACAGTGTGCTGGAGGATGTTGACACACAGACACACACAACCCCCTCCCTAGCCTTTTTTGGACAGAGAAATTAAACTATCACTCAATATTCAGACAAGGAAATAAGATATATTGTGGGAAAGTCTTACCGAACTGTTCAAAACTCTGGAATTACTACCAACATTATTAAGCATCTGCTTAATAAAACAAGAATTACAGTCTGAACCTATACAACAGCCTTTCCCAGCCTTTGGGTTCCCAGATATTGCTGGACTACAGTTCCTATAATTCCTGACCATTGACCATGCTAGCTGGGGCTGATGGGAGCTATAGTCCAGCAACATCTGGGGACCCAAAGGTTGGGAAAGGCAGCTATACATGTTTAGCCCAAACAACTCCCAATGAATTCAGCTGAATTCCTAGCTAGGAATTACTTCCTAGCTAATGTGTACAGATTAACATCCTTAATATTATTTTTGCTTGCTAAAGTGTTGTCTGCTGGTAAGGCAAAGCAATCCAGGGTAGGTGAAGGGGATGTTATACCAAGTGCAATCTTCACAGGGGTTATTGTTCGGATCTGTAGTGGAAACAAGCTCACAGAAGGGGGCTTTCACATTTGCACCTGCCACTTTGTGTCCATGGAAAAGCCTTTCTGGAGAGTCAGAGCAATTTCCTGAATGGTGTAGGACAGAGGTTCTCAAAGTGCGGTCCACAGACTCAACGAGCTTCATTCAGGTGGTCAGCAGTCTGTCTCTGAAGAACAGCAGCCGCAGCACATTTAACATGAAAAATGATTTTTAATTGTGTGTTTATTTTATTTCTTATATTATATTATTATTTCTTTTATTTCTTATATTTTATTTTTTATTATTGTATTTTATAGTGTATTACATTGTACTCTAGATAATACAATAAAATATATAAGGAATAAAAGAAGCAATAAAATTATAATTAAAAATCATACATCTAACACAGTGCATTACAATCACAGGCAGAAAAATCATTAAATAGTCCATCAGGGCCTTGATTTTCAAGTGGTCGGGGGGGGCAGTTTGGGAACCACTGGTATAGATAAGTGTGGCATGCTACTCATGGAGGGAAAAATCTCATTGCAATCTCTGTGCCTCATGCCCCCATGCTATACAATTCAAGAAGATTCCCTTGCCTACCAAGAGGATTGGGGGGTGCAAGTGATGGAGAGGAGAATAAAGTCCCCTTCCATGAGCTTCCTTCCACTCAGGAAGTCAGGATCCAATAGCGTATAAGAATTGCATCATCAGACAACTCCTGTTGACTTTAATAAGATTTAAAAGCATCCTAACAATGTAGACAGCCTGTAGCTAAACCATGTTAGGGGGGAAAAATCTGATGTATGAAAATAAGTGCAAAGCCTATAACATTAACGTATTTGACATACCCTTACTAATCCTGAATTTTGAAATAATATATCAAACATACACATCTGAAATCTTTAAGTGTATTTAATACAAGGGTCAGTCTCAGGAAATAAATCAAAGGTTACTTTTTTCTTTCTTTCTGTTATCTTGTGGTAAAATATTTCACCATCATCATCAATTTATATTATATAAACAGTTTTTTTTAAAAAAAGAAAACACTCACAGAAAACATATTTGGGTTGTATCGTTATTTATGATTGTATCACGGAGAAGTTTTGTTTTTAAAACTTTGGAATTTTTTCTCTTTGCGAACAATGTAGCCTTCCATTTTGTTAATGTTTTATTACAAAGATCAACTACAGCTGACAGACTGATTTTTCCTATGCTACCTAGCGTGTTTGCAGGTAAGTTTAATTTGAACCTAGGGCTTCCAGGATCTAAATCCACACTGTTTTTTTTACAATGGAACAACCAAACTCACAAGCTCAGCTTTATGCAAGGTCATCTTAGCTGCCATACTAATATTGAACCACTGTCTCCTCTGACTTGCAGCAGTCCTTTCCTAGCCTGGCTAGAGGAGACTATTTTAAGAAGAATTAAAGGAATTTCCAGAAATTGAATATGGCACTTCCTACATACAAACCATGTGTGCACCACAGGGAGTGTCACAAGCCATGCAGTTTGAACAGGATCCAAACTGGAATGGCAGTGTTTGACAGATGAGGAGGAAGAGGAAGAGAGGGCAAGTGAGCTGGAGCCAGCCACTGGATGGTGGTGGAGAGGCTGAGGACCCAGCACCTTTCCCTCAGATTGTTGCGGAAGACACTGGCTTTTGTTTATGCCCCAGAGTGAGGGCAAAGGGAACTGCCACCTTGACAGGAGGGGTGCCAGAGCAGGAGGCAGCTCACAGCGGGCAGATCCCTGTTCTGTCACGTAGAACTTGGCATCTCCTCCATCTGTGCAAGCATCTCTGATCGCAGTTTTCCCATGCAGGACAAGAGTCCTGCGAATGAGCTCGCCACACCTTGCTCTTTTAAAAGCTAGGCAGGAAGGGCTTGGAGACTTGTCGGGACCTCTTTGTTGCTGCCATCCAGTCCACTACTCCAGATCCTGCTCTCAGATTCTTGATTGCAACCCTCAGTATTCTGACACCCTTGCTGAACCTGTACCAAGTTTCACTGAATAAATCTATGTTACTTGAAGGACAAGCCTTTTGTGGTGTTTTGGGACAGGAGCCAAGTCAGGGAGGAATATCAGAGTCAATAACATCAGTGCTATATTCCACTCTTTTGGTCAGCACTTTTCTTCTCTAAGTGCCCAGACAGCCAACACAAGTCAGACCTCCAGCAAGAACTTAAAGTGTTCACACAAGAAAATTTAATTGCTTGTTCTGAAATTGGTGTGTAATAGAAAAATAAAATCCTGCACTGATTCCCAATATTAGCATTTCTTGCTTTGCCTTATATACAATAACAAGCCTGTGTTACAATCTATAGGCAAAATACTTGTGCATATGCTTTTTAACAGTCAGATCATTATGGTGCTATTGTTCTCTAGAGCTCTGCCACAAACACCAGTACTATGAATAGTAGTTATTCACTAAGGAGAGTTCAAAGAGGGAAATTGTTGCTCTGTTGGTCCCACAAAGAGTCAGATAAATCCAAAATAATCCATTTATTGGAACAGCCAACTAAGTTTCTCTCAGATACATAACACACTTCCTTTCCTTACTAAAACAATTAAATATTGCACAATTCTAAAGCTTGCTATCTTTCTAGCACATTTGATCCAACAAAAGACTAGCCAAGAAATCATACTGTTGTGAGTTTGGGGGTTGAAATGGATAATACCTATGAGTTCCCTTTCAGCCTATGAGTTGGAATCCTGTGCCTTGGGGTGAGAAACTGGCTCTGCTGGTCAGATGAGTTTCTTTTGTTAAGCTAATAGAGTGGACAGGTTTGTTAATGGGTCTATCAGGTGCCCAGCAACTGGTGAATGGGCCAGGAAGATCCTTTCTGTCATTGAAACTCTTCAGGAGAGCCTTCCCCCTCCTCCTGGTGGCTAGGAGAGGTTTGTGTTTTGAGAGTGTGTCAGAGAAAAGCCTGGGAGCTGGAAGCAGGCAGAGAGACTGGCTCTCTGCACCATGGCTTTAGGATGCCTCCTGTAAACCTGATGGAAAAGCTGGATATTGACTGCTGATGCCTTGAACCCCTCCATTCTAAGCTCAGGTTGGAATGTGAGTAAATAAACAAACCATATTTCATAAAGACACCACAGTCTCCGCTGACATTCTTCCCAAGGAAACCAAACTCAGGGAGAGCGCAGGGACCCCTGGAAATCTCACCACTCGGAGATTGGGGTGGCGAGCAACAATATGCATATTCAGGTCAGTCTGACAGACTTCAATGGGCCTTACTTTCACACAAGCGTAAGATCACAAGTCTTAGTCAGAACTCTTATCTGGAAGCCATAGCATAAGGCAAATTTTAGGTGGGAATTCAGTCTGAACAAATAGAAAAACCTGATATTTGGAGGTGAACAGCTATTTGCACAGAATATGATGAGTTATAAATTGCTAAAGTATGTGTCGTCATCCACTTTTGGACATTAATTCATAGTGGTACTATTCTAAGAGTGTACCTCCTCAAGACTACTCTCTAACACTTCCCCCTCAAATCTGACCTTGAAGCATAGTCACAATTTACACATCACATTCCCATTCTCCAAATCACAGAAGTAAGTAATTCCTATCAAGGTCAGTGGAACTTAATTCCTATAAAATGTGATTAGGATCAAAGCTTTCATAGATGATGGATAACTGATTTTACAGCATAGTAACATCTAAATAATTACACAATAGGCCTACAATTTGAAGCTACTAATTATGAGATATTGGCAAGAGATGGCCTATTAGTGACAATGATGCAACAAGAGGCCATATTTCATAATCATCAGACAGTTCAAAAGGATTCCCCTCTGGCCACTATCCACCTCTTGTTTCTCTCACAGGTCATCTAGGGAGTGTTAACTCATATGTTAGCCAAGACACTTTGTTCAAGATTTAAGATGCTGGTATTTCCAAATGTTAAACATTATAGTAAGCTTTTGTTTTAAAAGATTAAGTCACAACTCTCATATGGCAACAAATAGACCCATTACAAATAACTTTTGCATTATTATCCTTACATTTTTTATTTGCAGCAATAAAACAGCACAGGATAATACAATTCAGTTCCTGGGGCTCTGGCCTCTTAAACACTTCTGTAAACTATGTAAATATATTATTTAGGAAAGAGTTAATATTTCACTATATTTAATTTTTTAACTAATCATACTTAGAGACTGCTCAATTAACATTCCTTTCAGAGCCTGTGGACAAAACTACCAGCATGTTACCTGAAAATTCTACACTTGCGGTGGGAAATGGGGCTATACACCGGCCCACACTGGGTATATCCGGTAACATGCAACACAGGTCATATAGCTGTTTGACTGTGTAGCCATGGGTCATATATTACATTGACCTCATGGGGTGGGGGCAGTCTCATCCTCCACTCCGTGAAATTCCATGTAGCAATTGTATGAATGTAATACAATCTAACAGGCATACCTTGACAGTAAATTCTTCAATTGTTTAGAAATTCTTCTGGGTTTAGTCCCAACGTTTTCCTGTTAAGTTATTAGGGCACCTTGAATTTACCTTAATTTCCCTCAAGTATTAGTGCTATCCCAACTTTTCCCAACCACTGAAATTTTATTATGGAATTTTCCTGATCCATAACTTACCATGGTTTTCCCCAACACCACCATTTAAATAAGGGCATATTCCAATAGAGTATCTTTGGTTAGGAGCCATCTGATAGTTCTAATCCTTGACCTTGAAATCCTTAGCTGCATAGGTTACATGTGCTCAAAGCAATTATTGTGGGCAGCCTGGAAATATGGCTTCTGCAGCTTATCATTTGGGAACCACATACCAGAAATGAAACACTAAGTAGGGATTTCCCATTTTTGCTCCATAACCATAATCCAAAAAACTGCATGTCCAGCAAGAGTTTTGACATTGCACTTTGAACAGCAGCTTCTACTGGCAAGCCATGTTTGACTCTTAATGGGAATGTGAAAAAAGTTTATGATATACCATCTGTTCAAAGAAAATAAATCACCCTGGATATGTACAAACCCTTAGACATACCTAAAAAAGAATTCTGGACTGTGGCCTAGGTATATTTTTTTTAACACAAGGGCCAAATCTTTATTAGAATAGACAGTAATGGATTATAACTGGAGAAGTGCATCTGGACTGGCTTTAACAAGCGCTAACATTGTAATGGGAAAATGGGCTGCAATTTAATCCTCAACAATGTAAAAAACCTACATCACAGCCATTTTCTCAAACAGTAAAAAATTCAGGTATGTTGCATTCCTCATACTTTAAAATATGTGAAATAAAAGATATTTTATTCAAGGAATTTTATTCAAATCAAGAGGAAAAAGTATCATGTTCAAAATACAGGAATACCCCAATTTACGTACCTTCTTTTAACGGACCCTCACGATTACGGACATGCTCCACCATACCCCACTTAATGTATGCGCGCTTCGCAATTACGGACACTGACGGAATGCCTGAACTTGCATTCCACGTGCCACATGCGTTGCGAAGCATCGTCTCCCGTAGCGTTCAGAGCGATCAGAGCGACTCTGAGCAACTGCTGACCTGACCTGAAGGTTCTCGTTTACAGATCTTCTTTAAATTGTTTAAATTCTTTAAATTACTACAGTACAGTACTGTACTTTACTCTGTACAGTACAGAGCAATTGGAGCTCTGCCTGCCCCGGCCTAGGTCAATAACTCTTAAAAATCAATAATCAATAACCCTTAAAAACACTTTATGGAAAGAATTCATCCATCCATAAAAAAGTATCTAAAATCAGAAGGCTCTTTGATTTACTTGACTTACTAGGTACCATTTCACATGCTGCACTCAGCATGTGCATAAATTTCCCTTCCCTTGCATTTATTCCTCACTAGATGTTTAGCTAGACACTCCTGTGCTTTAAAGCCAATACTAGAAAACTGAACACAAGCACAGGCCAGAGCAGAAGCCTACATTAACACAAGCGCTAATGAAGCTCAATGAGCACCAGAAAAAGTACATGGGAAGCAGGGAGCGTTATTCAAATGTGAGAGAAAAGCTGAAAAGCATGACGGTTAGTATTAAGGGACTGAACTTAAAGCAGCCAAGCTAAAGCATTGCAGGGTTCTCTTCCCGCCATGACTCCACTGGTTTTGATAGTCTCACCAAAACCCCTAGCTACTGATTTTGTTGCAAAATCATATGCAGTGGGGACAGGGAAAAGATATATATTTTTAAATAATTTTGGTCAGATTCCTTACGGTCTTCAATACTTTTTATTTCTTTGAATTAAAGACTAGCTTATCCTATGGACTCAGAGTGTATTATGGGACATTTTCTAGGCACACATTTCTTTTTGTGTACTATTTCATACTTTAGGGCATAAAAGAGGCGAGATAAATTTGTCAACATAACACTATGTATAAATATACATTATCAGAAGTAAGTCCTGCTGTGCTCAGTGCAGCTAGTTCCTACGCAGACGTGCACAAGATTGTGCTCCAAGGTTACAGTCTTAGACAAAGTATGAGTGTAAGCCCCATTGAACAATTACTTCTAAGAAAACATACATAGGATCATGCTGTAAAATTCTATTTCTTGGAGAGAAAATTTAAAAAGTAATATGCAGGTGTAGTGTACTCAAAAGTAATGCATGTAGTTCACTCAGAGATAAACTCCACTGAGACCGCAGGCAAGTATGCACAGGACTGCAGCCAAAGAAATCCAATTCTGTCCTAATTTAATAGTCCTAATATTTCTAAGTCTTGCACCCTGCTGTCCAGCAACATGTAGGTTGCCCTTCTAACATTTACCTCTTTTCTCTAGGTTTTAGTAGAAGCACTTTTCCAATGGGAAAAAGAAAAAAAACTGCATGTGTCAGCCCTCCGTTCACCATAACGTGCCCAAATTAGTTTTGAGCACAATATTTTCCTTAACAGTTGCTTTCAGGGCCCAATTCAAGGTGTTCGTTTTGACCTTTAAAACCCTGCACAGTTTCGGCCCAGTCTATCTGGAAGAGCGCCTCCAGCATCATCAATGTTGCCGCCCAACAAGATCAGCCTCAAAAGACCTTCTCTCCGTCCCACCAGTTAAAACAGCTAGACTGGTGAGAACTAGGGAGAGGGCTTTTTCAATCATGGCACCCACTCTGTGGAACTCCCTCCCAAATGACATCCGCCATGCCCCCTCCATGATGAGCTTCTGCCAGACCTTGAAAACCTGGCTCTTCAGGCAGGCTTTTGGGGCGGGTTAGGTTTTAGTGTTATTGTTGGAATTTTAAGGTTTTAATGTGAATTATATGTTTTTATGTTGTACGTCGCCCAGAGTGGCTGGTAAACCAGCCAGATGGGCGACTAATAAATTTAATATCTATCTAACATTAAAGTACATTTTAATCTCTGATCTCAAAGGCTTCATAGCAAGTACATTATGGTTGAAGAGCTGAAAAAATGCTTATGGAAAAAATGTATGTTTTAGAACAGCTTGGGGACATCCTAGTGTAACCCTTCAAATGTAGTGTCCTTGTGGACATATGTTCTTCTCTAGAGGCATCATTATAGCAGCCACAGTGAGTGACAGAGATTGGAGGTGGAGCAGAACAGGACCTTTAAACCGGTTTCCTTATCAATAGAGTTCATCTAGATCCGATCTTAATAGCTTTATACTCATGATTATTCTCCAACCCCCCCTTTTATCTATAGATGAAATGAATTCCATTCTCTTAGCTCTGTGTTTTTGTGAGATTTTTTTCATATTGGAAAGGAAAGTCACTAGGTTTTGGTTCTAGACCAGTTTAACTATTCTAGGCCTTCATATTGCCTACTTGCTTGCTTTTTTCACCCCCGGGTCAGGAGACAATGAAGGCAGGAAGGTGGAATGCATTAAGTGTAGGACCCCAGGCATTTTCTCACCTCAGTTATGGGCCTGGAACAAAGTGAAATTAAATTAATGTTTTGGCATTGTTTTAAAATTGTGTTCAGCTGTGGACAGGTGTTTCAAAATCAATGTAAGTTACACATTTCAAGCACTACTTTTAAGTGCCTATTTTCTTCTATAAGCTGCCAAAGGAAATCTTTTAATTGAAGAAGACTGTTAGCCATTACAGTTTACATTAGTGCTTGCCCTAAACCTTTGCTCTGGATTTCTGCTGGAAACAGTGATGAAGAATATAAGTCTGTTACAAATTAAATCCCAGTACATTCAACTATCCATTGCATTTGAATAACCCACTATAAATAAACAACGAGAGCAAATGAAACTATAATGCATATAATATTTTAGAGTGATGTCAGTAAGAACAGGTATTTATCCTCCTGTCACTTTTGTTATTTTTTTTCTATTGTGGCTGTATCAGAGACTTCAGAGAAAATGTGAGCAATCACTTTCTCCCTTTTCATTCATTTCTATGTATCAGATGTACACAAATCCTAACCACCTTGGCAATGACTAGAACGGGTGTGTGTGTGTGTGTGTGTCTCTGTGTGTGTAGAGGCATAATTCCTTAGGGTTCTTTCACAAATGAACCAAATGTGTCTTTAGTAAATACTTAGACTATACAGTATTGAATCATTCACATTAAAAGACAGCTCACTATGGTGCGCATGTACACACTCACACACAAAATTGAACTATGTGTGCACACATTAATGGGCGGATGACACTACAAAGCCCCATCCCACAACCAGGACTGCATGTATATAGTCCCTGACACATCATTCCGAATAATGCCAAATATCTGTTTGGAGGGAGCAGGGAGGGAATGAAACCAGCCACTTGTTCCACCTTCCCAAAAGATGTTCAGAGATTTTGCTAATTATCAGAAGAGGGCTACATGAGCACAACCTCAGCTGCCACATGGGGGTTTGTAACATCAAGAACTGCATGTATAATTCCTCTTCTAGATGGAGATGTGTGTGAAGAAGCCTACTTCCAAGGACATATGCCTCTAGTTGGATTAGGACAAAAATGTCAGTGGCTCTCTAGTATTTTTTTTTTAAGATTCTTCAAATGCCACATATTTCCAGTTATTAAATGTTTCTCTCACACCAAAGAAATGCAGCTATGTCATTACTTGTGATGTATTTTACAGCATTTAAATTGCTTTTTTAAAAAGGTGTTTTAAATTTGTATATTTGTTTTTAATGTTTTTAATTGTTGTAAACCGCCCAGAGAGCTTCAGCTATGGGGCGGTATACAAATGCAATAAATAAATAAATATATTTAAAAAGGCCTAATGTAGTGTTCAACTTCATTGTCTATTCACTGTTACCGTCTGAGACTTCTAGTTGCATGCATATATAGAAAGACAGACATGCATTTGTCATATTCATATGTGACAGCATGTACATGGTACTTTTTATTATTCTACACAGAAGTAAGAGCAAAACTAAATATTTACTAAAAACACATCTGGTTCATTTGTGAAAGAACCCTAAGGAATTATGCCTCTCCACACACACACCCCCACACACCCAGTTCTAGTCATTGCCATGTGTGTTTGAGATTGATGCAGCGATTTATTATAGTTAGCGAAAGTCGTTAGCAGCTATGTACATCTGATATATAGAAATGAATGGTGAGGGAGAAAGTGATTGTTCTCTGAAGTCTCTGACACAACTGTTAAATGTGCCAGAAATCTGATACAGTATGGTTGTGCGTTTGTTCTCACGTACACCAGCCTTTTCCATTTGCATTACGTTCTGCAACAGTTGTTTATTTTGTACCTCTCATAAACAGCTGCATTGAATGCTGTACTATTGTATGCCTGGCAGAATTTACAAGTTGTTACAAATGAGTTATCTACACTATGGAAAAACTGAATAGTAGACTATTTGTGTTCTTTGCCACATGCTTTCTAATCATATAAATTAAAGTCTCCATTATAATACAATTACACACACAAAGCTTACTTGCATACAAAATGTTAAACTGGGCCTTTCCTGACTTATTCTTCGCTAATGTGTGAGAATCTCTCAAAGGTTTCGTTTAATAACGTTATTGGAATTTAAGTCACACAAGGGCCACAGGAGAAATATGCTAGTACAGCTAAAGAACTATAAATACTATGGGCTCTGAGTTTCCTTGAATGTCCTTTACCTTTTCACCATTCTCTAACTGCCTCTCTCTTGATGGCTGCCACAGTCACCATGCAGGTTTGTCATGGCCACTCTAGTAGTCATTGGCTTACTTTCCACAATGTCAGACAGGCTTAAAAGGCCTGGTCTGGGGCAGACTCGTGCTTAGGGAAGCTTTTTGAGACCTTAGAATTGGAATCCCAAACTCTGAAAGCAACTGATTAAAAACAACAACACCCTGAATTCTACAGCCTATTTCAGTAGTCTCCAGACAGTTGAATGGAATTTTGTTGGTGCGGATCTGTTCAATGTCAGTGCGCCTTCAAAGGAAAAAGACAAATGTATTCCATGCTTATACATGTGCTTATACAGACAGTAGGTCACTTTCTGCAATAGCTATCGTAACACTTGAAACCCCTGCAAGGTCTACTTAGACAGCAAATGTGACCATTTGCCCCAGGCCCTACACCTACACATAAAAAACACTGAGAAGCATGCTCTGGCACCCTCATCATTCCTAACACCCCAGATTCATCATAGAAGCAGTAGTGGTCAGTAGGGAGGGTTGCAGTGCTTACCTGACGTCATGTCACCAGTATCACACCAGGAGGGAGAGGTGTGAGACACGAGCAAGGTTGGCGCAGTGCAAATGTACTGCCAGAGCCAATCCAGAGCTCCTGCTCGTGCGTTTCCACTGCACTGACCTCCCCACCACCTAGTCCTCTCCCTCCTGGTAAGCTGCAGTGATGCCAGTGATAGGCGGGTAAGAAGAACCAAAACGCTGTTTACTCCATTTTAGACAGAGAAAAAGTGGTAAAAGGGGGAAGTCGGGGAGGAGGCAGGGACAGTCCTAGAAAGGAAAGTCCAAGTATCAGTTTTCTAGTCCAGAGTGGTCTCCATATTCACATTGTTTTTCTGAAAGCTTTCCTTTCAACAGATGCTTCCATAAACGCTCAAAGCTCCCCAAAGTTCTTAAGAGAATTGGTCTCATTTCTGCACTCATGTTAAACCCCACAAGCTATTTGGGAGTATATATAATTGTTGTTGTTATGTGCCTTCAAGTCAATTACGACTTATGGCGACCCTATGAATCAGCGACCTCCAAGAGCATCTGTCATGAACCACCCTGTTCAGATCTTGTAAGTTCAGGTCTGTGGCTTCCTTTATGGAATCAATCCATCTCCTGTTTGACATTCCTCTTTTTCTACTCCCTTCTGTTTTTCCCAGCATTATGGTCTTTTCTAGTGAATCATGTCTTCTCATGATGTGTCCAAAGTATGATAACCTCAGTTTCATCATATTAGCTTCTAATGACCGTTCTGATTTAATTTGTTCTAGTACCAATTATTTGTCTTTTTCACAGTCCATGGCATGCGCAAAGCTCTCCTCCAACACCACATTTCAAATGAGTTGATTTTTCTTTTATCCACCTTTTTTCACTGTCCAACTTTCACATCCATACATAGAGATCGGAAATACCATGGTCTGAATGATCCTGACTTTAGTGTTCAGTGATACATCTTTGCATTTGAGGACCTTTTCTAGTTCTCTCACATCTGCCCTCCCCAGTCCTAGCCTTCTTCTGATTTCTTGACTATTGTCTCAATTTTGGTTAATGACTGTGCTGAGGTACTGATAATCCCTGACAAGTTCAATGTCCTCATTGTCAACTTTAAAGTTACATAAATCTTCTGTTGTCATTACTTTAGTCTTTTTGACATTCAGCGTAGTCCTGCTTTTGTGCTTTCCTCTTTAACTTTCATCAACATTCATTTCAAATCATTACTGGTCTCTGCTGGTATCATCTGCATATCTTAAATTATTGGTATTTCTCCCTCCAATTTTCACACCTCCTTCATCTTGGTCCAATACCGCTTTCCGTATATGTTCTGTATATAGATTAAATAAATAGGGTGATAATATACACCCCTGTCTCACACCCTTTCCGATTGGTTACCAATCGGTTTCTCCATATTCTGTCCTTACAGTAGCCTCTTGTCCAGAGTATAGGTTGCACATCAGGACAATCAGATGCTGTGGCACCCCCATTGCTTTTAAAGCATTGCATAGTTTTTCATGATCTACACAGTCAAAGGCTTTGCTGTAATCTATAAAGCACAGGGTGATTTTCTTCTGAAATTCCTTCCACCATTCCATTATCAAACGTATGTTTGCGATATGATCTCTGGTTCCTCTTCCCTTTCTAAATCCAGCTTGGCAGCTGGCATTTCTCGTTCTGTATAAGGTAAGGGCCTTTGTTGTAGAATCTTGAGCATTATTTTACTTGCACGGGATATTAAGGCAATAGTTTGATAATTACTGCATTCCCTGGGCTCCCCTTTCTTTGGAATTGGGTTGTATATGGAACACTTTCAGTCTGTGGGGCATTGTTTTCCTTTTGTTGACAAATATTTGTCAAAATTTGGACAGATTCAGTCTCAGTAGCGATCTCTATGTATGGATGTGGACAGTGAAAAAGGCGGATAAGAGAAAAATCAATTCATTTGAAATGTGGTGTTGGAGGAGAGATTTACCTGAGGATGGGTCTTTTTTACCTCCCCCTTCTCTGTGCCCTCCAGAAAAGCCAATCTTTTTATCTGTTTTTGTTATTGTTGATACGTGAAGAGAATAAACAACCACTAAGTACAACTAACAATACAAACACTAGTTAATCAGGATTGTTATGAACTGTCCATATTGGCAATTCTGAGCACAATCTGTTATCCAAGAATGCCCCTCCATAAAAGAGCGAAGACAAGCGGATGGACACTTCTGAGGATTGGGTGATCCTCCACAAAAGTGTGGCACATGTTTGGGGGCAGTGGGGAATGTAGTATGGTCATGGGGAATGGCAGAAAATACCAGGGTGTGTGTGTGTGACTAAAGTGCCTTCTGCTTACACAAGAACACTGTTAGATCCAAACCACTGGGTTTATCCACTTACACCTGATTATAAATCATTCTTCATATATGCCTCATTTAAGCCTCAAAATGTGCCCCAAATGGCTTTAAACTTAGTTGACCGAGAACCAGAAGAACTATGGACTGAAGTCAGGGAAATTATCAGGGAAGAATGCAAAAAGGCAATACCTTAGTTAAAAAGAAAGACCTCAATGGATGACTGAAGAAACTCTTAAAATGGTTAAAGAGAGAAGGAAAGCAACAACAAAAGGAGACAGAAACACAGTCACAACCCTAAATGCAACCATACAGTGACTAGTATGTAGGGACAAAGAGAACTATTACAATAGTTATTGTATAGAAATAGAAGAAGACAACAAAAAGGGAAGAACAAGAGCCCTATTCCAAAAGATTAAAGAAATGAAAGGGAAATTTAAACCAAGAGTACAGATGCTGAATAATCAACAGGGGAACACACTGACTGATCGAGATGAAATAAAAGGAAGAAGGAAGCAATACACTGAAGAACTCTATAAAAGAGATGCAAGGATGACAGATTCATTCATGGAGGAACCAGAAATTTTAGAAAGTGAGGTGAAAGCTGCTCTTAAAATACTTGGAAGAAACAAATCACCAGGAACATATGGCATATCAATAGAGTTGCTACAAGCTACTGAGACAGAATCTGTCCAAATTTTGACAAACATTTGTCAAGAAATATGTAAAACTAAACAATGGCCCACAGACTGGAAGCGTTCAATATATATCCCAATTCCAAAGAAAGGGGATCTCAGAGAATGCAGTAATTATCAAACTATTGCCTTAATATCCCATACAAGTAAAGTAATGCTCAAGATTCTACAACAAAGGGTCTTACCATATATGGAATGAGAAATGCCAGACATCCAAGCTGGATTTAGAAAAAGAAGAGGCACCAGAGATCATATTGCAAACATACGTTGGATAATGGAACAGAGCAAGGAATTTCAGAAGAAAATCACCCTGTGCTAGACTACAGCAAAGCCTTTGACTGTGTAGATCATAAAAAACTGTGGAATGCTTTAAAAGAAATGGGGGTGCCATAGCATCTGATTGTCCTGATGCGCAAACTATACTTTGGCTACTGTAAGGACAGAATATGGAGAAACCGAATGGTTCCCAATAGAAAAGGGTGTGAGACAGGGGTGTATTTTATCACCTTATTTGTTTAATCTGTACGCAGAACATATCGTACGGAAAGCGGTATTGGACCAAGATGAAGGAGGTGTGAAAATTGGAGGGAAGACATCAATAATTTAAGATATGCAGACGATACCATACTCTTAGCAGAAACCAGTACAGTAGGGCCCCATTTATACAACGGGTTAGGGATCAGGCCCACGCTATAAAGCGGAAATCGCCATAGACTATAATGGGGCCGTCGCATGAAAATGACGAGAAAATGTCGCAAAATGCCATAAAATCGCAAAAATGGCTTTAAAAAGGGGAATTTCCTGCCGCCGCATTAGTGGAACGCTGGAATGCGAAGCACAGGTAAGCAGGGCCCTACTGTAATGATTTGAAACAAATGCTGATGAAAGTTAAAGAGGAAAGTACAAAAGCAGGACTACATCTGTATGTCAAAAAGACTAAAGTAATGACAACAGAAGATTTATGTAACTTTACAGTTGACAATGAGGACATTGAACTTATCAAGGATTATCAATACCTCAGCAAAGTCATTAACCAAAATAGAGACAATAGTCAAGAAATCAGAAGAAGGCTAGGACTGGGGAGGGCAACTGGACTGTGAAAAAGACAAATACTTGGGTGTTAGAACAAATTAAACCAGAACTGTCACTAGAAACTAAACTGAGGTTATCATACTTTGGACACATCATGAGAAGACATGATTCACTAGAAAAGACCATAATGCTGGGAAAAACAGAAGGGAGTAGAAAAAGAGGAAGGCCAAACAAGAGATGGATTGATTCCATAAAGGAAGCCACAGACCTGAACTTACAAGATCTGAACAGGGTGGGTCATGACAGATGCTACTGGAGGTCACTGACTCATAGGGTCATCATAAGTCATAATTGACTTGAAGGCACATAACAACAACAACAACAACAAATGAGGGGAATAAGGGTCCCCTAATAACTCTCAGCACCCTTAACAAACTACAGGTATTAGCAGCATCCTCCATGTTTCACACAATTAAACCTACTTTTAATTGATGGAAGTCTCATTCTTGAACAAGGAAGGGAATTTATGCTTACCTGTTATTTTCTGCAGTAAGGCAGGTAGCTCAGGTTCATCGCAAATAGACTGGACAAGTGCCTCCTTGACTTCTCCTTCAGCCTCATCCAACTTTTTTCCAATTTTGATTTCCCCAACAATGGAGTAAATGTACACAAGCAATACAAGGAGGTCTTCAGGAGTATAATCATTATCTGTCCTGTTGTTATGAGACTTAATGATAGGCAGCAGTTGGTTCAGGACACTAGGCAAAGTTGACTCTTCAGTATTCTGAAAACAGAAAACAAAAACAAAAACAGAACACCCCTTATTTTCACATTATAAGATTACTTGTTTATATATTTATTTCATTTCTGAATCACTTCTCATGAAACATCCCAAAGCAATTTACCAATAAAAACATATGTAAAAATAACTTCAGACCCTATACAGAAACAGACTGGAATAGAAGTATCCACTTAAAAAGGTTTAATGAAAAAGGAAGTTCTTCAAGAGGTGCCAAAAAGACAACAGAGATGGTGCTTGTCTGATATGTAATATATGTGTGGTGTAGGGGGAGTCTAAAGTGTAGATGCTGCCACACTAAACACCCAATTAATGCATTGCATGTACCAGAGCTCCTGACAAATTCCCCTGTCTTCCATGGACTTCCTTGGCTACATCACTGCATAGAACTGAACCATTCTGAATAAACAAGGGCCTGGTAAACAGTCTGGGAGTACCAATACTGTACCATTGTTAGAGCTATACAGGTATGAATAATATCAGTGACAAGATTTACATAAGAAGCAGAAATGGCAGGAGAGTCATTACAGAACAGATTTTAATGGAAGCCTACCGAATTTGCACGTCCTCAAACAATATGCAAACTGAATTGTATGCATCCTTCAAAATTTGTACTTCCCTGAATTTTCAGTGCAGGTCTCCAACCAAAAGATGTATATACTATATAATAATAATAATAAAATTTTATTTGTTAGTCGCCTATCTGTCCAAACTAACGGACACTCTAGGCAACGTACAATGGTATAAAATACAGTATACAAATCAAAAACCACAATCATCAATTATTCTAAAACGATCCAATTAATACAACATAAAAACTAATCCACCCCAGAAATCCTATAGGCCTGCCTGAATAGCCAGGTCTTTAAGGCTCGGCGAAAACCTATCAGGGAGGAGGCATGTCAGAGGTCAAAGGGAAGGGAATTCCAGAGGGTGGGGGCCACAATCAAGAATGCCCTCTCTCTGGTCCGCACCAGCCTAGCTGTTTTGACTGGTGGGACCGAGAGAAGGTCTTTTGAGGCTGATCTTGTCTGGTGGCATAATTGGTGATACTGGAGGCGTTCCTTTAGATAAACTGGGCCGAAACCATATAGGGTTTTAAAGGTCAACACCAACACCTTGAATTGGGCCCGGTAGACAACTGGTAACCAGTGTAGGTCTACCAACACTGGAGTGATATGATCCTGGCAACGGCTATGCTTTATCAAGCGTGCCGCCGCATTCTGTACCAGCCGCAATTTCCAGACCGTTTTCAATGGTAACCCCACGTAGAGCGCATTACAGTAGTCTAAGCGAGAGGAGACCAGGGCATGTATCACTCGTGGGAGCAGATGTACAGGAAGGTAGGGTCGCAGCCTCTGTATCAGATGTAATTGATACCAAGCTGCCCGGCTCACTGCCGAGACCTGAGCCTCCATGGACAGCTGGGAGTCAAGAATGACCCCTAGGCTGTGGACCTGGTCCTTTAGGGGTAATCTTACCCCATTAAGCACCAAGTCTAAATCTCCCAACCTTCCCTTGTCACCCACAAGCAACACCTCGGTCTTGTCGGGGTTCAGCTTCAGCCTGTTCTCTCCCATCCATCCACTTACGGACTCCAGGCACTTGGACAAGGTATTCACAGCCAACTCTGGTGAGGACTTAAATGAGAGATAGAGCTGAGTGTCATCCGCATATTGGTGACACTGCAGCCCAAAACTCCTGATGATGGCTCCCAGCGGTTTCACATAGATGTTGAATAGCATGGGGGAGAGGATAGAACCCTGTGGCACTCCACAATTGAGAGGCCAAGGGTCTGAAACCTCATCCCCCAATGCCACCCGTTGATGCCTATCTGAGAGAAAAGTGTGTGCAAACATGCATATACTAGTGAAAATAACAAAAATGCATTATATTAGGGCAAATGGACAGACTTTCAAAAGGCACATGAAATGGTTTCAGTACATTGTGGCCACTGATTTCAAATTCTGGTCCTAAAGTTTCATAGAGAAAAATAAATAGCTCTCTAAACTATTCTACATTGTTGAATATCATTTTTTTAAAGAAAAATTAGAGCTAGAGCTACCTGCCATGAGCCTGAGAGAACAGATTGCAAATTAAACAGTAATAATAAATAATCGTATGTATTCTGTTTGGTTTAGAAAAAATAACGGGAAGAGGCGGGCCTCAAGCTGCTGGTGGAAAAGCAGTAATTTTAGGAAGAATATAGAAAACATTTTAACCATTGGTCTTACAGCACCTGTCTTACAGCACAATCTTATGCCTACTTAAAAGGAAGTCCCATAGAGTTCCAAGAGAATTAAGGACGTACAGGATTGCAGACTTATTCTCATATGGCAAAAACGGGGAGCAATTTCTTACTGGAGTTTTTTTCTGTATGAGATTTAACACAGGAAGACCCTGGGGGAGACCTATGTTCAAAAGATGTTGGACACTCTTCATAAAATAAATTACTGCTTTCAAACCCCAGCTTGAGACCTGCCTCTCCCTGGTTTTGTGTTGCTGCTTCCCCCCGCCCCCCAATCTTTCCTCCCTTCAAAAAATAAAATAAAACATGTGACATGTCTAAAAGAGGGTGCTTTATTACAACTGGACTGTAAAGCATATGAAAATAGAAAACAAGTGAACTCCTTCACAGTGTGGGCAAACACCACAGAGCTTGGAAATTTGCCTCAAACAAAATCCTATAGCAGCTTGTCATTAATTAGCACCTCTAAATGATTTAGGGGCCTCCTCCAGGTGCCTACTCCAAGGGAAGCTCGAAGAATGGCAACAAGGGAGAGGGCCTTCTCAGTGGTGGCCCCCAAATTATGGAATGATCTCCTTGACGAGGTGTGCCTGGCGCCAACACTGTTATCTTTTCGGCACCAGGTCAAGACTTTCCTCTTCTCCCAGGCATTTTAGCATGTGTTTTATATTGTTTTAAATTTTTAAATTGTGTTTTAAATTGTGTTTTAAAAGATGTATTTTAAATTGTATTTGTTTTTGGTTACTGTAAACCGCCCAGAGAGCTTCGGCTATGGGGCGGTATACAAGTATAATAAATAAATAAATAAATTCTCTGCTGTTACAAATCAATCAATTACGACTTCCGGGAAGTGGTGCTGGCTGGTGGTTGTCTCTGAGGGAGCTCTGCCTCAGAGGAAGCTTTTTTCAGGTTAAAAGTCAGCCAAGAGGAATCTTGGACTGGCTTAAATGTTCTCCAAGGTACAGGAGAACCGATCAGATCTTCCACAAGACTTCGTTGAGCTGTCGGCGGCTGGAATTGATCAGGAAATTCCTGAGATAAGAAGGCAAGCCGATCGGCTGAAGACGGAGTCAGGATTTTCACGCAAGCTGGACTGGAATGAAGCGAAGCGTTTTTTCTTTTCAAAAACGTTCTTAACCAGCGAGCCCACTTCTGCCTAAACCTTATCATTTGGCTTAAATTACTGCAATAAAAGGGATTTGTTTATGAATCAGCAATTGAGAAACCTGGGTGAGTCATACTTTTTCTCTTTTAAATATAATTAAGGAAGAAAGAAAATATAAACAACTTATTTACTTTTCTACGACAAAAAGCTGGCTTGAATTTGGACTTTTAAAGTTTAAAAACGGATGAGAGGTAATTATTATATTTTGGACTATTTTTCTCTTTGGACTATTTCTTGTTGGATGAATCCGCTGCTCGTATATGCTACTAATTGTTTAGTCTTGGCAACCAGAATTGTTTTGCATTCTTGGATGCAGATAAGGACTGTGTTGTGCTGGCTGGATTCCAATTACAGGCCTGGAATATTAACTCTTCTTTTTGGTGGAGGGAAAAAAAGAAGAAATAGACTGCCCTTAGGTTCTGAAACAGTGATTAATTTTAGAAATTAAAGGCCTCTTTTTGAAAATGACAACTAAAAAAACAACTAAGGCCCAGGGGCGAAGAGGTTCTATTGATACACAGGAAGAGGATATACCCCCAGAAATGTTTCAAAAAATAATGGAAGGGATTAATGCTATAAAACAGGAAATTAAACAGGAAATGAAAATTGAATTGACAGATATAAAAGACTATATTAAAACACAAGTGGATGAGATTAAAGGGACAATTGGGCAAATAAAGGAGGATGCAAAAAATACTAAAGAAAAGGTACAAACCTTGGAGAATAGAACAGATATACTAAATCTGGAACTAGAAAAAAATTTGGACTATTTAGCTATGACTGAAATGAGAAATAAAGAGCATTGTTTGAGATTCCGTGCAATCCCTGAGGAAACAGGTGAAGACATTAGAGACAAAATTGTTAATGCTTTAGTAAAATTTCTGGACTTGAATGAAGATAGGATGGAATTTGAAATAGACAAAGTTTATAGAATTAACTCCAGATATGCAACAATGAAAAAAATTCCAAGAGATGTGCTTGTTCACTTCGTAAAGAAAACGACCAGAGATATGGTTTTACAGCAACACTTTAAATATACGTTTAAAATTGATGGTAAGGAAATACTGGTGATGAAGGAAATTCCTATTAGACTTTTACGTAAGAGAAAAGAATATGCTTTCCTTACAGAAAAACTTAAGCAATGCAAAATTCAATTTAGGTGGGACGTTCCAGAAGGAGTGATTTTTACATTCAGACAACAGAAATATAGATTGAATACTGTTCAAAAAGCAAGGGACTTCTTGAGAAAAGCTTCAAAAGATATGGAAGAAGATAAACTCAAAGATATGGATACAGTTCCTGGGAAACAAAGTCAACAAGGATATGCAGAGGAGGGGAAGGAAGATGATGGATCAAAAGGAGCATCAGGCAAATTTTAAAATACACGCTTAACGATGGATTACAAATACCTAACTTGGAATATAAATGGAGCCAACACAGCGCAGAAGAGAAAGAAAGTGTTTCATTATTTGAAAAAATTAAAATTGGATATAATTTGTCTACAAGAAACTCATATTCAGAAGAAAGATTCTAAATATTTGATTTGTAAAAATTTGGGTGAAGAATTTATTTCAGCTGGACCAAAAAAAAAAAATGGAGTTGTTCTCTATATTAACCCACAATTGCTTCCTAAATTGGTATTATTGGACGATAGTGGTAGATTTGTGGGGGTTGAAATTACTTTACAAGGTACAAACATTTTGATAGTGGGTATTTATGCCCCCAATGAAGATAAAACAAGGTTTTATACAGGACTTATGGAAAAATTGTCAGAGTTTTCATATGAGCATTGGTGTGTCATGGGTGACTGGAATGGGGTAATCTCACCAAAAATTGATAGGCTTTCTGAAAAAAATATCAAAGAGACACAAGGTAAATTACCGAAGATTTGTTTTGAACTCATGGAACATCCAGAATTGGTGGATACCTGGAGATATATAAATGATAATGCAAAGGAATTTACTTATTTTTCAGAAAGACATAAAACATTTTCGAGGATTGATATGATTTGGATGTCAAAAATTTTAGCGAAGGATATTTTTAAAATGGATATATTACCAAAAACTTTTTCGGACCATAATCCTGTGATATTAACTTTAAAAAAAAAAAATCTTGGATTTAGATGGAGACTAAATGAATCTTTATTACAGAATGATAAAGTAGTACAAGAATGTAAGAAGAAATTAAAGGAGTTCTTTGAATATAATTTACATAAAGGAACAAGTGAAAATATTGTTTGGGATACAAGTAAGGCATTTATGAGGGGATACTTTATTAAATGTAATTCTGAATTAAAAAAAAAGAAACAACAGAAAATGCAATTAATTTTGGAAGAAATAAAACAAAAAGAGGAAGAATTGAAAAAGAATCCAGCTAAAGTTTCTATTGTAAATCAAATTAAAATGTTACAGAAGCAAGTATCAATGTTGACAGTTAGAGAAATTGAAAGGAAATTAAATTTTGCTAAACAAAGGACTTTTGAATTTGCAAATAAACCTGGGAAATGGTTAGCATATAAATTAAGAAAAGAACGTCAAAAAAATATTATTTTAAAGATACAAGAAGGAGATGAGACGCTGACAGACAATGTAAAAATTAAAAAGATTTTTCATCAATATTACTCAACATTGTATAAGTGTCAAGAAATTCCATCTGAAAAAATAGAAGAGTATTTATTTAAACAGAATTTGCCTAAAATTACAGATTTTCAGAGACAAGTTATTAATGGCCCTATTATGTCAAGAGAGATATCTGAAGCTATAAATAAAATTAAATTAGGAAAGGCACCAGGACCAGATGGGCTATCTGCAATGTATTATAAATGTTTGGAGGAAGAACTCCTGCTACCTTTACAGTCTACAATGAATTCTATTTTGCAAGAGGGAAAGATACCGGATAGTTGGAAAAATGCTAATATAACATTAATACCTAAAGAGGACCAAGATTTAACTAAAACAAAAAATTATCGGCCAATATCTCTACTGAACAATGACTATAAAATTTTTACAATGATTTTGGCTGAAAGATTGAAAATAATATTGCAACAATTTATTCAGGAAGATCAATCAGGGTTTTTACCTAAAAGACAATTACGTGACAACGTCAGGAATGTTTTGAATGTGTTGGAATATTTAGAACAACGAAATGATAAACAAGCAGCTCTGATTTTTTTAGATGCTGAAAAAGCATTTGATAATTTGAATTGGAAATTTATGTTCCAGGTTTTGGAGCAAATGGACTTTGGAGACAACTTTATAAAATGGATTAGATCGATTTATACATCACAGAAGGCCCAGATAATTGTTAATGGAGACTTAACGGACTCATGTGAAATACAAAAGGGTACGAGACAGGGATGTCCATTATCTCCCCTTTTATTTATTTTGGTTTTAGAAGTGTTGCTTAGAGATATAAGGCAAGATAAAAGGATTTCGGGATTAAAAATAAAAAAAGAAGAATATAAATTGAGAGCATTTGCTGATGATTTGATAATTGTACTAGAAAACCCTTTGGAAGGAATTCATATACTGATGGACAAATTAAAAGAATTTGGACCTTTAGCAGGATTTAAGATCAACAATCAAAAAACAAAGATGTTGGTGAAAAATTTAACTTTAAGGGAACAGAAAGAGTTAATGGACAAGACAGATTTTACAATAGAAAAAAAGTTGAAATATCTAGGCATCATTATGACAAATAAAAACTCAAAGTTGTTTCACAATAATTACGAAAAATTATGGACAGAGATTAAGAAAGACTTGCTAAGATGGGATAAACTACAACTGTCATTAATGGGTAGAATATCTGTGATAAAAATGAATGTATTACCGAGAATGATGTTTTTGTTTCAAACAATACCTGTAATATCCTCTGATTTACCTTTTAAACAATGGCAAAAAGATATTTCTAAATTTGTATGGCAAGGAAAAAAACCAAGAGTTAAATTTAAATTACTTCAAGACGCTAAAGAAAGAGGAGGACTGGGATTACCAAATTTGAGACTTTATTTTGCTGCCTGCTGTTTAGTCTGGATAAAGGAATGGATCTTATTGAGGAATAAAAGACTATTGGATTTGGAGGGCCACAATCTGAAGTGGGGATGGCATGGATATCTATGGTATGACAAAGTAAAAGTAAATGTAGACTTTAATAATCATTTTATAAGACGTCCTCTGTTGAAAATATGGAATAGATACAAACCAAGGTTTTATTCGAAAATACCATTATGTGTCTCAAGTCAAGAAGCTTTTTATAGAAGAGAAATGTCTGGAAAAGAGAAATGGTTAACTTATCAAGAACTATTAGAAAATGTACATGGAGAATACATAATGAAAGAGAGAGAACAATTGATAAAGGAAGGATATAGTTTTCATTGGTTTGCCTATTTACAATTGTTAGAAAGATATAAAATGGACAAGAAAATGTATGGGTTTGAAATAAATAAATCTGATTTTGAAATAGGTTTGTGTACAAATGATGAAAACATAATTGCAAAAATGTATAAACTTTTATTGAAAATGGATATGGAGGAAGAACAAGTAAAAGAGTGCATGGTAAAGTGGGCAAAAAATTTTGGTCATAACATACAAATGGATCAATGGGAAAATATGTGGAAAAAAGGCTTGAAATTTACATTATGTTATAATCTTAAAGAAAATTTTTATAAAATGATGTACCGTTGGTACATGACTCCAGAAAAGCTGTCAAAAATGTATAGTAATGTCTCTAATGTTTGTTGGAAATGTAAACAACAAGAAGGATCTTTTTATCATATGTGGTGGTCATGTAAAAAGGCGAAATTATTTTGGGCACAGATAGGTAGGAAGATGCAAAAAATTCTAAAGATAAATATTCGGTCAAAACCAGAATTTTTTTTATTGGGTTTTATGGATAAACAAATAGAAAAGAAATATGGAAGAATAATATTATATATGATTACGGCAGCAAGATTATTATATGCACAAAAGTGGAAAATGGAATCAACACCAACAATGGAAGAATGGTTATTGAAACTAATGGACTTAGTAGAAATGGATAAATTGACATGTTTACTTAGAGAAAAATCGACAGATACATTTCTTAAGGAATGGAAACCTCTCTTAGACTTTTTGTTGAAAGATCAAAATAAAATGATGATACTGGGATTTGACGATTAATTAAGACAGCCTATGGAGAAAAGGGATTCTGTATGTATACATTAAGGGACAGGTTTGATGTATATTATATACTTATAGCTGATCTGCGACAAATCGGAAGTCAACTATTTTATTTTCATTTTTTTGTTGATGTATTGTTATGTCTTTTTGACTTTGTTTTGTTTGTTTTTGGAAAAATTTGAATAAAAATTATTAAAAAAAAAACAAAAACAAATCAATCAATTACACTGATTGAACAGCCTTGAAAAACACAAGTTTTAAAAATGTAACTACCCGTGACCCAAATTTCCTGCTGGTTATGTTAGCCTCAGGTTAGCCTTGTTTGTCTGTCATCAAAGGGGCCAGTAAAAATAATAAAAAGAAGGGTCAATCCTGAGTTTTTCAAAAGCTCCATAAAAACAGTCACACTACACAGGGTAGTTGCAACCAAGACGAGTCTTTACTGCCTTTTGTTGCTTGGCTATTTTAGCATAATACTAAGACCTGTGTGAAAGGAAGGGGATTACCCTTGTTCTTCTCTCTCCTTGCTAGCCTTTTTTGTGCTAAATTGGAGCTAAGGAATAACGTACTACCTTCTGAAGGAAAAGCAATGACATCTGTTTGCTGACTTCCGCAGACTATTGGGCTTTGGCAGGTCGGAGGATATAAGGATATAAGGAAGTGAATACATACTTCCCAAAGTAAAAAATCAGTTTTATTTTACAATATGTTATATAGTACGTGTGTAGAACCTTATAATTCTTGACAAACAAAGAGCTCATAGACAATATTTCATTCCTTTGCTCAAAGATACTATGCATTTTCACACACAATATTTTTAGGGTCCCATTGGACCTATCAAGTGTCAAAACTGTGGTAAAAACTGCACCACCATTTTCACTTTAATGGGGGAAAAATCAAAGTTGTATGTTGGAGAGAAAGAATCCACACTTTAACATGGCGTATCTTTGGAGATTTTGCGTGTAATGCCTAGCAATACCTGAACACGCATGTTCCAACGGTGACATTATTATAGTGACAGTGAAGCAGTTGTATCATGCAGGAGCACACATTCCAGCTCCTGGACCCCTTATGAAGAATAAGGTTGCTCTCAAGGAGGTGGCCATCCCATTTCTAGAACAAATCCTTGCCTAGCTCTTTATTTCAGAGGATTCTTCCCCTTTCCATCTACTTTATGATGGCAAATTATTTGGGTAATCTGCTGGCAAATCACTGATGTCTCCAAATATGTTTGTTAGCATTATGACAGCTCTGAACCGCAGGCATTGCTTCCAAATTTCTGTATTTAATCCACAGCAGACACAAAAGGTTTCTTCTCTCCCACCTGCAGGCCCCAATCCTCCCAATCCTTCATAACAGATTTAAGGGGTCCCACAGGGGGAAGGAAGGGGAAGTCCAGTTTCCACAAGCAAAAGTTCTTTTTGTCCACTGCACAAGTGGGATGCCACAACTAGATATCACAAGTGCATGCTCCTTTGATTGTCCCATCTTTGGTGAATTAACTCAGGTCCAGACACTGCTTTGAGAAGGCCCCAATCCAGAAGTCACCTCCCAGTGCAACCATCACTTCCAAACTAAGCTTGATTTACTACACAGGGCAAAGTATATTTATTTTTTCTCTTGAAATGGATGTCCAAATACTCACCAATTAAGTAAAGATAACAAGATCACCTTCAGATTTTTCAGCACTATTGAAATATCCAGTACTTATTCCCGCAATTACTTTGTAGAAATCAGTGCTACAGATAGCCTTTTCTATGCTCACCAGTTACTCCCATCCTCTTTCCCTTTTTGAGTGGCAATTTCCTGCCTTTGTTAAACTTTCAGCTTCTTGATTGCTCTGGTTTCTTCTCAGTGGAACCTGTCAGACTCTGTTGTTGATTTTATTACACCATAAATAGAAGGCTTAAACACAAATGACCCTCATCTAACAACAAATTAAATACTTGTCATTGCCAGATGCCAAATCTTCCAAACTCTCCCCCTCTCTCACACACACACCAAGTTCTTCAAGTTGCTCTGCTGGGCAGCACGTCATTGTATTTGTCACAATTTGTGATTGTATTTACAGCATTTTGTTATCATTGATTGGCTTAGTGCAAGGGTTTACAGGAATAGAATGTTGGAACTTTTTTTAATAGTCACCCCTAAAAAGTTATAAAACAAGTCTGGGTTTTATAACATAAATATCTGCAAACGTTAAGAGCATTAGTCTACTTCGCTGCAAATCTTGTGCACTCTCAGCCAAGAACCTGAGAATGATGATCAGGTTGTAAATCCAACCTGCAGGCCTTTAATTTTAATAATAGAAATTGGTAATCAGTAAATCAAGATATGAAAGAGCAGTGTGCACCCATATACAGACTCTTTCCTGCATTTGCTTTTCTCTTCACACAAATGGCAAAATGAGCCAGGATTCAGCTGTAGCTTCCTAATAATGTGAAAACCTGCAAATTATGGCTAGTGTATTTATTTGATCAAAATATACTGTTTTCCCACAGTTGTTTACAACATTAAAACAATTTTTCTAAAGCCAGATAAAATGTCAAAACTATACACTTATAATAACAGCAGCAGTAAAACATTTCACTTCTTCTGATCCATTCCATGATTTAAAGTTGGCCTAACATCCTGGCTTGTTTGTCAGCCATTAACTACCGTCCCGGGTTTGCAAATAACAGGAAGCTATGGTTAAGAGCTGGATCCTGGCTTGTTCAGCCTCTCACGCAAAGGGAAGTGCAAAGCAGCTCTACGCAGCTGCATGCAGGCCGTGCATGTCCTGGTTTATTAAATGAGGAATTGATCATGTGAACCAGACCATAGACTAATCATGAACCTGTCCATGAGAACGACAGATGAGATGCAAATGACCTGTGCTTGGAAGGATTAGCGCTTATGTAAGGGAGCCCAAAACAGCAGATCCAGGGCTGCACCATCATCAACTGCTCCAACTGGCTTCAGCTAAGCAGTGGCTCATGGCCTTGAGCCTTAATCAGACTAACCACCCTGCTGAAGAATTTTGATTAGTACTAAGAATTTTATTAGGTTTTCAAAAGATAAAGCCCTTACTCTTTTAAAAGGGGAGATGTTGTATGCACTTTGACCTTGCTGCAAGTAACTTTTCAAATATTGTTCAACATAGATATAAAAATAAAAGTACAAGCACGCAAAGTAAATTATTATCATGACCATGGGCTTCTACGGTGGGAAATATTGGTAGACTCCATACCTCCCTCCAACTCCCTAGTACGACTTGGAAAAGGGTCCTGAAGTACCCTGTATCTTGTAAAACAGGGGTGGTGAACTGGATCCAGCTGGCAGGCCAGATCCAGAAGTGACTAAGAGCACCATGGGCCACTTTAGCAATCAATCACTTGAGGTCATATTGTATCAGGTGACTGTAACTTTAATCCACGGCTGCAAAGGAAGAACTGGAAAGCCACTTAGTGTGCTCCCCATTCTTCCTTTTGAACATGGTGCTTTACCAAGCTGCAGCTTTACCTGTCCTGCACCTGACACCATACAACATCAAGTGATAGACAGGTGTGTGTGTGTGGCTGGCCAAATTGGCCTTGTGGACCAAATTGGGATGTCTAGTGGATCCAATGAGGTCTGTGGGCTGGTTCCCCACCACTGTTGTAAAACAAGAACAATATGGCGTTGAAGCTGCTCCAGTGTTGCTTCAGAGACCGTGGCAGAGCAATAACCAGACATCTATCTGGTCTACCATTTCACTCCTATGGTGTGTGCATTGTTATAGAACTGTGCATAATTGAGCCATGGAGTTGTTACTTCAAGGAGCAACACCCTACTAGGCGCCCTGCTCTTGCTGTATCCACTATATTGCCGATCCATTATGTATTTTTATTGTTAGGTGTTTTGAGCATTCCCCATGGAAAGGCAGGATATAAATGTACTTAATTAATAAATAAAAACTGCACTGTAATCAAAATACATTCAGTAGATTGCAGACTTTGGCATAAGAGGAGTGAAGGAACTATCAGATGTCAAACTTTCCTCATAGTACTGGCAAGCCCCATGTGAAAATGATATATCTCTAAAGCTTAGCAATAATTTTAAAGTTGTATGACCTTGTATGTGGTTTCGTCCTCCCCCCTCCATATTGCACAGTAAGCATGCATGTACCGGTTTTACCATACTAACTCAATTCCTATATCTGGCCTTATTGCTGAAATGCCTCAACTCTGAACTAATTGTAATACTACCTCTGTTATAGGAGCTGCCTGGATTGCTCTATGCTGCTACTATTCTTGCATCTACAAAGTCAAGCTTAAAAAAAATGAACAAAACAAGAGCCTTTCAAAGCAAACTTTTTTTGTGGTGATGATAGGGAGTAGCAAATATATTTATGGGGAAAGGGAGAGGCAAGGACAAGAAGGAGCTGACAGTAAGTTCTACAAGTATTAGCTGCAACACAGGATATGTGAAATTTTCATCCACGCTTCTCAACTTCCCCAGACCATAAGGTTCAGAGGATGCTATTAGAAGTAAGAGTTAAAATAAAAAGCAACTAAAATATAGTATAAGACCATGAAAATATTCTGTATCACAATCGCCAGGGCAGTGCTATGACTTTTGATAAATAAGTCACAATGACATAGCATTTATATTAGTGCTTTTTAAAATGTTCACAAGAATTCTGTCAATAATCATTACAAACATGCGGTAAGAGGTAGGTAATATTCTCCCCACATGACAGATAGGAAGCTGCAGGACAGAGGCTTGGCTATGTCTACAACAGTGAAAGTGACAATAAAACCAGACATCTGGGCTCATAGCATACATTTTATATAATAACTTATAAAACACTATTCAAACCAGATTATTATGATATTTTCTTAAAAGGCATAGTCCACAAATACACCATAGTTTGCTCAAAAGATAGCTAGGAAGGAAGGAAAGAGAGAGCACACATTATTTCCTTTTTAAACATGAAATTTCTATAAAGTAATCAATGTTGGAAAATGGTGTTCTCTCTGCTACTCTTTTCCTGTCAAATTCTAATATTATCAGCAACAAAATAAAATTAATGGTAGGTGGTCTGCTATAACTGTGCAAAATGTGTTTTAGTTAGCTAAGAACACTGAAAAAAGATTATTGTGTAAATACTGGCGAATCTTCAAACAAGAGCACATGCTGTCCATTTTATTCACAATGAAAAAGTTCTTGAGAAAGATTTTGATAAAGATTTGCCTCCCTACTTGCAGCCAGCATTTGTAATGTTTATGTAAGTGAGGGATATAAATCTTTTTTCAAATGAACCCCACAGTTCTTGAACCAGACTGCTTGTTATAAACTGCCTGTTTCCGGTTTGCCTGCTTAAGCAAGCAACACGGAGCCTTGCCCTGGACATACTGGAACTAATTTAATGTGTTCCAGGTTTGATCCTCACTCACTCCTCCCAGCTTTTACGGGCAGATTTTACACACCGGATTACTGCTGACTTTAACAATGATTCATGTGCTAAGTGGAGTTTGATTTGTTTTGCCACTGAAGAAAGGGTGCCCTACCAACAAAAATGTCACCAACTGCTGTTAAAAATGAAACAATCTCTATTCCAAATACAGGAACTTTCAAAACAGAAGGAACCCAACTCGCACAAGCAAAGTGCCTCTAAAACTCTTAAGCAGGGCTAAGCTTTATTGTTTCGGTAAAGAAACAGGAGAGTAGAATTTGCAGGCGGTTTTATTTGACTTGGGAAAAAGCCAACAAACATTCTGTGACACTGATTTTTGTACTAAAGGACCCATGCTTACTGTTCAAAACACAAAACCACCACAGGAGACCACAGACCAGATTGCAATTCTTTGTATTGCCTAAGATTCTGTTCCTTATTGTTTCAACACTGATTAATTGGAAAAGACAACCCCAAAGCAATTTGTTACACACTCTTGTACATCACACAAGTGTGTCAGATATAATGAAAGATATGTTAAGAATGGCACCATGAGGTTGAAATAATTGCTAGTGAGTTTTAACCTTTGCAGTCCCACTCCCCCTCTTTCACTTTGTGTATGGATACATGTGTGAGTATGCAGATACAATATGGCTGAGTGAACATTCCACCGAAAAAACCAACAGTAGATGGCAGCATTGCACTAAGTTGCTCACTCTGCACAATGTGTTAAATGAAGGACAGTCTTGTCATAAAAAATTTTCAAACACAACAAAACTGATACTGAACTTCAGCAGGATAGTCCTTTTTCTTGGTTTTATTTACAGGGAATATGCTTATTAATTATTTTAATACACTAATATATAATATAAACACATGCATATACCAACTCCTCTCTAAAACCCAGTTCAATGACAAAAAAGTGAGTAAATGCTTTCTAACTCTTAAAACACATAAGGATACAGCATACTTCATCTTTAGGGGAAAATGTTTACATGTACAGGAATTTTCTTCCATACAATGGTGTGGTTTTATGCTTCATAAGCCTTGGCAGAAGTGTTCAGCAAGGAAACAAATTGGTACAGTAAGAAGCACCATCTCAGATGCTTTTCACTTCTTTTGGGGAAGCAACAACAACAAAAACACCTCGACTGCCAGGTCTTGACACTAGAATCAGTCAACTGATGAATCTCCATAATGGACAAAGGACATATGTTCTAGCACAAACAATAATGCTTAGTCTTCTCAATTTCTGCAGGGCTCGTTGGCTGATGAGATCTCTGACCCAGTCCATGATTCTCTGAAGCTTGCAAAGGAGGATGGAGAATAAATAACGATTACAGGATTAAACCACAAACCAAACCCCATTAATGTTTAGTAAGTATCCAAACAGACTAATAGGACATCAGGGAAACACAAATATAACTAAGGGGAGTTTTAAAAAATGTTTTGTGTCTCACTACGCGCATTTATAAATGTAATCAAAGCAACACTTCATTATCACAGTATTTAGGAGCTGTGGGAGAAGGTTGGAATATCACAAATTTGATCCAACTACAACTGTGGGCAACTTGTGACATGTATGCTAACTCATAACTAGTCTTCTAGATGCAGATAGCTAACCTGATTTGCATCATAAAGATGCATACAGCCTGTTCAGAAAGCATCATAAAAGTCAACAACAATTACACAAGGCAGCTCATGGAACAGGGTGCATTTCAAGAGAATGTTTGTGTCCCATAGAATGTTTGCATTGCAAAAGGGTGCAATACAGATTACAAGGGTGTACATATTGGAGGAATGTTCCTTCAGTTGTTCTTACCTCATTCAGTCATATGGAGTCATCCATCTGTACTGCATAGGGTTAATGGAGATGCTCATTCAGATCAACATTTTCATCCACATTCTGCCTCAACCAATTATGTGAACTACTGAGAACACTGGAGTGAATTCACCTTTCTATATCTTTGGGAGGACTGTCCCTAAGTTTTTGGCAAGTAATATTTTTTGAAACTTCACAAATTATGAATAAACATATTACAGCTACTCCCTGATTAGCCCTCTTGGCTATATTTGATGGCGTCAATATGAATTTACTTAATAAAAACTTAATATTGTTATGGGTTTGGGGGTTGAGATAGATGATTTCTATGAGTCCCCTTCCAACCTCTGATTTGGAACCCTGCACCTGGAGGTGGGCTCTGTAGCTTAAAGGCCTGCTCTGTTGGTCAGATGAGTCTCCTGATAGAGTGGACAGGTGGGCTAATGGGTCTGCCAAATGCCCATTAAGTGGGGTGAATGGGCCAGGGAAATTCTACTGTTACTGAAACTCTTGACAGCCCCCCCCGAAAGAGATGCTTGTGTTTTTAGTTGAGTTGGAGGAAAGGCTGAGAACTGGAGACATGCAGAGAGGCTGGCTCCCTGCATCATGGCTTTAGGGTGCCTCCTGTAAGCCTGATGGAAAAGATCTATTGGACTGCTGATGCTTTGAACCCCTCCATCTTAAGCTCAGGTTGGAATGTGTGTAAATAAATACACCATATTTCATAAAGACACCACAGACTCCACTAACCTTCTTTCCAAGGAAACCAAACCCTAGGAAAGCACAGGGACCCCTGGAGATCTCTCTCCATTCAGAAATTAGGGTGGTGCGCAACAATATACTTTATGATAACAGCAAGACAATTAATAGGTACATGTTGGAAAACTAGAACTGGATTAACTCTTAACAGGGGTATCACAATGACTGTGAAATAGCATTGCAGAAAAACTCACGGATAAACTAAAAAATTCCAGAATGACTTTGAAGTGACATGGTTTATCTTGATTTCATTCGGAAATTCCTTGTACTCAGCTCCAAAACCACCGATGACCTATAGCTCCTTGTGAAAGGATTCAAACTATCAATAATGAATCTACCAAAGGAAATATTATTTGGGCTTTTGTATACCTCTGTTTGTTTTCCTTGTGCTGGTTATTTTTTGTTTGTATTTTAAAAATATGAATAAAATATTCAGAAAAATTGAGTGAATGTCTTGCTACACAGCACTGGCTGGCAGTTCATGAAACCACCAGAACAGCGTGGCGGAGTGGTAAATTGGCCCAGCTGAATGGGCAAGGGAATATAATAAGAGCCTGCTAGATCAGGCCAATGACCTATATAGTCCAGCAACCTGTTCTCACAATGGCCAACCAGATGCCTGTAGGAAACCTCCAATTGGGACCTGAGTGCAACAGCACTCTACTTCTGCAATGTCCAGCAATTGATATTCAAAATTATACCACCTCCAACCGGGAAGGTAGAACATAGCCATTATGCTTAGTAGCCACTATTAGCCTTACACATTTCTCTTCATTCCCATTCAAAATGAGATCAATGAGTGATTCATTTGCTCTTGCTGATGCCATCACATAGAAAGGGTGTGTTAGGGAGGGGAACCTGTAGCTCTCCAAATGATGCTGGATTCTGTTAATCTCACCCAGCATGTGAGATCAGGGGTGATGTGAGTTGTTGTCCCACAACATTGTGGGGACACAGTTTCCCTTCCCGGGGCTACATTATATGATTTCTAATCAGCTGAGATCATACACTGAAAACTCTCTTTCTAATTAAAAAAGTCTAAGCACCTGCAATCAAACTACTAACAGATGAGCAAGTAGAAGGTAAGCAAGTTTTGTAAATGTTTTTCTGCATTTCTCCAAAACATTTTTTGCAGTGATAATTGAATCTCATGAACATTCAGAGGAGCACTACTACACACAGAAATCTCTCTTGCTGGTTTGGGGCACAAATGCCAGAGCTCAATAAGAAGTTCCGTTCAGATATCTACTTCAAAAGAACAAAGCAACATCTTCCTGCATAACTAGACATTAAAAAAAATCTTGCTTATTTTAATCATGGGGAGGAAGAGGGACAGGGAACAGATTATCTTAGGGGAGGTAGGGCACAAGCTAAAACTTCCTCAAGGCATTTGCTATATCTGAGACTTACGGCAAACGTTTGGCAACCCAATTTGTTACTTTTATTTATGGAATTTGTTACATACATTTACATTTAGCTTCATTTCCTGAGCTTCTGAATGAAAGTTTGATCAGCAAGCATGAATCCTTCAGAGGGAATGCCCAAAGGCCAACTCAATTAACAGTAGAGGAAATACGAGTGACAGTGATGTAACACACTCTGGGCAAGGAAAATTCTCCTACATATATACTGCCAAGCTTTTCAGGTCTATTACTCCTTTTAAGTGTTTGCATCTAGGCCCAGATCCAGACAGCTACTTTTGGCTCTGAGATGGCTTTCACCACTCTAGTGGTTGATCTGTGTTGAGAAATGGAGTGTGTGATCCTATTGATCTCTTGGATGTCTCAGTGGCTTTTGATACCATCGACCATAGTATCCTCTTGAAGTGGGCTGCAAATCAGAGACACGGTGATACAAAGATTCCATTTCTACCTGCAGGGCTGTTTCCAGAGAGTGGCACTGGGAGATTCCCAGATGACCCCTTGACAGTTGCATTGTAAGTTGCTGCAAGGCTACATTCAGTCAATTCTTCAGTCCTATTTAATATTTATATGAAGATGTTGGGTGTCGTCATCAGGGAGCTTTGGGTTTGGTGTTATCAATATGCAGATGACAACAAGTTCTCTTTCTCTATTCCATTTACACCAGATGTAACTAGAGCTGAGGTTGTTAACTGGGAGTCCATGGATGGCCTTCAGGAGGTCTGTGAACCAGGCACAAAAAACCCTCCAATTTCCAATGCAATAAATTGTATACAAAATTATGTGTGTATGTGTTTATGTGCATTTTTGTGGCAAGGGGGGGCATAGCTGTCATAAGATTCTCCAAAGGGTCTGTGAACCCAAAAAAGGTTAAGAAGTACTGAACTACTAAGCTAAATATTCTTGGATAAAAAACACCTGTTCTCTCAAGTGTTTGGATAAGTCATTCTGGTTTTAACTGGTGCCTAAGGTCAGACTCTGCTGCTGCTGTTTGTTTGTGTTGTGTGTTTGTGTTGTGTGTTTGTTTGTTGTTTGTTTGTTTGTGTGTGTTGTTTGTGTGTGTTGTGTTTGTTGTTTGTGTGTGTAGTTTGTGTTGTGTGGGTTGTTTGCGTGGGTTGTGTGTGTGGGTTGTGTTGTTTGTGTTTGGGTGTTTGTGTTGGTTGTGTTTGGGTGTGTTGGTGTTGGGTGTTTGGGTGTGTTGTTAAGTATCCCACCCATCCTCCCAATAGGAGCCCAGGGTGGCAATGTTCATATGTAGATGTTTTATATTGGATCGGGGGGGGGGGGGGTTAGAAGTATTTGGTGTAGTTAATAAATAAATGGCTGCCCAATTTATTTTATTTATTTATTTGTTGAATTTCTATACCGCCCGACTAGCATAGCTCTCTGGGCGGTGTACAACAGAGAAATATAAATATAAATAAAATAAATATAAATATAAGCCAATGGGTTTATTAATTTTTCTGTTGGGGAACAAGTGTAGTTTAGTGGTAGAGCATCTGCTTTACCTGCAGAGAGTCCCAAGTTCAATCCCCAGTATCTCTAGGCAAGGCTAGGAGAGGTCCCTGGCTGAAATCCTGCAGAGCTACTCTCAATCAGTGTAGACAGTACTGAGTGCCAAGGGCCAATGGGCTGACTCAGTAGAAGACAGCTTCCTGTGTTCCCTTTTGCAGCAGATCCCCAGGCCATATTGGAAGCTACCTTTGATACACCACTGAGTTTCAAAATTGGCTTGCTTCAGTTGGGGATACCATTTGGGAAACACAACCCAAATCCCTTTTTTGATGCACAGAACTATTTGGGTAGTTTTTCATATCCTGGCTGTAGGCTCCAGGTGAAAATATCTGAACATGCATTGTCAGACTCCTTAGCAAGAGGGGGGATTAATAAGCATATCCAGAATAAATATAATATTCTATGCTCTTAGCAATCACTGGTTTGCCACATATATTAACCTTATTAGAAGAATATGGTGACCTAGCAAATTCTAGTCTTGATGCAAAGCTGTCTGCGTATAAATCTTTTCAAATACTTTTAGCATATGGATGGTATCCTATATTTCTTCTATTTAGGACTTACGTTAGGTCTATATGTGATAAACAAAAATTAAGCCAAAGGGAATTATGTTCCCATTGGTTAGCATCTTGACATATTTTGCCACTCAAAGCTGAGACATTCAATAAGATAATGAAAGCTGGAATGTGGTTTGGTTCAGCTGAAGTTGTGTTACTAGAAGCCTCTGACATTAACTGTGCAGAGATGTATGCCCAAGATCACAAATATGAGCTGCAAGAACCAAGATGAAGTTGTGTGCGTGAACTTTTCAACCTGAGATTTTTTTTACCAGAAAAAGCTCCTTTGCAAAGGCTAATTAAAGTCACATTTCTTTCAGGACATTCACTGCACTGGTTTTCATTTTGGACTTCTTGCTATTTAAAAAGTCATGTTGCAAAAGGGAATTCAAGTTTATTGTTAAATCAGGAGCAAGGTTTTCCCCTCCTTATTTTGTCAGTCTACACCAGCCAAACATGCTTTAAGTTTTGGCTTTAGCATTCTGCATATCCAAATAAGATTGTGTTACTTGCACCTGAGGATAAAGTGTAAAGATATATCAGGACAAACCTTAACTTGCTCATTATAATAAGAAAAATGTCGAAAGTACACTATACTCAAATTTTGCTGCCATTCTTCCATGAAAACAATTTCGAATCAAAATAAAGGCTGAGCCAAATGTTAAATGTCCTTAATAACAATTTCAAGAGGAAGGGAACCTTGAAGAAGTTCTAATTCTGCCTTTTACATGGCTTTCCACAACTTTTTGCAGCTACTGTTTTAGCTCCATTTTTTTCTGTTTCCTTCTTAAGTGATCACTGCTGAGCAGAATATCATAACGCGATTTAACAAATCATATTTGGTTACGTGAACGAAAGGAAAATGACATCTATTTAGAGCAAGGGTAATGCTTATACTGGTCGCAGGGGTGATTCTAGTCAATCAAGAATCACTCTGCACTCTAACATTCAAACACTTTCAATGCTACCTTGTAGTAATCGTGGAAAATGACAAACAGGGGGAGCTGCCCCATTTCAAAGCTGCCAATTTTGTTTCATGTAATGGCAACCTCCCCCCGAGCTCAGCTCCTGTTCAAAACAGAGAGATCATACATCTATTTGTTTAAAACATTTTATACAGCCCTTCATCATATCAGATTTCAGGGTGGTGTACATCATAAAATAAATACAACAAACAAGAAAACAAATATAACTTTAACACGTGCACAGTAAGATCTATTTAAGTTCCAGGGTAAATAAAAACAGTTATACTGTATATCCATGCTGTATACTGTTGACATGAAATAGGAAGACCACAATCTAAGGGAAAAACTAGACTTCACTAGGGAAATCCAGGTTTCCAACCCCAAGGATCATTTGCAGGGGAAACTGCTTAAAAGGAGGAAGTACTTAAAACATTTTCCAATTTCCAGCCTGCCAATTCCTGCCCTAGTGGGCATTTTAAATTATTTTATTTCCACAATGGCTCTGAAACTGGAAGCAAGCCTGCTGGGGGGAAATGGCTCCACCAGTAGGAAAGCTGGCACCTCTGGGAGTGGTTAAGCTGGGTCTGCACCAGACTGCAGCAGGCCTTTGAAGGTGGTGGCTGCGGTGATGCAGTGATTTAAATAGGCCTGGCCGCATCATCGCACTGCACACACACGCCTGCCATTACCCAAGATTAGGGCTGTTGATGCCCCCACCACCAATCTTGGGTGATGGAAAGCATGCATGTGCAGTACTTGGCATGGCCAGCCCACACCAGAAGTGAGGGTGGTTATGCCTGGGAGGGTGGCTCCCACTCCGTGATCCACGCCCCAATGCTTGTTCAGATCATACAGTGGGAGCTACACCCACCCAGCCTCAGCTGCAGAGGTCCACCACTCAAAAGGGCCCTCATCCAGTTTTCAACCTAGCTGCCCACTAGTACTGGGCCTGTGGTTAGAGATGTGAAGGCCCCCCAAAACTCCCAGAAAAATTAGGGAAAAAACTAGTCTTTTTCCAGTTTTTCCCCGAAGCCTTTTCTGTTTTGTTTTTTGTTTTTTTTTGGACAAAAAAAAGAGAAAAAATGGATTATGGAATGTTTTATTTTAGCATGATGAATAAAATGCTTTACTGAATCTTGGTCCACCCCTTTTTCTCAGTCCTTTTTATGGGAATGGATGCTTTATGTCTGCTTGACACTAGAGGACTAGCAGAGACAAATTATTTTCTTTGTTATTAATGTTGATGCTTTCTTGTTATTTTTAAAAATTGTTTTGCCTGCTCCTCATAAACTGGCAAAAGGAAAAGGGATCCTTACAGTTCAGGTGTTCCTTACAGTTCAGGATCTTGTAGATCCATCTGTTACAAAAAAAGTAAAAATTTAAAAAAGTAAATCCAATTTCTAATAATTGTTTGGATAAAATGTACTTTTAATATACCAAATGTGATAATTATGCCAAACCAACTTGTACATAATTACATTTGATGTTCCTAAAGTGACTTTCAATCTGTAAAACATGCTAATATTGCATTTTTTCAATTTTTCTAAAAAGTTTCATTTTTTTCTGAAAAAAACAAAAAAAGTTTTTTTCCATGGCTCCAAATTTCCAGAAATTTTACATCTCTATGTAGGGTGTAGTTATATAACTTCGACATGCCTCCTCCCTGATGGGTTTTCGCCAAGCCTTAAAGACCTGGCTATTCAGGCAGGCCTATAGGATTTCTGGGGTGGATTAGTTTTTACGATGTATTAATTGAAGGATGGTTTTAGATTAATTGATGATTGTGGTTTTTTGATTGTATATTGTATTTATATTGTTGTACGTCACCTAGAGTGTCCGTTAGCTCAGACAGATAGGCGACTAACAAATAAAATTTTATTATTATTATTATTATTATAAGCTTCTATGTATCCAGATCATAAAATCAAGAATCTTTTAGCTAGGTAATTAATGGAGCTGCAAATATAAAGGGGGGTTTAATATTTTACATCTCTATCTGTGGTTAAATATTTCTTCCTTCTGCCGACAAATTCAAATTCAGAAGTCCTGAGCAAACGTAGTTTTTGCCTTAAAGAAATGACAAAGGAAATTTTGCTTTTTCATCAGAGATTGCACACATACAGCAGGGGAAGATCCTCTTTACAAACAGATAAGCCGAAGATTGTGGCCAATGTATTTGGCTTTCCTTGCAGACAAAAAAAGCAGTTTTTAAAATCACGGTATGATCAGTTTCAAGAACTTCAATGTTTCTACCAAAAAAAGGAGACAATCTATCTAAAGTGTATAGCAGAGGGGAAAAAACAAGTATTCAGATTTTATTAGATACCCGCCCCCAATGATACAGCCAGAATAAAAACAAACAAACCATGTATAATTCTTGAGGTATAGTTCTGTAAACTCAAGGGGGGAGGGGCTTTAGTAGTGTTTATTCTTCAAAACAGCCACACACCCTCCATCTCTCCATGTGGCAAGACAAATTGCTTTTCAAGCAACTACTTTAAAAGACCAGCATAGAGTCAGCTATTGAGAAGAAAAGAGTCAAAAGTTGCACTGGGTTTCTGCAAGCCCTTGGACATGGCCGAAAACAGCTCTTTGGATCCTAGGCAATGTATTCTCGATTGGAGTATTAGTTCAATTGATTCCTATATGGGTCAAAGGGAACGCAGCTAAAGTTCTTTCACAAATACAAGAATGGCATTCAAGATGTATTTTCAGGGAATGAAATGTCAACCAACACTGGGATGCAAAAACACATGAAAACACCCATTGCAAAGCAGTCGCTCCCAATTATGTGAAACATGTTCCTGTTATCTTTGGAAGTTTTGCAATTTCAAAACATTCATAGCAGGAGAAGCAAACTCAAGGGCATTAGTGCATACTTCCAAGCACAAAAATGTGATGATGTTTTTCAAAGTCTCTAGATGTTCACCAGATGTCACAAACATCTGCATCTCTTCCTTATAAGACAATGACGCACATCTAAAGGTAACTATAATAAAATCAATGTGTAATATCAATAATTCAAAAATGTCTTACAAATATTCAATTTACAAATTAATTTCTCTCTCTTGAGGCCATCCTAAAATGCCTAGCCTTTTAAGAGTATCTGAACAAAACACTTTTTTTCCTCTGCAAGACATCAGATTACATAGGCGATAAGTATATAAACTGTTTAGGATTGTTGTTGTTATGTGCCTTCAAGACAGTTACAACTTATGGCGACCCTATGAATCAGTGACCTCTAATAGCATCTGTTATAAACCACCCTGTTCAGATCTTGTAAGTCCAGGTCTGTGGCGTCCTTTATGGAATCAATCCATCTCTTGTTTGGCCTTCCTCTTTTTCTACTCCCTTCTGTTTTTCCCAGCATTATGGTCTTTTCTAGTGAATCATGTCTTCTCATGATGTGTCCAAAGTATGATAACACTCTCTGGCTTCCCTCAGTGGAAGTGCGTGCTTGGGAACCCTGCAATATATTTTGACAGGTGGGCGGTACAACTCACCTGTCAGTCACATGACATCACAATGACATATGATTGACAGGTGGACAACCCCACCCACCTGTGAAATTTGACCTGTGAGACCAACCCTGATAACTGGCCTATGGAGCCAAAACAGTTCTCCACCCCTGCTATAGAGGATGGTAAGGGTACTAATGTAATAAATCAAAGAGAACAATCCAAGCATGGGAGATTTTATTTTAAGAATGTTATGCAAATCATGATGGCTGATACATTCTGCTCAGCTAAATTTTTCTGCATTTGGGGAGGGAAGTAGATGGGGTGTGTGTGCAAAGATGCATCTGAAGATTGGGGAAACAATTTTTGGGTGGTGTGTGTATTTAACAAGTGGCCAAGGATGGACTCCCCTCCCCCTTTTCTTCTTTTTAGAACTCCAGACTGTGGCAAAGCATGTCCAGTAGTCCCCATTGGGAGGAAGGGCGAAAAAAGAAAGTGGCCATTGGAGTGCTGCTGCTTTGCTACCAAAGCACACTTTGAGAAGGGGGGGAGACAGAAATGCCCCTGGGCGCAACACATAATTCTACCATAATTTCCCCATCTAAGAAAGTAATCTTTCTCTAGACTTCCCTTCCCCAAATGCACAAAAATTGTCTCCCACATTTGCAGTCTGAGAATGAGGCTGAGAAGTTGAGAGGCCCACCTTGATCAGCCATACAAAATTACTGTTCCATGAGCATCATATACACAAAGACTAATCTAGGTGTACCACTCTAACAGCAGCTGAACAATTAGAACAGTGCAGTTGATTTGTCATTTATTATATAAAGACCTTGAGCAAAGAAATATGTTTGAATCACTGGTGCATAATTCTGACTTAAAGGACACCATCACATCTTGCAAAAAAAAAGGATCTTGGAAAGTTGGCATAGCCTATTAAGATGCAATACGTGGAACACTTCCGTATACTGGAGTCATGATATTGGGCCATTTAGGTCAGTACTGTATTACTGACTACTAGTGGCTCTCTAGGGTTTCGAGACAGGGGATTTTCACAGCTCTACCTGGAGATGTAGGGAATGAAGCCTGGAACTTTCTGCATGCAAAGCACATGCTCCGCCACTAAACTATGACCCTATCCATAAGTACAGTCATACTTCCAGAGTATTAAAAAAAGAGATATTTGTTTCCCCCTAGGTCCACAATTCCCCTCTCACAACCCACCACATGCTAGAAATAGGGTTGTGTGTCCTCCTTCAGAAAATTGCAAGCTTTATGGATCATGTAATCTAAAATAATAGTCATTTGACTGCAGCAAAGGAATGTGTATATAGGAAGCAATTACAATCCCGGAGAGAAACGTTTGCTTTGGCTCAAATTCTTAACATATTAAAAAGGTTAGAAGGCAATGGGTCTAACTCTAAAGATGGGTATGATTAGGAAAGTGCTTGGTAACAACCAACCATCATAATGTATATTTTTAAAAATTTGCTTGCCTTCTGTCCTTTTCCTTCTTCTGCATTTTTTCTTCACTTGGGATTTAGTTGCTTTTTCAGTGGACTTTCCACAAAGTACTGAGTCTGTACATTGATTTTTGTTCTATTTATTTATTTATTTATTTATTTATATCCCGCCCTTCCTCTCAGTAGGAGCCCAGGGCGGCAAAGAAAGCACTAAAAACACTTTAAAACATTGTAAAAACAGACATAAAAACATATTTATTAAAACAAAACAAGCATTAAAAACATATTAAAACTAAACATCTTTAAAAACATCAAAAAAATAAAGGTACAACTTTGTAACCATAATTTGTACACTATTGGCACAATCCTGTCAAAGCCAGGGAACTTTTTTGCAGTCTTATCCTATGTATGCTTACTGGAAATAAGCTCTATTCATAGTTCAAAAGGCACTTACATAGGATACCAGCCTCAATTTTCTGATTTCAATGGGAGAGATTTAAGCACATAACTCTTCCAGTGACTTCAGTGAGACTGAAGAAGGTTTAGCTTCAGCTGGATTGTGTTCTACAGATTTTAATGGTAGCAAAGGGAGGGGCCTGGCTAGTATATTGATGGTGGAAAATGGAAATGGACTGCCTTCAAGTCGATCCCGATTTATGGTGACCCTATGAACAGGGTTTTCATGGTAAGCAGTATTCAGAGGTGGTTTACCATTGCCTTCCTCTGAGGCTGAGAGGCAGTGACTGGCCTAAGGTCACCCAGTGAGCTTCATGGCTGTGTGGGGATTTGAACCCTGGTCTCCCAGGTCATAGTCCAACACTCTAATCACTACACCACACTTGCTCTCATTGATAGTGGACTACCAAATAATTGCCACACTGAACTCCTTGGACGACAGAAAGGGGGGCAGATCACAAACGTACAAGTAGTAAAAGTCTTATATATTTTCTACTCCTACTTAAACAGTAATAAAGTTCACATTATACCTCACCTGCACAAGTAGTCTTTCAAAGGCTAAGAAACTGTCCCATTTGGCACTCTGGGGGTGTTGCAGTGTTTGTACAACAGCCAGTGCAATCTGCAGAATCCCACAATGGTTCTCAATGGCCTCAAATTCCTTTTTGAAGAGCTGGATATGTGAGCTGAGCTGTTCAGGGGTGACTCTACCTGTGACAGAAATTGCAGACATTTCTCAACAGTGTACAAGCTGCAAATGTTAATAAAGCAGTACTTATGCAACATGTTCTAGTCAGACAATACACTCTCGCCTATTCAATACAAGGCGTTCTTCAGATTCATAATGGTTCTGTTGTTCTCAAGTGGTCCAAGAATAGTGCCATCTAGTAACTTTGGTTGTCAACATGCATATATAAACAACACTATGGAAGTCAGTCCACACCCTCCCATATCCTCTCTTTTGCCACAAAAGATGTAAGAACTGCCACTGGAACTCAGGTTCTGCTTGCAGGTTTCTCATAGGCATCTGGTTGGCCACTGTGAGAACAGGATGCTGGACTAAATGGCCATAGCCTGATCCAGAATATAAGAAAAGAAGAGCCTGCTGGATCAGGCCAAAGGCCTATCTTGTCCAGCATCTTTTTCTCACAGTGACCAACCAAAAGCCCACAAGCAGGACCTGAGTATAAGAGTACTCCCCTCACCCCGGTTTTCAGCAGCAACTGGTATTCAGAAGTATACTGCCTCTGACTGTGGAGGAAGGGCATAGCTATTGTAGTCAGTAGACTTTGATAGCCTTATCCTCCAAGAATTTGTCTAATCCTCTTTTAAAGCCATCCAAGTGGCCATCACTGCCTCCTCTAGCAGCAAGTTCCATAGCTTAGCCATGCGTTGAGTGAAGAAGTACTTTCTTTTATCTGTCCTGCATCTTCCAGCATTCAGCTTCATTCAGCTCCAGCAGGCTCTTCTGTTCTGATCCAAATAATGGTGGGCAGAAGAGAAGTAGCTGCTAGCACTACTTTGCAAATATTTTCACAAGAGTTCATTCAGAGTTGAACAGCTTCTATAGCAGCTCTCATGCTTGCACAAGGGGAAGATGGTCTTTGGGTTTAGTTTCCAACACGTCTCTAGCATGACTGCCCTTCTGCAAGAAGAAGATGCATTCACTGCAAAACATCAAGGCAAAGCCAACAAAGTATAACATAGTGCAAGCTGCCAGCCCTTTAACATGGCTACAAGCTAACACAAAGGTCCTTAGTTGAGCCCACAAAGACTAAAAAAGCAACCACAGCTATGTGTGTTTTCAGACTAAACATTCAAACTTCCAGTCATGCTTTAATTTATTTCCTTTAAAGCTGTCAGGTAGATTGACATAGTGGTTTGAAAAGTTAACCCTGATGATTTGCAATAAGTGGGTTTTTTTAAAAACCCATAGCAGTAATGGTATATAGCTACTTATTGAAAATCTATTTAATACACCCCCTACCTCCCAAAATATAAAAGAACCACAAGGATGCAAACATTCTTACCCTTTCTCTCAAAACATTATATTTGGAGAAAGTGTAAAATAGCTTTTAAGTTCATAAATCAAAAGATACCACCCACTGTTAGAAGGAAAAGCCTTCTGTGATATGTTGTACACTGTGATACCCTGTGTTCATTGGAAAAGAACATTCTGGGCTGTCTCTCTTAGAGGATCTGACTGCAGGCCTTTGCTGGTACAATACCCAATAATGCTGTGTTCATTTTGTATCCAGCTCCAGGCTTAGTGAAGCCCAACTTAAATTTGAAGCCTGACTAGTCCTCTTGAAGAATTGCCAATAGCAAGGACTTCCATGCTGATTGAAGAGGAAGAATGAGAGCTATAGGTAAACCTTAACACAATTTGAAAATCTTCACATCCTTGTGCATTCATATCAATGCCTATTCTCCTTGTCACTCCCTCTCTTCTGTGGAAACATATGTCTCCTCATCTCGCTCTGCTTTGGCCTCTCTCACTCCTTCCCCTGCGCTGGGTTGGTTTATTAATTTTCTTTAACGAATATTCTTTACAAAAGACACTTTGTACTGATGAATTCCCAAGTACAAAATGCACATGGACTCTACCAGATGCAAATGGCACATGCATTTTTCACATGAGGTGGGTTGAGGGGCTTTTTTTGCATCAGATAACTCAAAAAAAGGGGGACCTGATCCTTTCTGTTTTTCTGACTAGATATATTTTCAAAGGTGCTTTCAAAAACATACATGAACTTTTAATCCCTGTCACAATGCACATTGTACTCAGACTACTTATAGCACAGTGCAAAACATCTCATGAGGAGTGTCCTTGCATTGAGGCTCCATGGTAGTCTCGACATTCCTGTAGGAAAAGCATTATTACAGGAAAATGTTGTGCTCCAGGACTGATTGAACAGCGTTAAAAATATCATGTCCTTAAAACTGAGTATCCCAAAGGAGATTGTGGTTCTTTTACTCCAGATTTTATAGATGAACGAGGTGACAAAAAAAGAAAAGTTCAGCAGTACTTAAGGTGTTTGTGTAGCTGTAGTATTTTATTTTGGAACTTGAATCTAGTTAACTATCTCTTTAGGGACCAATTAATAGGGAGTAAACTTTGAGGAACTGAATGTAGCCTCTTTCCTAAAGATACAAGTCCTGCCAAGTAGTTTAAATTCACTTCAGCTTTTATTGGTGCTCAATTGCAGAGGTCCCCAGCTTTCAACCAACAATCAACAATAAGTGATTCCTTATGTTCCTTTCAGTTCTGCAAACCAGTCTGGTAGAAAGTATAGTAACTTTGTGGAATACCATATTAAAATAATAATTGGTATTTATGTAACTTTTCCAGTGTTCAAAGATTTTCTCATGCTTTATCTTATTATAAAACCTTGGATGGGAGATTAGTGTCACTATCCTCATACTCCATCCCCAAGCCTTCAAGGGGAGGGCAACCCTGACGAGAACGTGTTGAGCATGACCTCCATAGTCTTGATTGGGCTTGTTTATTGACCCTCATCTGGTTCAATTCAGCATGTCCACAACCCCACCTAAATCCTACAAGAAATAAAGTTGGGTGTCATCAGCATAGTGATGACGCCTAACTTCAAATCTCTGGATGACTCCATTCAGTGGTGTCATCTCACTAGATCAGCTCTCTACCAAAGAGAACATTTCTTCCACTCACTCACAGGATAAGCCAGTAGTTTATCCTTGGCAGTAACTAATTACTTGTCATAAGGACAATTTATTTGTATAACCATATAGAAAGAAGGAAATTATATCACTGATGAGGTATTAATGTACATCTGGACAGATGATGACAGACATATCTTGTTTTTCCCTGTACTTCTTTCAGCAGATACAGTATTTCTTTTCTTAAATAAATTACTTCTATGCTTCTCAATAAAGGCATGTAGTTCAAACTCTGATATAAGTTGCATTATACAGCCTCGAAAGTGGCTGTATACTATAGTCAGCATGGATTTATTGTATTCTGCAATTTTAAATTGAAAATACCTCCATGCCATTCTGCTGCTTCCCATAAGCTCATTTCAAAACAAAACCTTACAAAACTTATAGTCCTGAACTCAGAAACACTTGCTTAAAACCCTCTAAATTTTCATGGCAATACACAAAACAGTCAGAGAGAATACAGAGTTCAACGTGTGTGTGTGTGTGTGTGTGTGTGTGTGTGTGTGTGTGTGTGTGTGTGTGTGTGTGTGTGAGAGAGAGAGAGAGAGAGAGAGAGAGAGAGAGAGAGAGAACGAACGAATGAACAAATGAACGAACCCCTTTTGGACTTTTTTCTCTCAGAGTTCTCATAATTTGTTGAAATTCATTAAAAATCAGCCATGTTCACAGAATACCTGTAAACCTATTACTGACCTTGCCCCATACTCTGACCTTCATCTTCTGCAGTTTAAAAGTTAAAAAAATGCCTGGCTGATTTTTAATTAATTTAAGAAATTTAGCATTGAAGTCTATCATAACGTCGGGCATGCTCAGTAAGAACCAACCATCAGTGTTCTAAAAGCCAGACTCACAGCTGCTGGGCTTGCCTAATCAGGGGCCATGCCCACACCAGACATTTATTTCACTTTAGACAGTTATGGTTTCCCTCAGAGAATCCTGGGAAGTATAGTTTCTGAAGGGTGCTGAGAGGAGACTCTTATTCCCCTGACAGAGCTCCAGTGGCCAGAGTGGTTTAACAAGTCAGCCGCTCTGACTGAAGCACTGTGAAGGGAACAGGGCCTCTTCTAGCAACTCTCAGCACCCTTCACTAACTACACTTAACAGGATTCTTTGGGAGAAGCCATGACTGTCTAAAGTGAAATAAACATCTGGTGTGGATGTGGCCAGTGACAGCTTTGGTTTAAATTTGGGTGGGAGGCTACATGTGCCTGCTGTAGAATAAAAAGGTGGGGAAAACCCTGAAAATGAATGATACTTTTTGGAAAGGAAAGGGGCTTCCCCTCTGCCCAGTGCCCACCCATCCAATCTCCTCCCCTCCTTCCTCCCCTTCCTGCCCTCATCCTCCCCTCCTTGTCCCTCCCCCATCCCCACCTTCCCCTCCCCTCCACCCTCCCCCTTCTTTCCCATGATCAGTTCTACCTATCCTAAGCATGATTGCACAAGAGTAAATCCCACTGAACTCAATAAGCATACAACTGATCAGACCTGCTTTCCCCTCCTTCACCTCTCCTCTCTCTTCCTCCTCCCTTCTTCCCACTCTCCCCTCTTCCTTCTCTCTCTTCCCATGCCCACTCCAGGCCTCCCTCGCCTTCCTATTCTAAGTATGATTGTACGGGAGTAAATCCCACTGAACTCAATAAACATGCAAATACCCTCCTCCTCCCCCTCCTGCATGCACCCCACCCTCCCCCCATCCCATGTGGTCAGTTTCACCTATCCTAAGCATGATTGCAGGGGAGTAAATCCCACTGAACTCAATAAGCATGCAAATAATCCATTCTTAGCATGTTTGCACAGGATCCCATTTCTTACCTCCCAGATTACAAAGCAGAAAAAATCACTAACAGGAAAAAAAACCTTGTAGTAAGAATTGGATTGGACTGTGAAAGACCAACCCAAATTGTGTTTGCATTTTGACAAATTTGTAGGGCAGTACAATATCTCAGAGAGGTCAGGTCTCCTCTGGGTGGGGGCCTGTGCAGTGAATTGAATTATAGGAGAAAGTCGCCAGATGCTTTCAGAGTGAGTCTGTAACTGGCAGAAGGCTGGCCCTCCCTGAGTGTGAGACAGGAGGGGGAGTAGAAGGGCCCTGTGTGAAAAAGTTTGAATGGGTATGACTGTTCCCAATCCTCGCAGAGGCCTAATGGGATAATTCACACTGGCAGGTTTTGTTGGTGGGCTTGTGTTTCATTTCATTTCATTTCGTTAAACTTATAGACCGCCCCATAGCCGAAGCTCTCTGGGCGGTTCACAAGACAAGAAATAGCAAAGTACAAGACATGTATCAATATAAAACATATAAAAAGTTAAAAATTATTTAAAAAAATTAAAACAATGTCAGCGTATACTAAACATATTTAATTAAAATTAAAAAGCCTGGGTGAAAAGAAAAGTTTTGACCTGGCGCCGAAAAGATATTAACGATGGCGCCAGGCGTATTTCCTCCGGGAGATCGTTCCACAGTTCGGGGGCCACCACAGAAAAGGCCCTTTTCCGCGTTGCCATCCTCCGAGCTTCCCTATGAGTAGGAACTCGGAGGAGGGTCTTTGATGATGAACGTAGTGTACGGGCAGGTTCATAACGGGGGAGGCGTTCCAACAGGTATTGTGGTCCTATGCCGTGTAAGGCTTTATAGGTCAAAACCAGCACTTTGAACCAGGCCCGGAAACAAATAGGCAGCCAGTGCAAGTGGGCCAGAGTCGGTGTTATATGGTCGGACCATCTGGTCCCCGTAAACAATCTGGCCGCTGCATTCTGCACAAGCTGCAGTTTCCGAACCGTCTTCAGAGGCAGCCCCACGTAAAGCGCATTGCAGTAATCTAATTTCGAGGTTACCAGCGCATGAACTACTGAAGCGAGTTTCTCTCTGTCCAGATAGGGGCGCAGCTGGGCCACCAGCCGAAGCTGGTAGAAAGCACCCTGTGCCACAGAGGCTATCTGAGCCTCAAGTGACAGGGATGGATCTAAAAGAACTCCCAAGCTATGAACCCGTTCCTTCAGGGGGAGTGCAACCCCATCCAGAACAGGTCGAACATCCCCCATCCCATCAGGAGAACCACCCACCAGCAGCATCTCAGTCTTATCTGGATTAAGTCTCAGTTTGTTAGCTCTCATCCAGTCCACTGTCGCAGCTAGACATCGGTTCAGCACGCCGACAGGCTCACCTGAAGAAGATGAACAGGAGAAATAGAGCTGCGTGTCATCAGCGTACTGATGGCAACGCACTCCAAAACTCCTGATGACCGCACCCAACGGCTTCATATCGATATTAAAAAGCATGGGGGACAGAACTGACCCTGCGGGACTCCATATTGGAGGTCCCAGGGTGCCGAGCAATGCTCCCCAAGCACTACCCTCTGGAGACGACCCACCAAATAGGAGCGGAACCACTGCTGGGTCCATATCAGGTGTTTAGGAGGAGTCTTAGTATGGAGGAACATGGGTGATGCCACCCCAATTTCACTGATTATGGTAGAGGAAAATATAGCCATGGGGATGTGGTGAATTACCATAGAAGACGAGGGCAAGGTCATCTGTGCCTTGTTCCTTGCTGCCACTCCTCTCATGGATGGCTTCCTTGTTGCTCATCTGCTGTGCCCACTGGCCTCTGTGTGTTGTTGTTTAACGCCAGATCGGTACACAATAAGACCACTCTCATCCATGATTTGATTGTGGATGAAGGTGCAGATTTGGTGTGCATTACCGAGACTTGGGCTGGTGAGCTTGGAGGAGTTGATCTGACCCAACTTTGCCCACCTGGATACTTGGTGTAACACCAGCACAGGCTGCAAGGATGGGGGGGGAGGAGTTGCTGCGGTCTACAGAATTTCCATCTCTGTCACCAGGAAACCACTCTGTCTTGGAGCTGGCTGTGAAGGCCTGCACCTGGTGTTGGGCCAAGGAGACATTAAACTAGGGTTCCTGCTGGTGTATCGTCCACCCAGCTGCCTGGCAGCTTCTCTGACCGAGCTGGGAGAGGCCGTCTCAGCTGTGGTATTGGAGGCGCCCAGAATGATAGTGCTGGGTGATTTCAATGTCCATGCTGAGGCTGCCTCTAGTGTTCCGGCTTGGGACTTCATGGCCTCCATGATGACCATGGGGCTGTGTCAAGTTGTTACTGTTCCAACACATAGGGCAGGGCACACCCTCGACTTGGTTGTTGCTCCAGATGGAGAAAGGGGTGGTCTGGAGATGGGGGGGATGTCACCTCATTCTCATGGTCAGATCACTTCCTGATGTTTAGACTTATGGCTCTGATCCCTACAGGGGTGGTGGGCAGATTAAGATGGTCTGCCCCTGGAGACTAATGGAATCCAGAGGATTCCTGAATGCCCTGCAGGAGTTCCCAGTAGATAGAGCAGGTGACCCTGTTGAAGCCCTTGTCACACTGTGGAACAGCAAGGCGTGTCAGGCTCTTGATACGGTTGCCCCCGAGCACCCTCTCCGGAATTGTGGAGCCCGGCTTGCACCTTGGTACACCGGTGAGCTAAGGGCAATGAAACAGGCTAGGCGACGGCTAGAGCGCAAGTGGTAAAAGACGTGCTGTGAGGCTGATCAGGCATGAGTAAAACATCATAACTGTACCTACTGTGTGGCGGTGAGGGTGGCAAAGAAGGCCCACTTCTCTGCCTCCATCGCATCCTCAAGTAGCCATCCGGTGGAGCTTTTCTGTATTGTCAGGGGTCTGTTGACATCAACTCCAGGAAATTGAGTTTTAGACCCTTCTGAGGCCCACTGTGAATTGCTTGTAAGGCACTTTGAGGGTAAAGTTGCTCGCCTCGTAGCAGTCTTGATACCTCATCTATATCTACTGTAGTCCCCAATGAGGTGTCCAGTGCAACATCTGCTGCAACTTCTTGGGAATGGTTTCCGTTGATGCGGCCCAATGACGTGCACAAGGTGCTTGCGATGATGAGGCCAGCAACATGTCCTCTCAACCCTTGCCCTTCTTGGCTTATTAAAGCTTGCCAAGGGTGTCTGACCAAGTGGATACAGGGTGTGGTCAACGCATCATTGCAGGAGGGAGTGGTTTCAGCCACCTTGAAAGAGGCGGCGATCCGACCACTTCTGAAAAAGCCCATCCTGTACCCATTGGTATGTTACAACTACCGACCAGTTGCAAATACCCCCTTTTTAGGGAAAGTGATTGAAAGGGTTGTGGCACAGCAACTGTAAGTACTCTTGGATGAAACAGATTATCTTGACCCATCCCAGTCTGGGTTCAGGCCTGGTTATAGGACTGAATCGGCCTTGGTCGCCCTGATGGATGACCTTTATCGGGAGAAGGACAGGGAGAGTGCAACCCTGTTATTCTTACTTGATCTCTCAGCGGCTTTTGATACTATTGACCATGGTATCCTTCTGGGTCAACTTGGTGAGATGGGTATTGGAGACACTGTTTTACAGTGGTTCTGATCCTATCTCCAAGGTCATTCTCAGAGAATAGCACTGGTTGACTGTCTTTCAGCCCCTTGGCAGTTGTGCTGTGGGGTGCCACAGGGTACCATCTTGTCCCCCATGCTGTTTAACATCTATATGAAGTCCTTGGGAGCAGGCATCAGATTTGGGGCAAGGTGTCAGTAGTATGCTGATGATACCCAGCTCTATTTCTCTATAACATTTGAATCAGTAGAGGCCGTGCAAGCCCTTGACCGCTGCCTGGATTCGGTGGTGGGCTGGAGAAGGGCCAATAAACTGAGTCTGAATCCTAGCAAGATGGAGGCGCTGAGGGTTGGTGGTGTCTGAGTTCAGATAATTGGTCAGTTGCCTGCTTTGGATGGAGTCATACTCCCTCTGAAAGAGCAGGTCCGTAGTCTGGGGGTGCTCCTGGATCCATCTTTGTTGCTACAGGCCCAGGTGACCTCCGTGGCTAGAAGTGCCTTTTACCAGTTTCAGCTGGTAAGACAGCTGTGGCTGTTTGTGGACTGGGACAGCTTGACTAATGTTGTCCATGCACCTCCAGGCTGGATTACTGTAATTCGCTCTATGTGAGACTGCCCTTGAGGTTGGTCCGGAAGCTGCAGCTGGTGCAAAATGCAGTGGCGAGACTGCTCACTGGGGCAGGGTATCGCCTGCTACTGAAAGAATTGCACTGGCTGCCCATTTGTTACCGGGCCAAGTTCAAGGTTCTAGTTTTGGTGTACAAAGTCCTATACAGCTCGGGACCAGAATACCTGAAAGACCGCCTTACCCCTTATATACCCAGTCGATCAGTGCACTCTGCAGGTGAGGACCTCCTGCAGATACCATCTTATCAGGAGGTTAGTTCTACACAATATAGGAAATGGACCTTTAGTGTGGCTGCACCTACCCTGTGGAATTCCCTGCCCTTAAATCTTAGGCAGGCGCCATCTTTGCTATTTTTTCAGTGCCTTTTGAAGACTTTCCTCTTTTAAGAAGCCTTTTAAGTTGAGACCTATCCCAGTCTGTGTTTGTGTTAGAATTCCTTGTTAATATGTTTTTTTAATAATGTTTTTAACCCTTTTTTAAAGATGTCTTTAAAGGTTTTTTTTAATGTTTTTAACACTGTTTTCTTTTAATGTATTTTAAGGTCTGTTTTTATGATGTTTTGAAGTGTTTTAGCACTTCTGTTTGCTGCCCTGGGCTCCTGCTGGGAGGAAGGGCAGGATATAAATCAAATAATAAATAAAATAAAAGCAATGAGCACAAATTATTTCTCCAGTCACTTCTACACTTCACTGTAGAACAATCTTCATGATTCTTGGAATGGTGACAGTCCCTTGGCTCAAAATAAGGATCCCACATGGCTGTTCATTAAAGTCCTGGGCAAAACTGAATGAGAAGGCAATTCCTCATGTATCCAAGAAGATCATGTTCAGCTACACTAGGATTCCTACGATTTTCCATCTCAGATATCAGATCTATGTAATTCATGTAATGTACACTGATAGCTATACACTGAAATCTCAAATGTTGTTGTTGTTATGGGATAGGACCACTGGGCTAACTTTTTTCTTTTGTTTTTTTCTCCACCTTTTTGATAAAATAAAAGCTTTTAAAAAAGATATTATAACTAACCTTCATCTTTAGATACAGACAAGATTGCCTCTGACACTTAAGTTATCTCTTCACCCAGATGTGGACTTCTAGCCAATGGGATGATGTCTCTTAAATTCTCCAACACTGATTTCTCAGTCACTGATAATTCAGAAGAATATCAGCTCTTGTACCAACAGATTTACCCCACCCACCGATGCTTTATAGAGTGCTTCTGTATGCTTATTTTTAGATGGAACTGTGGCAGAATGAAGCTTCCACTCTTTCACTTTGCCTTCTTCCCTCCATGGTCCTAAATGGTTATGAACAGAAGCCTCAAAGGCTGTTTTAGCTTTTGTGTCTGTAAACAGTTCCTTTCCAACCCATCTTCTTCTGGTTTAGAACTGTGCCTGCATTTGGAGATGGTTAATTATATAGAATTTGATTGTGATGGCACCTGATCAGAATCAGACATATCATTCAATGTTAAAACTCTGTCTCACAATATCATTTTAAGGCACAAAGTCCTGCAACTGTAAACCCTAGGATACAACGCTATTGCAAGTGATGATTTGTTATGTTACACTATTTTCCTAACAGGCTGTGAGAGAGAATGATCATTTGGCTGCGACGTCTTTCCACTGCATAGGGCTCACTTTTCAAAAAGTTCCCATTGTGCCATTGATCACAGCAGTGGCACACCACCACACCATCCTGAAATACCACAGTCCTTTTCATCTTGATTTTCTTTACTTTCTATTCTTTAGGTTAACACAGAAAAGAAACAAAACTCTTCAATGAGGCAGAAAATAATGGTAACAAGTCAGTGGAGATATTACAGACATGATCCGAAGCTGTCAGAAAGAGAACCGAGGAAGTGATCTTCCTTTCTCTTATTTATGTGGGTAAAACTGTAAGCTATGAGGAAGGGGTATCGACCCATACTCAGAGAAGAGGTCTGGAAGTTTCTGCAACTGACCCACGCACAAGTAGTTGCCCTCAGTGTGGACAGAAGACATGAAGAATAGTCAATTCTTTAAGAAAGATGTTGAGAGGTAAAGGGTTTATGACCACAAAGACATGTAGCTGGATTGGCTCCAACAACTAAACTCAATGGCTAGATTTTTCCCTCTTCTTAAATAGCACAATACTGACCATGTCTACTCAAAAGTAAATCCTACTCTGTTCAATGGGGCTTACTCCCAAGTAAGTGGGGTTAGGATTGTAGTTTAAGTAATTTAAATTGTAAATGCTTGCAGTGCATTTCACTTTGTACAGAATATTCCATGATCAACTGTCACATGACCAACCAGTTAATTATTTTATTTTGTTAAATTTATACCCCACCCTTCTTCTGTTATGGAACCCATGGTAGTGGAGCACTCACTTATCTGGGCACTGATCAAACCCAGACCTGCTTAGCTTCAGCAAGGTAGTGGGCTTATGTGCCTTCAGAACTTACCCAGGGAATCAATTAGCCTTATCTCTGTCTGGAGTTTCTCACATCCACTTTGATGTTTCTGTTAACTGTAGTTGTCAATTACATTTTACCTCCTCCTTATTCTCTACTTTCCTACAGAGCTAGTTCACAAGCACTATTCTTTGACTCCATCACGCATTTTTGTACATATGATTCACCCACCTGCATTTTGAAACTGTACAGCCTAGAAAAAAGTTACAATCAGAAAAGGCATTTGATGTATATTTAAGCTCTAAATCCTTAGAAAGTTTTGGCATTGGCATGCATCCAGGTAGTTGTTGTCTGTTTGATTGCATTTCATTGAACTGGCAGGCGGTTCCATTTCAGGTTATTTTTATGTTATCCTTTGCTTTTATTCTTATTTTTTTTACTCTCCCAAAAACTATGATATTGTTACAAATGTTTTTCTTTCTGAAAGGAAAGTGACTTCCCTCTGCTCAATACCCACCCACCCAATCCTCCTTCCTTGTCTTTCCCCCACTTCCAAATCTGATTCCCCCAAGCCTTGGAAGAAAGCAAGAAATCGCTCTAACGCAAAGGAAAAACACAGGCTGGTCAACTTCACCTTACCAAAGCAAAGACATAGGTTGGTCAGTTTCACATTAGCAAAGGACACAGGCTGCAAAGCAAAGGGCAAGCTTGTCAGTTCAACCTTAGCAAAGCAAACTCGCAGGCTGGTCAGTTTCACATTAGCAAAGTAAAAGACACAGGTTGCAAAGCAAAGAGCAAGCTTGTCAGTTCAGCCTTAGCAAAGCAAACTCGCAGGCTGGTCAGTTTCACATTAGCAAAGTAAAAGACACAGGTTGCAAAGCTAAGAGCAAGCTTGTCAGTTCAACCTTAGCAAAGCAAACACATAGGCTGCAGGGTTGTGGAGTCGGTACGTCAAACCTTCAACTCCGACTCCTCTATTTTTCTATTGTCCGGCTCCTATTTTTCTACTGTCTGACTCTGACTCCTTCATAAATGGCAAATGTATATTGATTTATATTAAAATTATTAATATTTAAATTTTATTTTGAAGCCAGAGTCGGTACATTTCTACAGACTCCGACTCAAAATTGCTTCCGACTCTGACTCCACCCAAAATTGCTTCCGACTCCGACTCCACGACTCCGACTCCACAGCCCTCATAGGCTGGTCAGTTTCACATTAGCAAACAAAAGTTCAATGTGTGTGTCTTTTAATGTGGTGTGGGGAAAAGCCAGGGAAACACAACATTCAGGATTGGCCTGCAAAGATAGTGAACCTGCGGACAATCAGTAAGTCTGGCGCCAAGTTTTATTTTAGTGAAATTCTCAGCCATCCCTTGCAGAACCTTCTTCATACAGAAGGTGTTACTGCAGTAATGCTGACCACCCTACTGTAATATTGTAACTTTTTTTAATGTTAGCAAGGGACTGCATGGGATGGACAAGAATATTCCAAAGCAGTTAAGAGAGGTAGTGAAGAGATGTCATTAAGGTGACACAGAGAGATTTTTTTTACAGATTATAGATATAACAAATAAATAAATCACACAATTTACTGGGAAGTGAATGTCCCACCTGCACTAAAGTCTAATCATACTAACACGCAGATATCTGGAGGCAGTGTGTCCGACACCAAAGGTGAAACCAAGAGTGTGCCCCACCCCAGTAATTGCATGACGCTCCCTTCATGCAAGTAACACTTGAAAGTGGCAGTCTATGCATTTGCTGTTGCTATGAACATGTTATACAAGTTACTGGTTAATAAAATAATGTTTATTCTTTCATTTTTCAATAATCCGTTCCAAGTTCTTTAACAACTGTCTTTGCTTTTTACATGCGTCTGAAATAGAATTTTTACCCTTTCTTGTGGGTCCTGAAACCAATCTATATACTATTCAACCAATGCATGATGTTCAAGACAGAAACACTTGGCAGCCATCAGAATAATAACTAAAATACTAATACGTGCATTTTAAGATAGTGACCAAAAGCAACATAAAAGTGACTACAGGTCCAATAAAGTAAATGTTACTTCAACAGTAGACAAGTATTGGATTGGAATTAATGTACAGTAGGGCCCTGCTTTTCGGCATTCTGTTAATACAGCACCAGCGGGGTGATCAGCTGGAGGGGGGGCTGGAGCTCCCCACAATCCAGCTGATTGCGCCTGAGGAGGGGAAGATCAGCTGTAGTGTGCTACAGCTGATCTTATCCTCCTCGGCGGCGGTCAGACTTGCGCACTTCAGCTGATCGTGCCTGAGGGAAAGATCAGCTGTAGCGCGCTACAGCCGAACTTCTCCTCTTCTCGCGTGATCAGACTCCTGCTCAAGCTGATCGCGCCCGAGGAGGGGAAGATCAGCTGTAGCATGCTACAGCTGATCTTATCCTCCTCGGGGGTGGTCAGAGTTGCACACTCCAGCTGATCATGCCTGAGGAGAGGAAGATCAGCTGTAGCTCACTACAGCCGATCTTCTCTTCTGGCGCGATCAGACTCCCACTGGAGCTGATTGCGCCCCAGGAGGGGAAGATCTGATCTTCTTCTCCTCTGGTGCAATAGTGGGTTAGGTTCCAGACCCCCGTGCTATAGCTGATCCGCTTTCCGGCGGGGGTCTGGAACCTAACCTGCTGTATGAGTGGGGCCCTACTGTATTTGTAAAATTACATCACTGAATACTAAATGCATATGTAATACTCTGTCAAGATCAACACTTTTGTTTCCCTTTAATTATTCTTTGATTGGCTTTATTTTAAAAGTATCCACAGCCAGACATGTAAAGATACTTAGCCATTAATTTATGTTTTTAAGTATTTGCATTTTCTATCTTCCAAAAACAAAAGTTTGAGATTAGAATGCTGTTGTATCTCTAATCTCAAACTTTTGTTGGAAGATATGCCAACAAAATGGCCATTGTCAGCAAACCCCCTTGATACAAGAAAAAGTAAGGTCAGCCAAATATTTTGTGTCCATATGCCAGCCATAATTTAATACACAAAGATAACATACTACCAGCATATCTGGCTTGTAATGTCTCTGCATGGGATTTTTAACAGGATTTTGCCTCTGTTTTTTTAATAGTTTATAAGTATAAGTGAAAATTGATTTAGCTAGGGACAAAAATATGATATGTATTACAGATTTGTCAGCACATACTTTTAACCTAATGATAGTATTTTTATTTTGGTTTCAGTTTTCTATCTACATTAAGATTAAAAAATTCAGACAAGCAATGCTTTATTGCAGCTGGAAGCTGCATCAAAGGTATGAAAACTAAGCCCCGCGAATCACATCCAGCTGAATAATGTTTCCTCACCCTCCAAGGTCAAGCCACTAAAGATAGTACTTTTCTTCCTACAGGAACACTACCCCATCATGTGTGTAATGCTGAAGTAAACTGTAATCCAAAGGCCGCTTAAATTATTTCCCTTGGTTCATCAGTTCTGAGTTTTGTGCATGTAGAACTTTGTAGAACTTATCAATATCCATGCTTTTCTTCAGCTGTAAACTAAGCTTCGTTTTCTGTCACGGCTAAATTCTCTCTCGCTACAGGTTTATTTATTATTATTTCTACTTCTGAAATGTCACATAAAGGGAATCTGTGTTTTACAGTTCTAATCAGGCCTGGAAGGCAGTTTCCTGAAATCACACCCACCCAGCCCACACCTGACATCATACATGACATAAGTTATGGGGCAGGTAGAGACGTGGCTTAAAGTGTGCTCCTGTTTGTTCACTGGCAAGGGAAATTTGCTGTCACTGCCAATCAGCTGATTGCAGATGAGAACAAGCCTGCTGCAGCTTGGAGAAAGCAGCCTATCAGCTGATAGGCAATGACTTCAAATTCCTCTTACCAAATTCCCTATCTGTTAAAGCGGCCTGCCAAGAGTGGAGGGATCCAGAATCCAGGCCGCCAGCTGGATTCAGTTCCCAAACAGTGCTCTAGATGCTATAGCAAATAATACAAATAAAAACATAACAGTGAAAGCTTATGACACAAAAATCCACTATAGGTTTAAGAGACAAACCAGCATACAACCAAACTGAAAGCCAGCACAATAAATATCATACACAGCACAAAACCTAAATAGCTATCAGATACATATGCTAAAACTGGAGTGTGGAACCTCAGGCTTGGGGACCAACTGTGGCCCTCCAGGCCTTTCTATCTGCCCCTCGGACCTCTCCCCAGGCCATACCCTTTAGTAGTCCTTCATACTTCCAAGCGTTTTTGGCTTGCCAGAATGCATCCCTGAATGCATCTGATAATACCTCTTGATTGTCTGGATGGAGGCTAAAGATAGGGGTATGTGAATGTGTGTAGGAACTAGCCTACTGTACAAAGGTAAAATCAACATTTGTTGCTCAACCCACCACTGGCATGTTTATTGCTCAACCCACCTCAGAAGGGTGTCCAGAAAGGAACGTGCCCTTAGGGTTAAAAAGGTTCCCCACCCGTGCTAAAACCACCTACCTTATAACAGGAACTTAAAACGAAATCCTAAAAGACCTGGGAGAATGAATGTCTTACCCTGGTGCCAAATCTGTAACAATATGGGCACCAGGCAAGCTTGCCCAGGGTTTCCATTCAATAGGCCCTCACTGTTATGGTCACCCTCTGAGCTTCAGATTAAGGGGGCACGTGGAGATGGGTCTAAACACATAAATGTGTATTTATGGCATCAGTCCTCACGCAACATTAAGTACTGCATTCAATGCTCTCTCATCAGCAGTTCCTTCACTTTGGACAAGGGCCTAACTAAAGGGAAGAGAGTCAGGAACTTGAAATTGAGGGAAGAACAACTCGTTAAAGAGATACAGGGCTGCCATCACAAACAGCAGCCCGCTTCTTCCTTCCCTCTCTCTTCTGATGTCTATTAAGTAAAAGTGCACAAAGTGACGTCACTGCACTCCCCCCCCCACACACACACTCGATTCAAGAGCTGTCATCACTTGTGAGGGTGAGAAAACCACAGAGCAATGACGACATAGCACACAGTTGCTGTTTCGCTGGATGACACAGAGGAGACAGTGGAAAGCATTTAATAGGACAGTTGTCTCATTGGCAGCCACATCTCTCTTGTATTGTCTTATTTTACCTTCAGAGCACAGATGCCCTGAAATGATGAAGCCGTGGAAAAAAAACCTGTTCCCCTGTCCAAAGAAATAATGGCAAGGGGGGGGGGAATGGAACAATATTCAATTTTTTTAGAATCTTTTACAAATCCAAAGTCGCTTTATTGTACAGCCACAATAGTGGCTGTATACTAAAGCCAGCATGGATTTTTCGCATTCCACAATGTTAAATTGAAAATATCCCCCATGCCATTATGATTCATCCCATAAACCCATTTCAAAACAAAACCTTACAAAACTTATAGTCCTGAACTCAGAAACACTTGCTTAACAATCTCCTAAGTTTACACAAAACACTCAGATGGAATCAATGAGTTCAAAGTGTAAAACAATAGGAAAAAAATCCAGACCCCTGTTAGACTTTTTTCTGTCAGTGGTCTCATAATTTGTTAAAATTAATTAAAAATCAGCCATATTCACAGAGTACCTGTAATCTTATTACTGACCTTGTCCCATACTCTCACCTTCATCTTCTGCAGTTTAAAAGTTAAAAAAAATGCCTGGCTGATTCTTAATTAAAGAAATTTAACATTGAAGTCTATTATAGTGTCAGGCATGCACAGTAAGTACCATCAGTGTTCTAAAAGCCAAACTCACAGCTGTTTGGCTTGGCTAATCAGGTCCAGACATTTATTTCACTCTTGACAGTCATGGCTTCCCCCAAAGAATCCTGAGAAGTGTAGTTTGTGAAGGGTGCTGAGAGTTGTTAGGAGACTCCTATTCCCCAGACAGAGCTCCTGTGGCCAGAGTAATTTAACAGTCAGCCCCTCTTCTGTGGATTGTAGCTCTGTCTGGTCTGGCCTGGTGTGGACGTGGCCAGCGACAGCTTCGGTTTAAATTTGGGTGGGAGACTACATGTGCCTGCTGTAGAATAAAAAAGTGAGGAAAATCCTGAAAAAGAATACTGTTTACAATGTTTTCCTTTTGGAAAGGAAAGGGGTTTCCCCTCTGCCCAGTGCCCACCCATCCAAGCTCCTCCCCTACCCCTCCCCTCTACCCCTCCCCTTCATCCCCCCTACCTACCCCTCCTCCAGGTCAGTTTCACCTTTCCTAAGCATGATTGTACATTGCTCAATGGTAAATCCCACTGAGCTCAAAAAATATGCAAATGATCAAACCTGCCCTCCCCCTCCCTCCTATCCTCTCCCTTTTACCCCTTCCCTCCCGCTTCCTTCTCCCCCCCTCGCCTTTCCAATCCCCTCCCCCTGCCCTTCCTCTTTCCCTCTCCTGTCCCCTCCCCCCTCCTCCTCCATAGTCAGTTTTACCTATTCTAAGCATGATTACAGGGGAGGAAATCCCACTGAACCCAATAAGCATGCAAATGATGAGGCCTGCCTTTCACTTCCCCCTTCCTCTTCTCACCTCTCCTTCCTCCTCCCCCTCTTCTTTCTATTCCTCCTCCCCTCCCCTCTTCCTTCTTCCTCCTCCCATGCCCACTTCAGCCCTCCCCCTCCCTCTTCTCCTCCTCCCCAAAGACCATCCCAAATTGTGTTTGCATTTTTACAAATTTGTAGGGCAGTACAAATTTCAGAGAGGAGGTCAGGTGTCCTGCTCCTCTGGTGCATTCACTATAGCTGCCCAATTTCCCTGCTTTTTAAAGTTTGATAGAAATATCTGTAGGCTAGAGGTACATTGAAACGAATGCTGATGAAAGTTAAAGAGGAAAGCACAAAAGCAGGACTACAGCTGAACGTCAAAAAGACTAAAGTAATGAAAACAGAAGATTTATGTAACTTTACAGTTGACAATGAGGACACTGAACTTGTCAAGGATTATTAATACCTTGGCACAGTCATTAGCCAAAATGGAGACAATAGTCAACAAATCAGAAGAAGGCTAGGACTAGGAAGGGCAGCTGTGAGAAAACTAGAAAAGGTCCTCAAATGAAAAGATGTATCACTGAACACTAAAGTCAGGATCATTCAGACCATGGTATTTCCGATCTCTATGTATGGATGTGAAAGTCGGACAGTGAAAAAAGTGGATAAGAGAAAAATCAACTCATTTGAAATGTGGTGTTGGAGGAGCGCTTTGTGCATACCACGGACTGCGAAAAAGACAAATAATTGGGTGTTAGAACAAATTAAACCAGAACTATCACTAGAAGCCAAAATGATGAAACTGAGGTTATCATACTTTGGACACATCATGAGAAGACATGATTCATTAGAAAAGATAATAATGCTGGAAAAAACAGAAGGGAGCAGAAAAAGAGGAAGGCCAAACAAGAGATGGATTGATTCCATAAAGGAAGCCACAGACCTGACCTTACAAGATCTGAACAGAGTGGTTCATGACAGATGCTCTTGGTGGTCACTGATTCATAGGGTTGCCATAAGTCGTAATTGACTTGGAGGCACGTAACATATATAATAGGTACGTTCTTAAACAGCAAGGGTTTTAGTGAATTACTTTAGGAACATAACATATATTATGTATAACTTGGTTTGGCATTAAATTATCAAGTTTGGTATATAAGAAGTACAGTTTATTCTGATAATAATTACAAATTTAGTTTATCTTTTTTTACACAAGCTGCTGGAACCTAGCATCTCTTCATTTTGCCAGTTTATGGGGAGCAGGCAAAAAACAATAAAAACAGGAGAAAGCATCAACGTTCTAGCAAAAAAAGAAAATTATGTATTCTGGCAATTATTATGTCTCCTCTAGTCCTCTACAGTGTCATGCAGATCTAAAGCACTCATTTCCATAAAAAGAGCTCAGAAAAAGAGGAGAGGAAACCATGCCTGATTGAAATTTAATCACTCATTTTCTCAGTTATCACTGTCAATTTCTGCTTCATATTTGCCATCATATTTATGATGGACTTCCAAACACTGAAGGTTTGCCCAGATTGAAACAAGCTTCTATACCCTTTTACATCTCAGCACAATTTGGGGGTGGGAGGAGGGGAAGGCTCTGAAAAAAGCAGGGGGAAATGGGGGGGTTCTGATTTTTTCTGGTGTTTTTTTCTGGGCCTTCACATCTCTACTTCAGAGAAACCTCAGAAACTATGAGATGATACTGGAGACAGGCACCGCTAAGTAGGTTGCATTTCTCTGTGCTTCTCTGGAATGTTCATACTTGAAGTTGTGTATCTCCAATTAGGATTGGTGCAATCTGATATACTAAAAGTTTGTGCATTGTGTGTGTGCATGCAAGAGTTAAAGATGCTTAAGTTCCAATGCAAGCATTACAAAGATATAGAGAACAGGAGGCACAAGTAACTTGTGCTTCCCATTTGCCTCATTTCATAACATCCAAAACTGATGCTATTGCTGCCTTTGTTCATATTTTGGATATTCTTTCATGTTCCCAGACAAAGTTCAGGCATACTTTACCCCCAACAAATCTGCCACTTCCTTTGATGTTCTCCCCCCCCCCCGCTTTTTTGCCTGATAGTTTCAAACTACTTAAGGGATTTACAGTAGCTCTGTCCCAGCCTCTTTCACAGAGCATGCTGTATCAATATATTGTTACTGTAGGCTAAGTCAGCCTTGTGCTCTTTAATGCGATGCTTCAGTCTTTCAGGTTGCATTCTGCATAGTTTACTAGGAAAGAACTGAGAGGGCTTTCTTCCATTAATGGAGGGTTAGAGCAACAGAAGAGAGCACTTTGTTTCTGTTATCCTCCTGGTGTTTCAGCTTTCATCATTCAACATGCCAATAAAGGGACATAATAAAGGGATTCAGACTCAGGCTAGATTTACTGTCCTCTGTTAAAACTGCCAAGCAAGACAAGCCATTTCTGAAGCCACAGAAGGACATTTGTAGCAAAGTGTCTTTTGCTGCCAAATAATATGCTAATAGCAAAGCTTTAAACAAAAGCATCATGAACCATCACTTTCAGAAGCATTCTAAGATATGCATCTGATCACCAGTGAGGATGTGAAGGAAGTGAGGGTTGGGGGGGGGAGCAGCAGTACTTCTTCTGAAGGAACAAGACTCCTTTGTTTTAGGGAGTTGTACGCAGAACAGAACTTTCTTTTGGAACCTAATATCCTCAAGCGTGTTAAAATACTAAAACTGATAAAACCCAACGAGAAAATAACAGGTCCATTTTCAGTCAGTCTGGCTTTGTTCTGGATACCGATAAATTATAGAACCTTAAAAACACAGCTATTTTTTTTGCCACTCAGTTGTTTTAAAAGTCTAAGCCAGTTTTCATCAAGTGCAAAGAACACTTACATTTTGAAGTGATGGATAAATCACTGATATTCTACATTTCTAACTTTTTTTTAATAACTCCTTTTATTTAATTGATTTCTGGGCTTGTTGTTTTTATAATGTTTTCCATGATAACCCAGAGTTCCCTGGGAAGAAGGACTGATTGTTAAGCCACTCTGAGAATTGTAGCTGTCTGAGGGGAACAAGGGTCTCCTAACAACTCTCACCACCCTTCACAAACTGCAGTTCCTAGGGTTCTTTGGAGGAAGCTATGACTGTTTAAAATGGTATGATACTGCTTTAAATATGAAGTACAAAAGTTAAAATATTACCCCCTGTTGTAAATGAAGTTGAGAAGAGTCTGAGGTCTAATAAATTGAAGGCCAGGGAGTTATTTTACTAATTCTAATAATACTTTTTTCCTGGAATATAATGTGAGATTGTTGGATCCTGTTACTGTATTTTTTTTCTCTCCACACAGACTAAAATTATCTTTAAAAATATAGGAATTGAGTGAGTAGTGCATCTTTAAACCACCTCTATCAACTTACTAACAGAAACTGTTGTGTTCAGATGCAGCCTGAGGGCAGTTTTTACAAGACAATTATAATTTACTGAAACTGGTATCATTGTTAGGTCTTGTGAAGAGATTAGCCTTTTTACCCAGCCTTGGCACTGAAGAGTTCAACATGTAGAAAGTTTTCACATTTTTATGAATTTTTGAATCAAAATATTTATTACACCGATTGTAGATGACTCCTGCTAAAATTATAATTTGGGACCCTGATTCTCAAGCAGCTTCTGAAGTTAAACTGTGCATGTTCAATGCCCATGCTAATGCTACATTTTGGATTTAGATACTGAAGCAAGTTTAAAATAACTGCATGCCAGAAAGACATTTGACACCACAATTGGCTCCGAATTGCCCTTCCTAAATGTACAAAGACGCTGTTTTCAGCAACTAATAGTCTATCTAAAGGAGCGCCTCCAGCATCATCAGCTATGCCGCCCAACAAGATCAGCCTCAAAAGACCTTCTCTCTATCCCATCAGTCAAAACAGCCAAACTGGTGAGAACTAGAGAGAGGGCTTTTTCAATTGTGGCCCCCACCCTGTGGAACTCCCTCCCAAATGATCTCTGCCATGCACCTTCTATGATGAGCTTCCACCGGGCCTTGAAGACCTGGCTCTGCAGGCAGGCTTTTGGGGTGGGTTAGATTTTATCTTCATTGTTTTTAGATTTTTAATGCCTACGTATTGTATGCCTATGTTGTACGTCGCCCAGAGTGGCTGCACAGCCAGCCAGATGGGCGACTAATAAATTCAGTAAATAATAATAGCTGAAGGGGGAAAAGTTAAAGGGCACTTTCAGATTGTACAAAATGGGCCAGCATTAGCTATTTCCAAGCAATACTGAGCTAATATGGGTGACTTACATGTTCTTGCCTTTGGCAACATCAACTCTTTAGTTACTCCACATTTTTCCATTCTTCTCAGGAACAGCTAAGGAATTACTGAATGGCTTAAGGGACAAATGCTTTCAGATAACAAAATTAACTCAGTACTGCTCACAATTACATCTGGGTCTATATATCTTGGGTCACTGTTGTGCAACCTCAGACATGATAGACTGGCTCTGTAAAACCTATCTAACTAACAAAGTGATTTTTGAGTATTGCTAGAGCAAGGGGAAAGATCAAATTTATTTCTAAGCAGCTGTACCTATGCCTAAATTGCAGTGTGAAATTATTACATTTATTTCAATGAATCCTGGGAAGTGCAGTTTGTGAAGGGGAGGAGGCACGCGCAAAACGGGAGCCTCTGCTTGCAAGGACGGGGGGGCACCAACAGGGGGAAAAAGGAGCATGATTTCTCAGGAGCATGCCAAAGAGTCACCTTCTTGCTAATCTCCCACTTTGTATTTGGACGTGAGTTCCTCGCACTTTGATCCCCCTGCTGGCACTGTACTCAGAGCACACGCCTTACCCACACACCTTACCGGGCTGTGCCCTGCTTCAAAAACCTGGCCGAGTACAAGAGTTTCCTGCGCCGTGCTTCAGGCTATCAGTGTGGGACCCCTGGGCGCAGCAGCCCCTCTGCTGGGACATGTACCAGGAGTTGAGCCGGCCGCCCCCCACTGACCCTGAGCATGTCCAGCGTCTCAGTAACCTCATGGCGGCTAAGGAACCCGATCGAGAGGCGAACGAGAAGGGCAGAGCACGGGGGAGGAGGGTGCCGCACAATGTGCTCGCCAGGATACCTCGTGGCTTCAGCAGCAAAGATGTGTTTTGTTTCCATGCCAAAGCCGATCCATCCGTGAGCTGTTTCATCGCCTTTGCTGAGCGACTAGCTGCCTTTGCCGTATTTTATATTGTATTTTTATATTTGTGTTTTTTGCAAGTCGTCTCGAGGGCCTTTGGCTGAAAGGCGGGATATGTATAAACAAATGAGGATGAGGATGATATCATCATGTAAGCTTCCATCTGCCTGGGTCTCCTATTCTGCAGTGTACCCAGAATAATGATTAAACAATCGCTTAGTATCTCCTCACAGAACAATGACATTTAAAAAAAACTGGACTCATATTTATATATAAACTTATGATTATGAAAATTTTAATTCCAGGTGAGTTGATGATTCAGAAAATAGGTAACAGGCACTCAGAAAATGAAATATCAGTGTTTCAATTATTCAGCTTTCCTATTCAATGGCAATTACACAAAAATCTTCAGTTTTAAAACAATCAATAGTCATCAACACAGAGTACTTATAGCCCTCTTAACTGTTTGTTTTTAACTTGTCAGGAAATATTCTCATGCTGGTCTTCTGCATCATGAAGGCAGAGGTGTTCTTACATAGGCTGCAGGAACAGGATGCATAGATGTTTTGCTTCCTGTTCTTCCACAGCATTGCACTTGAAACTGAACCTTTGCATTTCTCCCACCTCCACTGAGAGTTTATTATCTCTCAAGAAGAGGAGGCGCAAAGGCCATATATAAAACACAACATCATTATAAGAGAATGGGAAGCACAGGGTGCTTGGGTATCCAGTTGCTACCCCAGCAAGATGATGTCCAAGTACCTATTTCAGCCTTGTAAATAAACTTACAAAAGTAATTAGCCTTCCCCCCCTCCAAGAATAACAACAACAAACTAATAGCCTGCTAAGAGATTAGTAGCTTGTGTTTCCATGCTGGCTGTGGAGGAGGGGAAGTAATCCTTTAGCCTCTTAGTAGGCTAGGAAAGAAAAAAAGAAGCCTTCTATCTTGGAACAATCCCTCCTCTGTCACCTGTTCACTTGCCTGCAGGGAATTCCTGGTCACCTATGCCTCATACACCTATGCCTTGGTCTATGCAGACAGCTATGATATTGGAGGCTGGAGGCAAAGACATGGAATACAGAATACATTGATAACTGTGCTGCATTCATAAATGGAGTTTGAAAAGATTCAATGCTTGGGCACAGGAACATGATGCTGAACAATCTGTTCCCTCTCCAGACTCATACTTCAAAGTGCCAAAGACAAGAGGTGGCATTATACATTTATACGAGTGTATTATCAACCTGCAAATCAGACTACACCTGTTAACTTTTTAAATTGATTTCAAAACACTAAGTGATAAACCACCAAGCTTGAAAACATTGATTGTGAAACCACATGGCCCGTCACCAAATGTTAACAACCTTGGATTCATTAAAAGCCAAACAATTTCAGAAACATTAGAGTTTAAGAAATATCTAAACTTGTTAAATGGTTCAACACAGATGAAGAATGGTTACTGCCAACACATTCCACGTCATAACTACCTGGTTGTTCATGCGTGCACACAGGCACTCTCCAAGACTTACCCATACTCATCTTGATTGGCAAATTTTCTCTGCTTGCAGCTTCCACTAGGTGTCTCCTAACTTCCATCACAGCTTCTTTCTGTTTGAGATTCATTAATGACTCCCACAGAGCTTTTGCAGCTGGATCGCTATGTATAAAAAAGAAAAGTACCCAGGTTTACACCAAACATCTGTTAAAAATCAAGCAAGCTGACTGGAACTTAGTGACTTCTGTAATGTGGACAGGCCATTTACTTCCAAGTACAGAGAAAAAGCTCAACTTTTTTTTTAAAAAAAAGTCATTCCATCTTCAATCGTTACATTTCTAGGAGTTGATGTGGTAGCTTACTTTAATAACGATGCATTCATTTAGTTGACTTTGTGAACAAAAAATTATGATGAAAACAGTTAAAATGATGGTTTAAATTACTCAGAATGTCAACAATGATCAACACTACAGATTTACTTTTAAATACTCTGGAACCCTTCAGAGTAATAACTGCAACACCAAACTAGATTAAGTTTAGGCATTCTTAATTGCACTTTCATGACTGCACTTTCTAAAACTAAAAACTGTTGGGAAGTCCTGAGTTCTTTGGAGGAAGGACAGAACACAAGTAAGATAAATAAATGGTTCTTTTTAAATTCCCAGTTACTCCACCAGAGTATATACTTGTTCAAACAGCATGGCTAGCTATAAACTTTAGTATCAGCTCCAACAGGCATTTATAATGCTCTGAGACATTCTTTAATAGTGTTAATGATGCATTTTAACACAATTTAATCACTATGCTTATATAACACACATTTATTCAATGTACAACCCTAAAAAAGACTTGAAAGGACATTTCTTTAATACCCCAAACCAGAAGCACCTAAGCAATAGTAACCGTCTTGATAATAGAACAACATGTATAATGAAGCTGACCTGCAGAATACAAAATATAGAGTAGCAAGGTCTAGGTGGGGCCTGCACAACATGAGGCAAAAACATAAGCTAACATAAGCCAACAGCCAGGTATTATGCCCTACCACAGGGGTGAGGTGTTGGAATATGTGGTTCAACTCGACCTCGTGGTTTGAGGCTGCATGGGGTTAAAAAATGGTAGCTAGAGAGGAGACCTCTTGATTGCTAGGCTAATACCTATCCTTTGATCTCCTGCTGACTCTCCCTTCCTGCTAGACTGATATGCTTAGGATGTTGACCACATCTTCCAGTCTCCTTCCTTCTCCTTTCTCTTGAGAGGGAGAGCAGACATCTTCTCTTTGTCTCTCCCTCTCCTCCAAGCATGAGGGCAAACACTAGGCTTAGTGTTTGTATCTCCAACTTAGCTAGTTAGCTAAATGTAGAACTCTTCCCTATCAAGTATATACTTCCAGAATAAAGTAGTTATTTCTTATTTTAAAGCTTAAAGTCTCTCTCTGACTAATTCCAGGGAAGGTGTAATCTTTAGCAAAGATTCAAATATACAAAGCTCACTCAGATGCTCAAATACCTAATTTTGCTACTCTGCAACATGAGGAACCTTCAACCCCCAGGGCAATATTGGTCCACAAGGCCATTTTCCACTATCCATGCCCACCTGTCCATCAGTTGACATCATTCATGACAGCTGATGGGCAGGAGGACAGGGTCCAATTCTGCCTTGGCTGTGCAAACAGCCACTTGCAGCCAAAACAGGATTTAGCCCCCACTTGTCAGCTAAGGAGCTGAGGCTAAATTCTGCTCAGTTTGGCTGTGTATGTGTTTCTTTCTGGGAACAGGCATGCACAGCCAAGGCAAGCAGAAAGAAAGGTGCCTTTTTGAGCATTGGTGGAGTGCAGGAGAAATCCCACCCACTGCCTTTGCTTGCAAAAGACACCTTTCTTTCTCCCCTCCCATCATGTACTTGACAATCTCTGTGCTTTTGCAATCCAAGGCTGGCAGGAAAAACAAATGTCACTCCAATAGAACACTGTATATAGTTAGTGAGCTGTATTTAGCTTAGAGAACCACAAGTTGTGCACATCTTATTTAGGTAGCTCACCCTCACTGTTCTCTGGAAGCTATACTCCAATGAACTTAGTGCAGTTTGGTACAAAAATTGTTTCGAGTTCCTTTGGGGTGCCCTCATCTGCAATGATAATCGTTTGAAGAATATAAACACAACTCACAGGGAAGCCTTCAATTTATTTTACATATAATATTGTGCAGAACTTCCCAGCTGGTTGTGCCCCAACACTTTAGTATTACAGGAAGGTGCACAACGGCACATCTTAGGCTCCTCTTTGGGCACTTAATGCTGAAGGAGAAATGCAGGGAAGATGTGATGCAAAAAGAACCCAGCAACAACTTCCAGAGGGGAGCTGTCCTAGTCTGTTGCAGCAAATAATGAGCCTTTCAGCACCTTAACGGCTAACAGATTTAGTCTTTGTGGCATAAACTTACATAGACTAGAGCCCATTTCATCAAATCCATGAAATGTTATCTTCAAGTTGGCAAATATATACACACATAGGTACAGTAGAAATATGTAAAACAATGGGGCCAAATGGCTATGAAATGCAGAAGATAAGCCTTTGACAACTCTTTGTAAAGCTTAGAGGAACAGAGAGCCTGTTGTTGGACTTCAATTCCCATCTGCCCCAGCCAGCATCGGCCAATGCTCAGGGATGATAGGAGCTGTAGTCCAACAAATCTAGAGTGTCACAGATTCCTCATCTCTAGATGAAATGCACAAAAATAAACAGGGTTGTAGTCATCCCGGGTCTCAGAGGATCTTAGACTCTTTGCTTTCTTGGGAGCCGGGTCCCAGCCAGGTCCCTATGTCTCTAGCATCCTACGAGCCAATCAGCATGATAGGGGAGTATGTCAGAAGATTCTTCTCAGTGGCTAACATGCTTCCTTGTTCTTTCTTGCTGATTGAAGCCAATCATAATGAAAGGAGGTGAGTCAGCAGCAACTGAGAAGACTCTTCTCAGCAGCTAACACACTCCCCTTTCATGCTAATTGGCTCCTAGAGACATCTATTGTCATGGGAGAAGGTGCTCGCAGGACTGAGGAGTGTGGAGATAACAATGGAGAGCCAGCGAGTGAGGGGAGCTGTGAAGGGTGTGGCATGACTATCATGAAGTGAATCTGTACTTCTGGATTTGCTACTGCATTACTTAAGATAAAGCAGAAAGATAATTCACAACACCAGTACTTAATGATAACACAGCCATCCTAGGTTTGCAGTTAGTTATGCATTCTGCTCCATCCATAGCAAGATAGCACCATGGAAAGC